>NC_087072.1:9284418-9953168 GCF_026151205.1 Bolinopsis microptera | reverse complement strand
AAGCCCGCGATGATTAAAAAATAAATATTCACCCAACGAGAAATTCATTATCATGAAAAAAAAAGTCGGAAAAACATAAAAAAAAAAAAAAAACGATAAATCATTATCTTAAAAAAAAAAAAAAAAAAAAAAAAAAACAAAAACTAAGCGGAAAGTTAAATCAAAATTAACTGCATCCGCTTATAGCGTATAGCTCTCAAACCAGCTATCAAATTCGTGGACGGAAAAGCCAGCGATGATTAAAAAAATAAATATCCACCCAACGATAAATCATGATCTTGAAAAAGAAAAAAACAAAAAAAAAAAAAAAAAAAAAAAAAAAAAAAAAAAAAAAAAAAAAAAAAAAAAAAAAAAAAAAAAAAAAAAAAACAAAAAAAAAACGAAAAAAAGAAAAAAAAAAAAAAAAAAAAAAAAGAAAAAAAAAAAAAAAAAAAAAAACAAAAAAAAAAAAAAAAAAAAATAAAAGAAAAAAAAAAAAAAAAAAAAAAAAAAAAAAAAAAAAGGAAAACAAAAAAAAAAAAATAAAAAAAACAAAAAAAAAAAAAAAAAGCACTAAGCGGTAAGTTAAATTCAAAATGAACTGCATCCCTGGATAGCGTATAGCTCTCTAAACCAGCTATCAAATTCGTGGAACGGAAAAAGCCAGCGATGACCCCTCGGCCCCCCTCCCTGGTTTTTTAATTATATAAACAACAAACCATCTCGTTCGCTGATGTGCTGTATGTGAAGATGTTGGTTAACTTTGTCGGGAGAGTCGGGGGAGTGGAAACTGTCCGGTACTTTGTCGTACTCGTAAACCACTTTACCCTTCCTCGTGGTCTTCTTCTGTCGCGAACAACATGATCCCATGATCTGGTGAGGAGAGAGGAGCTTCTTAATTCTACTTAATAAACTTAATTAATTGTTTTTAAAACTGTAGATGGTATTACCACCAAGTTCTTGATATTATCACTGTAAGTAACGGAGGGAAGTATCTTAGTAACGAACCTGTATAAAGTAAGTTGGTGCGTGTCACCCTACACTTAGCATACCCTACTCTGTTTACCACTCTTTTGTAGGAAAGACATGAGGATCTGACGATTTCTGCTTTACATCCTGTAGAGGGATCATTAGTACTTCTGCTCCACAAAAACTGCATTATATTACTATCCAAAAGGTTTTATGCTCAAACTTCCAAAAATATGTAGTCACATGCGCTCAAACTTTAGAAAATATGGAAGAGATACTGGGTTCAGCTTGTAGTTAGAATGTTTGACGGTAGGCAATTGATACAAATTTTGTTTGCTAACAAAATACTTAAAACATAACAAGATAATTACAAAATAATGTTCAACAAATACTAAAAATTACCACGCACTTTTGTTACATCAATTATATAATTTGGCTATCTGATTATCTGTGAAGAAAAGTCAGCACTGTTACAGAAATAACAGAACAAGTCTAGCTAATTGTCTTATAAATCTCTTGATACTACAGAACTTATGAAATCAAAAGTGCTCTGGATATCCCAGCCCGAGTGTATTTTCTGGTATGAAGATACGGGGGCTGAGTCAAAACAGACACCCGACTCGGGTGTCTGTTTTGACTCAGATCAGATAATTTGATCAATCAAATATTTCAAATATTAATTAAAACGGAATCAGTTGTTGAATTGCATGATTACTTGCACTATTTCATTAAGCGTTTATTTGTTCAACCTTTTGTGAACTTTGATCCTACCTGTGTTTCCAAACCTTCAGCATAATGACTAGAACCGTAAAATAACCATCATACTATTACGGTAAAACATTGTAACCACTTCCAATCGATATTTATTCACGACTAAGCGGAAAGTTAAATTCAAAATTAACTGCATCCCTGTATAGCGTATAGCTCTCAAACCAGCTATCAAATTCGTGGACGGAAAAAGCCAGCGATGATTAAAAAAATAAATATTCACCCAACGATAAATCATTATCTTGAAAATGTGCCAGCAAACTAAAAGATCTAAGTGTTTTAAAATTGCGCCTGCACTTGAGAGTATCTAAACTAAGAATATTGTGTTATGCTAGTTGTGGTAGCAAAATTTGAAATGAATAATTTTATAAAACAAATCAAATATTAAGTTCAAATGATTGACATCTAACTTGCCGATGGAAAAATCTGATCACTTCTCCGATGGCACTGAAATATAAGGGCTGACATTACAACAAAGTACACAAGTCCACAACAACCCATAGTGGTATTCTCCGATGTAGAGGCCATTAGGAATAAACGGACTTGGAAGTTGGGGGACCAACGACTTTCAGTCCATGTTGAATATTTTGTGCTGTTGTACTCTTTCAGTTTGAAAGCAGGAGATTGAGCAGTAGTCCGATTAATAATTATACCATAGCATGTGTCATCGAGCAAATAAGGGGGCAAATAAGGGACCCATGGGCTCATGAAGGTGGCATTGCACTTTTCTTTTGTCAAGTCAAACTCCTTCTTGCTTAGTTCTTGAGCCAGGAGCTGTAAAGATGTGCTGTAGTTGGATCTCTGTCCCACACTTGAGTACCTATTCAGTCTCCCATCATGTAACTGATAGGTTTTGGGCCTAAGACGTTGAAGGAGAGTGCAGTTTTGATTAACAAGGATGCAATCCAAGATCTCACCAACAAGACTTTCTTCAACTTCAACTTGAGGTGACTCTTTTCCTCCTGCCAGCTGCAGGGCAACATTTCCAATTATTTTTATCAGATTTTTTACTTTGGTTGTTAATGCTTTGTTATTATCTAAAATATCATATCTGCTACCAAACACGTGTGATAGCAGCTCAGTATCTCCATCTGTAAGCAGAACACTTGATTTGGTTTCGTCTTCTCGGAGAAAGCTGTTTATTGAGGCAGGTGGCATTCCTCGTCTAATTTTGAACTGGAAGTCTGTAGATTCAGTGTACTTGGTAAACAAATCTTGAATTTCTTTTACAGTTTCGTCACTGTCAGGTTGGGTGGAATGAAGGTAGAGTTCGTTAGAAATACTGATAGGACCAATCTCGATTATACATTTAACGTCATCTAGAGAGATGTTGTAAGCTTTCATCCCATATTGTTTGTTTTTCAACTGATATGCCAATCTTTGAGATCCACTGTAGTCAAAACTTTCCCCTTGAAGGAAGGTTACCATGAAATCTGATTTCAAAATACTGTTAAAGTCGTTATTTTTGTCATTGTCACGAACATTGGAGAGCGCTTTAACAACACCCAACAGCAATGCTACACTTGCTCCACTGTCTTTTCCTCCGAAACTAAGGTCTTTAAAATAAGCAGTTGCATCAGCTTTTGTGACAAATAGGATAATTGGTCGTTTGTCATCCTCGGTTTTGGGAATAATGTTAACATTTATATTCACTCCACCGATGGGATCACATGTTCCACGCCTCATGCATGTATCTGTGTTTTGTGCTGAATTCATAAAAGCTTTAACTTCCCCACCCCACAATGGATAGGACTTGAGTAAACTGTTTTCTTTGTTTGCTTTGGCCTTGCTGATAATAACCTCTTTCTGAGACTTAGATTTGATGATAAATACTCCAAAGGGAAAGTCATAGTATGAGAGCCAGTTCCCATCTGGATTCCAGATGTTTTTACTCAGACATTGACGAGGAGCAACTTCTTCAGCATTTTCTTTAAGGTTGAACCCATTTCCAGGACACGCTTTTTCGGGTGAGTATGAGCCTACTTCTATCTCATCATCTTCTAGCACAAGTAATCCTCTAGTCTTTGAATGCTTCAAAAACAATGATGCAGTGATGTTATTAAAGATAGATCCACTAATTACAGGAATGAGGGGTTCTTCAAGATTCTGGAGGTTATTTTCTACATCTTCCACTGATTCAAACTGATAAAGAACACCATCATCGCCATCTCTACTTGTTTGACAGCCAACTTGAGAATTGAAATTGTTCATTCGAAAACTGTGAACATTGCCAAAGTCTACTGATGTATAAATGTTTTCATTCAGGGTGTTTGCATTGGCAGAAATAAACAACGCACTGATTATTATATACAAGAGCATCCTGATTCCTGAGGAGAGGAATTGTTTAGTCTTATACGAAACGAAACGAAACACAGTATTTACTACTACTATAAATAAGTCAGGAATAAAACAACATTTTTTTTCAAATCATTTATAGTAAGTTTATCAAAATATTTCTACAGGTTCTCCAAATTGATACTTTAAAGTTTTAGAAGACGTTTCATAGGGCCATGATGATGTGGGAGAGTGCAGAGCTTTTTTATTGCACTTTATCTTTGAGACAATATTCATTCCTGATCTACTAATATTGAAAATATTTGATCCATTATCTACTAACAAACTACTAGTTAAATTCAGAATTTCTAACCTGCTGCTGTAATCGCTAAGACTGTTGAAAATTATCTTCAATGGACCATTAAATTTTCAAGGGGGTTTCAACTTTCAAGATTGATCCAAAGATTGATCCAATTTTTACTACAAGTACAAGGGGGGCCAAAAGTCAGTGCACATACATTGGGTCTTATACCACCTCCGTGTTTCATATTTGAGACCTGTAACTTTGCAGATGGTATAATGTCACTACTCATTTGAAAAAATGAACACAAATATTTTTCGAGTTGACAAATTCCTCTAACCAGTGATGGTAGTAAGTCATACCAGAAAGAATTATTTCAATTGCGCACTCAGTGACTGAGCTATTAGAATTAGAATTAGAATTAGAACCAAATTTACACAGCAATAAAAAAAAAAAAGTAAATAATTTAAAGATGCTTCGATCTGTTGTGCAGGACATTCAAATGAGTCAAGAACTGTTAATAGAGTGCTATTAAGGCCAACGTATGGTTACTGACTTTTAAGCGCTTGTTTTTCATGTGAGTGTATGTCTCCTGCTACATACATGAAAAGTTCCTGACAGTTTGAAATCATCGCTTATACTGTACATGGAAACGATATGAAAAACAATATCGGTTGTCGTCTGTCAGCACCATTTAATTGACTTTGTACATATAGCACATTACATGTCAGAGCTGCTATCGTAATTTGCTCGTTTTAAGTTTACTTTACATAATTTAAGAATATATTACGACACTGTGAAACTATCGGACTACGATGTACGGGGAGTTGCCACCTAACCCCATAGCAACATTAAAATATATTGACTCTGTTACATCCTTTCCTGCTAATATAAAACTCCATTACAAATGAACAAAAGAATATTCAAACAATATACACATAATATAGCAATGGCCAATTGGCTGACTATAAGGTCATGGCCTGAACAAACAATTTTTTTAAAATAGTCAAGTGATGCTAAAGCAGAGCACAAATGTGTAATAAGTTAATAGATTAAAAAACTGATTCATGTGATGCATTCGCAGAGCACAGATAAAAATACTGATTCAATGATTAAAATTATAGCTGTTATTACAAATTGAACTGGAATCTGTCAGTACTACACCTCAGATCAATAAAATATGTTAAAGTAATGTATAACTATACTCAAGAACGAGGAGTTTCAGTGAAAGTGACACTGTTGAAACATCCCAAGAGACCTTCTCAACACCTGCCACGCCTAGGAAGAAAATTTTCAGTTACACTAAGAAAACAGGGCCAAGCCTAAAATCTCGCCTCGTCAAATTGAAAGAACTTGCTTTAGGAGCTAAACATGGCCCAACCAGCAAATGCCATATGCCAAGATGCAAATGCTGCGAATTTGTCAAAGGCAGCCTTGAATTCAAAGTGAACGGCAAGAAGGTTAAAGCTTCCCCTGGAAACTGCCTGAGTTACAACATCATTTATCTGTTCCAAAGTAGTGTCTGTGGAAAGGCTTACGTCGGTCGCACAACTCGCTCTCTACGGGTTAGGACTGGAGAACATAGGGTCAAATATTATAAACTTTTAAATGGTGATAAGGTAGATGAAACAAGTGATGAATATAGTTTGGGCTTACATTTGTTGGATCATGGTTTTAGACAAAGGGAGGATTTTAACAAAAATTTTAATGTGTCAATTATTGATAATTCTAGTCCTAAAACTTCGGAAGTCCGTGAACATAAATATATCCAACTACTCAAGACTTTAAAACCTTTGGGAATTAACACTATAAATCCTTTTGGCCTTCCCTTACTCCTAACATCTTAATTTTATTGTTTATGTTTATAACCGTTTTAAGAGTGTTCAGATTTTTAAAGGAATTTTTGGTTTTACTAACTTTTTACAATTTCTAGGGCTTATGTCACTGAAGATGACGCCTTGCAACATGTTTGTTACTGGGCCGCGCTCAGCCTGTCATTCCGCCTAATCTCTATTCCGCCTAATCTCTATTCGTTGTTTAACAGCATTAAAGCATGGGGTCCTCAGGTAACATGTTTGACGATAGCCTGTACACTGTAGATTGATAGTTTGATCTCAGTATTTACAACAATTCATCTAGTTTGATTGATTCAAAGGAAAAAAAATTCCTCTATAACTAGACTCATGTACTACTGACTACTAGATAGCTTCATTATTAACTATGAAAGAGTAATTATCGTAAATAAACCTTTTTTGACACAACCAAAGAAACAGCTATCGCAAACGGTAACATAGCGTATTTCTACAGGATAGAAAAAATTACTGGGCAGCGCTCAGCCTGTCATTCCGCCTAATCTCTATTGTTGTTTAACAACATTAAAGCCTGGGGTCCTCAGGTAACGAAAAAAATGTTGACATTTTCTTTTATTTGCTTCGCATCGAAAATCTTTGATTTTGATGGATTGACATCATTAATCGAATTGAAACCAACTTGAATCGATGTATTTTCTCGATCACGTGATATGACCATATAAAGAAGTTGGTATAATTTCTCGTTAGGGTTAGAGTTAGATTTCACCTAACCATGTGCTTTCGCGCCGCCGCGGGCGCACTTGTTTCACAAGTAAAGAAAGGGGAGGCGTGCGCTTTGGGCTCTGGATAGAGCAAGGGCTCTTCATTCATTCAGTCAACTTACCTGGGGACCTCAGGCTATCATGTTCATAAACATAGAGATTAGGCGGAATGACAGGCTGAGCGCGGCCCAGTAATCAGTCAACGGGCACAAAGAAGCATTACTAAAAATTGTGTCCTTTACCCTCCTACATAATTTGAACATTTTTGTGGCTAACAACATCTGAATTAATATGTATTTAGTATATAAAAGATTCGGTAAGTTATCTTTTATGTACGCTGTACACTGTAACGTAGTTAGTAAATGCAAACCAAACTTTTTCGTGTAATAAAATTGTGTATATTTTGTACATTTTTGAGTGTAAATTAATTTATCAATTTATCACAAATTATTTTATTTTAATAAAACCACTTATGTGAAATGGTTATTTTGACTTTAAATATTTGAGCTAAATATTTTTTGATTGTGGGTATTTAATAAAATTTGTTTTACTAAAAAATTTGTTTTACTATTTAATTGAGAATCAGTGTCCTGTTGTAACTGCATTTCCACCTAAGTTTCATTTTGAAACGTCTAGAGACTGGTAAAGTCAATCATTTTGTTCCATGAATAGTTTTAATGGTATTTTGAAGTGTAGTAACTGTTTAGATCTTAAATTTTATATGAAACTATTGATGTTTTTAAAACTTTTTAGCAGGGTAGAATTTGTTAGGTGGGTTTCTATAATTGTCTGTTGGAATTAAAGTTTTTGATATCCACTATTTATTGTTAATAAAATGCTCATTGTAGCCGGTTATTTTTAAAGATTTTCATCATCATCAGATTTGCACGTGAGCGGTCGTATATACAGACATAATCTTTCGAATTATAATATAGATTTTTAATGTTTAAGAATACTTGTGATAATCTTATGTATCATTATGTTTTGATTTGATTTCATTTGTATTCAAAACTCATCTGTGTTTTTAAAATTTTTGATGTGTTCAAAAATGTTCCTTTAGGTCCTATATAAAAATCATATCAAATCAAATAATAGTAACACAAACATCATGACATGTTATCATAAATATTTCTATAAACATTTATGAATTATAATAAAATTCTAGGGGCATATTCTAGGCCGAATATCTTAGGCTGGTGATCAACCTACTTCCAACAAAAGAGTAACATTGCTTATATATATATATAATAAGGCCAGGCTTGATACCTCAGGAAGAGAAGTGTGGATCATGTTTGAGAGGACTTTCTTTGACATGTGTATCTTCAACCCTAAATCTCTGTCAAAGAACATACCACAGCTTTATACACCCTGCAAGAGGGCGAGAAAAATTACACCCTGCAAGAGGGCGAGAAAAAAACGAGTATATGAACCGAGTGCTACAACTTGAACTGGAGAAAGGGTAATTTGTCCCCCTTGTATTTACCACTAAATGAGGAATGGTCCCTGAGGCCAAGCATTTCATTTGGAGACTTGCTGTGTTGAAAAAGAAGGAGGAATACAGCAAGGTGATGTGTAACATAAGGACACGCCTGAGCAATGAGCATGGATATCATGAGGAGTATGCTAGTTGCAGTAAGAAGTGTATGTAAAGGCAAGGACCGCCCCTATATCAAGTGTCTCCTTCAACCTGATCCCTGAGTAGAGGAGTTATGAGGGATAGATGAGATGACAAAGTGCCTGCTTCCGAGTAAGCGTGGTGCAGGATAGTTTTTTCGTCATATTTATTGCTCATGATCTATGATTGTGCTCTGCCAATTGCATCACTCTATTTAATTGAATGTATTAAATATTGCTTGATTGACCTTTCCCTATGTAAATTCTATGTGCAAAGACACTGTAAAAAACTAACCAATTGTACTTTCCATGATTCCTGTAAGACATTTTTCCATCCTAAATGTCTTGGCAAGTCGGCACCAGTGGACAGTGAACGGTGGGTTTGTCAGAAATATAGGGATAATGTAGAGAACCAGCAGATCATTGATGCTCCTGACGAGGAAAATGATATCTGTTATAATTGTCCCGTGTGTAGGAGTGTTGTGGGGGATTCGGATAAGGCATTGGGTTGTGATGGCTGTGAAGAATGGTTCCATGCACCTTGTTTGTTTATCAGTGGAACCGAGTACGCTGAGATGGATAATGAAGAGATATGGTTTTGTGATACTTGTCAAGCAGTGAAAGCAAACAAAATTAATTGGGGCTCAATGGTTGGTGAAGAGTTGATAGCTGAGAAAGTCCAAGCTGTTTATCAAGAGATGGTGACATGGAGAAAGAATCTTTCCCTAGTTCCCAGAGGTAAATCAGGTAGCGACTTTATAAAAGAACTGACTCGGCTCACCCTCTTATTTGCAGATGCTACCAAGTGGGAAAGGCTATCGTTCGCACTGGTTCATATCTTCTTGCCAATCATGTTGCAAAAACCGTCAAGCAAGTCAAAAGCAAGAGACCATGTAACATATCTCACCAAGCGTTTGGTTAAATGGAAAAATGGAGAACTTGACGATCTAATGATGGAGTGCAGGAGTATTCAGAAAGCCTTGGTGCAGCAACAAAAAATCAGCGAGGAATCCAGGAAGAAGAGCTTCTGCCGACTAATGCTTCTTGGGAAAGTTAAACAAGCCACCAAATTTGTTGACAGTTCCAATGACACCTTAGGAGTTCACAGCCTAACAGCAAACATTAAACAGGTCCTTGGGGAGAAACACCCTCCAGCTGTTAAAGCAGATCCAGTTGTTCTGCACCCTCACAGTACTCCTCCACCTCAGGAAGTGATATTTGAGAGGATTGACGCAGAGACTGTCAAGAGGGCTTGTTTACAAAATTAAATAACTATGGTATCCGAGGAAATGCTCTAAATCTTATCTCCAGTTATTTATCTAATAGAAAACAATTTGTGGACGTTCTTGATGTAAAATCTGATGAATTACCTGTAGAATTTGGAGTCCCCCAAGGGAGTGTGCTCGGACCTCTACTGTTCATACTGTACATAAATGATATTTGTAATATAACAAGTCTAGGTAAATTTGTTCTATTTGCTGACGACACTAATATATTTGTTGCAGCCGACTCAAAGGATAAGGTATATGACATGGCTAACAAAATACTGCAGGCTGTTAACAAGTACATGATAGTAAACCTACTACACATTAATGTAAAAAAGTGCTGTTACATGTACTTCTCTCCAAATAAACGTAACAATAATGAATTAGACGCCGATATAGATAGCTATTACCTATCCATGAATAACAAGGTAATCAAGCGTGTTAGTCAAACTAAATTCCTTGGAGTAATTATTGATGACAAATTAAGTTGGAAACCACACATACAATCCCTTACTAAAAAACTAAGCAGTGCTTGTGGACGTATCTACCGTATTAAGAAATGCTTACCAGAATCACTATATAAACAAATTTACCATTCTCTCTTTGAATCACATCTCGGTTTTGCTATTTCTGTGTGGGGAGGTATTCCTAATATCCAGTTAAAACCACTATTTATTACTCAGAAGAAATGTATAAGAATTCTATTCGGAGACCATAAAAGGTATGTAGACAAATTCAAAACATGTGCTAGAGTTAGACCGTTCGGCTCCCAACGTTTGGGTTGCGATTTTTATGTTAAGGAGTCTACCAAACCTCTATTTGCAAAACATAAATTACTAGCTGTAGAGAACCTATATAGACTACGTTGCCTAATGGAATTTTTTAAGATAATTAAGACAAGAGTACCAATTTCAATGTTCTCTTTGTTCACCATATCTCATAGGAAAGACAATATGTTAATTACACCTTCTCCAACTAAACAATTCATCTATAAATCAGCGTGGCTGTGGAATGAGTTTTGTAAAATTGGCTCATTTAATTTTAATTCCTCCTGTTCTTCTGTTAAGAATAAATTACAAAAGTCACTGATGAATGCCCAAAACAGGTATGGTGCTGAATGGAATGACAAAAATTTCACTGAATTCTAAGTTAAACACAATATAATCCAGGTATCGGCAGGCGCTGCCGACAAACGACATTATCATGCATATACTTCTTTATTTTCAGCAGCTAGTATGTTAGCGCGCATAACAAGGCGCGCTAGCATTTTACCGCCAATGTTCTAGGTTTCACTGATTTCACAATACACAATACACAATATATGTCCAATTTGATTCTAATTGTTGCTCCTAATCTGATAATTCTAATGACAGTGACTGCTCCCTATTAACCAACCGACCAACATTTTCGGTCGAACCCTAAAATTACTAATACCAAATTTAAACCCCACATATGCGTGTATAGTCTCCAAATCTTCTCTCTGCTCTCGGACTTTGTTCTTTTGAATAGAACTGTTTGTATACTTTAACAAATAGTGATTTTAACTTTGAGATAAACTGCTAGATTATTATATTTTTGTACCAATGTTCACCTAACTTAACGTCTCTCACTGACACCATCACCCGGCAACCAATTTTAAAGTATAATTTATTAACGATCTGACTACAGACTGGCGGTCAACGTTCCCCGTATAGTAGCTCAACGGAGGGGGTAATCAGGGCACGTGTTAATGAAAAATGTACGTGTCCTTCCACAATCCCCTCTGTTGGGTCACACGTTATTGGGAACTGAGATCGCTATCGTGTAACTAGAAGCAGTATATGCAAAAAGTACATAGTGATAGGTGATAGGCAAATGAAATACACAATCTTACTTAAACTTATCCCGTCACCCATGGACTTATCAATTAACGGCTGTGTGTTGTTCATCTTTTGTCCGTACTCAAACGGTTCGCGTTGCGAATGCCGGCCCATCGAGGAAAATCTTTTTACTTTGAATTTTAACCATTATAAAATGTATAGTCGGATAAGTTACTGAGTTCAAACAGTCCCGCGAACGAAAAAGCTAACATTTGATATCTGTTTCGGCGACTGAATCGTTGATGGGCCGGCAATATTTTGTTGGCGAGTAGTGTTGAATACTCATAGTTAACAAATTATTGATTTTAATTTAGGATTGTATATATATATCTTTGACCAAGTTTAAAATGTTACTGAAAAGCACCCAGCACTGGGCGCGCGCGGCGGCGTTGAATGTTAGAGCGGCTACAAGCTTGAAGCTAGGCAGCTGCAGAAAAAATGGCCGCCGCGCGTTTCAGCGTGGGGGCTTTTTCGTTTTTATTTTAACAATGACAAAGCAACGTTTTATTGATTATATAATGGAATTAAATCGGATATTTTTAATTCAATATGTATTGAATCTACTGTGGACAGATATAAATTGTTTACTTAAATTGTATTTTACTTATATTTGGATGGATCAGGGGCGGCCCAAGCACTAACGGACTCAAGATTTGTGGAAGCATATCATCTGCAGCAAATCATGTTGGCAAAGATCAGTGAACACTTGCTGAGTCTATAGCAATAGTTTGCTAGGCGCCTTTGTAAGAAGAATAATCCATCATAGCTGTCTGAAAGAGGTTCACTGCATGCAGATTAATCCCTCTTGATAAAGGCCGAGGATAAAACGGAAACCTGTGTAAGACCAATTGGAATCGGCGAGATATTGCGCAGAATCATTGAAGTGCAGTTTATAATGTCTTCAAAACTGATATACAATATGCTGCAGGCCACTGCACGGCAGACCTGTGCAGGGCTCAAACAGGAATAGAGGCTTCCATTCCAAGGCAATGAGACATATCTGGGGAAGACAGTGACACTGACGGCAATACTACAGGTTGAACGCTGATATGCGTTCAATCGCCTTAATAGAGAAGCAGCCCTTCACATTGTTTCATAGAGATCTGGTCGCTCACGCTCCGTATCATATCTACAGCACGCACTCACCAAAAGCCAGCAAGCCCTGATCATAATACTACCGAGGACCACTACCACTCATGTCCTGAGGAAGTTCAACTCCGCGGGAGATGTAGCAGCACAATTGGCATTCAATGCGATAGGGATCACAAGCCTCTAGTAGATGACCTAGCCACAGGCCTCCAAGTCCAATGTTTTGCAAACAGTCTTGGTATGCAGACGACAGTAGTGCTGGTGGAAAGATGAAGGTTATAAGATATGGTGTGGGATACGCTTTGTTTGGAGCAAGGACCAAAGTATGGATAATACCCAAATCCAGTAAGGACCGTCCTGATTGTGAAGAATAGCGAGGACCTAATCTTGCGCAGAAAGTATTCTCAGGCACTGATTAAAATTTGAAGTCTGAAAGGAGAACCGCCATTTGGGTGCAGCAATTGGCAGCGAAGCTTTTTTAAGAACTAATAATGTCACAATTAAGTCCATACATGGTGTCCAGACATCAAGCTGTTGTCAACAATTGCTGTTGAGGACCAATCTGCTTGACTGCAGTATACTCAGCGAATTTTGTCCACCGGTGGACGTTCATTCAGAGACCATCTGGGTATAAGTCACTTGTTTCAACCATTGGAGGATTCGTCAGAACAGATTTTATGCCAGCAATAGTGGGTAAGAAACGTATCAGACATGGACCGCAGGAGTGACCGGGGACATGATTTATGCTGCTGACCGGGACTCGGAGCCGGGCGAGCGGACACCAAATGAGTCTGCTTGACCGGACCCGGGACCGGACCGGGACTGAGATTATCATTTTAACGTGACCGACTGGACCTAATAATCTCTGGATTTCTATCTATCTTAACCGGACCGGGACCGGGGGACCGAACAATCCAATTTTACCTGCTGACCGGGAATGCCGGATTGACCGGGATGACTCGGATTGTGACCGGGAATGACCGGGATTTGACCGGATGACCGGATTTGACCGGATGACCGGGATTTACCGGATGACCGGGATGACCGGACCAAACTGTATTCTCATATTGGATAGCTAGCAACTTTCATTTACATATAATTGAAAAAAAAACCGTCAATATGGGGCATGGGCCTAAAGTACTACACCAATAATGTTCCATGTACTGATTACTCAAAGTTCCCCCTCATTCGCGAGCATTCCTCGATCAAGGATCCCTCAAATTATTTCAACAGTTTCATTCTCCAATTTTCCCAATTTGACAATGGGGGCGTAGCCGTGAGTTGAAAACTTGATTTTAGTTTGCCACTAATGAGTTATGTAACGATATTATTACTTAAACTCTAGTAACTTGTTTAGCAATTTTAAACATTTTTTATTTGCTCAGAGTTGTTTTAAAGATGAAATTCACAATGAATGAAAGTAAATAACTTAAAATCACAGTGTGCGCGAGTGGCGCGCATTATGTAAAAGATCCCGGACAAAATCCGGCAAAGTTTGAGTGATGGACCGGACCGGACTGGACCATGAATCCTGAATTAACCGGACCGGGACGAGTCTCTCAGGGATCATAAATCGCTTTTGACCGGACCGGGACCCACGCGACCGGGAGGAAAAATTTGACTTGACCCCGGTTTGACCGGAGACACGGACCGGTCCAGGGATAGCTGAAAATTGCCAATCCCGTACCGGGATTCCGTACCGGGAATCCCGTCACCTCCCTGCGTTGGACCGCTCCATATTTGCATGCAGTCAACATGGTGGCCTAGGTATCCCCTAACCCAGTGAAAACTGCAAATAGAGATGTCACAGCCTCCAGTCACCATCACAAAAGACCACCTCACAGACCTGATTATCACCAGCAAAACCCCTTGAACATTACAACTTGTCAATTTTCAAAATGACACTATATAAAGTCTCAAGGCAATCAAGGAGAAACACTTTATTTACGGATAGCAAATCATAGAGGATCAGTGGTAAGAGATTCCCAACCTAAATAGATCTCTCCAGTTCAATCAAAGAGAAAGTTCAGGATGTTGGCCGTTACTGCACTTCCATTGAGAGATTGGCTACTACCTGAACAAGATTTTGAGTTCCGTGATGCTCTGTACTTGCGTTATGGTTGGGAGATCCGCTAACACCCCATGTCACTGTGCTTGGTGGAGAGAGAAATAATTTGAATCACACACTTATATGCAAGAAAGGTGGCTATGTTTCTATGAGACACAACAACATCCGCGATCTAAATGCAAGAGCGCAAGCGTAAGTATGCAGAGATGTAGTGACTGAGCCAGCACTGATACCCCTGTGAGAAGAAGCAAATTGTTGGTACGCAATGCTGACTTAGAGGCTGGCCCTGATGTATCCTCCCAAGGTCTCTGGAGCACTTTTGAACGAACATTCTTTGATGTCTGTGTTACCCACCACAACCTCACCCACATATGACAAAAAAGATATGGAACAGATCTATAAAACTCATGAAATGAGGAAAAATGAAAAAGTACAACAACAGAATCTCCAGGTGGAAAAAGGCAACCTTTACCCCACTTATATACCAACAAATTGATGGCGGATGGGGTCCACAAGCACAAGATTACCACAAGAGAACTTCGCTGAAAAAACTTATCCAGAAGAGAGGAGACGACTATGCGGCTATTATGTGTTACATGCGCACCAGGATTAGATTCTCAACTTCCTCCAGAAGCGGTCATGGGTGGAGGTAGAGGAGGACGGCAATCGCGCATACATTGCCAGAGTCAGTGTAACTTCGTTTAACTTGAATACCGGCCACCATGGACTACGAATGTTTCTAGACACTATCCCTTTGATATTGAGATATTGGTATCTCAGATCACGTGTACATCGTTCCTTTTTTTATGACACAGAACCGTAATTTATTGACACTCACAGCTAATTTTTTTTAATCATTGAAGCAGTATTTTTATCTTGTGCCTCTGCGTAATGGCATCACATGAATCAAGTTTTTTGAAATCTATTAACTTATTAAACACATTTGTGCCTCTGCTTTTAGCCATCACGTGACTATTTAATATAAAATTGTTTGTTCAGGCCGATGACCTTATAGTCAGCCATTGTCCATTGCTATATTATTGTGTTATTGTATTTTGCCTGATACTGCCTTACTATATGACTGTATTGTCGCATGACTTTCCCACTACTATATCACCCTATCAAGTTCAAAAAAAAGTGCGATGAGATTGGATTTGAGACTAAAAGGTGCGATTTTCAGTGTCACGTGCAGTGCGAAATGTACTCCCCCCACCCCCCCCCCTACCCAGCGCTGCAAGATTTCTTGCCCCACAATTATTCTCTATTAAAAGATTTTCAGATTCGCGATTCCCTTTGAGCGAAATTGTAGTAAAGTCGCTTTATGTCGCTCGAAATTACGTGCGTATTTTTTATGAGTAAATACAGTTACATATTGATGAATCTGCTATGCCCATTGTAGCACAATGGATTAGAGCGCGATTGCTTAGCAGTTGACCTCCGGTTCGAACCTCGTCGACGGTCCATTTTTTTGGGCAATTATTAATTATTTTACTAAATGATCATCATCGAGCACCTTGTAATATACTTTATCCGATAAATGTATACTGTTCGGTACTTCAGCTAGAGAAGACTGGCATTTAAGATTTGCCCTGGGAAGGCCTCGTTCGCACTAGAACTGTCAATTGTCAATATGGTAAACAGATTTATCTGGTAATGTTTTTGTTTTGTTTTAAGGCTAGAATTTAGAAGGAATCAATGTGATGAGGAATCCAGAAGTTATTACCTGTTAGGATAATAAGTCAGTTCACCAGTTGAAAAGACCCTTTTTCAAACTTTTAATGAAGAAATATTCACTATGCCTAATAGCATTGCCTATGGCAGGTATTAAGAATACTCTGAGAAAGAATGAGTCGACTTTAACCAGGAACAGTACCTTGAGATTTCGACCATTACCAAGAACCTCCTTTAATGGGTAACCGATGGTAACTATAGTAACCACTGTTAATCTTGATCTTATAAACCGATTGAATACGCCAACAACTAGTATCCTTTAGGACTTATACAGTACAGGAAAGTAAGTCCGTCAGAGTAACACAACGCATTAATAATTCACAAACAATCAATACAAGAAAGGGACGTAATGAGTCCATTAAAAAGTCGACGCTTGATGATAGAAGAACGAAGGGACCAGCAAGATGTGAATATTATTAGAAAATGTGGCGCGCGACCGGATATGTAGTGCTGAAAGAGGGTGCCGAAAATCTCGTGTTAAACTTGCGATATTGGGGTGAGAGTTTATACTAAACTCGTCAAAATCTCGCACTAATTGCGCGCGGCAAAATTGTTATACTTTAACCACGTGATCTCACACCGCACTAAGTTTCGAATTTACAAAGTCTTAAGCAAATTTTTGTGTCGCTTAAATCTTTTAAATTACATTTTCTATTTTCTCAACACATTCTTTTGTTAATTTTTTTCTATGTTTATTTTAAGATTTTGTGCGATGAGCCTGTCTCGCAATCTCACATGAATCTTGACCTGGGCTATATCATATCATATGAGTTAGTTTGCAGTATGGGGATTAAACCTAAGATTTTCATTACATATTAGCATGAAAATGATAATGGGTTTCCCTCATATATCTGAACAATAATCCCGTTGAAGAAATGCTCCCTATGTTATTTAATTTTACTGTAATTATGCTCACTTAATTAATCAAAAAATCCCAGGATTAGTCATGCAGGATGTAGCGTGACAACTGGGATGCTAGCAATATGATATCTCCATCAACGTGTGGACCATTGTGTCAGCATCCTGGATGCTGGAAAGCAAAGGTATCTCCCCCCTCTCTGGAGGAGTCCCTTGACTTTCTTCCATCTCCTCGTGAACGATGTGAGCTCATGATTCCTACTCTATCCGTGAGGTTTGTTTTAAATTCTTATTATGTCTATAATATAATTGAAAATTTAACATGTTAAAGTTAGCAAGCTTGAATTAAAATTAATACAGTGCACTGGGCCTGGGTTTGGATATTTTCCTGTTAAAATCCATTTAAGGTTACTGAGGCTAGGTGGCCTTGTGGTTAGAGCATCCGCTTTCTGTGCAGAAGGTCCGAGGGTTCCGAATCCCAGTGTCACCTAGTCTAGGATTAGCTAAATCATTTGTTCTATAAAATCTCCTCGGTCGACTCAGCCGAATGATAGAACCGGTGATTGAGGTTTAAATGAGGGAGGGTACCTTTATAAGTTCAAGAAACTCCTAGATACCCCTTCAGTACATACTGCTAAACATAGTACTATTAGCTATTACCTATTAACTATATATATATTAATTATCAATACCACGTACCCACACCATAGTAATCAGGAGCACGAGTTTTCAGCTTATGTAACCGAGCGAGAGAATTCAGAGACACAGATCTCTTCCACCAATTAAAACCTCAGAGGGTCTTACACATACGCTAAGCATTCAAAAATCCCACTCAGACTACCAACATGTGCCTCAGAAGGAGTCATCTGTTCCCAGGGTCAGCCACATCATTGTTCAAGCAGGTTTTCAATGTCATGCTCAAAAACGATGGATTTGGTTACCATCCCTTCAAAGTCAGCAGCCAACACCTATAAAGGCATTTACTCGTGCTCAGCCACCAATTAAAGATCTATACCGTAGATCATGTGAACTATCCAATCTCGTCCTACCTCCTCAAAAATCATGCACACGAGAAATGCCCAAACTCGTATTGTAAATTCTCGGCCCAAGGGCAGCAGTTACTTGGATCTCATTAGGAAAATGGGCCACCTCAATCTGCTGGATTTGCCACATTACTTACAGGTAAATAATTGTAACAAATTTTTAAATGTGGGCCGTGCAGTTCAAGTTTATAATTAGCTTAAATTTGACATTGTAAAAGATTAGAAATGAACAAAATGGTACTAGCTGTCTATAATTACTGAAACATATGTGGCTATTTTTAATAAAAACAAATATTTTAATAAAACAGAATATTTATTTTGTACGGCACAATCAAACAAATATCAATAAGAAATAAATCAGGGGGAGGTTTGAAAAGAGGTTTCGAAGTGCCGAAGGCCACTGCTTATCTTTAGGATTTGAGAGTGACCTGTGTCTTGAAACCCCCTCATCCATCCACTACTTCAATAACTTGTTAGTACAAATATAGAAAAATGAGAATAATAAAATTTACTTATTGGTATTAGTTTGGTGACATCGGAGAGCCCAGTTGAGGTTTTAGTTTTAGGTAGGTTTTAAAATTATAGTTTACAAGGTTAGCCTTGTTTCATGGCAAGAGAGATATCATGGTGTTCAGAGCCGGACCGGATTTAGAATTTGGAGAATTTAATATAGAGTATTTACCTGTATTAGGTCATCTCGATTTTGGAGGGATAGCAAGTGCTTTTTAAGGTTAGATTTAAGTGATCGCATTGTTACTTTAATAGTCCAGATCATATTTTTACAATTCTAAGATCAACAACCAATAGTGCACTTGTGCACATTCCACCAGATGTTTCGTTTATTTTGCTTTTCAATCTGTACTAAGTACTAACTGATCGGTACATAACTCAGGTAAAGTTGTTAGAGAACACCCAATTCCGCAAAGTCCTGTCAGCGCACCCTATCGACAACATACCCTACAGTGTTTTATCTGAGGGTGTGCTGCTAGAACTGATGAGGTGTCAGTTGTCTCCGCAGCTCCCTGCTAACCCTTCTCTGGAGGGAGTGGGTATTTTCTTTGATCCTCCTGATGATCTGACGTCCAAACAAGAGGTGTGCGTTTTTAATTTTAACTTACATCCAGGTTATTGTTGCTTTATAATAGTTATTTGTAAAATGTATTATATAATGTGGAATCAACTTTCTTGGTTATTTACTCCTTTTCACACTGGTGTAAGTTTTAGCATCCTAATTCAGCCGAAATGTCTGATAATGCCAAGACGCCCTCTGGATTGGCCGGAACCCAGTACATACGTGCCCAACATGCACCGGAAGATAGAGCCCTCTGATCTGCCTGGCCCAATGGTAAACCGTGTCGGCAAACCAAGCTTCAGGGAGTACGTGATGAGCAAGCGATCTAGCGAATGGGGGGGGTCGTGGGCCATCTTTGTTCGTGTGTGCGCGAGAGTGCCGGAGCGAGGGGTGAGTTTCCTTTTGTACATGTTTGACGTTGAGAGGTTTGACATTTTAATATTGTGGCAATGTCCGCATGTTTATTATAGTGTGGTCATACCTAAGAGGCTCGTGATAGAATAAATTGTTTCGAAAAAGAGTGGGATGCATGCCAGTAATCTTTAAGCAAATTTAATCAAAGCTTAATCTAGAGAATTAACCTTAATTTAGAGAATTGAATATTTGTCGCATTTAGAAAAGAGACTTGACGTATTATCTTCTTACGGTTTCAATAGCATAAAGAAAAGTCAAGTACTGCATTAGAAAATGGAATAATTGTTCCCTCTTTTTAAACGTCGACAAATTAGATGCCACACACGGTATAGTTTCCATCTCAATTCTCCATTCCAATTTTCAGCTGGATAATTTTACCTAATCTTGACCTGCTGTTTGACCTAGCCTTCGTCCACTAAATTCTACAATGTTTGCCAGGACTAAGTCTAATAACACATATTATATGTAGATTGTTAATGTATGCTTATTTTATGAATAAGATATAAAAGATATATTTTAACCTGCAGCTCGTGGACGGAATCTCAGTAAAATCAGGCGCTGAAGACCGGTCGACATCTCACATAACGAGCGTTACGACATTTCTTAAGGGGTCATCTATCACTCACCTCTCAGATAGGGCTGATGAAGGAGGAGAAGAGGGAGAGGAGGAGATTGTGTCACAGTCTCTTGATGTCGTTCTTCCTGCTGGTTTGTTAGATACAGTATAAATTGTTTAAAGCTCAAATTAGATTTGATCCACCAAAATTCCAAAAAGTTTTAAGATTCTGCAACATTTGAATTCAACGCTTGCAGCATTACTTTTGTCTCTACTCCGCGCCGTTAGTGTAAATGAGGGTAACTTGATAGTTTCTAACTTCCTTTCTCCTGACTCCTTTGTCCTGTAGATGAGCCTGTGCTGCGTATCCCATCTGCAGTTGAGGACACAGAAGACATGGAACTGATGGAATAACAAGCTCCCTGCCTCCGACAAGAGACAGTTGGAGACACACAAGCTTCTCAACTGTCACCCCCTTCTCGGAGCAGCACCCTAACTCTGCTGCATGGATAGAAGCGAACCAGGACAGTTAACGACGCTTAGCAGCGAGGATTGCTAATCTTGTGCTTATTGTTAGGTATGTTTATGCATTTGCAGTTTAATTTAGTTGATTGTTCAAAACTTTCGATCGAGTAATAGTTTAACAAATATGTATTTCCAACATCATATGAATCGTTCTGGATCCACTTACACCGTTACCCTCAGATGATGACCCCACCGCTGGAGAGTGGCAAGAGTGGAACAGTCAGTGGGAACCCCAGTGCAATAGATGTCCTCACTTTAAGTGAGCCTGGTAGCCCCCATTTCAACCGGGACCCTATCCCTCCCCCAGCATGCACCCCAACTAACGAAATGACGCCCAACCCCTCCCCCACAAGAGAACTGATAACTCCATCTTCTACACCTACTAAAGAAGTAGAAGGAGAGGAGGAGGAGGAGGCTGGGGAGCACGTGATGGAACACGATCACATGGTTACTGACCAGGGTGAAAGGGAACCGCCTGCCGACCACGGAACGGATCATGATCAGATACTGCAGCCTGAAACTTGATACCCGGCCAATGTCTCTGAACGTTTAATATTTGGAGAATAAAACTCGCACAATGTCGGGTTGTTTTCACACCTTTCCAGCTAATACCGGTCGAGTCTTTGTACCTAATCAGTCATAATGTGTGTAGGATTTAAGTCATTTTGGAACACGATCACCCTATGATCATATTATTCTAATTAGTGATTTTATATTTTAGAGTGGTAAATTAGTTTTTATAAGTTATTACAGAGATACATTGTTATAGATCAGATTAGTACACAGATGTTTTAAAGGACAGGTTGATATTTTGATGTACACAGATGTCAGATAAGTTATAAGTTTTATTGCTAATTATATACAGATACATACCAGTAGATTCAGAACATTTTTACTTTCATTGAATGTAAATATTTTGTAAATTAAATAATTTGTAAATATGTATTATATGTGTAAAAAGATAATTTTACCCAGAATAAATTACAACAACTAGCAGGAACCCGTCTAACCCTAAAGTGGTGTCAAGACTCAAGAGACTAAAATAATTATTACCTATTTATTTCGCGTTTTTTGACCCCACTTGGGGTCCAAATTTGGCTCTATATCTCTAGTTTTTTTGGCCATTTTTTTATTTTTTCATGCTGATTGTGAATGCCATAAAACATTTGACCCAGTCGCCGCGAAAGTTTCAGTTGTATATCTGTTTACGGTATTTGCGGAAAGTCGTGTTAAAGTTGATGCCGTGGTGTCAGTAAAATGGCACGGAAAATAAATATATATATTATAATATATATATATCGTCTCGCTTTTATATATAGTAGTGCTACTCATAAATAATACTCCAATCCGGATTTTACATGTAAAAAGATGGATGTATATCATCATCATGTGATCTCACAATCAATCAAATGTATTTATGACAGCATCTTCTTTGTTATTGCTCTCAATCATGATAAACTCTCCCTATTTGGTATAATTCTTACTTCTGATCAATCAAATTGAAAGTTTGAAAATCTTTTAGGGTGTGTCCTGAAATGTGTTGCAATACCATTTTAATGAATAGTTCAGTATCAAGTTTTACAATCCTAGGCTTAGTCTGATATGATGTTTGAAATTTAATAACTTTACACCATTGAGCCTTCGATTAGAACGTAGTATACAATGTTAACGCATTTGTCATTTCGACTTTAACAACGGTTCTCAGTTCGATACCGAGTACCGACGCCTGGGAGTTTGGGCTTCCCGGCCAGATATTTGTATAAACTATTTATATTTGTTTTAACTATAAACCCAGTCAACAACTGCTTACAAGTTACATTATAACATTCCACTACTGCTGACTGTTGATGTGAATGATCGCTGAAATAGCAATGATACCATTCCCATCATCTCGATGTACTGAGTTGTCAATGTTAATTGTGACGGTGAATATATCCGTGTCACGTTTGTTATATTTTACTCATAAAATTTCTAACAGAAACACTCCTCTTAGGAAAAAATGGATATTTTACACGCATTTCTGTTGGGGCTGCAGGACAGTCTAGTAAGTGGGGGCAAGACTGTAAAACTACTGAAACAAGATCCAGAAATCAGATCCAAGCTGCTGCAATGTTTCATGCTGAACGGTGTCGTTTTCATGTTCTCTCTGCTCTTCTTTGACTGGGTGATAGTGCCGATAGTGCTGCTGGTAGCACCTAGCGAAACCTCGCACCTGGTAGACATGATACTGACAGCAGTGTTCCGGGTACTCTGGGTGCTGCCTCTCTATCTTATCAGCAGACTGTTGAACGTGTTCTGGTATCAGGAGATAGCTGACCTGGTCTACAAATCAGTCAGGCGCTCACGGTCCCGCTCACCTGCCTCCTCTGTTTCAGAGCTCATTGCGGATATCATATACAGCGTTATTGTACAGTGTGTGTTCTTGGTACAGGCCAGTTTGACTGGTCTGATTCCAGTTGTCGGTTACCCGATGCAGGTTGTTCACATGGCGCTGGTTTACTCTCTCTACGCTTTTGAGTACGTTTGGATGAACCAGGGACACGGGGTAGTGCTGCGCATTGCGCACATGCACTACAACTGGGCCTACTTTGCAGGGTACGGCATGATAATGTCAGTGGTGATATCGTGTGCTGACTCCTACTTTGTGGGCGTGTGCCTCTTCTCCCTGATGTTCCCAGTTCTTATCGTCAGTTCTCATCACTCCTCACCCCAATCCAGAGTCAAGTGTTTTCCTCTCCCTCTCTTTAAGCCCAGTATATGGGTCACTGAGCGGGTCATGAGCTTCACTAATCGTAGATAAAACATCTCAGAGGTCCGAACTTCCTGGCACGCATTAATTTGTGGAATATGATTACTTACGTTTGTGGATCCGCCTCACCGACCACCGTGTGCTTGGTTACTTACAAGTACGGTGTAATTAATTAATTGTTCATAATTATAAAATTCTCGATTCTCAGAATTTTTTTAGTTGACCTGGAAGAAACACGTTTCCGTTTTTAATTTTTGCTTTTGAAGAACGATTTCTTTCAGTGTAGAAGATTAGATTGTCGAGTGCATGTCACAGAATAATAGAACAGATTTGAAAATACATTGACACTTTGTCAGAAATCATCTGACATCGTTTAAACCAAACAAATATATTCTGTCATTGTGCTTTTTTCTTTAAAAACATGCACATTGACTTTATTTTAAACGATATTACTTTCATTGTTTTGAGTAGTCTTTCGTAGTAGGAAGGGCGTAGTTTTGTCTCTTCGAAAAGAAAGGTTTGACGTAACCCAGCGTCACTCATTTCTTAATTCTACGTCTGACATTTTGTAATACTACACATATTTCTCTTTTTTTCCCTGTGTGTGTGCAGTATTGAGTATGATACCATGGATAATTTACATGTCTTTGTTGTTAATTTTAATATATTCCGGGGTTTCACGATTTTGTTATGTTTGGTTTATTTGTTTTTATCATTTTTAAACCGTGCCTCTGTATATTGTTTGCTATTAAGAATATAAAAAAAGTAAATGTAATTGTATTAATTTGTTAAATAATATGATCTTACCGTTATAATTATATAGTTAATCCTAATTTTAATTGACTGATATTTTTGTCATGATTAGTGTTGTTCTTGAGCATGCTCCCGTAAAATTACAAAGTAAACAATATTATAAGTTACTGATGATTGTTAGCTTGACTACAAGGAAGTTAAATCTTGATACGATAGTTCAGTTATTGGCACATCTTCTTGCATTGTGTACTATGATAACAGTATTTTATAATGTGAACAACACCTGCAATCTACATTTACCTTGTGTTCACATTTTAGATCGTTTTAACACCGAAAGATGTGAGTGTTTGTTAGACTATTCTCTCAGCTGAACAATACACAGTTATTATACATCCAATATTGAGGTTATAATAACTCACAAGGCAGTGTCCACGCGCAACTGTGTAGTGCAGTGGTTGTTATGTGTAAAATTTTGCAAATCAAATTAATGTAATTCTACAGGGTTACCTTAACAGTGTTAAGGTGCCCTAATCTTGTTTAAAATGTTACATCCATATCTTCTAATCTAGTTCAAAATGTCATGTTCACAGTTTCTGATCTAGTTTAAAACGTCATGATCTCAAATCTGAGCAGTTTCTCAAGTTTAATCTGCAGAAGGCGGGAGAACGTAAATTTAAAAACAGTCGTAACGTCAAACGCGGCCCTGCTTGATGCTTGTGAAATCAGCTGATTTGAAGATTCGCTATCTCACTTCTTAGTTTTCACAGCTTACTATTACAGTATCTAGTGTTGTTATTTGTTTTCTAACGCCCGCCTCCCCCTTCTAGCAATGTGGTTTGGTACATGAGTAGGGGGACATGTAGAGATGTGTGAATGGGGAGTGAGCACAACACGTTGCACCAGCTCAAGCTATTCGTCAACAATGCTAAGCTAAAAGAGCCCCCAGGTCTCTTCACTAAAGGTGACCCTTATGCGGAAGTGACGGTTGACGGCCAGCCACCACACAAGACGGACCATGCTAAGGGAACCTGGGAACCCTGTTGGAATCACTCCTTTGATTTGCTGGTTTGTACCAATGAATTTTCATTATGAGACTATGTTGTGCGTGTAGTATATTATGTAGTCTGGATTGAGTAATACATTTACGGGTCCCTCCTGTAACATGTAAATTTGATTACAACCAGGTATGAGGTACGGTCTAGTGAACATCATCCTGTATCTTCCAGTGTAATAAAACTCTCCCGATATGTGAACAATCAGCTGATCATTCAGCTAAATGACCGCTGGCCGCCTATACAAATTAGTCCAATTCAGGAAATGTTGCCCCACACAAAGCGGCAATCTCAGCCTTATTACCGCCCTACTAAACACAAGATAATCTCGTCTACCACTAAATGTAAAAGTAACATAAATAACTAATACCCGCCCTCACCAGGTGAGTGAGAGATCAGAGATAGAGATTAAAGTGTACATAAAGTACCGCTTTAAGAACGACCTGTACGTGGGCTCCAACTCTCTGAACCTGGCCCAACTTCTCCAACAAAACGGAGGTTGTCTCCACAACATTGACAAACACGTGGTCTTGTTTGATAAGAACAAAACCAACAATGTGGGCGCTGTTTTTCTTACCTTCAATATGGAGGTGGATGTGGATACTCTGAGTAACATGATAGAGGGGATGGCTACTACTTCTGGTACTTCTCCTGGACCTTCAAGGTTTGTTAGCACAAGATTTGTTAGCACTGCAGTTGTGCTGCATGTACATTGTACTATTACTATTAGCACTGTGTAGCGCTTTTAGCACTGTGTAGCGCTTTTAGCACTTTGTAGCACTTGTAGCACTGTGTAGCGCTACATGCTGTAGGCCTCTTAGCGCTGTCAAGTCATTTGAGTTGAAATTTGGTATCAAATGTGTCAATTACACCAGAGTAGCATGTTCTACTTCTATCAGTTGTACTGAGTACATTTTATACGTCATGCAACACAATGTATAAAATGGCTCTGTAAACGTCCCATGAGGCCTCTGAGGGATCTAAATGTTACTGTGTTCATTTACCTTGTACATTTTTCTCTAGGGTTTGACTCTGTCCTGGCTTTATTTCATTTCAGAAATTTGAATGAAAGAACTATTTCGTTGATGGTTAAGACCAAACCTTGGCCACACCCCTGTTACACACCTAATAAAGTTTTTAAAGCGGGGATATTGTTAAACATTTTTCCAATACATAGTACATTCTTGGATTTCAAACATAGAATCATGAACATTTGAGCCCTAGCTTGACTATTTCCAAATCAAAATATCACAAATATTTGGCATATATCATGTAATTATTAAAATACCGCTACAGTGAGCTAACGATAATAGTCACTCTGTATATTCCCCTTCCTACCTTCACATTTCGTTTTATCGTACGATCGTGCTTACTTTATTACATTGCTGTTTATTGTGTGTTTCGTTTTCTCGCATTATAACACACGTTCAGTAGAGGTGTATTAGTACCGATTGGGGGGGGGGGGGGGGGGTCCCTCTTATTATTATCTATTTGGTTCAGGTGTTAGATAAACTGTCTTAATAAAATACGAAATGTGCCTATCGTACTGCACTATGGGACAGTGGGTTAATACCAGCACAGGATATCAAATATCAGTCACATGTCACAGGTCTAGGCAGCAGTATATTGTTAGCTCCAGCCCTGTCTCTGGTTACATCAATCAGCTCAGTTCGTTTTCTTAGTTTGCGTTCTATTTGTCGTATAATTTTTAGAACTCGTTTACGTTAATAGTAGCTAAATTGTTTGTGCTGTCGTTAAATTTTTTCGCGTCACAGACTCGCTTTCTTTAGAAATGAACGTAATTTCCTGGGACATGGTTTGATACCTATAACCTACGATGAAACTTAATAGATCAGTGTACGTGGGAATTGCAGATAAATTTATTTAATAATGATGACAAATCCACTCTTTCTACTATATTTTGTAGTTTATTCCATTGTGTAATTTGTATGTAATTGACTGATTTAAAAGATTTCAATTTAAAAAAATTATAATATTAGATTTAATGCTATTGTCCTGGTCACACGTGAAATTTTGATACCGTTTAACCTTAAATTATTGTATCTATTAATACAATTCAAGGAAATTGTACAATATACATTATACGTTGCACACTATATTGGTCAGTGTATTTATACTCTGTACAACACTTAGTTCTACTGTCTAGGAAATGATAGTACACTATACAGCTACTTTACAATGTAACATACTCCACACCGCATACAATGTAGATATGTAAACAGCCACTGTCTACACCTGCCACACTATTTCCTTTCTAAGTCAATACTTCACAGACAGTGCCACTTTAGTTGCGTGTCCCTGACTCACTCCACCTCACAGCAGTGCCACTTTATTTGCGTGTCCCTGACTCACTCCACCTCACAGACAGTGCCACTTTAGTTGCGTGTCCCTGACTCACTCCACCTCACAGCAGTGCCACTTTAGTTGTGTGTCCCTGACTCACTCCACCTCACAGACAGTGCCACTTTAGTTGCGTGTCCCTGACTCACTCCACCTCACAGCAGTGCCACTTTATTTGCGTGTCCCTGACTCACTCCACCTCACAGCAGTGCCACTTTATTTGCGTGTCCCTGACTCACTCCACCTCACAGCAGTGCCACTTTATTTGCGTGTCCCTGACTCACTCCACCTTCAGTGCACGATTACAAGAGAACGGCGGGTCTACATCAGCAGAAGATGAAGAAGAGCCACTGCCGCAGGGCTGGGAAATGAAGGTTGATGGTAACGGGCGGAGATACTACGTGGACCACAACAGTAGAACCACAGCCTGGAGCCGACCTAAACCCCTCCCTACTGGCTGGGAACAGAGACAAGACCCCAGAGGCAGGCCATACTATGTGGACCATAACTCCAGGACCACCACTTGGCAGCGACCCACTACTGAGAATGTAAGATATTATCTGATAAATATATCTCTCTCTCTAGAGATCAGAGTGTGCACAGATAGTTGAGATATTTATCCTAAGTGTTCCATTATTCATCCCAAGTGTTCCATTACTATATACACACCTTGTGTTACTAAGTAATACTAGATACCTTATGAATGTGCCGGGTTTAATAGCTCTAACGTTTTGTTTACAGCGGTCAACTTACCGGAAAGGTAACAATTAAACTGTTACATCTGTGTTTTAATTCCCTAAAACTATGATCCTCTCCTGTTGCAGGTATTAGAGTTCCAGTGTTGGCGGAGACAGTTATCTGATAACCAGGAAGCTAACCGAGTAAACCTGGAGAACAGATACGCGAACAGCAGTAGCGCTGCGGAGACCACCCCACCAAGTGCTGCTACAACAGGTAGTGGTAGTGGTAGTGCTACTACCGCTGCTAGTACTGAGGAACCTCTACCTAGTGGCTGGGAGAAGAGGGTTATGGACAATGGCAGAGTTTACTATGTTAACCATGAAACAAGGTATGTGATTTAAAGAGTTCTTGAAAAGTTTAGATTTACCCTGAGAATTTGATATACGGTATGTTCACTTCTTTTGAGCAGACTTATATTGCAAATTTGGGAATCTGAAGTGGTAGAATTTCCATCGCAAGACATGTCAGATATATAAGTGCTTCCAGTTATATTTACTGCAATATTACAACTGTACGTAGTGTAAATCTTTACAGCTTTAATTAATAATAACACTTGATGTGTTGATGACAGAGATAGTAGTGTGAACCAATATATACCGGATAGTTTTAATAGCATAAGTATTAAGTAATGCTGGGGAAGTTTGTTTTCTTCCGTGAAAGAAATTAACCAATCAGCTTGCATCTTCGTCCAATCAAATTCCAGAATCACTGTCCCTTTTCAAAACAAGCTGACATCTCCTCCCCTCTATTACCGAGTGTCTATAGTCTCTATACTATTAAAGTGTTTAAACTAGAATTACTTACAATTTCTATTAACCCCATCTCCCCTATCCCAGGACCACACAATGGGAGGATCCCAGAGTGCAGATAAAGAAAGCCAGTAACCTGCCCCTCCCGCCCGGCTGGGAGGAGAGATACACTTTAGATAATACTAAATACTTTGTAGATCACAACACTCGTTCCACCACATTCCAGGATCCTAGGGTCGCTACCAGTGCTGCCAGCTCAGGAATTCATTACGAACGATCTTATCGCTGGAAGGTGTGTTTATGGTTAATATGTTTTGTAATGCTTCGTTAGAGTACAGGGGCTCGCTCATAAGTCATAACTCTGTTCTTAAGCTGGAATGCTACTGATCGCATTGATAATTGAAAGAGAAAGCAAATGTTACAAGTGGAGAGCTGTGTAAACTGAGATGGCATTATTAATATTGTAATTGTGTTCTATTGACGTCACACTCACACAATTCTCCCACAGTTCGGACAATTCAGACATCTGTGTAGCCGTGCTAGCCTCCCCACCGGCCACATCAAGATAACAGTCAGTCGGAACAGTGTCTTCGAGGATTCCTTTAACCAGATTCTTGGCATTGCACCTCAGGACCTCAAACGAAGACTCTTCATTTCCTTCAAGTGAGAATTATTGCAGAGCAATTAGAAGTAACTAGTAATTACTGTTTGTATGGTAGATCTGAAAATGGTATGGAATGTAGATGGAGCTGTTATGGAATGTATTTTCAGCAACATTCCACGCATTAGTATTACTTGCTATTTCGGCCATTTCGGCCATATTACATTATTTTACAATGATATTTGATATCTAACTTCCTCCTCCCCCTGCAGAGGAGAAGAAGGTTTGGATTACGGTGGGCTTGCTCGAGAATGGTTCTTCCTTCTGTCCCACGAGATGTTAAACCCAATGTACTGTCTATTTGAGTACGCCAGTAAGAATAACTACAGTTTACAGATAAACCCCGCCTCTTACGTCAACCCTCACCATCTCACTTACTTTAAGTTTGTTGGAAGGGTTATTGCTTTGGCTCTCTTCCATAACAAGTACATTGATAAGGGCTTCACTCTGCCCTTCTACAAGAGAATCCTGGATAAGCCCCTTACCATGCTCGATCTTAAGTAAGTGATAATTACCGTCCATTTTATACAATATACAGGTACATGGTTTAAAACATTATATTACAGGAGATTGACTTTTTGTTTTGCATAATTTTGTTAATTGTGTGTGCGTTATTTCTGTGAACAAAGCTTTGTTCTGTGAAAAATATTACTCCGTGCATCTTGTAGTTGTAGCTGCGATATCTCTTAATGCACTTACACACTGTACTGTACAGTTGTACACACATGATGTAGCCATATTGTCTAAACTGTATATCCGTATATAATGGGATTATGTTGTTGGTATTATACATAATTTGGTAATGTTATAAATGTTTAACAAACAGATCACTAGTTGCGAGCTAGTTGGCGGGTAAAGTGCACATCTTTACCAAATTGCAGTGTGTAGTAGAGAATATAGTTTAGTACTTTAATAGTTGAGCTCCAAATTTTATAAGTATTCGTCACTAATAATCGTAGACGCTAGAGAATCGTGTGAGATTGTCAGATATTGGAGATTGCAATAACTGTTGACATCTTGACCCGTTAAATTTGAAGTTTTTTTCTGTAAGTGTATGAGATTTGACAACATCAAGCCGAAAATCTATAGTTGGTACATCAAAATAGTATGCAAATGTAAATCCTGTTACTGAGTAACTATTTAGTTACTTTGAGTATAAAACTCTTCGATAATTGGTGTACGATAACATAAATGTGCTCTGTAGCGATATTTCGATATGGTTGTGGCAAAGTGGACTTGGTTTTTCTAACTAATACCATCCTCACTAACCATCCTCTTTTCTCAGGAGCATAGACGAGGATTTCTATAACTCCTTGAAATGGGTGAAGGAGAATGATCTGGAGGAATGTGGTTTAGAGCTTTACTTCGCTCACGAGTTTGAAGTACTGGGTGAAGTAAAGATACACGAACTAAAGCCAGGAGGAGAGGATATCATGGTGACTGAGGAGAACAAGGTAACTTGTAAAATAGTGCATATCTGAGTGAGATTAGACTTAATTTTATACTTAGCTTTAAAAGAGTTGGCTGTAAAGAATACAGTTTTAGTTGCTGGGTGTTCGTATTTTTAGTCGTGACATAACCTTGCTAAATGCTGAGGTGTAACAAATTGACAAACCTTACATACCAATGTAATAACCAAACCCATTACATAACGTACACCGAGGTAACACTGATAATGATATAAATTATAATGGTATGATGACCGGTTAATTTTGCAGGAAGAGTACGTTAACATGATGGTGTCCTGGAGATTTACCCGCGGTGTGGAGGAACAATTCAAAGCCTTCCTGGAGGGATTCAACGAGATAGTTCCAATACAATGGTTACAATACTTTGACGAGCGAGAGTTGGAGTTGATACTTGTGGGGATACAGGACTTTGATATCCAGGACTGGCAAGCTCACACAATCTACCGGAACTACAGGCGATCAGACAAGCAGATACAGTGGTTCTGGCAGTTTGTGGCTGATATCAGTGACGAGCAGAGATCGCGACTCTTGCAGTTTGTTACTGGAACGTGCAGACTTCCTATCGGCGGATTTAGGTAATATTATTAATATATTGTGTTACTTTGTAATATTTAGGTAATTAATAAATATTATTAATATTGTGTTACTTTGTAATATTTAGGTAATTAATAAATATTATTGATATATTGTGTTACTTTATGTGACCGTTAAAATGTGAGAATTGAGAAAGTGTATTCTTTGTCGGCCCCCTTCGTTTTTTATAAACGAATGATGTGTAGGATTTAACGTTTAGCTAACTTATTTATGCCACATCGTTCACTGCAACAATAATTAAAATGCTAAGCACTGCTGTACAATTGCATGCATATGAAGCACGCACGTGTGTTCTTGCTCAAGCTACCAGTGTTTTGAGGCAGCGCACATGAATTGTCTTGTAGCTAATTAACTCGTAATAAACTTGCCGACTTAAATTCGTTGCTTATTAATAGTAATTGCAATCACGTGTCTACGATGCAAGTAATCCTGGAATTTGAAATTTATCGACGTCTGTTTTGTAACCTGTCAAATTATTTCAGCGAGTTGATGGGAAGCAATGGAGCTCAGAAGTTCTGCATCGAACGAGTTGGAAAAGAGAACTGGCTACCAAGATCCCACACATGCTTCAACAGACTGGACTTACCCCCGTACAGGTCCTACGAACAATTAAAGGAAAAACTCTTATTCGCCACCGAGGAAACTGAGGGCTTCGGACAAGAATAGAGAGATCAGTTTAAAGACTATATAATATATTACTTGTAGAAAAAATTTTGGTTTCGAGTCTCAACACTCTTCGTTAATAGATTTGTAATTTAGCGATGATTTGGAATTTATTGAGGTTGACAGGGCAGTACAAAGCCTTTAATTATTTGGTTGGTGTACACTGTACTGTGACCATACAGATTTATGATTTGAAATATCGAATTTTGATTTGATATATCATTTTGGTTTGATATGTCACGTGTTTCAGCATTTGGAAAATAAAAGACCGTACATTATAATTTTAGGGATGTATGTTGATTGACTTAAATGCTGATTTTTAAACAAAATTCCCGTAGCTTTGTGTTTTACTTCTAATTTGATCCTTAAAGTGATACTGAGGATGTAGTTTGTCAGAGTCCTTGATGTTTATATTTTGCGAACTCAATTTAGAAATTCACCACAATTATCATCAATAAGCCTTCTGTGCAGCGTGTACGTTTGTTTACATTACAAATTCCCAATGATATTGCTCATTGATGATCTTAGCTGCCTTTATACTCTGATGAGGTACACTAATAACAGACCAGAGGGACGGATGGACACAGCCCTCCAAAGATAAACACTGGAAAATACAAACTTGGCCGTATCTATGTGCTGCGCGCAGCGAGGTCTTCCCAGAATGCTAACAACTTTTACCACCCTCATAATGAAAAGCACATTGCGGAGTATGTTTCGGGAATGCACGCTCGAACACACTTTGCTGCAATCAGATAGGTTTCTCGGACCGACCGCAGTTAACCATCCACAATCCAGTGGCGTAACGAAGGGCCCTGCTGACCCCGCTGTGCAGGGGGGCGCCGTCTTAGGGGGGCGCCAAATCGTCGTTTGAATGTGGGACAATTTCGAAAACTTAACTAAAGTACTAGCAAAACTGCGCGTTTTGCTCTAGATACACACTTTTTTAGAGATTTTACCGGCGTATCCTCTAAAATCACCTAATTTGTTCAATTTTAGGGAGGGGCACCAAAAGGGGAAGGGGCGCCAACAGGGTTGACCATTGTTAATGATCTGGCCCGGCGCGCGCTACTTCGAAGAAATTTAGACGAGTAACATCCGTCAACAACAGGGGGGCGCCTTTTCGGCAGGGGGCGCTAACAGGCAACGTTACGCCACTGCCACAATCTAACTATTATATATGAGCCAGTAGCTGGAGTGTGGCATCTAGGACAATATATGGAATATGATACAGCCAGAAGCGATGTTGAATCTTTTGTCAAAAGTCTTGGCATAATATTCCACAGAAATGGATCGTTTACAGCAGCAAATACTGAGCTGAGGGCCAAGGCTCTCCGTGCTCTCTATGGCCTCAAAGGCAAAATAGTTAAGGATGCCCTCTCACACCGTGCCCTTAATATTCTATTTGACTCCTTATAAAACCATCCTGCTTTATGGCTGTCAAGTCTTATGCCCCCACTCAAAAACCATGAGATACCTTTCAAAAATAGATGACAAAGCCAACCCCCAGCATACCTTGAAGTACATTGCACAAGACCACTATGAAAAATTCCACCTAAAGTTTATCAAGTGGTCTTTGTCTGTACATTCAAAAGCATCAATATAGGTTGCTGGGGCGAAAGCGGGCGCCACCCTCTATTTTTTGAAGCCTGCAAACTTGCAATAGATTACTATAGTCGCCTTGAAAACACTGAAAACGAACTACTCTGTGCTGCATTTCACGAACAAATCATGTTGGGACTTCCTTGGTATACCAACATCTCAAAGCTTCTCACCAAATACAACTTCACCCCCTCATCTTCCTCAAAATCTAAGCTCTCCACCCAAATCAGTCATAACATGAGGGAAGAATTCGTGAATACCTGGAAAGCTGCCAAGGCCTCCTCGCCAAAACTAGAATTCTATAACTTAATTAAACATGATTTCGAACCAGAGGCACACCTACGAATTATCAAAATACCGGATGTTCGAAAAAGTCTGACAAGGTTTCGTATCAGCTGCCACAACCTCTACATCGAAAGGGGCAGATACGAAACCCCCCTTGTACCAAGAGAAGAACGTTGGTGCACCTACTGCTTTTTCAGCAAAGGGCTAAAGCCTATTGAGGACGAAAGTCACGTATTGATTGATTGTTTGCTCTACTCCTCAGTTAGGGAAAAATTCAATTTCCATCCCCTAAACATTACTGACCTAGTCGGTTTGCTCTCCAACAAAACTCTAGATCCTACCACACTCACTGCCACAGCAAGAGCAATCCATTCAATTCTCTCTGTGAACGAAAATTATACAGCCTATTATAAGAGCCCAGATTTCCACTCAAATACTGGCAAGTGCATAATGCTATAGGACCTTAAAATAAGATTGAACCATACAAACTCGATTTATCTATTTTTCTAAAACTAGCATTATATAACATTTCTAAATTATCCCTACACACTTGTAAATAATTAGAATTGTGTAACTTAAATTATTTCAGAATTACAACTATTGTGTACTCAATAAAGTAATTATCACTTTTGTATCCTTGTATCCTTGTATCCTTGTATCCCTAGCATAGGGTGAAGAATGAAGATGGGATAAAATTATTAAATATTAATCTCAAGACAAGTTTTATAAATCATGAATGATTATTTTTGCTCACATACAGTCTGAGCAATTACTCACTTAGCTTGGTAGTTTATTGCTCGCTTCGCTCACCGATGTATGTGAAAAGAAGAAAAACGAGGGCTTATGCAGAGGAAATTAATATATAAATCATAAATAAATAAAATGGCGGGCCGGGTAAAGTAATTGTACAACAAATTGTAAAATTGAAAATGTAGCAGATTTAACTTTTTATTTAAGTACTTATACAATTTTGTGAGGTCAAAAGCCATCATACCAATTAAGCTTAAGCTTCATAACAATAAAATACGGAATTAAAAAGTTTTAGCTAAAAAGTTGTAATCTAGTACACCTGTTAAAGTAGAGGGTTAGGGGGTTCGAATGGTCGTTCAGGGCCACCTAGAAAAAAAGTCACGTGAAAGTCGAGTGTAGAGTGATTAATAATCATCCTTCATGCTGCCTAGCTGATGTCGGCTCATTGACGCCGCGCACTGTTGACTGTACTACATAATTCATGTACGTTTAGCTCGACCAAAATCGAGCGCTACTGAAAAGCCAAGATTATCCTGAATCATTGCAACCATTTAAAAATTGGTCAGCTATTGCAGTGCTGCCCATGATGGAGGTTCCAATTTGTTGTTGTATCAAAACTTCACTACAAAGTTTCTTTTAGGGAAAAATTGTTTACTTACTGTAAATTCGATGCTTTGCTGATTTGGTACAGTCATGCAGCTGTGAGGTGTCTCAGCTACATGGGTTGGGGGTCCCCCCCCCCCCTTTTTTAACCAGTCATGCAGCTGTGAATCAGTTTTATTTTTGTAATTTCTATGTATCCACATCATTATCAATTTCCGTGAGTGTGATGGAGATAATCTGGAATATACATTATAGAACAACGTTTTTACTTAATATTTTTTTACTCAATATTGTTATCTGACTACTTTTGTATTATTTATCCAAGTGTTGTCCGTTTGTTGCACTGTGAAAATCATAGCATTTTAGATTCCTCGATATTTATTGAAAGCAGCTATGTTGCAAGCATCGATACAAAGTATGTGTGATTTCGTTTTTCTCCATTGCTTTAAATTTGCTAGCATTTAGTAGCAGAAAGTGCTAAACCTGTAGATAACTAGGAAATTGTGCGTTTGGCTTTGCAAGATCATAAATATTTCAGTTTTGTGTTGACATACTTATAACCTTAACTCACATGGACACATTTCGTAACAAGTGCAGCATGCTAATTAGCGACAGGATGTCTTGTTCTATGTCTGTCACATTATCACTATATCACTTAATGAGCACTCTGCTATTATCAGTAATTGTTAAGTACAACTTAAACTTATGTGATCTATTATGTGCTTTGATCTTTGATATAATGTTAAACTTTTAGTCTCTATAGATTGGAAAACGACCAGAGAATTATTAGCAAAATGACATCAGGTCAGTTATCACTCGTGAAACACTGAACTTGTAATAACGTCATGCAGTGAAAGTGTATAGTTTTAGTGTGTAATTGAGTGTATAATTTATATTTAGTTCATAATTTATAATGCTGCTTTATAAATATGTCTCGGCTATAGGAAGTAACAGTGGTAAGTCTAATCAGAGTTCTGATTTTAATATATGTTTGAAGAAAAATTATGTTTGCATAATTATTTGCCATTATAACTGAACAAGTTGCCCAGGTGTACTAGGAGGATGTTTGGCAGGTCATATGATCGACCTTCGTCTCTGAGGTCATCTCCTGAATTGGTTGATCACATAGAGCCTATTGACTCTGGTTTGGACGAGCTCGAGGAAACTCTTGACAACTTATCAGAAACCCTCACCTTATCTAATCTATCACCTGACCCTCCTGGTAAATACAAGTTACAACTGTTTAAAATTAAATTTGTGGAGAGCTTATTATCTAAATTATTTCGCCAAATCTTTCAATAATCAGTTAAATTCCAATACAAAGGTTGACATGTATCATGTACTAAGTGCCCTGTATTATTGTAGGAAGATTATCGTTGAAGCTTCTGACCCCTATACCGTCATGTGCATTTAACATTCAGCCTTTCTGATAGTCAAGTAATTAGTCTTCCTTCTTTACTTGTTTCAAATATCTCAACAAAATTATTCGTGCTTGGTCTGTTTATATTTGGTATGTACATACTAACATACATAATAAATACTTCTCATTTTAGTTTGTGTGGACTGAGGGGTTCGTGTGGGATTTTATACCTCAGCTTAATTTCATGTTATTAATGCATCCCGTACGATCCAGTTGCAGTAAACAAATTAAGATTATTTATTGGTCTGTACTCTGCAGTTATTGAAAACCAAATACGTTGAGCAAGTTTATCCGACTGGCACTATTACATTAATAGTCTGCATGATCATGAGATTATAATCTAACTAATAATCCCAGAATGTGTGTCTGTCTGTCTGTTTGTAATTTCCGAGCGGCTTAATCAAGAAAACGGTAAGAGTTGCGGGACTGATTTTTTCGGTAAAGTGCCGACAAAACTCTGACGAAGTTAAATGATAAAGGTTTTTTAAATCGGTCGTTGGTAGGTGGTTTAATTGATGGTTTTGTACCACAAATGTTACATAAAATGGCTTGAGCAGAACGGTAAGAGTTACGGGGCTCGCATATATATATATGTAGCTGCATAATTAGTGTAATTGAGTTACCCGGGTAAGATTCGCTGTCTATACTATAATCTTATTAGGGGAGGGGGAACTGTTTGGACTGCAGAGAGAGAGAGTTCATACTTTCATACGACAATGTTATGCGTGTTCACAAATATGATAGGCGGGTGTGGTGTTAAGGGTTAATTTCTATTGATTATTGTTTAAGATACTATTACTATTGTTTAAGATACCATTGGATACGTGAGGGCACTCCGAATAGAATTGCTCACCTAATGCGGGTTCTGACTCAACGGGTAAATGCTCCTACCCTTTTTAACTGCGGCAGTGAAATCCCGGCCGAAGGCCGGGTTACACTAGTATATAATAAAACGATAAGCATAACGTGTATTTAAAATAAAATAACCTCAAATTTTATAACGAGCTAACTCCAAAACGAAAACAATGGATCAAAAATTACGTTTCAGCTGCACTTAAAGTCATATTATGTAGCTGCCTACAGGTACGTAGTAGTTGAATAGTTGGTTGAGTAAGTCGTTGGATTCTGAAAGAGGTAACAAGTCTCTAATTTCAGAAGAATTCTTCAGATCCGACTTTGAATCAGAAAGATCAGACACCAGTCCGGTCCGTTCAGTCTGCAGTGGCAAGCGGACCCGTAGAAAGAGAAGTGCTTCATTTGGATCAACTTCACCTCGTCACAACTCCAGTAGTATAGACTATCACAGCGACAGTGAAGCTAGCAAGATGTTGGACGAAATGCAATACTTCCGTGAAAAGAAGTTCTTCTGTGACATTACCATTGTAGTTGGAGATAAAGAGATTGAGGTGAGTTACTTATTACTGTTCAGCATACTTTAGCAAACTTAGGACCGTTTATGAACTAGTTGACTTTTTTTAACAAACCTTAAAGCAATAGCAAGACTATGTGATTGACTATGAACATTTATAACATTATTCGTTAATTATCAAGATCTGACGATATCATTTCAGGCGCACAGAATAGTGCTATCCTCATGTTCCCCCTACTTCCGGGCCATGTTCACCAGTAACTTAGCAGAGAGTAAGCAGGACAAGGTCTCTTTGTACGATGTTGATGCTGGTGCCGTGGAGGCTCTTATAGACTACGCTTACTCAAACAAGGTATTGTTTTGTTGTTATCTTATTGTGGTGTTGTTCACTGTTCACTCTCACTGTCCTATTATAGAGACATAGCGGGCCTGGCTAATGATATAATGTTCTGTACTTGAAGGTGTAACTCACTACAACAGCAAGTAGAAATTATGGTAAATAGTTGGTGATTACATTATGCAAATCATGTCCCCACTGGACGATCCAAGGCACATACCAAGCTTGGGTAGCGGTCATTTGTACTTAACGACGTTACCTGTTGCAATCTGCATTCTTCGAGTTTTTGAGTATCGTTCTAGCACATGATTGCTCTATTTTCTGCGAATCCTACTTATAATTTAAACTCATATATTTCTGGAGGTGCACGACTATGGATTTGGCCATGGATTTGGCATTGGATGAGGTTATTACTTGATTCCTCAAAAAAATTGAACCAGAATTCGCTTACTGATCCAAAACTGCGTATGATTATACTTATATTAACTCTGTGTTAGTCAACTCCTTTTCAAAAGTTTATCCTGAATAACCACAAACCCTACTGTACTCCCAAGTAACCCTTGTATCTGCTCAGGTGACGATCTGTGAGGAGAACGTACAGGAGTTGTTACCAGCAGCCAGGATGTTACAATTAGACTATGTAGTGGACCAGTGTGGCGTGTTCCTCGAACAACATCTCTCTATATCAAACTGTCTCGGATTTTACCTCTTTGCTGGTACGAAGGACATTATTTCATCTTATTTCTTTTGCGTTTTTTTAAACACGTTGTTGGTCAATAACGACGCCAGAGTTATTGTAAATTAATGAGTTTTATGACGTAGAACAATATAAGGTCTATCCATGCATATCATTATCGTCATTTTCAAAAATTTCTCAGGTTGCTTTTCATGTAGTTAATAATAATTCTATATTATTTTTCAGACAAACACCACTGTGAATCGTTACTAGCCACAGCGAGGCGGTTCATTCAGAGGAACTTCTATGAAGTGTGTATGAAGGGAGATGAGTTCGTACAACTTCCTGCTGGCAGTATTATAGAGGTATTAAAGTTAAAATAACAAAAATATTGTAACCAATGTGGGGTAATGAGTATGTTTTATGAAAATATTTTTATCCAGGCAGGCCACATTACAGACAATGATGGTGAGACAAATTCTTAGACTTGTTTTACTAATATTTAGCTAAATCATCGAGTATTTTTAACCATCATTTCCTTTTCCAGTTCCTGTCAATGGATAAACTGAACGTGGCAAGTGAACGAGTTTTGTTTGAAGCAGCTATGAAGTGGTACAACAAGGACCCTATAAAAAGAGTTAGTAACCTAGCAGATGTTTTGAGTTACGTTAAGCTCTCCCTCCTTCCCTCCTCAGTCCTCCTGGGAGAAGTGCTGGAAGCTATCGGAGATATCGTGGACGTAAAGATTAAAGACTTGCTGATGCAGGCTATGAGGTATCAGATGCAACCTAGACATCGGAGCTCCATGCAACATTTTGGTGAGCTTTTAACTTTGTTTAAGGTCTTTAAAAGTTTGTGATTTTCCAGTTTGTTTTTACTCCGGTGGACTGTAAGTAGTCGATTAGGTTTGTTGTTTTTAATCATGAATATGCTTTACTCACCGGGGGTGAAATAAGGAAAATTCGATTTTGGTTTTAAATTTAGAGTGTGATTTAATGTGCTGAGAGTCTGAATGCATTTGCCAACTGATTTAGTAACGCTGTAATAAGATGAGGGGCGTTTAGAGTGATTTATCTGGGTGTCCTTTTAAAAAGTCTTTGTGAGAACTTATTTTGTTAGCTCATTCAATTAAAAGTTTAGAAAAACAAACAGTTCACATTAATATTATACTCTCCCAGGAACGATAGCAAGAAAGAAACCAGATCACATACCCACAATGATGGCTATTGGTGGAGGATCCCAATTCACAACACACTGTGAGTGTGAGTGTTACTCTATAACTGACGACACGTGGTATCGTGTTTCGCAGATGTCCACGCCGCGCGCACGTGCGGGTGTCCTGGAACTTGACGGATTTGTGTACTCAACTGGAGGCTACGACGGAGCTATCCACCTTCTCTCCATGGAAAAATACAACCCTTCCGTGAGTATGAGTCACAAGACTCTGCTATATAACATCTTTAGTCGGATACATTGTTGTGAAGGTGTCTGTTTTGTCGAGGATTACGATTAGTTGATTAGATTATGGGCCGGTGGTAAACACCAGGTCCGTGGTACAGATCATATGGCACAGCTTCTAATTACAATTAAATTGATTTATCCCATCAAATAATGGATCTGTAATCAGTTCGGCCTGGTTGGTAATGGCTATCACGTCAAAGGTGGTCTGGACTCTTGGGTCATGGCTTCTTTAATCAACTTGAGCGTATTTATAGATTCAGGAAGTTTCCAAACTATAATAAGGTGATGTTCATTGTTTGTGTAGGAAGTTTTAGGTCGATGACCGAAAACTTTCACGAAATAAAATTACACTTTACAGGATAAGACTAAGTGATGAATGAATCAAATTCAGCTTTTGTATGTGCTTTCAGATCGTCTAGATTTCCTTTCTAAACTGATTATTGATCAAATAACAAGATTTCATGTTCAAGCTCGTTAGTCTCTTTACAACCAATTCTGAAAAACTCTTATCCTGATGGGTCATGTACATATTCCTAATTCTATTAGAGTCATCACCAGATTCGATTAACGTTAAAGAAGAATGAGTGGTACAAGGAAATAGAATTTGCAAGAATTACAAGGAAATAGAATTTTGCAGACCTGCCAGAATCAGGATCTTATCCTTCCTATTTTTTTCTAAAACACAATAAAACAAGTCATTTTACTCGTAAATCTTACAAAGAATCACAATATCACGAATGATTTGTTGAAATTGTCCTAAAATCTTACCCATATAATATTTAGAACGCAGCGTGTGCCAACGCTGTAATTAATATAAATATCTCTACACGACCTTCATTACATATAATGCTTGTTGTTCTCATTCATCATTATTATCTGGAACTTAATAATGTTTATCTAATAGTAAAGTGTAAGATCAAAGTCTTTCAGTGAAGTGACCAACAATCATTCTAGAAGCTTCCTTAAAATTATGCATGTATTTGTACGTTAGTTGAAAGCGAATAAATACATGGCAGTTGCATCCTGACATATTGTTTGAGCTCTTCAAAACTTAACATGTGTATCGATCGAAAAGTTTTAAAAGTAATTGGACAAAACTATATTTTATCGATCAATCTGCATGATCAGATCTGAAAAACGTGATGATACATAATTGATAGTCGGCGTGCCAAAGATGTGAACTAGCTGTTTTTTTACTACTGTTTCAAAATAGGAACTGAGCTGCCACTTGTCATGCTTGTCTCGATAAAACATGCGAAGAAACGAGCTTGAGAAAATAAATACATGCATAAAAACACGTACACAGCAACAAAAAACACAAAAGCAGATTTAAGTTACGGATCAGAACAAGAGGACTAAAAGAAGTTACATACATAAGCACCATAAGATTAGATTAGTTTCAGAATTGATAGAATGGAAGGGACTGGGCACATAAAATGGACACTGTTGGAAAAATACCCCATATAAAATGAAATTTAAGAAGTTTGGTTGACCGTTTTCTTAAATGTGAACGCAATGTGTTCACATCAACAATAAAAACTGTGTGTTTGTATTTTACTGACGACGGTTCCATTTCAGGTGAACGAGTGGACAGCAGCCCCCTCCATGACAATCAGGAGGAGTTGTGTAGGGATAACAGAGCTGGATGGTATAATGTACGCTTTGGGAGGATATGATGGATACACTTGTCTGGACTACATGGAGAGATACGATCCTTATATGGAGGTGGGTTCCTTTTTGCTACATTTTTTGCTATTTGTCGCTTCATTTTACATTCTTTAGCCAGTCTGTATATTAGCATTAGGTAGGTTTATTAGAAGTTTCTTCTCTTTATATTGACATTGCCACATAATCCTATAACAGCCCTGTTCTTTAAACATAAACTGTTAATATTATCTTGTTATTACACTACTCAATTCACCTTATTGCCTTTTACAGCACGTGTACTGTTAAACATAACTTGTTTTCACTGCACTGTTTAAACCACACGGTATTAAGGTAGCTCATAATTCAAATTCACCCGCTCATCTGTGCAGCTTTTCAGTGGGCACAGAAATTATCCTATCAGCTTACAAGTTGGTGATATGATGGTCTTCAATTCCGTCTTATCAGTATCGATATTTATCACTATGTATTATTTCATTTGTAATTCCCTAATCTCGAGGCAATTTTGAACACAACTCGATTATTGCCCTCTTAAACAGAATGAAATTTAATGCTATCCAAAGAGACCTGCATTTGTACAATCAACAATGATTGCACCACTGCACCACCAATGACGCACAAACCAGCCGCTTGTAAACCAGTGAGCGCATCTGACCATGTACTCTCCCTCCCTGGTCCTGGGGCCATGTTGATCTTATTACCCGTATGATTTAAGTAGTGTAATGTAGTGAACTGTAATCACAGTGGTAATGTCCCTGTGTGAACTCATCATGAAGTGTAATGAGATACGATGGTTACTCGACTATAACTACCAGCGCAGATCAAGATATCATCCCAGCAGCAGCGTCAACACTCAACATGATATCCATTATCACGTGTGCTCGCGTGTTTTGTGAAAATATTCTGTTAGCATCAGCATCCTCTAACGGAGGATTAGGCCCCAACCTCCTCGTATCAAGTCTCTTGCGAGTGATTATGTCTAGTGAGTCCAGACCCTGATTTTAGCGGTTCAATAAGCCAATACTTCTAGAGCCCCAATAATAGATTATGTGTATCTCCATTAGCCGCACCGCTGGTTTCAGAGAGCATGCAGCTGCTGGCTTGCGGCTGATACTGATAATTTTATGTTACCAGTACAATACAAGCTAGATATTATTTTAAAACTCATTGGACTTTGCGTCTCAGTGTGTCCAGTGTATAACATTAGAGCTGCAGCAGAAGTGAGTTACACACTGGAGCGCAAACAGTCTGTGTAATAGCACAGTGCTACAACTGACTTTAGCAGCAATAATAGCACAGTGCTACAACTGACTTTAGCAGCAATAATAGCACAGTGCTACAACTGACTTTAGCAGCAATAATAGCACAGTGCTACAACTGACTTTAGCAGCAATAATAGCACAGTGCTACAACTGACTTTAGCAGCAATAATAGCACAGTGCTACAACTGACTTTAGCAGCAATAATAGCACAGTGCTACAACTGACTTTAGCAGCAATAATAGCACAGTGCTACAACTGACTTTAGCAGCAATAATAGCACAGTGCTACAACTGACTTTAGCAGCAATAATAACACAGTGCTACAACTGACTTTAGCAGCAATAATAGCACAGTGCTACAACTGACTTTAGCAGCAATAATAGCACAGTGCTACAACTGACTTTAGCAGCAATAATAGCACAGTGCTACAACTGACTTTAGCAGCAATAATAACACAGTGCTACAACTGACTTTAGCAGCAATAATAGCACAGTGCTACAACTGACTTTAGCAGCAATAATAGCACAGTGCTACAACTGACTTTAGCAGCAATAATAGCACAGTGCTACAACTGACTTTAGCAGCAATAATAGCACAGTGCTACAACTGACTTTAGCAGCAATAATAGCACAGTGCTACAACTGACTTTAGCAGCAATAATAGCACAGTGCTACAACTGACTTTAGCAGTAATAATAGCACAGTGCTACAGTCTCATAGTCTGACTGTAGCAGCACTAATAGCATAGAGTCTGTATGTGAGTTATTATAATTATATCTAGAAGTAGAGAGGGTAGTGGATATTGATATGGTAGCTAGCATGTCCGTGTAATGGTGTGTGTGCTAGAACGTGTTATTGTTAGTGTAACTCGTACGTGAAAAAGAGGAGCTCTATCCATACCCCGAGTTTGTGCGGGAACATGGATCATTATAATTTAACAAACTAACAATAGATCACCATCGCCGGTGCCTGCTATCTGCATACGAGAGGTAATAGAGGCCGCCATAATGTGTAAGCTACATCCTTTGTCCTCTCTTGAGTCTCTAGTTTACCCTCTCATCCTTCCCCCTTGGCTAATGAGACAACCTCATTGAGTTACTATATATATAAGATTGTTCCAGGGAGAATATATAGATCATGCTAATGAATTGTTGTAGTTTACTCCTCTCTGATTAGTGTTTTAACTACAAGAGAGGAGAACTCTGAATGTTCGACAAATTGTTGAAAATAAAGTTAGAATACTTTTGAAAAGTTTGAGATCGAATGGTGGGCATCGCCATAATCATCTAATATTGCCGTTGGACGGTTTTCCAAAAGGTGCTCAACTTTAGCAAGAGTGGAATTAAATTAGTCACATCCAGAATATGATATGATAAATTACATATCCATTATTTGGTATTTATTTATTATCTCACATTAAAAATATGGACATATAAACAGATAACGGTTCAGGATATATAATTTATTCGCTGAGTTACACTGAAAACCAAACTGAACCTAAGTTCTGTCAGGTGTGGATGGCGGCACCAGTAATGACAACAAAGCGGCGCTACGTACGCGCAGTCACCTCTGATAAGCAGATCTACGCAGTGGGCGGCTTTGACGGAACTTCTCATCTTAGTACTGTGGAAATGTTCCATCCAGACAGGGAAAAATGGTAAGGATTTCCGAAATTATTCTAACTCTATAGGCATCTATCTATCTGGCTCCAACCCAGGGACCCTTAAACCCCTGACACTGCAGCGCAGCTGGGATGTAATCTTGCTTCACAGTTAAATAATTTACAGCTCATTAGATATATTCTTAAAGCTTACGACTGTATATTCTAAAAACTAACGACTGTATATATCTCAGGTATACAGTGAATCAGATGCACTCCCAGCGCTCAGGTGCCGGTGTTATAGCACTCGACTCATGTGTGTATGTGGTGGGAGGTAATGATGGCTGTACTAGTCTCAGTTCTGTGGAGAGGTTTGTTTAAAACATGATGTTTTGATTGCTTAGTTTGTTATCACTTATTTATAATATGAAATGTATCAGGTGTAACCCTCATTATTCATTTATTTAAGGTGGATTTTTTTACTCCTCCTTTTTTCAGATACGATACTCGAGAAGGAAAGTGGAGGTGGTTGGAGCCAATGCACACGTCTCGCAGTGCAGTTGATATTGCTGTGGTGGACGGCGCGCTCTACGCTGTGGGCGGGAACGACGGATGCAGCTCTCTCAATACAGTCGAAAAGTTAGTTTTTTTCCTTTATTTTCTCAATTCACAGATGTTTGCACTTTTAGTTTTATTTTTGGTTTCATTATGTTCTCTAATAGGGCGTCTATGAAATCATGCATGTGATGCTTACGTCAGATCTGTTGGAAGACTAAATTATCAAGGGGACTTGCGTCAGAGATTCTGGAAATTAGAGGCCACATTAAATAGCACTGACAAATCACAGCTTCAATTCATACCCTAAGTGAAGTAATAAGGTGCAAGAAGTTCTGCCCCAGTGTCATATTGATACTGCGCTCATGTTGCACTTGGAAATAATGAATCAAGTAAAAACAGGCTCTCCTAAAGATTATTAATTTAGAAATTAGGGACGGCTGACAGAGATTTATTGCTTGAAACTTAGTAAGCATGGTAGCATGGAACGTTAGAAGCTGAGGGTGATGTAATGGATATACTCGAGACAGTTGTTTCATCGTGTGGTGAAGGGCTTTTCTAATATAGAGCAATTTATGTGGGAAATATGGATAGCTTTCTGGGAGGTTTATATTAGAGTTTACTTAGAAATACGATTCAGCGAAAAGTATGTTTTTCCACCGCCACTTTTCTTTGCCACCGGCACTTTGTTCTTTGATTTTTTATATTTTAAAATCTCACATTTCCTGAGAATCGTTAGATGAGTCTGAGAATAATGAAAAAGTACCAAATTGTCCGAAGTATTATGCTGTGTAGAAATTGAAATAATTGTCGGCACGGATTCAGATAACTGCAAATGACCATAACTGCGAATGACCATAATATATGATCATAGGTATCATATTATGATAAAACATATTATGATAATGGCCTTATTTTTTGAATATCTTGAAACTCACAAAAGCTTGTTTCAGATACGACCTCGTAGCGGGACAGTGGATATCAGTCGCCAGTATGAGTATGAGACGAAGTAGTGTGGGAGTGTGCATTGTTGACATTCCAAGTAAAATACTAGACTCTGTCAAAGTCAGGCGATCAGAAATTTGAGGGGTTGTATTTAAAGGGGATTGATCCGGATGTGTACTCATCGGAAGAAAACAATTGGTCGAAAGTTTGGTTGAATGTCTGACCCGATCACTTCTGTAAACTTTACATCAGCTGTTATGATGAGTTGTCGTTAGAACCCACATGAAACAAGCCTGATATGAACTGGATGAATCATGGAGATTTAAAGTCAATTCAGTTTTCAAGTTTCGACCACGATACCTTATCGTATTCTACCGATAAGCACACATGTGGGTGATAAGTGTTTGCTCAGATTTATGATATGGGATTGGTTCAGAAATATATTGTTTGGTTTCAGATTATGCGAGTTTCAAAAAATACTCATTTCACGATGATAACTTGTATAATAGATATAGTACGGGCATGTAAAAAGTTGTAGATTTAAGTTGGAATTTGTGAGATGGGCATGTTTAGCTGAACTTGGTTCACAGTGCTTCTATCTACTATTGAGGTTTTACCTTATGTCTTTTGATAATTTTAGAATTTATATTTAATTCTTACTTGAGACCCAGTTATATTATCTTTTAAAACCAAAATCTAATTTTTATCTCTTTCGTTCTTAAATGCAATTTTAATGGCATATCAACTTTAAGAGGGCACTTTATCTTAAATCTATTATATAAGAGTATAAATTAATACATCATTAATGGGGGGGGTGTCACGTCCGTCTATGTCCGCTTGTCTCATAGAATCCAAAAAGGACAGGACATAGGCGGACATAGGCGGACATAGGCGGACATAGGCGGACATAGGCGGACATAGACGGACATAGGCGGACATAGACGGACATTAGCGGACATTAATGGACACCTAAATTGCTAAATAAAATGTTCAATTTTTGCTGTTATAGGGGGATCATGTTTTTTGTCCGTTCGGTACCCTATATTTTCAAAAAGGACAAAAATAGAGCGGACAAAAACGGACAAAAATGGAAATAACATTTAGATGCTTCCTCCTCCTACTCTTCCTCCTCCTCCTGGGTCTTCCTGATCTTCCTCAGTCCTCTTCCTCCTCCCCTCCTCAGTCCTCCTCCTACTCCTCCTCCTCGTCCTCCTCGTCCTCAGTCCTCCTCATCAGTCCTCCTCCTACCCAGTCCTCCTCTTCCTCCTCAGTCCTCCTCCTGGGTCCTCCTCCACTTCTTCATCCTCCTCCTCTTCCTCCTCAGTCCTCAGTCCTCCTCAGTCCTCCTCCTCATCCTTATCCTCAGTCCTCCATCCTCCTCCTCAGTCCTCCCCCAGTCCCCCTCCTCCTCCTCCTATTCAGTCCTCCTCCTATTCAGTCCTCCTCCTCCTCCTCCTCAGTCCTCCTCTTCCTCTTCCCTCTCAGTCATCTTCCTCAGCCATCCTCCTCAGTCCTCCTCAGTCCTCCTCCTCAGTCCTCCTCCTCAGTCCTCCTCTTCCTCTTCATCCTCCTCCTCTTCCTCCTCGGTCCTCAGTCCTCCTCCTCAGTCCTCCTCCTCATCTGCATCCTTCTCATCAGTCCTCCTCCTCCTCAGTCCTCTCCCAGTCCCCCTCCTTCTCCTCCTCCTATTCAGTCCTCCTCCTCCTCCTCCTCCTCCTCAGTTCTCCTCAGTCCTCCTTCTCATTTCTCCTAAGTCCTCCTCCTGAGTCCTCCTCCTCCTCTTCCTCCTGAGTCCTCCTCCTAAGTCCTCCTCCTCCTCCCTCTTAGTCATCCTCCTCAGCCATCCTCCTCAGCTATCCTCCTCAGCCATCTTCCTCAGTACTCCTCAGTCCTCCTCCTTCTCAGTCATCGTCAGTCCTCCTTCTCAGTCCTCCTGAGTCCTCCTCCTCCTGAGTCTCATCAGTCCTCCTCCTCCTCAGTCCTCTCCCAGTCCCCCTCCTTCTCCTCCCCCTATTTAGTCCTCCTCCTCCTCCTCCTCCTCAGTTCTCCTGAGTCCTCCTTCTCATTTCTCCTAAGTCCTCCTCCTCCTCTTCCTCCTGAGTCCTCCTCCTGAGTCCTCCTCCTCCTCCCTCTCAGTCATCCTCCTCAGCCATCCTCCTCAGTACTCCTCAGTCCTCCTCCTTCTCAGTCATCGTCAGTCCTCCTCCGCAGTCCTCCTCAGTCCTCCTCCTCCTCCTCCTCCTCTTCCCTCTCAGTCATCCTCCTCAGCCATCCTCCTCAGTCCTCCTCAGTCCTCCTCCTCAGTCCTCCTCCTCCTCTTCATCCTCCTCCTCTTCCCCCTCGGTCCTCAGTCCTCCTCCTCAGTCCTCCTCCTCATCCTTCTCATCAGTCCTCCTCCTCCTCAGTCCTCTCCCAGTCCCCCTCCTTCTCCTCCTCCTCCTATTTAGTCCTCCTCCTCCTCCTCAGTTCTCCTGAGTCCTCCTTCTCATTTCTCCTAAGTCCTCCTCCTCCTCTTCCTCCTGAGTCCTCCTCCTGAGTCCTCCTCCTCCTTCTCAGTGACTCAGTCATCCTCCTCAGCCATCCTCCTCAGTACTCCTCAGTCCTCCTCCTTCTCAGTCATCGTCAGTCCTCCTCCGCAGTCCTCCTCAGTCCTCCTCCTCCTCCTGGGTCCTCCTGGGTCCTCCTCCTTCTGGGTCCTCCTCCTGGGTCTTCCTGATCCTCCCCAGTCCTCTTCCTCCTCCCCTCCTTAGTCCTCCTCCTACTCCTCCTCCTCGTCCTCAGTTTTCCTTATCAGTCCTCAACAGTCCTCCTCCTCCCCAGTCCTCCTCCTCCTCCTTTGGCCTTTTCCTGGGTCCTCCTCCTGGGTCCTCCTCCTCCTGGGTCCCCCTCCTCCTGGGTCCTCCTCCTCCTGGGTCCCCCTCCTCCTGGGTCCTCCTTCTCCTCCTCAGTCCTTCTCCTCCTCCTCAGTCCTCTTCCTCCTCTTCCTCCTCCTCCTCCCTCTCAGTCATCCTCCTCAGCCATCCTCCTCAGCCATCCTCCTCAGTCCTCCTCAGTCATCCTCCTGAGTCCTCCTCCTCCTGAGTCATCCTGCCTCCTCAGTTCTCCTCCTCCTCCTCCGAGGTCCTCCTTCTGGGTCCTCCTCCTCCTCCTCCTCCTGGGTCTTCCTGATCCTCCTCCTCCCTCTCAGTCATCCTCCTCAGTCATCCTCCTCAGCCATCCTCCTCAGCCATCCTCCTCAGTACTCTTCAGTACTCTTCAGTCCTCCTCCTTCTCAGTCCTCCTCAGTCCTCCTCCTGAGTCCTCCTCCTCCTGAGCTAATATCCACCAATGTCCGTCCGAGTCCGCCAATGTCCGTCCGGGTCCGCAAATGTCCGTCCGAGTCCGCCAATGTCCGTCCGAGTCCGCCAATGTCCGTCTGTGTCCGTCCGTGTCCCAAAAAACACGTCCGTTGTCTCATAGAATCCAAAAAGGACAGGACATAGGCGGACATAGACGGACATGACACCCCCCCCATTAATTTATAATATTTACTTAGCCCTGCTTTTGATGTCGACTCACGAGTCGTTGGTTGATGTGTAATATAAACATTCATCTTATGAATATATGAGTATAATGTCGAAGAAATTGCAGTATGTTGAAATGATCTGTTTTCGTTGAACATTCGATGCCTCGTTATATTCTATGGGCTAAGGGGCCAGATAGGTAGTATGATCACTGATCACGGGTGTAAGAGTTCCCTCGAGCCAGTGCTGAGTCATGGGACAGACGACGGAAATTTTCAATATTGATGGAGGACGCACAAGAATTAAACTTTGATCAATCTGCGCAAAATGACTCCTAACTCGCCGCGCCGCGCGCGCAACGTGAGTTTTAAATATTAGGTCGACTGGTCGAGTCGAAGATTTGAAATCTACGATTCACTCTGCTACTTGTTAACATCCGGCAGCTCAAACATATTTAAACAGTTAGGCTATAGGAAGACAGGTTTCTTGCTTAGTTATTTTCATCTCACCAATACACGAGATCCTTTAATTGAGCAAGTCAGGGCTTCACTCAAACATTCCCGATTGTGGGTCCGATAATGCATCTACAATTTAGTTATCCAAGTAAATCCATGGATAGAAAAACAGTATTAATAGGAATACAGGAATTAAATTGAGTTACGAAAATCTTACCAGGACGACCACCAGTGTTCGCATAATAATGGATCTGACTTCAGATATACGTGACAAATGAGACACTTTGCTTTAATAATACATCGTTTAATCAATAATTGCTTAAAAACTGAACTATTTAAAATGGAATTTATCCTGATCCCAGCAGAAAATGCTCATAATAATAAAATCATAAAGGTTCTCAAGGCTGCAAAGCCAACATACAATTACATAAACTTTCTCGACTGTGTAAATTGTAACATGATAAACTACAACATACTAATTATTCCTAGTACAATACTGTCCGTGAAATTATAATATATCTAAATTGTAAACGATATAACAACTACCTACCTAAAATGCTATCTACAGTCTACACTGTAACTATTAATATGAAATGGTAACTAAACCGGCATAGGATTGATTTCGTCCGATGATTTGTGTTTCTGAATCTTGCAAGTTTTCCTCTTGCCCTCCGGCAATCCCGATACAATAAGTTCATTGCTAATCTCTATCTTGTCTTGATCAATTATCACTATAAGACTGGCGTCTGACATAACTTTGCCATTAGTTTTAGGTTTACTGCTTCTTATAGTCTCATCATAATCTAGCGTTATAGTGTCGTCTGAAATTCCATCACTGGCTGGATGAGTTTTATTTTTCTTAAGGCCCATACTAGTCTCTGAATTTCTTTTACTGCCCACAGAGAGTCCTCCATTTTTCTCCAATGCTGAATTTTCGCGGTCTCTCTGAACGGCAGCAACATTTTCCAGCACTGAGTCGTGGAATATCTTCTGAGCGTTGTTCTGCTGGAAGCAGAGTTTGAAGTCTGTCATACAGAAAAGAATCGCAGCAAACACCAAGATGAAGAACAAACAGCTCACCCCAATCAATATCTTCTCAAAATCGACAGGAGGTGTCATTTTCTGAAAGCAAACACTATTAAAATACTGAGCTGGGGACTCCTGAAGTTAAATTACAAACTGTTGACAACTAGTTATATGATTATGAGTATTATTAACAATAAGAACGCATTAAACATAACGCTTTGACGCAATCGGAGCGTGAATTTCGTCACAATTCCGTCAGGATTACTATTAAATTGGATATCGACCTAGTTAAATGTTTAAATCAACTTAAATACAGAAGCATTCTGTATAAATTATACTAGCTATGCAGTTTTAACGAAATTTCAAACGTTAAGTAATCGCAGAAAAGAAGTATCTCAATGAAAAAACACTGACAGTGAACGCTGATATTCATCTCACTATATAATTATAACGCAGCACTGGCCAGCACAGGACAACACATATCGGTGTGAGCACAACTTATCGCGTAGTTGGCATGCAGAAAAAGTTAGAAATGAGAAGACGTCTCCTCTATTGGTCTAGTACTGCGTACTAGCTTGATAGCTGGCAAGCAATATATCTAATCCGCCTGGGAGAGTTAGACTTTAAGAGATAAGCTGGAATCAGTGATAAAATATCATAACTGTCAGCTTTGTGCCGGATGATCGTATTTTAGCTGTCAAATGTGGTTTGTTCGACATTATAAAAGTTAACTATAGTCCGACTGGGTGGACGATCTAGCTAGATAAAAATTTAATCTAATTATTAACTTCGTGGACTGGACTGACTTGCAGAAAAATAAGACCTCTGTTCGATTCTACCAATCCTACTAATCCTATCAACTAATGGCAAAGTGTAACCGTTTGGTGATAAAAACAGCTTGCGAATAATGTTATTTTAAATAGTTAAGCTTACCGGCCAATAATAGTTATGAGCCTTCAGACCGATCATATGCATATTAAATGATTTTGAATATTGCAGTGGAGTAGTAGAGTTAAGACCTCCGATATTTTGTGCTCCGTGGACCTCTTCCACGAAACTTGTACTTAACCTTTTTGAACTTAAGCTAAGTGCGCACTTAGCTTAACTTTAAGTGCGACAATTTCTACTGTCCACGAAACTAGAGACACTTAAAGGGGGTGCCACTCGCGACTCCCCAAATCTATTTTTACTCGCACTAGAGAGCTAATTGTTTCACCTATTGAGTCACCGTAACGTTACTATCATATATCATAGAGCGTTATTACAAAATAACCTTGCTTGTTCTGAGGTTCGCACCCCCTTTAAGAAAACACAAATTTAGGATAAGCCTGTCGTCCACGAACGGTATCATGCAGACGTACTTTACTGTCACGTGACTGAGGTAACGCAGCTCACACTAACCAATGGTGTGATAGCAAATTGAGCACACCCAGGCCATGTCCGTTCGTGATGAGGTGGCTGTGAACTGTGAAGGTTATATTGCCACAGTTTTTGACAGGTTCTATTAGTATTAATGATTATGTCGTTTCCAGTGATCCGGGGTGATTCGGGGTACGGCCAGCGATAAATCATGATGGTTCCACTGCTTGAAAAAAATCTCACTCCGAAAGAGAAACGGTACAACGTTGCACACAAAAAGTGCAGATGCACTGTAGAAAGGGCCATTGGTGTTCTGAAATCGAGGTTTAGGTGTCTCTGCAAGAAGACAGGTGGTGCAATATTGTATCAGGAAGACACCGCATGTAATATCATAGTTAGTTGTATGGCCTGCATAATTACTGCAGATCTAGGAATATGGACTACCCTGTAGATACAGATATCGCTGATATGATGAGGAAAGAGAGCGAGATGGCCTTGTCTCGTCGACATCGCGAGGACATCAGTGAAAAAGAGGCCCTGAAAAGTGAAATCGGGACAGGAAGCTAAAACATGTGTCATTGATTCGTTCATGTAAATGTTGACTGAAGATAACTGTTACTAAGCCCTTCAGCTTATTGAAAAATGCTCGAAACTGTTAATACTGTTCGTCAATCCCTATTTTTAGTTATCACAAATTAATCCGATTTTACGTTTAAGTTTGACTTAAGTACAGCTTAAGTGCGGTTTGGACTGGTCTTAACTTTTTACTTAAATCTGCCTGATTTAAGTGCACACTTAAGTAAATTATGGGCTTAAGTAAGTATCGATTACAATTACGCTTCCAACACGCACCATATATTAGGACGCAATGAAACTACCGGACCACGATGTATGCCGTATGGGGACTTGCCACCCCCTGCCCCATGGCAACATTAAAATATATCGACTCTGTTACATCGTTTCCTGTCAATACAAAACTCCGTTACAAATTGAACTGGCCGGATCTGGCAATAGTTAAATAAAATATGATAAAGTAATGTATAACTAGACTTAAATAAAAGTCTGAAAGAATATAGAAAGCAAAGTAGTATACTGCTTAAAAGCTAAATAATAAACAGTGAAAGAGTAGTCAACGTGAATAAAACTTTAAATATGGAGGCTAACGCAACTTTAAGTGTACGCTAACTAAGTTTAACTCCCAAAGTCGTACTTAAATATTTAAGTGCGAACTTAAATCAAAGCTCTAAAATATCTCTATGGATTGAATATATGGCATAAAACTCATAGCATACAACACATAGCATACATACTTACATAGTATATATAACATTATATCAACTAGCAGGAACCCGTCTAACCCTAAAGTGGTGTCAAGACTCAAGAGACTAAAATAATTATTAGGTACCTATTTAATTCGCGTTTTTGACACCACTTGGGGGTCCAAATTTTGAGCTCTAAAACTCCTATTTCTTGACCAATTTTTTATTTTTTCATGCTGATTTGAAGGCCATTAAAGCATTTGACCCAGCCAAAAAAGTTTCAGTTTTATATCTTTTACGGTTTTTGCGGAAAGTCGCGTTAAAGTTGATGCCGTGGTGTCAGTAAAATGGCACGGAACCATATATATCGTCTCGCTTTATATATAGTAAGATAGCAGCGGCTATTGCAATATACATGTTGCCATTTAGTGGTGTCAATAATGCTAGGGAGATGATTTGAGACATGACACAGATTTGGTAAGTCGCTGTTGTCATATGACAGCTCACAGTTGTCAGACAAATTGTAGTACTAAAAATTTTAGTACTACCAAACCCAAAACCAAAAGGTCTTTTTGGGTCCGATATAATAATAACTGCATTTGGTTCATCAGCGTTTGTTAGGCCAATTAACATTTGAAATTTTCGTCGTAATTTAAATTTTATCTTCGCAGACTTTCGGCCAAAAACGATGACTACACGGTTAATAGTAATATAATAGTTTCTAGTGTGCCCTGATTGTGTTCACAGCTCATGATTGAGGTCCTCATAATACTAACCTCAACTTATCTTACTCTTATCAGAATTATCGCCCAACATTTACAGTTACCGTTACCCTCTTTTCTTCATTAACACTTAAAGTAAATAGTTATAGAGACCTCTACCCTAAATCTTACCAAATAGCTATGCGGGAGAAAGTGAAATGCAGGGTGAAAGAGGGGGTTTTCGTTCTCAGAAGACGTTGCTAGGTTACAAAAACCAAACATTGGACATACCGAAAGTAACCTGATATTGGATATTATTATAACTTGATACAAGTGTGCAATAAAAATGCAGACAACGGGTTACGAGACAACAGTTTACGACTGGAAATGTGCGGAAAAGAATTCGCAAGTAGTCTAATAATAATAATATTGGATAATGTTCAGCTATACCTACAACCTACACAGCAAGACAAAAGATAACAACCTGCGGAATTTTAATATGGGAGGAAGCAGAATCTAGGCACTAACCAAAATGACAAAGAGGGAAGACAAATTATAAATTCCTGGAGGAATATTGAGCATTGTTAAGAGAATTATAATTTTATAATCATATAAAACTTGCAAACCAATCTCCTTGTTAACTTAAAATCCAATCAAACATTCTCAACATAAAGTTATTGTGTGACATTGAATCATATTAGTTATTACGCCATTGGATCATATTACGCCAACAATTATCCACCTAATATAAGTAATATTTGTTGCAGCGCACAATTTGAGGCAAAATAGAATTTAGGACCGAGCACTAAATTTAATTATAAGGTGAGAAAGCGGTGAATTTCCGGGGAACATCATCGAATCATTATAATCGAAATGAGGATCGCATTTCTATATTTACTTTAAATCGCCTGGTAACTGGTAATTTAGCTCTCCGTGGTTAATGGTTTTGTTCAGTTATTAAGTTATTTGAGGGGCCTTATTAATATCGGAATCTTGAGTCTTAAAACAAGTTCTCCTTCGAATTCCAAATGCTATGGAGTCTGGTTATAAGTGGGCAGTCCAACATAAGGTAATATGGCACTACTGCCGCCATTTAATTGTTGTGGTGGCGCCAGTAGACGTGGTGGCGCTATAACCGGCCGCAAAAAGCCGCTTTAATATTTTAAACCGAGTTACCAAGTTATCGGGTTACCGAGTTACCAAGTTTCCGAGGTACCAAGTTACCGAGGTACCAAGTTACCGAAGTACCAAGTTAATGAGGTACCAAGTTAATGAGGTACCAAGTTAATGAGGTACCAAGTTAATGAGGTACCAAGTTAATGAGGTACCAAGTTATCGAAGTACCAAGTTAATGAGGTACCGGGGTAACGAGCATGTGGCAAACTCTAGTCTTCTGAGCAGAGTCTCCCAAATAAAATGGTAATAGTGAGTCATATCAGTACACTTAGAGTACAATGTGCATGACGAAAACGCTGAAAACAAGTAGTTATGCTAAATTTGCGACTGACTAAGTTATATCATGTCTACTCAGCAGAAGAGTATGTTGGGGACGAATCCGCTAAGTGCACTACAGGTTGCCTGATCATGAATCTACAGGTTGAGTTGAAAATAGTGTGTGGATTTTCAATGGCTCTAATTTATGAGATAAAATACAAAATCACTCCATTTTTGTATATTTAGGTCATAAAAATATACGAAAATTAGAATAATACTATATATTTCGTTATTTTAAGCAAACACAACTACTTTAAATAGCAGTTACGTTTAGCTGATATGTTTTTAATTATGTTGTGTTGTGTTGTGATGTAACAAGGATCATTAATCGTTATATTAAGTGTAAGTGTAATTACTTTAATGGTATTGACTAGTGAGCCTTCATCCATCTAGGATGTAACTTGTTTTATTGCCTTCTATATGAGTCTTTAAATTGAGCAATAACGGTATCATTGTAGAGCAATAGTCCGCTGAAAGGTAGCGACAACAGTTACAGCAATACGATTAAACTTTTGAACATTAAACCGTAAAAATTGAAGTCAAATATCCCGCCCACAAATTTCTGAGGAACAGAGTGGGAGCGTACCTTGTGATCTTGATAAGTTAGTTCTGTTTCTGTTACCAGTAAAACTTAAACTTATTTCTTATATTACAAGCACATTAAAACCATTCGTATCTGTACGATTCTAATCAAAATTGTGGAATAACTGCAGTAAAAGTGTGTAACAACATGATATGGTAAGATTTAAACGCTGCAGACTCTACACACTCTCCAGTAGACGAGTGTGATTCGTTAGTAAAATAGTTGACACCGGTTTAGTGCAGAAGCAGCACATTCTGCTGAAAGTGTGAAAAACTCGGAGTAAATCCACCAGCCTAGCATAACATGACTGCAAGGATGCGACAGGTTTTGCTGAGAGTATCGCAATTTTCCAAAACTTACAAATTATGAAAAGTAAAACATTCAACGTTATATGCAATTAAGAGTTAAGAGTCAAATAAAGTTCGTATCTCAGCAGTCAGCTCTCCCAAAGAAACAACAAACAACTTCTCCTGACAAGAACGAGAGCAGTTACAAACTAACAATGCATGGCACACAATAGTTATCGTTACTGTAACTTATAACTGAGATTGAGAGTCGCTTGAAGCTCCTTCATGATCAGTATGTAAAGATGAGTGTACCGAGAAGGTACAGTTTGAGAGTGTAATTATATATATTACAGAGAGAGGGCCGCTCTGCGTGTAATTTAAACAGTGTGTAGTAGTCTGTACTACTACTAAGTACTATAACAAGCACTGTATAACAAGTTGTAGAGCACGTGTGTGTGTGCTAGACGCTATGGCAGCGGTTCAGTAATTAAAGTATGGTATAATAACTAACAAGGTACAATAATGCAGGTTAATTGGTTACAGCATGACGGAGGGCCGAGGTGGTGCTTACTCTTATGTAAATGATCTATACTAGCTATGCGAGAAAGTGATTCCTGGGTACAGAAAGTTCACAAGGTTGATTGGGTACATCAAGCTTGTGATGCACCATATAAACAGGGTGAATGCAATTGCAAGTGACGGGCATGTGAAGGGTTTACCTTTATAACGTGTATATATAATACAACATAGCACATAATGAACCATATGACATTATACCGTGCATTATACAAGTGTAGATGTATAGTATAGCGCTATTGTGAAGCTGACGAGTGATGAAATTGTATTAGGTTATAATATACTGATTGTGTTGATCAGACAGTATGAGTGTAAGTGTGATAGAGGGATGAGGATTGGAGGAAGCTGACGTACTGAGGTACAAACAGAGAGTGTGTGCACCGTACTGAGGTACAAACAGAGAGTGTGTGCACTGTGTGTGTGCACTGCGTGTGCACTGTGTGTACTCGTTTGCACCGAGCCGATCTTTGCGAATGACTAAAGTCAGCTGTAACACCCTAAAGTTTTCAGATAGTAAAAAAGGCGGTAATTGTAAACCAAACCCCTCCTTAAGTATTAAGTAAACGTTGATATGTGCCGTGCTATGAGTTACACTCTGCAGCTAAGCTACCAGGACGTGGGGACGAATAAACTAAATCATTCGCGAGTAGATAGAAACGGGATATCTTACAACCGGTCCCATCTCACGAGTCCATTATTGTAAGCCAAGTGACGGTAAATGATGTTCATGGATCCGTAATTTGTAAGTGGTCGAGTTAATGGCGCATTAAATTCGGCATTACTGCGTGTCATTAGTGATGAATGATAATAATTGATAAAGCACGGCCGCGAAAATCTAGCCACTAAAAGTTTAAATCATTGCGATAAAATTACACTAAAAGCTCGAAATACAGAAGCCAGCTTTTCTCGACTGTGGTGTAATAGTCGTAGATGTTCGAATACTAACTTTGAAAAGGAAGAGCTACAATCTACCTACAGCGAGGTAGACACAATAAACAACAACAGTATGAAAGTAGACACATAGTATTGAAGCAGATTTTCATTCCAGATTTTCATTCCATAACGATCCCTAACGATCCCTAACGACGCATCTAATGACAAAGAATTTTCTATAATCGACCGAGCCAGGCCATTATTAGTATTCTTTGGAAGTTAACGAAGCTATTTTTCTTGTTTGTTGTTATTGGTTGCTACAGCAACATCAGACTCTTAGGTATTTACACATTACACAAGCGTAGACCATGCTTACATATGGGGCACTCACGTCTCACACACATGCCAGCAAATATATAAGCAACTGAGTCAAACTTGTGACAGATTTGTTCCTTCTGTGCGTTGCACAGTAACGGCTAATATTAGTCACAAATTTGTAGCAATAAAGTTGTAAACGTGGTCCACAAAAACTTCCTTCAAGAAACTTACTATGTATCTTAGTAAACTATGATCTAACTTATATATCTTAGTTAACTGTAAGAAACGTATGTAGATTGTCAAGCTGCTAATACAAAGGCTGAACAATGGAAAGATGGAAGATAGTAGGTACATTCTGATTAACAACATCGAATAAGAAACATTACATCTGAAATGTATAACAACGTAAAAACGCCTGATGTGATGTATAATGTATTATACATAAAGCAACCGGGGAATACTCATCAGCAAGCTTTGGCAATTCAACAAAGAGAAAGAGAGAGGTGCGGTTTCTAGTCAGGTCGGCCGAACAATGGCTGGCTGAAACTGAAATCTGGCAGTTGTCCTGTTGTCTTGTTGATTGACGTGCTTACTCACTTACTCGCATAATACACAGCCGCTGAATAATATGCAGCGTGGTATTGTAGTGCACAGCGGCTGAATAATATGCGGTATTTACTAGTGGGCGAGATGGAACTATTGAAGGATTGGTATTTGTCGGGACGAATCTTAATGATACGTGTCTGATCGGGGAGATAATTCACTAATTTCAAGAAATACACACAAGCTAAGCAATCAGAATACAGCGATTTGTACACATATTCGTTATTAATAAGCGCACTTGTTCAAGCATACACAAAAATACAAGTACACGACACGCCGCTTTGCAATTTAGCAGCGAATTTCTGGCCTGTCATTCCAATATATTCCAATTATTTGTGGAATGTGCAGCTAAGAATTTGGCAGACTGCGCTACAGTAGACTAAGAAAGTGATCACAAATGTGGTAGACACAACAGCTATATGCTGTGTGGTAGTAATATACGCCTATACATCTAGCTAATACAGAGAACAGTGCAATTACAAAAGTGTACTTTTGAAATTAGCATAATTGCGACTATCATGGTCTCTTCACCGTATTGGCAGTTGACACAGTTGGACAGTACATTACAGAATATGTGCGTGATGATAAAGAAACCCACTAATTTCCATTAAGATAGACTTATAAAACACGTAGCTACTACTGCAGTAACGCCCTTCAGCAGCAGGTGAAATAATAACGACTCTGCTGTAGCGGCCCCGACAATGATCTGAACAGTGCGCTCCACACTAGTGAAACTTGATATAACATATTAGTGGCACTCAACCAGAACAATGATCCACCTGTAATTGTAGAACTATTCATAGGTGGGTTTAGGGACAGTTGGGATCCCAAAAGCTCTGATTTTCCGGTTTTTGGGGGCCAGCTTTTAAAGACTATCACGTCATTTGTAATAGACAACCATGTCGTTGGTATTTATATTCACAGTCTCAATATTTAACACTTGCAGAAAGGACCGAGTATGATCGTAGGTGCTACGTGGAGGTTTTTGAGGGGACCAGATGTTCAATTTATAGTCACGTGTGTGACTGTTAACTACACAACAACACACTAGACACGAAATTCTGAGTCTTTCAATAAAACTCTCGCATTAGAACAATTTTATAATAGAGTATCTTATAAGTAAATATTTAAAAACCTTCGTTACAAAGAAAAGCAAGTTTCGTATTTACATCAAAGAGTCAACAAATACGGCGTAAGGCTACAAGTTACATGTTACAACATCCGCGTATTCAAATTTGTACATCAACATGGTACCAACTTGACTAATGACTTCGGATGAGGCAAGATGGTTTGTTTTGACACGTGACAACGTGACCAATTAGATACACACTTCGTTGTCACGTGTCACAACAAACTTCCTCGTTGCACCCATAGCCAAGTCTATTTATACGTGTATTTTTTATACAAGTCTGATTATCTGCTATGCTCTAGCTAAATGTCTGCAAAAATGTCTTCAACGTCTTGTCAAATGTTAGCTATTGACAACTTTTGGTGCAACGTTTGAGAACTTCTTAATCTTGAACAGGGGTTTATCAGGAACCGTAGTCGCGTTATTTTTCTTCATATCTGTCAAATGTTGAGTCAGCTTCTCCTTTTGCTCGCGTTCAACTCTCTAGAGGAATTCAGGAATGAGAGAATTTTTGAGGAAGAATATTAGAATATTGTCATTTCTGTCAAAAATAACATTCCACAGGGTGCAATGTCGTTTTAATAGCCAATATACTTAAATTGTGATCTCAGTTTATTAGATCCGTCTAAGGGATAATCGTTGCACAATGCACAAGTAAACCGAAGGGCAAGTTTACCATTTAAGTGGCCTGCAGCTCATAATACCCACGGAAATGGCTGTAAAGGTAGGTGCAACAAAAGATCTTAATTATTATGCCCCCCAGCCCATTGTGTCGTGGTCACATGTCCACAAATTACGCAGTCACATGAGCGTGGTTGCCATAGCAACCACCAATTAGAGCGCAATATATTTTCATGCGATAAACACTGCCGAATGACAGCAGCTACTTTTTGTTTGCAATTGAAATTAGGCGACCGCGCGTTACGTTCAACAAATATGGTGGTAGACTACTTTCCGTTTACTACAATTTGACCAATGATAAGTTCGAACGGCAAACCGCGGGAAAGATAAACAACTGCAGTGAACTCTTCTAACTTGAATGGGTAGCCCTACTAGGAATACAAGGTGATGAGCAAACTAAAGTTTCTATGAGTCCGGGTATATTTGTGAGTTATTATGTCAAGCAATCTTATTAGTAACGTTTCGCTAGAAACCACTAGCGTTTATCGACCAAGTCACAGCTAGCAAGATGACAATTTGTAACGCAAGTAGAGGCGGGCAAGATCGGTGATGTACGTGAGAAAATTTCGCAAATGTGATCGGAGAATTGGCTTGAACCAATAAATCTTAAATGAGATGATTGTCATGGATTGAACTAAGAAATAGTAAATGTACATTTCTTACCCTCTTAGACTCCATTTTCTGCTTTCTTGTCTCAGCCATATCCTTGCCCCAATCCACTTGATAGCCATGAGATAACAAATGCGAGAAGCTGACTTGGTCCGCTACCTCACCCCTGAGAAATACATCAATAATAATATATTGCATGAGTTTCTAAGTACATACAATCTCTTATCGTCTCATCTTCTTATCAGATTCTTCATTGCATAAAGTGGAAGAAATACGACCCCTTAATTTTCTTAAATGGAAGTATAACCCCGTTTAAATCTTACAGGTTGATGAAATGTACAGCTGTTTTTTAGCGAATAGGGCCTAATCTGGTATTAGGCAACAAAAAATTGTACGAATTTTGCTCATCAGTATTCATTTTATGCAAACAGTATGAAGATAATACCCGTGTCGTATGAAATCCCAATTTCCAGTGATAGTAAAACTTACAGAGGAGGTTTGTCGACTCTCTTGTGAGTACGAAATATAGGATCTGGAAGGGGAAGAGGAGCAGGAGGAGCTCTGGTTCGGTTCATTTCTCGCTGTTTTCTCGCTTGGCGTGTCAGATACTGATCTTGATCTTCCTCATCACTGTGGAGAAATATGGTTTAAATCAGAAATATGGTTATTTTCTTGATATTGCCCCAAACACGGTTTAATGCACTCATTGAGCACTTCATATTTGTGTCATAAGGTCTATTAATAACAGCCCGGAAATCGCATACCCTTCTTTTCTAAGATCCATTCGGATTATTTTGTATATTTTATAGAAGGTTTACTTTGCAACTCAGCTCAGTTGCCCGAATCAGACAAATTAAAAGGAAACAAACATATAAAGTCAAATAGCATCATGACGTTTTGTCTCAATAACTGAATTATATTTGCATCATCACTACGATTTATGTAAACTAAACCACCTGCTCAATACACCATGATGCAATACCGAGAAAAATAATCCCATTAGATATTTGTAACGAACCATAAAAAATCGCACAATCGTAACCCAACATACATGTATCACAGCATATTGCTAATGTGGATCAAGGGTAAAACCACGAGACTCACATATTTTGGTGAAATGACATTCACAAAATATGAACAAGAGTACGAGGCCTGTTTTAACAAACATGTTGGACACGTACTTAAATCCAGAGTCAAGTCAATATGAGGCCAGGTTTGTTTGGTAGTGGTTAATCCTACCTAAAGTCAGAATCATGGGTTTCTTTCACTTCAAAGGGGGTAGGTGCACATTCTCTTTCAACATCATACATGGTCAATTCAAGATAACAATAGTCAAAAATAGTCAATAGTCAACAAAACAGTTGTGGCAATCAACACATTGACTTATTTATCTAATTATCTCATTTACGTAGTGCTTGTTGGTCTATTTTAACAGCCTCACTTTGTGGCGCTGGATCCTTTTAACTTTTCTAATAATAATCACCGTCATCAGGGCACGCCGTTATCTATCAGGGCACGCGCTATCTTCAGCTACAATATATCATTCAGATTTAGGTGGTTACGTTCTCGTCCGTCATTGGTTATAACAAAGAGATATGACCAGTATCAAGCATGATTCTAAAATATAATAGAATAGAATTTGATTGACGTATGATTTCACTGGTTGCTTCCAAGATAGAAAATACAATGATTTAAATGGTGGAGCATCATGTGATGGCATTCCGTAACAAGCAAGTGTTTTTAACGGCATCTTTTGAGAGTTTCAACAAGCTAGATTACTGTGATATATTGGCATGTCACGATATTGCATGCCGAGGAAATTCAACTTGGAATGCGTCCAATATCTCAATTTATCAACTGTCACATACAACTACAAGACATAGTATATAATCTTCAGCCCCTTTGTACAACTTATCGCCAATAATCTGCTTGATTGGAGACTCAACGGTAAACGTTTTGTGGGGAGCTAAAAATAGCTCACATTCTACAAACACCTCTCTCTCTCTCTCGCTCTCTCTGTGATCCAGGTCTCCGTGAAGGTAAGCAGCATAGAGAGAAGCGATAATATGTTGCTATGGTTACGAATGGGTTGTACTAATGATTATCATGACAACAATGAGTCAGTGAGTCACACGGTATGGCAATACTGATGATTACGCCACGTAAATATAGTACACAAGAGTTAAGTGAACTTTTACACAAACTTGTAACTAGTGATTAGTGACTAGTGAGTAGTGTTTCAGTTGGCAAAGTGGTTTCATCATGTTCAATATATTTACGCTCAAGAGCTCAGGCGTCTCTTGAAATGTGCTATCACATGATAATATACTATGGATAAGAAGTGACTATTTAAAGTTTTTTTATTTAACAAAACTCACGTTTTACCCCAAGTTTTAAATTTATCAACTCCAAAGGGGGCATCCTCTGTTAACATCGACACTGGTTTCTTGTTACCCGTCCTGAGAAGTACGGGTCAGTTCCAAGTTGGTATTTAGATATATATAGAAACATTTGAAACGGTATATTTACTGGAACATTTCCAACTTTGCTACATCAAAAAACAAAGGATAGCTTCTTAAACTCGAACGACTAAAACTAGCTAAAATGCAACTAAAACTAACTAAAACACAACTAAAACTAACTAAAACACAACTAAAACTCACACAGCAGGAGGAATGGGAGCTTGTCTGACACGTGGTTTACCCACCAAGACATCAGGGCTAATATCAGGGTGATCAAACCAGTCTACTCTTTGATACTCCTTTACTTCCTTGTTCTTCTTCTTCTCTCTGTAGAGAAGCAGATCTGAAACAGGACGAATTAGTCCCTCACTCCTATAAACAGACTAATATAAACAGACTACTATAAACAGACTACTATAAACAGACTATTATAAACAGACTACTATAAACAGATTACTATAAATAGACTACTATAAACATACTACTATAAACACTAAACAGTGTTCGCATTAAACATCAATATTGAATCAACGAACGAAATATAAGATAAAATATCAACGTACCCTTTCTGCCGCCAGCCTTAGCAAGTGCAATATACTCAGAGTCAATACCCTCTCCTCCGCGTCTGGGAGGGGGAATGTCAATCTGCTCCCCTTTAACTCCATTCAGTACGGGTATCTGAGACACGGGTATCTGCGACTCCTGGCGGGGCTGAAGCTCCGGTATGTCATAGTAATACCAAACTAAAATAAGTGTTGTTACTAACAATGTTAATAAGTGTTGTAAGATGTTCTGAAACTTGACTTCTGGGGGAAGGTGGAATGCTAATGTACTAATTTGCAATATTTCTTTTATATCGACAATTTGATTACCAATCAGATATTCAAATGGGCAATTTTGAATTTTTTCATGGGATCAAAGCTTGACAAGTTGCAAATACAATGACCACAACAAGATTATGTAAAAGAAAAACTTGGTACATAATGTTACCATCATACAAAAATAAATAAAATCACATATACCAAAAACTAAGTCCACTTAACAATAATCCATCACACTGATAAGTTTTACGGTAATGATAATATACCAATCAATAAACTGTTATCATAATCATCTAATCATCTTTCGGTCATGAATCTTATGTCATCTTTGGCATGAATCACACACAATGTTTTAATGATATTCTAAAAATTTCAATTTAAGAACCTTTTGAGCTGTCGATGCATGTTTTGGTGGGTTCTACAAAAGTCAACGAAGATAAAACACTGATTGCCCAGCAATTGTAAGAGATGTATAAAAAGATCCCTTAAAGTAAAAATGACCTGTCCACTGTCCAGTGTATGTAACAAATAACAATACGTACGTATTCTTATAGATGTTCCACATTCATAAAACAGCTTTTCACACGTGAACCACATTCCACAATCACACTTAGTTTTACATCAACTTATTCAGCACAAAAACAACAAATACACTGATCTGATATCCTATTCAGCACTGCACATGGAACACACATCTGATCTCGGCTAGACACATCAACATTAAATCTGAATATTACAATCTTTGATCTCTCACAGAACACAAAGTTTTCACATTCCATTTGATCATCTCCACGGTTGATCTCTGTTGGGGGAGCCTGGTGGGTTGGGTGATCCGTTGAACAAGTTATTGAATTTATTTGAGTCGCTCATATTTCCACTTCTGTTGTAGTTTGGGAAATTACCTGATGACATTCCAACTTGTTCTTTAAAGTCCCTGAGCCATTCTGAGTGACTCGCCAGCAAGTCTGTAGTTGATTTGTTCTTTGAAAGCCAACATAGCTGCTCCTTTTTAAACTGCTGGACATGTTCTTTGGGATCATAGTTGTACTGTACAGGTAAACACATTTGTGATTTCTCGGTCGATATCGTCATGCCTTCTGAACCAAAATATGTTTTCCACTTTTGTGCCAACATATCATTTGCTTGATGTCGAGCCTGTGTCCATTTAGGCTCGACTTTGGTCATCGGAGTAGAGGCATAAATGGGTTGCGCTACCGTCGTATCATTCATATCTTTGCTGGTCAAGTTAGTTTGAAACATGTCTAAAACAGATGATAGTTCACCGTTTATCTTTGAAAGTGATTTTAAAACCCTTGTCTGGGATCCAGGACTGGCGGAGCGGCCACGTTTAGATTTCTTGAGGGGTTTACTATGCCTCAGGAAATCATCTGAAACTGAAGTGTCACTGTCATCATACTCTATATTGTTCTCGTACTTTATCTTGTGGAGACGGTTTCTGTACGACACCTGATCCATCTTTAACTTCTGAAGTTTCTTCTCAAGAAGTTTAGCATCGTTACCGATCTCGGCATTGATATTTTCAATGAAATCAGTTGTTTCTGGTGAAGATTCAAGCATGTGATTTTCCAGAGTTTGAAGATAAGTGGCAGTTTTCGATGCATGAACTTTCTTGAGACGACGGAATTCTTTCTTTTTGTAATCAAGGTTCAGCTTGTGGCGTTCTTTCCTGACCTTAGCAGTCGCAAATTTCTTCTCCTCTGGACTTAGAGGAGAGTTTACTCTGACATCTTTCAGACGCCGAGACACTTGTTTCAGGTCTTCAAGGTTTTCTTCGTCTGTGTCACTTAATGGACTTGGGAAATTGGAGGGAATCTTGGTTTTACCGTTCAGTTTTATGAGCTCAATTGAATCGGAATCGTCACTTGAACATGGCGGTATTGTTTTCCTCGGAGTATTGGACTTACCATTTGTTTTCTCGTGACCATTTGTCTTACCATGCTTCACATCAAGTTTCAAAAGTTCTACCTGATGCCTCAACTCCTTTACCTCCATCTGGAGATCATGTTTGTGTGCTTCCAAACGCTTTATTTCGGCCTCACTATCAACCTTTTTACTCTTTAATACAGACATCTCTGCTTCAGAAAGATTTTTAAATTCAGAGGCATGTTTTTCCTCAGTGTTTTGTCTTTTGATCGACTCATTCAATTTCTCGGTGACTCCTCGTTTTTCGTTCATTAACTTCTCAATCTCCTCATGCATGACTTTTATTTGATTTTGCAGCTCCAACAGTTCTGTGGTCATTTTGATGCTCTTCTCAGCTTCAAATTCTTTTTGACTTAGTTCTACAGATCTGATTTGTTCAGTGAGCTGATCACTGCGGTCTTTCAAATCTTTCTCCATCTTCTTGATTTCCTGAACCTCTTTCTCATATCGATCCCTCGTGTTTTGGACTCTAGCAGTTGCAGTTTTAAGATCCTCATCAGCACTTGTCTTCTCAAGATTCAACATATCAAGTTCACTTTTGTTTCTGTCTCGTAAATATTTTAGCTGGTCGTTGTGCTCTTCTTGAATTGCTCTTTTCTGGGCAGAAAATTCAGATTGTAAGTCAGACAGCAGCTCTTCTTGATCCTTCACAACCTTGTCCTTTCTTTTGGTGAGCTCATGTTCCAGATTATTGAGCTCGGCATTATTTCTCTTCTTTAGAGCATCACGTTGTTCCTCTAGTTCTTCCTCAAGGCTGTGTTCAAGTTTCATCGAGGCTTGTTTATGGTTTAATGCAATGTCAGCTTTTTTCTGTTCAAGCATTTTTTCCATGTCGAGGTTTAAGATTTTCATTTTGGAGTCGAGTGTTTCCTGTTCCATTTGAGACATTTTGGACTTTTGTTCTAATTCGACTTTCTGCCTAAAGTTCGACAATTCTAGCTGATGATCTTGTTCTAGAGATTCCTTTTCACGATTCAACTTTTGTGTTAAACTTCTTTTCAGGTCAGTCAGCTCGTTATCAATCTCCAGTTGTTGACTTTGCTTGAATCGCCTTATCTTATCCTCATTCTCCATCCTCAGAGCAGATTTCTTCTCTTCCAAGTCGTCGTTTTGCTTTCTCTTGAACTCACCGAAACTTTCTTGGTTGTCTTGCTCTATTTCTTGACGACGCTTTTCAATTTCTTCAGAGAGTTTCGACTCATTGCTTCGTTTCATTTTGTTCAACTCGTCTTCAAGGTCATCTTTGAGTCTATCGATTTCCTCGTCATGTTCTTTTTTGATCCTCCTTATCTCAAAATCTTTCATTTCTATAAGGTTATCTTTCTCTTGACCAAGTTCAGAGGTAATTACATCTTTCAATGATTCCAACTCTTTGGCTTTTTTGTCAATGCTTTGGCTTTGTTCTTTCTCGATATCTTGTTCAGCATCACGCCTCAATTTAAGAATTCTAGCCTCTTTATCACTAGCTATCTTTTGTTTCTCTCTTGCAAATTCTTCCTCCTTCTCTTGCTTCAATCTTTCCATCTCACCATCATACTTATTTTTCAACTTTTGCTTTTCTTTGGCTAGTTCAGCCTCTAAATTCCCCCTGTAGGATGAGATTGCTTCTTTGTGTGTCACTTGACTTCTTGAGTCGCTGTCAGTTTTTATTCGGGGACTTGACACTGGGAAGGAAGTGAGGTTTAAAGAGTCTTTCAACATGTTTGGAGGGGAACCTGCTCGATCATTCTGCATGCTTTTGGGGAGGTCCAGTCCAAAATCTATGTCGTCATCACTTTCATCTTCAACCTTTGACAAAACTTTAGACTTTTCCTGCTGCCTCTTTAAACCAACTTTCTCATTGAAACTGGAGCTTTCAGAATCTTCATAGGCAAGAGCCATACGACCTGTAGGTCTTGACTTGTTAATGTCGAGAGTTACTGAGGTTGACGGGATCATAGGTGTTTTCTCTGAGACCAGTGCTTCAGAAGAATCTTTGGCATTAAAACTTTTTGACGCTTCAGACAAATCATTTTCTGAAATTTTTGATGATTTGCCTGCTGATATTGGAGCCAGCTTTCCAAGAGGAGCAAGCTTTGGAAGCTTTGCAGTACTCTCAGATTTACTGCAATTCTTAGATCTTGATTGATTAGATTTTGATTCTTTATTACTCTCTGATATAGAATTACTTTTTGATCTATCTCTTGATTTATCTTTTACAAGACGCTCCTTTTTCTTTTTCTTTTCTTGCAGATAAAGTCCTCTGTAGTATTCATCACATGGGTGATCCCACATACTTTGGCCATTTTCGAAATTAAAATAATAGATATCACCAGATACATCTTGGATAGGTTTCCACTCGGGAGGCAATGGCTCTTTGATTCCCTGTCGAGCTATCCAAATAAATTCAGCATCACTAGCAAGTGACAAGCCTAAAATGTCAGTAGCATATTCCTTTATCTCATGCTCAGTGGGCTCATAGTTCTCATCGTAATCTTCTTCTAGAATGAGTTGGTCTCCAGCAAGCATGATCTTTAGTTCCCTGTTCCTGAAATTTATTGGTATCCAGACTTTGACTCTTTCTGAGAGCTAGGCTGGAATTGAAGTTGATTTTCGTAGGAGTTTTGAAAAGCTTGTCTTTTTACTCATAGACATGACACAAGTAATCAATAATTTCACATGCAACTGCAACTATAATCAAAAAACTAATTTTGATGCCTTCAATTCCAGCTTATATCTTTAAGGAAACATCAGATATCACCTAAAAGCAGGTAACTTGACAAGCCGCCAAATTTGACAAAAGGCCATAAGAAGTTTAAGCAATCTTTAATTAAATGTTTGAAGAAAACTTTTATTGTTATTCAAATTTCTTAAAGTAAAAGCCTGAGCCGTTGGAATTGAAGGAATCTAAAATCATTTCGTTCAAGAATTGCAACAAGCTACGATGCTAGTAGTACCATGTTGTGATACAAAATTTTATAACACAACTGGGTAGGTCAAATCTAACACGATCTTAAGCACTAGCACATAAAGATATCTGCATACTTTTGTCATAGCACCTTGCTACAGTTTAGTTTTGGCAACTTGTCAAGCTATCACCCATAAATGTTATGGTTACATTTGTTATAATTATATCATATAAATTGTTAATGGTAACTAAAGAATAAACCCTTCAAGGCCTTCATGTGATCTACAAAGTAAAATTTTTCGGGGATGTAACTTTAAGAAAAAGAGAATGCAAAGAATAAGTTAAAGTCTTACCTTGTCCACCGTCAATGTTATTCATCAATAATGCTGTTACTGTAAATAATGCGTTATTGAAACAGCAAACAATTCAAAATGAACATATGGGTAATTATAGATTGTCACTACAGCTACAGGTTAAAATGAATTTCAAAATACAAACCCAGTGCGTTTTTGTTAAAAGTGCAACTTCAAAACAGTGGCGTAACGTTGCCTGTTGGCGCCCCCCTGCCGAAAAAAGCGCCCCCCTGTTGGCACCCCCTCCCCTTTTGGTGCCCCTCCCTAAAATTGAACAAATTAGGTGATTTTAGAGAATACGCCGGTAAAATCTATAAAAAAGTGTTTATCTAGAGCAAAACGCGCAGTTTTGCTAGTACTTTAGTTAAGTTTTCGAAATTGTCCCACATTCAAACGACGATTTGGCGCCCCCCTAAGACGGCGCCCCCCTGCACAGCGGGGTCAGCAAGGCCCTTCGTTACGCCACTGCTTCAAAAGTCTCACAGGCCACAGCTTATATAAGTAGAGTTAAATTCAGGAATACATTTGGCTGTGTTTGATAAAGATTGCTCCTAGATATGGATCAAAATTTCAAACTCATTCGGCCCCCATTTCCTGACAAGCTAGTGTGATGCTAGAGAAAGTCTGGACACATGATGCAGCATATGCCCTGATATGAAACTGTATTATTGTCAAGTTTTATAAATCAAGATTAAATATTTGGGGTAAATATGGTAGTGATATTTATGATGAATTTATTGAAATGTTTCAATCACCTAATATTATTTTGTAATTTGTATCGACATATATCGTTTTTCAGTTATATTAGTTACCTAATATCTATTAATTATTCTAGTATTTGTGATTAATTTGTATTGATTTATTATTTGTGACTTATAAATTAGTAACCATTATTTTACCGTCTAAAAAATTTTTTTGTCAAAAATTAATTTTATGAAGGAGTAAGTTGACAAAAGATGCACATTCGTATATTCATTTATTGCATGTTTAATTTGTTTTTGTGTTTAATTTACGATTATTTGCATTTGAGATTCTGCGATTAAATTTATTTTGTTGATTGTAATGTTGTGATATTGCATAATTTATTGTAAATGTAATATATGTTTCAGAAAATTATGTAATGTAATGCGATGGAGGTTCTTTAAGCAGGCAATTCCAGTCCAAACCCTGGAAACATGACATAAAGGATTTGTTTTACTTGTTGCATGAAAAGCACTAATATTTAGTGATCTACTGTGGCTGTTTCTGCGCCCTGCTTGGTCAATGATAGCTTAGCTGTCTTTTTTTCTACATGAAGTCGGAACAATCTTGTAATGATCATCAAAGTATAAATGATCCAGAATCTCTTGAAACCTTTAACATAGTACCATGTGATAGAAAATCATGCGTTACATGCTTAAACCGCCTTTCTTTTGACAACTTCTACACTAATAGCACTACAAACTCTACTTTCCTCATTGACTTTAATGGATCATGTCAAACGAAGAATTGCATCTACTTGATAAAATGCTTGCATAAAGATTGTAAATATCAATACATTGGGCACACGATCAATTCAATTGCTTCTAGAATAAGCCAACATAAATCTACTATAAAACGTGGTGGAGGCTGCAAAATACTTCGTGATCACTTCACTAAAATTCATAGCACTGAAAACATGGCTATCATGCCGATTAAACTCTTACCTAATAATACTACATTGAAAGAAAGAGAAGACATTGAAGAAGCTTGTATGTTGCAGTTAAATACAGTTTTCCCATATGGTCTCAACGTTCGTGTTAAAAAGAAGAACATACTAGATGCCTGCAATATTGTGATGAACTCTAAAACAACGATTTATAGTCAGTTCGATATAGTTAAAATAAATAGACATTCACGTGGAGGTAGATTCATTAGTAATATAGTAAGTGAAAGACAAGAATTTGATATCGATGTATTTTATGAAGATTTGCTGGATGATGATAATATGATTGATATGCATGATATTCGTACTAATCTATGTAATCTTAAAAAGAAACAACTTAAGTTAGTATATATTAAAGCTATATCTTATATTAATAATTTTAATAGTAGTATAACGACATATAGATTTCATAAAATTCTCTTAGTTAAAGATTTATCATGGTTTTACCTTACAAGAATGGGTTTAGCGTGTAAGAATAATAGTAAATCAAATTCTTTTATTGTAGTTAATTATGTTAATAAATTTGTCGAGTATATTGATTTTCGAAAGATATTTAAAATGGAACAAGTTACTAAAGCTGCACCATTCAAGTCAAAGTATCATCAGCAACCTACATTGTCCTACAAATACCCTCCAACAATCAGATCTAAAGTACTTAACTACAAAAAAGTATATAATGAAGCTAACATTGACTCAGAAACATTGAAATGTAATTGTGCATCAAGTCGTTATACAGACCCTACTCATAAACATGTCATTACAGGAGAGCTATCAATGATCAGTAATGATAAACTTCGTAATCTCCTAATGAAGGGATTAAATTATAGAGACCAAGCTAAACCATGTACTGAAAAAGCTTTAAAATCAGTAAAGACGGCACTCAAAAGCTATTGCGATAAATTGTCTAATTTGTGGCATAAACCTATAGAAGAGTTTCAAGAGTGGAAAACACTAATCATAGAGCAAGTGAAAATTCAACTGCAAGGAGCTATTAAACCATATCCCTATTATTCAGTATTATCAGATGTTGAAGTCTTAGCAGATTTAGATGAGCTTCATAAAGATTTTGTATTGGTTCCTACCGATAAAGCCAAAAATAATATTACTATTGTTTGTAAAAAGTTCTATATTAGTATGATTGAAAAGGAATTATCATCGAATACATTTACTAAAGTTAATCGTTCAGAAGATGATATAATTAATGAGCATAAAGCATTCTTACTTAAACATCGTATTAAATTTGATGAAGATAATAGCAAATTACCTTATTTATATATTACACCAAAACAGCATAAAAAGCCAGTCGGAGTTAGATATATAACGTCTGGTAGTGGAAGTAGTTTACAACAATTATCAGTCTATCTTAGCATTTGTATTAAATCTATGCTTCACTCAGCTAAAAATAAATCTATATATGATAATAAATTTCACGTTAGAAATGATTATTTTGTTATTGATAATAATGAGCCTATCTTAGATTTTCTTAGTTATGATAATACCCAGAAAGGTTTAAAGTCTGTCAGTACTTATGATGTTTCAACTTTATATACATCTATTCCTCATATTCAATTGAAGGATAATCTTCGTATGTTTGTAGAAAGAGTATTTGATTTTAAAGATAAGTCTTATATTATTCCTAATCTTTATACTAAGAAGGCCTATTTCTCTGATAATGTTAGTAAAAATAAAGTTCATTTTTCTAAAGATACACTTTTGGAATGTCTTAATTATTTGATTGATAATTCTTATGTTACTTATCAGGGTCAAATTTATAGACAAGTTATTGGAATACCAATGGGTACCAATGCAGCACCACAAATAGCTAATGTTTATTTACATGTTTACGAATATAAATATATTAAACTTTTGATAGAACAAGAGGATACAGAAAATCTAAAAAGATTAAAAGACACATTTCGTTATCAAGATGATTTGATAGTTTTTGATGATTTCAATTTATTACAGAATGTATTAGAAGATATTTATCCTAAGGAAATGATAATAAATAATACTAATATTTCGGCTCGTAAATGTTGCTATCTAGACTTAAACATTAGTATTTATCAAGGAAAGTTTAGAGTGACGTTATATGATAAAAGATAAGATTATAATTTTAAAGTTATATCTTATCCTTTTTTGGATGGAAACGTTCCAAATAATTTGTCTTATGGAATATTTATTTCTCAATTAGTACGATTAGCCAGAATTAATTCGACACTTAAGGGTTTCAAAAATTGTGTTACCGAACTTTTAGGTAAATTGGTTGCGCAAGGATTTAAGTTAGCTGCTTTGCGCAACAAGTTTGTCAAGTTTTATAAATCAAGATTAAATATTTGGGGTAAATATGGTAGTGATATTTATGATGAATTTATTGAAATGTTTCAATCACCTAATATTATTTTGTAATTTGTATCGACATATATCGTTTTTCAGTTATATTAGTTACCTAATATCTATTAATTATTCTAGTATTTGTGATTAATTTGTATTGATTTATTATTTGTGACTTATAAATTAGTAACCATTATTTTACCGTCTAAAAAATTTTTTGTCAAAAATTAATTTTATGAAGGAGTAAGTTGACAAAAGATGCGCATTCGTATATTCATTTATTGCATGTTTAATTTGTTTTTGTGTTTAATTTACGATTATTTGCATTTGAGATTCTGCGATTAAATTTATTTTGTTGATTGTAATGTTGTGATATTGCATAATTTATTGTAAATGTAATATATGTTTCAGAAAATTATGTAATGTAATGCGATGGAGGTTCTTTAAGCAGGCAATTCCAGTCCAAACCCTGGAAACATGACATAAAGGATTTGTTTTACTTGTTGCATGAAAAGCACTAATACAAGCATTTAGGGTATCCCAGTGCCACCCACGCACTGGTCACATAAATTATTATGTGGCAGTAATATGTTAACATTGGCACAATTATGTCCAAGCTTCGAATCCCAGTGTTACCTAGTCTAGGAAATAGCTTAGATTAACACATCACATAAATATGCATATGCCAGCTTGGCAAAACTAAATGAAAAGCTGTGAAATTTCATGGCTTTCCGTGATGTTGGGGGATGATGATGATGAAAATCTTAAAATAACTGGCTACAATGAGCATTTTATTAACAATAAATAGTAGTGATCAAAAACTTTCAATCCCAACAGGCTAATTTTAAATACCCACATAACAAATTATACCCGCTAAAACGTTATAAAACTTAGGGGAGACTTGGATCACATCATCTCCTAAAAAGATACAAACACGACCAAGAATGTTCCTAGTTTGCCTTCTAGAAACATGGACGAATAGCTTAATTTCAGACAAAACGTCAAAACGAAAAAGAAGAAGATTTGTTAATCAGGACACTTGCGAAATAGAGGCAATTTGTGTAATCAGATTGAAGTTAGTGATTAAGGTTACATAACTGATGTTTTGCAACAAAGCTGATTATATGTTATATTATATTAACATATCATGATTTTAAAGCATATGGTGCTGAATTTATTTGAAAGTATAAATAGATTGATCATCAATAATCACCACGAGCAAATACAATTAACGTGCTTATAAAAACAAAAACAAAATTAGTGGAACAACAATGAGGGTTACGACGTAATACAAGCTTTTCCGCAGTTTGATTTTTAAGGTCGTGCGTGCTATTTCGTTGTATCACGTGGTGACCCCCACTGTCGCTTCACTATAGTGGAGTTTCTACGATACAGGGGGTAGAGTTTCTATGATACAGGGGAAGCCGCGCACTCGTGCGCGGCGGGTCATACAACGTAAGACAACTATTTCAGTGTTGCTTTTATATAGACAATCATTTGTTTTTATTATATAATGAAAATACAAAATTTTACTGGGCCGCGCTCAGCCTGTCATTCCGCCTAATCTCTATTGTTGTTTATCAACATTAAAGCCTGGGGTCCTCATTGTATCACGTGGTGACCCCCACGGTCGCTTCACTATATCGTCTTCACTATATCGTCTTCGACGATACAGGGGAGCCGCGCACAACGTATGACAAGGGTCCTCATATAAACAAAATTGCGCGATGGAAACCTAAAATGTAAAAAGTAATGTGTACAGCATACAGCATTATATTTGTTTAGTTTGTTTTTAGTCGTCATTTTAAAGGTCATTTGAATCATGAATTGTGGTCAATGCAATTTTACTAAGCTGCGCGCTGATCAGCCGTCATTCCGCCATAATTTCATTTGGTACATATGACATAATTTATTTATTAACTCTGCATCATGCATGGTATGGGGTTTCCAGGTTTATATTATTCAAATACTAGCTTTATTTATTTTATATTGATAAAGTAAACAATTTAACCATTTCACAATTTAACCATTTCACATTTTAAATTTTATATGCTAAAAACTTAAAATTGCACAAAATGAAAACTCTACGGAGCACGCGAAGCAATTTAATTATTTGGATGCTTTATTGTTTATGTATTATATCATTACTGATTGCACATAACAATTGAATTCCATTTTACCTGGTGCGTCATTAGCCATCCCTCCGCGCGGCGCTATTTTCATATTCAATATCCATATAATATTCGTGAAAGAATTGAGTAACAGATTTGATGGTTTGTAATACTTATCAAAATGCATTTTGATGAGTTTTTATGAGTTGAACTCGTCGACACGGACGGTCGCAACATTCGAAATAAATATTTTTCGAGTATCAATTGTCATGTAATAAATTAGCAAGCTAAGTAACATTTCATCAAAAAATATAGTATAAGTATGATGATGATGAAATCTTTTATCTAATTCATATTTTAGTTGTTGCCTTTTCCTCTCCTCGTTGTTATTTTCAAAATTGTCTTTTTCCGTTACGTAAAAACAATACATAAAATAATACATAAAATAATGTTTATGTCAATGAAAATTGTTTTATGGTGTAGAAGCCGCGCGTATACAAAATAATTGTTTTGGATCACGAATCGAGCGCTATTGTTGACCCTACCTGCATACGAGCTTCCATTCACTATTGTGAGTGGATGGCATGTTTATAGTGTACTACTTAGTCGATTTCAATTTACGTGCACGGTGACAATAGCTTTAGTCCGACAACCCCTTATTATGTATTACTTAATTGAGTGTTAAGCACAAGACTCATCTAGTAGAACATAGATATATGATCATTGCATTGATGAAGTCTTATGTGATTCATGACTGTTGGGTACAACTTACAAGTGGATACGATGACATGATCTGTAAATAGGACTGTGGATTGTTCTATTCAGCTGAGTCTTAAATTAGGCTAACCATTAGTGGCAGTAAGAATTGTTTCAGATGCCCAGTTGCAGCTAAGCCTGTCCCATTTTTTTAATTGAGCCTAGATGCCCAACATAAAAACACAATATTAAATTTACTATCCAATAAAATCATTGCTTAGTCATTGCTCTTTAAGCTTTTTCTGGTACTGCTCAGTTTTTGAAATCTGCTGAGTGTTACAAAGATGGTTTTCAGCTATTTAATATGACTCTTTCGACTTGCCAATGAAAAATGTAATGACTTCATTAATCGTTTGCATTAATTAGTTTACATTCTCATTTAATGTAGACATAATGTGGGACAATATTGAAAAACGTTTTGCTCTAGATAGAAACGCACTTTTTTAGAGATTTTACCGGCGTATCCTCTGAGATCACCTAATCTGTCCAATTTTACGATTCTACTTTAAGAGGGGAACTTGATACCTGCCACCATGGACTATGAATGTTTCTAGACACTATCCTTTTGATATTGAAATATTGGTATCTCAGATAACGTGTACATCGTTCCTTTTTTTATGACACAGTAATTTATTGACACTCACAGCTAAATTTTTAATCATTGAATCAGTATTTTTATCTATTAACTTATTACACATTTGTGCTCTGCTTTAGCATCACTTGACTATTTAAAAAAAAATTGTTTGTTCAGGCCATGACCTTATAGTCAGCCAATTGGCCATTGCTATATTATGTGTATATTGTTTGAATATTCTTCTACAACTTTAAGAGGGGAGGGGGAGCCAAGACGCAACGTCACGCCACTGCTTATGATGATATTGTTATGATATTGTTATTTTAAGGTTACATTTTAGCTCCCATAGTTAAGCTCAATTATAAATATACCGTCAAGTGAGATTGGCCCCTGAAATTAAACTGAAAAATATAAAATGAAAATGACTCAAATTCTTCTTGAAAGCTCTTACTCTTTAAAAGTTTATTTTATTCCGAGAAATGATTATCATATTCTATCAATTTCATTCGACAAAACTATGGTTATAGGGATGAACATTAAGGGATCACCTACCTCAATTGAACTATTTGGATTGCAAGATGCTGTTGGTGACAGTCAAGATCTGTTTGATGACTTACCAGACATCCCTGTCACTACTCAAAAACAGTTCACTACTCCCAACAAGAAGAGGCCTTGCTTTCGTTCTCCTCATCTCAGCTCTGGTAGAAAGAATGACCTTATCTCGCCACTCTCTGCTGCCATATCAAATTCAGTGCAGGGAATCTATTGTAGTCAAGAGGTGATTAATACTTGATTAATTGTGACGTGATATAGTATTTTTGATGGTTAATATAATTATAGTTGTTGATAAAGTTCATAATGTACTTGTATAATTTATTATATGACTTAATTATGAAGTATCTACTCGGCCATTCACCCCTACCACTTACGCATCAAATTACAATAACTTGTCTTGTCTTATAATTATCAGGTAATGATACACCATGTCACATTATTTAAATTAAAGTTAATAGTCTAATTTACAGCCTGCGGTCACTGAGCGCAGCGCTCAGTCCTCAGTTTGATATTCATGAAGTTCAAATTGTTGATTTAACAAATTGTTGATTTAACACAGATAATTTCAGATAAAAGATCAGGACAGCAACTTGCAAGGGGATATCTGGAACACACTGAGAACCCTCAAAGACAAGACAGATATTCTCCTCCCTTACAATATAAAGAATATTCTGCATGGCAAGTGTCTGTATAGAGGGAAAGTCGCCCACATTTCTGCTATTATTAAGTCTGTGGAGGCAGTGTCCCACAAAGACACATCTTTTATTCTACACGACAATACAGGTGTGCTTCTTTTTGGAGCTTTTAATATATGTTATATATTATTGCATATTATGTTGAATTATATATCCCATATTATCATATCCTAATTGTCTTGGCAACAGTTGTTATGAATTTGACAAAGAAAAACATTCGTTGACCAGAAAATTGTTCTGCAGAAGTATTTTCCAGTCGGTATTATTAAAATAAGGTTAGAATACCTTTAACATTTGTTCTGACGATTTTTAGCAATTGATATCGTAATTAAGTTAGTAAATCTTGCAGTGATCCTGCTTCTTCTGATGATATTTTGTGCTTATTAGACTTTCAACGAGTGATAAGGTTGATCTAATTAACTAATAAACGACAGAAAGAAATCGTCTCTTGTTAAAATAATTTACATTCTTTTAATACCTGTCCCGTCGTGGAGTCAGACAAAAAAAAACAAAGGAATATTATAAACTTTTAATTTATGTAACTTATCCAAGAGTCAGTTATTAAAGCATTATAAGAATATTAATATCATAGATATTTTAAATGGGAATAAGTAATATGAAACGACACATCTCCCAAGAGCTAGAGGGACATAATAACTTAACTATGTGACCCAGGTATAATGATAACTTCATCAATGTAATATAAGTTCATAAGTTGTACATTATCTAACGTTAGTAATGTGTAAATAATAAATATTCAGGTGAGATAAAAGCGGCAGTACACAGTAAAGTGATGGAAAAGTACGGAGCACTACTAGAGCCTGGTGCCGGACTCTTACTCCGACAGTGTACTATATTCTCCTTCATATCAGTACAGAAATATGTTAACATTACTCTACCGAACGTTGTTCACATTTACAACGCCTCAAGTTTACACCCAGAACAAGGGATCATTGACAAGCACATTTTGGAGGTGATGTGTATTTCATTAGTTAAACTTTTAGAGTCTTATCAGTATTGAATGTCATATATGTATAGTCAAACTGGAGTATTCAATACTTATTATTATTACTAACTTTTTAAGCACTCAAAAAAAGGTTATTGATTTCAAACTATTTCTGATTAATATTGTTGATTAACACAGATTTAAGTATGAACTTTCTTAAATATAACTTTAGTGATGATGTTTTACAGGTATCGGAGATTAATGTCCAGAAAGAGCAGAACCCTGACATGGAAAATCAGACTCCAAACATAACACTGAACACACCAAACCGACCCCCTCCACCTCGACCATCTCGTAATAATATATCCAGAACAACTACACCTCAGAACAATTCAAGAACAAACATTATGCAGAACAACTTTAGAACAGACACTCCGCAAAACAAAACAAACCCTGACAATGTGCCTTACAACCCTGGAAACAGAGCTGGGACTCCTGCAAATCAAACTCCCCAAAAGACATGGACTCCCCAACGAACCCGATTCCAGCAGAAAAAACAGACCTCTCAGAAGAGTTCGAGCGGACCAAACTTGCAATCCCCACCAAGACATCCAGTATACAACGCAGGAGCAGCAGGGGTGGGGCCCGCCACACCTGTTCAGGGGAGCAGGAAGCGGAATAGCGGGGAGGCGGTTGGTTTTAACAGTAGTGGGAGAGGCAGTGGGTGGTAGTAAGAGGACTAAAACGACTCCACCTCCTTCTAAGAATGGGGCAGCTGGCAGCAGCAACATCTCTCCTAAAGAACAAGGTAATTTTAGCTATTGATTTTTACGGGATTTTGTTTTTAAGTATGATTTAGACTCGTAATATTGAACGCAGGCAATTATTACTTGACGTAACAAAGCTTTCAAATCGAAAAAAGGTTTATAATTATAAAAGTTTTGGTTCAAACAAACACTTTTTACCAGTCGGCTCTGATACACGTTGCACTGATCTTCCACGGATATTTTTAATTTTGAAACAATGCAACGGTATATTAGGAAATTTAATGATTTACATTATATTTCACACAGAAGAGATAGCGAAACTGTTAGAAGATATCGACGACTCCTTCTTTGACGATTTCTGACAAGTTTTGACGCAAAAGATCTCTAGGATACAATTTAAAACATTTTATAACTTCTTACGAACTGTAATTTATTAAACGTTTTGTAAACAAGCCGGGATTAATTTGCCATTTTTTATCATGTCTGTGAGTAATTTTGTGCAACAAACTTTCTGTCACACAATTATTGCATGCCAGTATTATAATTTGTTTTTAGCTTGACAAAACTAAGCCCACCTTGCCATTGACTTACACTATCATAATATTGAGCTGTACTATTCGCATTATTATATGACCAATGTACGATGGCCAGACGTTAATTATACTCGCTTCAATGTATAATGGTTCATGTACTGTACACTATGGTTTTCGTAATTGATATGTCAAGCATGGGTAAATACTTTCTTTGAGTCAATTTTGCTAATGGCTGACCACATTGCTGTTATATATTCTGATGTTGCAGCCAAAAGAACAGCACCATTTTTCGATTTGTTGTTTGTTGCTTGTTGAGTCTAATTTAGGTAAATACCTTATTGAAGTTTGGTTGCAATTTTTAGGGCAAGACCGCTAAAATATCGCACTTTTTGCATTTTAAAATTTATATTTAATGAAGGTAAACAAAAACGGGTTTTAAATTTTATTTAATGTATTAGCGTTATAATAAATGACATGAATTTTCTGAGTTTTCATTTTAAATTTACTTGAAGTTGAATTAGAATAAACGCGTTTGTTTTTAACAATTGTTTGATCCATTCAACATTATAATCTGTTTATTGTATTTCAGCTCAATTTAAATATTTTTCAAACATCTGAGTAATTGTATTATTTACTAATCGGGATCCATCTTTCAACCTTAAAAACTGCTCCCGAAAAATCATCTGAATTGTCTCGGTGAACACTGAACATAGGAGTGATATTTTTTCTCACCTTCATAATCAGTTAATTAAATTACAGTCAATTAATTAGTCAATTAACCACCACATCCGCTAGAAAGGAGACAATATGCCGGGAGAACAGCTTGACATGACGAAGGAGGAGATGGAGAAGATAACGGAAGCTCTGAAGAAAGAAGAATTTAGAAAATTGCTTGCAGATTATGCAGAGGAGTTGGCTGACCCTGAAAAACGAAAAGTAAGAAATGTGCAAATTGTTGTAAAGAAATTACCCTGATTAATGGTTAGGTCATAGCTTTGAAGCCACATTTAGCGCTATATTATATGATGCCCTAATTTGGACAAATTCGAATTTATAACGAATCACCTAGTACTATTGTAATCAAGACTAAAGTACAATACACTGTCACCTGAGCCTCTGCTCTCGGTTGGTTGGGATGTTCACGTTTTATGAAAATCCCTTGTTTTGTAAATACTGAATTCCTACAATTTGTAAACAATAGGCGGGGCGTGGAATTTGACATAATATTCTCATCAAGTATTACCCTAAATTCATAACAGGGGTTTTAACTTCACAACATCTAGGTTTTATGTCTAGTTATGTCTAGTTATGTCTAGTTATCAAATAAATTCGATAATTTGATATCGTTTGTTGACGAACTGTTGCCCTGGTTACTTATTTTGTATTCTATATACCGTTTTCTCAGTTATACGAGGATGAACTAACCACATTGGAATCCCAACGCGGTGTAGACATGAAGTTTATCAAACCTACCCCTGGTTTCGTGATAAAGATGAACGACAGCGAGGCTAAAAAAGCCTTTATAAACGTGTGTAGCTCCCCCGAGATAGCGCCCCCTGAATTCCAGTACGCGGAGAAGTCAGAGGGTGATAAAGTTGAGAAGGGTCAGCAGTGTTCTCTACCCTACAGTCTTTCACCTTCCCATGTTGAAAAGGATAACAGTAAGTCACTTTTATCAACGTTGAGTCATTTCGACAGTCACGTGTTAGTTTGACAGTCACGTGTTAGTCTGAAACAATCTCTTTCTCAGCCTATTTCAGAGTTGAGAAATAAATAAAGTCAATTCTGTCTGTGGTTGAGAGTCAAGCTTTTAAAACTGCACAAACGTTACGACCCATTTAGAAGAATCAGCTGAAACATGTCAAATATTTTCAGAGGATGTCGAGTGTGATGTGTTTGATGTAGTTTTCAATCCTGAAGTTATCACCCGGTGTTCCCATCCCAAGTTTAAAGACATGGTCGTGGAAACAGCAATCGACGGGGTATGCAATAACTTTAAGGTTACTCTCGACAGAGGTTCAAAGAAGTTCCCAAAGATGAAGTTCAAAGGGACTCCTTCTTCCTGTGTCATTAGAAAGCGTGTTGGCGAGGTTTGTCATAATATATCTCATGTTAAACTGAAATTGAATTTATGACAGCTCACGTTTTTCGGTTTTTTGCTTTCAAGTTACAGAGCCCCAGAATGTTTATCAAGTTACAGGGCCCCAGAATGTTTATCAGTGTCCCAGTTACAGGGCCCAAGTTACAGGGCCCCAGAATGTTTATCAGTGCCCCAGTTACAGGGCCCCAGAATGTTTATCAAGTTACAGAGCCCCAGAATGTTTATCAAGTTACAGGGCCCCAGAATGTTTATCAGTGCCCAAGTTACAGGGCCCCAGAATGTTTATCATGTGACACAGCTTGCTTCAGAGTGCCAAAATTTACCAATCCCTGAGTAACCTTTTATCTTTCACTCTAGGAGAAACCGGATGCGTTTGATCACCTCGGAGGACGGCCTGCTTTTCCTGAAATTCCCGGCGAAAAGGAGAAGAAAAAAGAGAAGAAATTAAGTAAAGCAGAGGAAGAAAAGAAGAAGAAACCGTCAGATGAACCTGAATATAAGATAGTATTTAGAGAAGATGTGAACATGGGCAACTTTACCAACGACCGGTAATTTTAATTGAGGATTATGAAGTAGAAGCAGTGAGCACTGAGCAAGTCATTGATTAAGATTTAAGCTAAACTGTTTGTTGTATTTACATTTTGTAAATTGCGACCGTCTAGAATTTACAAAGTACGGTATGTAAAGATCTGACACAAACACACGTACTCACAATATCTCAGGGTTACAAGTGGCGGCAGACCAACTCAAACCGTCGTTACTTTTTCTCTGCCGCTCCACGCCTCTGCCAGGGATGTTAATCTAGATGTGTACGCTGACTTCCTCGAACTACATTCCAAGCATTACAATCTCAACCACCTGAATCTACCCTACAAAGTTGACTGTGATAACGGTACGTGTAGAGATTAAAACTTTCATTTCTGCTTCAATAAAACAAAAAGGTTCAAACAAAGAAACAAAAGTAGTTCTCGAACCGGTCACAAAACAAATATCAGTGATATAATATACCATACAAACTAATGTTAGAGCCGGAAGTGTCTATACTACTACTAGGTTTGTGTTTCAATATATTATTAGGTATAACTTTGTCCGTCTTCAGCCTGGAGGGATGAATTGTTCAGGATTTTAATATGCGGTAATGTAAACTACTGTACGTGCGTATAATAACACAAGGGTTCGACGCAGGTCACAAATATATGGGACAAGGTACAAGCAATAAATCTCTAGCAATCCACAATGTAACACGTCATGGCTGTATCTGCTACAAGGAGTACAGGCATCCAATATATAATCGCATACCATATTTTGTATAACTTTTTTGGGTGGTATATTGCCATCAGTTGCACCGCAAATTAATAAATGGCTCACTCGTCATTTTTTAATACTGTAAATAAAATGTGAATAATTGGCTTATCTCCCAAGACTCCAGGTAAATCAGTAATCTCCAAATATCTATTTCACGAGATCAATAAAGAAGTTTTGATAGCAACATCTCCAAATATCTGCAAATAGCTGCACTTTCTCATCAGCACAGAACATTGTATTGAAGAGCGTATCTTATATCTAGTGGTGGTATCTGCTAATGTATAATGTATACAGATCACTATATTGTATTAGTGATCTGTGTACAAGTACCTACTATAATGTACTCTGAGAGCTATGAGTAATGTACAGTGTACAGTGTGTGTACCACATATAATACCACGTACACTTACTGCAAACCATTAGCGATAAAAAGGTCTGACTGTGATAAGATACTCCAGTAATTTGTTAACGTATATTATATTATATACACGTTTACTGTTTACAAATAACAACTCTCTTACATGCATGATATTAATATGCTATATATACTAAACTCAGTGTACTTTACCCATTATATCCATTAGTTCATCAAAGTTTATATCTAAGTTTTCTTATCTATATAATATCCTTTTTGGCTCGGTAATAAGCGTGAAACGGATTAAGCATGGTTCTTCGGAAGATTTTATTACATTTCCGTCAGAAATTTACCGCACTGACCATTCGTGGAGTTTTATATAATTTAACTTATTTTAGAGCTTATTATTATTGGCTGGCTCTGTATAAAGCTAATACCGGCGAAGTATTACGTATCGAAATAAGGAAATCGAAAGTACAAAGCACCAACAATCTTTCTAATTTCAGGTAAAGCAAAGTTCGATAAAGAGAAGAGAGAACTGGTAGTTACACTAGACGTTTTACCACAGGTATTTGTTTTACATTTCTTCAGACAAGTTCTTGTTTAAGATTTTTAGTCGTATGTGACTTTCAGAATACTGCATGGTCAAGTCTAATTTCATTAAAACAATCTGGCAGAACGCCAGCACAATTTGAAATTTTATACTTGGTGTTTCAGTAAAGTTAGAATGTAGTCCACGTCATTACGGTAATTGGTCACATGTCCATTACCTGGCCGTACATTGATTACATTATTGATTAAAATTAATTGTTTTCAAAATTTAGTCATTGGTCCGGTACATACCGTCTTCACCGGATTTTGTTAAACTGTCGAGTGCGTATTGCGTATAATATATATATTATATATATATTACTTCTATGTGCTATAATTACCTAATTTATGCCTGTTTTGCTTTTGCAATTATTCGAAATACTTCCTTTGATGTGTCGTTAATGGAAGCACACTTGTGCAACATGGTACACCGTTAAACTACTAGTGAAGCACTACAGGTAGAAGGAGCCAACTCACAGCTGCCTTCTCAACCTCAAACTCAAGAATGTACACAAGAATTTACAGAAAATTCAAAGAAGCACGGTTCTCTGTCAGCAACAATTTAAAATAACGCATCAGAACCGAACAATTTGACCATTATATCTTTAGTGGAATGATTACAATCGTTCACTGTGCCCTTACCGTAGTTTATCTATTTATTTTTGTTTGAGCAGCTTACGTCACCATCCTTAATTTGATTTCTGAACATTTAAAGTTTTACCTCCGTCATTTTCTTGTTAACCTGTTTTAGCTTATCTTTATATTTGCTCCAGTTTATCGTTATATTTTATGTTCATAAGTGTACGTCCTTTTTTAACGATCAATGTCTAGGTCTCTGGTATTGAAGTCTGAATTTCGTTGACAATTTAGTTGTTTGATCGTAAATTAAAGTTCACAATCGTATATAAAAGTTTATGATTTAAGTATAACATCTTAGAACATGATTTCAATCAGCCAGTGAAATTTTGTTCTTAAACTAAGTTCTGATCAGGAAAGGACATTTAAAACACAAGAAAATTAATTAAAAAGTGTTAAATATTACAATTCTATGAATAAGACTGTCCCATTTCAAGAAATAATACGTAATATAAAACTATATAATAATACGTAATATAAAATTATTATCAACATTAACTTTTCATTCTTTCCCCAGGAAATAAACAAGGAAGACTATTCAAATTTTCCAGAGTCAAGTCTTGTGGAGGAGCTTCCCAAACCTTCAGAGTCAAGTCTTGTGGAGGAACTTCCCGAACCTTCAGAGTCAAGTCTTATGGAGGAGCTTCCAGGACCCTCTGAACCACACGAACAGACTGAAAGCTCAGACTCTAATAACTTACCTGATTCCGAACCTTCTACAATATCCGAGGAACCGTCAGTAACGGAAAACACGACCACTTACGTAGAGGGGCCAAGTTTAGCAGCAATATCGTCCATATCTGTAGAACAAACTGTACAGGAGAACGGGATAGAACATAATTTACAATCTGCAGTCAATGATATAGATATAGCGTCCTCTTCAGAAGTCTCATCCATAGAGATAGTACCATCAATAGACAGTTGTAATTCTGAAATGTCAGACACTTCATCCACAGAGACAAACCTCGAACATATTCCGTTTGCTCCTCTAGACGAAGTTCCTGAATCTATAGAAGTTCCCAGATGTAGTATAGACCCAGAGAATATGGTAGAAACTTCTAGCACACCCGACAACTCGTTCAAGCCAATATCACCTGAAATACCAGACCAATCCCCTCCCTCACCTCCTTCAGCTCAGTCCTCCCCTACTAACGGCTCATCTGACGACTCAGAAGTGGCTAAAATAACTGAGGTTAAAATAACTTTTAGTGAAGACAAAGAAACGTCAGAAGCTCCGAAGAAACCGGCCAGGTTCCGGAGTAGATTTAACGTATCACCCGTGCCGTGTTCTGCCACACTTTGTAATTACGGAGATCCCAAAAATTGCAAGGAGCCGAATTGTGCAGGAATAAGTGAAGCAGAGAAGAATGACTTTGAAAACAGAGATTTAACCATCGTTGGTAAGTACTAATTATGTTGTTAAATTTACTGTTATTATTGCACCAATTACTGCACACTTTCTTAGGTCTTGGTTATATGCACAGTTTATCTAGTTTCATAATTATCTAAATTTGAATTCTGATTGTGGTTTAATTATTTTACATTCCAGATGAAGGTGGTTCGATAAACAGTGGACTGAGCTCTTATACGGACTGCACTTTAGAAGATAATCTCAGTAAGTTAATTTCTTAGTTGCTGTGATTTTTGTCTCGCCAGACTTTTTGTGCCTGATTTTTGTCGATATTTGTGTCTGAGATTAATTAATTCAGTTGCCCGGCACTTTAAAGGACCATGAATGATGAAATGTGCGAATATTTCTGGGCACCGTACTTTGGCTATTTATTGACGCTATCATCTAAAATGTCAAGTTATCAAATGTGTGGATAGCTCATGTGTTTCATTTAGGTTAGGGACAGCTTAGTTGCAACATGTTGATTAGATGGCTCTGTAGCAACTATTTTGTAGGATTCTGAACTTGGCTTACATATTACTCATCGATATTTGTATTTTATTACTGGTAAACACAACAAATTTTAAAGAACAACAAATCCAGAATCATTCGTCTAAGCTGGAGTAGGATCAGCTTGTAAAGATCAGACCCCGGCAGTGCCAGTGGCAAATAGTCAGGCGTCCAGGAATTTAACACCTAGTCAAAATTTGTTGATAACCGGTAAAAAAAGATTCTTGTGGAAAAAATATTCACATTAATTTAAAATTAAATCAAAATTGGTCGCTCTCAGGGCTAACGCGATGTTACATCATTTTATCGACTCGAAGTTCGAATCGAGCGCATTCCTAGATTCCATGACTATTTCTTACCTATAAGATTGCTTGACTATTTTTTGCGCATTCAGACACCAAAAAACGCGCAGAAAACGCGAGCTATCCATTCCTCCTTCCTCAACAACCCGGAATATGAAAAAATAGTCATGTAAAATAGTCATTTGAAATAGTCATGCAAAATTTCAGCTCTGATACGCTAAAATATCAAGTTAATCTTAAACAATCGACAATCTAATATGAATCCTCCCAATCCTCCCAGCCATATTAACTGGTGAACGGTGTAAATATAGAGCGGTATTTTAAAATGTAGCATTCAAAATTTTATGGATTCAAGTTGGCTCCTTTAGTCTATATTCATTTAGAAAATTCTCGAAGTTCGAGTAATACAGTATTCTCAGGGTTTGGCGCTTAAGGAAGCTTCACATCCGAGACCGATTTCCACGAATCAATTTAATATTGTAGCTACAAGTCAACAACAGTGCAAGTGGGAAGGAAGTGAATCTAGCCATTGCTACTATATCAGGGGAACTCGTGTGTTCTAGGCTTAAGCAAGCTTCACATCCTAGATCATCTAGAGTACAGTGCAGACAACCCCGGCCCCACCATTATACATCCCTATCCCGCTTTAAGTCCGAAGTTTATCATTATTTATTGTCCAATATTGTATCTAACCTGGCAGAAGCAAGCTTCAGATCCAAAGTCAGGCCATAAACATCGACACAAGGTCGAAGCCACTTTCTGAGTAGCGAATCATTCATCATGCTGCTGAGAGTCAAATCTTGGAACTCGATCTACCGAGTTAGATTGAAGAATAGTATGGTAATGTCTGTGGGCTAGGCTGTATAGTTCTTTTAAAAAATATTTCCTTGCGTTTCAAATAAATTAAAGAATTCTCAGAAATTTTTTATTTAATTTCAAAATTTGCAATTGCATATTCATCCGGTAATTATTCTAATGGATACGCTAAGCATTTCAAACTAATCTTGACCTGGGAGAAGAGCTGACCAGTGACAAGTCGGCCGCAAAGCGGCCGAAAAATATATAGCCTTTTTTTCTTCCCAAAATGGATTCCTAGTCATATTTAAAATTTATTCCACTGGGCCCGGCACTGGCTAATGACTGTTCCAAATAGCGAAGCAATGCCCGACTCAGTTCAGATGCCTTGACTGAGTGTAAACCACACGTTTTAGAACTTTCCTTCATACTTCCCTACCTGTCTCTCTACAATATTCTTATCTTCAGCCTTACTAAAACCATAAAAGTTTGTCTATCGTTAGTGGTTTGGCTTCTTGGATACTGCCGCGGTTTGATTGAGGCTTGGGTTAGGGTTCGGGTTTTGTAGGGTCGGGTTAACCCTACCGACATATCGCATGCGTGCCATCGTTGTTGAGGGGTGCTGTACGTGCGTGCTTATGTCTGGTCATGCATTTTGAAAATGGTTCTTTTTAAACACTAAAAACGCTTCACTTTCGGCATTATCGAATGGAACAATTTAGTCGAAAGTCCTTCTGGATTAGAGATTTATTCCTTTGGTTTCGGGAACGCGCGAAGCAAAAATAGAGACTCAACGGTAAATTTTGTGCGATTTCTGTTGTTATGCGCGCGCGCGAATGGAAAACACGATCGATCGATCGAGCGACACGATATCGATCGTGCTGCATGGTACGTTGTGGAGCACGTTTAATCCAGAATCATCGACACCAAGATCTTTCTGGAAAGTAGTTATTACCGATTAATAACAGTCATCGAAGAAGCTACCCCAAACCCTATCCAAAAGCATTCATAAAAAGCTGTCCCAAGAAGCTACCAAATCAAGGCGGCAACATTTTACCGCTTTATTATGAAGTTCGGATACAATAACAAAATTACGTTTACTTCAGGTGTAGGAATTCGAGTGTTCCAAGATATGAGCACTGCTACAGTGCTGTTTGATACTGTGTACAACAGTGTTCCTGAAGTGAAGCTATCTGGCAAGAAGGTGAGGGTAACTTTTTGGGCCTGCAATCAAGCTAATTGGAGTTGCTAATCGATACTTCCTGTCTTGGTTATTGCTTCCAGAAATGTGGCAATTTAAATTTGCAAATCTGATGAGTTTCATAAAAAAATTTAGATAAACTGTGGTAATCGTACTGTAGTGCGACACGTACTCTAGTGCGACACGTACTCTAGTGCGAAGTCCGACAAAAATACCCTCTGTCGCACTAGGGTACGTGTCGCACTACGATCCAGGTAGCGTACTCTACTGCGACAAAATATCCTGACTTATTTCCAAGTTCCGGTCACATCCTATCCTTCTTATGGACCATCAAGTGATTCGTCGGGTCGGTTCACGTCACTTATTTCGAAGTGATCTTGACAATACGATTCGTCGGTTCACATCACGTGTTTCGAAGTGATCCACTGATCACAATTCCTTCGGGTCAGTTCAAGCCATGTATGCAGTGTGTGATCCACCGGGTAACTCGTAAGCAGCATATGATCCTCATTCCTATCACGCATCGTATGAAGGTATATCTCCGATTGGGATAACAAGTTCATATGCTTGGGCCATATATAAGTCCACGATGATTCTACCAAAGCATCGAACAACATCAACATGTCTTCTTCAATCACCTTCATTCCTGGACGCACTATACTGGTTCAAGAAACGTTATCCACGACGAATACCGCTACTGCCTGGATAAGAAGCGCGACGACAGGACCTACTGGCGATGCACTGAGAAGATCTGCTCCGGACTTCTCAGTTTGATGAACGACACTACTGTGACCAGTACGAAGACCCATTCCCACCCTCCTACTCCTGCAGCAAACTCTGTCTACACAGCAAAGCAGAACATGAAACGGAAAGCTTCCGATACTGACCTCCCTACGAAACACCTAATTGCTGACGCTGTTGGACCCCTCTCCTTCGAAGCCATGTCAAAACTCAACTGTCAGCAGGAATCCCTCGCTAAGATGGCACGCACAGCTCGGACGAAGGCCATGAGCCATCCTGTTGCTCCCCGCTCTTTGGCTGACCTTGTCCTAACTCCTGACTACATCAGAACGAACGGTGGCGAAACCTTCCTTCTTTGGGATTCTACCTTTTCAGCAGAGAGAAGAAGATCTTTCCTGTTCGGCACTGTGGAAAATATGGATCGTTTAGCTGAGGCCCCTCATCTTGTCATCGATTGTACCTTCTGCACCTCGACTAACTTGTTCACGCAGCTGGTGACTATCCACTGACTCTATCCTGACGGCTGGAGAAGGATGACCTAGTGAATGTGTAAAGTGCTTTGTCGCACTTTAGTTCGTGTCGCACTACAGTCCAGGTAGCGCACTGTAGTGCGACAGTGTCGGCCTTGAAAATTCTCTGTCGCACTAGGGTACGTGTCTCACTACGATCCAGGTAACGTACTCAACTGCGACAGTGTCAATCTTGGAGGTTTCGCACTAGGGTACATGTCGCACTAGAGTACGTGTCGCACTACAGTACGTGAACCTCTCGTATTACAGGTTTGGCTGGAAAACGAGGACGTTTCACTGTACCTCATCCTACCCCATACAGTAACTACCTACACCATCGACATGTCATATGACAACGTGTGTTTTGTTCTTTACAAACAACACAAATCTCTCTGGTCAGCCATACACATAGGTCACTCTGAGGATGAGGTTCGTTGCAGGAACTTTCATGTTGATCATTTACTTTTGTTCGTAGAAACGAATCTTTTGACACTATTTAAAGTGGACAATGGAAATTATCTTCTGTTGTGGAGTGTGCTTTATCAATCACCAGCTGTGATTTTAACATTTTAATCACATTTAAAATTCCAGGTATTCCCATTTAAGTTTATAACTGAGGAGAATGCTGATTGGATAGTGCAATCGTTTGGAGATCCCTGGGAAGATACCAGCTCTGCCAGCATTACTCCTCATGTCAGTACATCTGACTCTGGAACCAAGATCACGTACACAGTCGGCAACCGACCATGTGACATTCCTATGCAATACTCGTAAGTTTCATCTACATTTAATAAAAAATGTCTACTGCTCAATTTAATTTTCAGATGATTTATTAAGTTCAAACGGATCTCGCACATTTAAAAACTATGATAATATGATCACATTTTCAGACCGGATTCAGACGGTGATGATCCGACCCTTAAAGGAATCCTCAAGTCCCCTCACTCTCCTCCCCCTCAGTCTCCCAGATCTAGAAAGGTAAGAAACTGCTAATTATACTCCTAACTTCATGTAACATTGTTTTTCGATCCGTTATTAATTACCAGGACTCCTAACAAGCCACACCCTCCGCTCCTGTGTGTCCTGGGTCTCAAAATAGCGATGGCTGATTTTTGTTACATAATATTGATCTTCAGGTGTCGTTTAACGAGGAGGTTGAGACCTTCGTGTTGCCTAGTAAGAGAAGTTTGAAGGGAAAGAAGCGGAGAAAGAACAAGAATGGTAGCAGCAGTGCTAGTGAGAGCTCTGATGATGCTTCATCCCCAGTTACTACCAGGTGCTTATATGAAATTATACTGTTCTATTATTTTAGACGGAAGCGAGAATTTAACCCTTCTAATTTTTTTGCCAACCGCTCTTATACCGATATGTATTGTTTATAACTTATTGTTTATAACTGTTATTGTTTAGAACAGTTGGTGAATGAATCACCAACTGAATACACAAGTCTCCGCGAAACAAGTCTTACTTTTTTATTAAAAAAAACAAACTTAACACTTAACTTCACATATTGACAAACTTCATATAAGAAGTAAAACCTTTTAAGGATTAGCTCAACTCAAACTGAATATTAACAAAATAAGAAGAGAATTAGAACATTCCTGTCCATGAAAATACTTTGGCCAAATCAAAATGTAATCAGGAAACACAAAATTGAATAGTTAAGAGTAAATTTCGTTCAAAGGGCCTGTGATAACCTATTTTTCGTTTTCATGTTTTTCACACACTTCTTTGCTCCTGTCTTTCAAAAATTGACACCTTCAAATGGAGGTTTTCGTGATCTTCGGAGTTGTGATCCTGTGCTGTCCTTCTCCCTGTATCGTAACCTTAAAAGTAAGGTTTTGTGAGAACTAAGAAATCACCAATATACACTATACAGGTTAACAGCGATCAAATATAAATTACCGGAATATCTTAGTATCTTAATAATAATGCTTGTAGTTGCTGATGGTTAGTATTTATTCGTTCTACCTGAACTGTATGAGACGCCAACACGCTTCTCGAGTTCTGGGACTCATGTGAAGAAACTGCAGACTCCATACAAAGGACCTTAGACAGAAGGAACTTTCGGAAGCTTATTATCGTCAGAGCATAGATGTAGACATTGGACATAATGTTTATCATCGCCATGAAGAAGCCAATTCTATGTAGATGGATGCGGAATTGGCTCTTCGAATCTTCGACAAAACGTTCGGCAGTATGGTAGACTGCTGTAGGTAACGACGAGATGCAATAGATAACAGTAGTGAAGGTAACAGCAAGAGTACCTTGCCAAAGAACAACTCCGTGGACACGTCTAGCTGATGTTCTTGCAGCAGCCAAGTACTTCAGGATGGAAATTGTGATGCCAACGATGATTACATTGGGGGCGAAAAGAAAGAAGAAGGCAATTACGGGGACTATGTAAGTCCATGCATCAGCGGTTCCCCAGTAGTTACAATTGTAAATCCTGAAGTCGAAATACACATCATCTTTGTTTAGCACAAGCATCAGGATTGGAGTGATCAGTAAAAAGACCCAAATGGTGCTGCATACCAAATGAGCATTTTTCTTTGACCAGAATCGATGCTGAGAAGACTTCAGTAGTAGAAACTTGCTTGTAGCCAGAGTAGCAATGAGAAGCATACTTACCAAATAAATGTAATGGTATGTATAAACAGAAATATAACAAATGGTATCTCCTAATACCCAAGAACCGGCGAATAATGCAATGGCTTCTGGAAGGACAACAAAGATAGAATAAGTAATATTGGATGCAGCAAGGTGTTGGATTATTACGACGATGAATATGTTGACTTTAAAGGAATCCTTCTTGAAAGATGCATAGAGGACCAGAGGATCTCCAATGAGTGATGAGAAGACCACTAATATATGAAAGGAAGCCCAAAAGTATCTTTCTGCCTCGCTGTGCAACCCGAATATAGTGTAATTTCCGTATAGTCTGGAACTATTCATGGTAGCTGTTATAGAAAACGGCCCTAGAAAAGTCTAAATCCTTTAAAAAACAAAACCAATGGCATTCAATCTAGCCAAGTTCGATGTGACACAATCCAGCACCTACATAAAGAGTATCTAGATAATACATTGAGTAAAATAATAGAACAAATGGTTAATCGATAGAACAAAAGGTTAATTTAATTTGCAGTCCAATAAACTGAATGGAAAAGCTCATTCGTCAACCCTTTCCAAGACATGAGGCGGCAAACGTGAGAATATTTCTTCAGCTGAGGAATGTTGCCCGATCATTACTTTTGGTTTTTAGGTCTAAGAACCAAAAGTAATGATCGGGCAACTTCTAGACTTCTACGTTAATATGATAATTTTGCCTCGATTGTAGGTGCTTACTGCTTTGTATCCTGTGGGGTGTAGGACACTAGGGCGGAGGACACAAAGGCGATTAAAACTAAAAAGGCTGAAGCAAAGACGGTAAGGTAAACAAATAAAAGCCTTAATCAGTTTGAAAATCGTTCACTGAGAGGATTGATGGTTTGAAATTGAGTGAACGCACCTCAGTGAAATTCGTCTGACCAAAGTAAATACCCGCCCTGGTGCGTACTACCCCTGATCTAAATCTGGGTAACTGTAGCGTCAGCGACTGCGATATACTGAAGATCAAGTTTTTCACATGAACATCTAGGCAGTGTTTAATTGGTCTAACCATGTTACCGAACCCCTAAATCTGCTGCTGAGTTGGCTGAGATATCTAAGGAAAATATCTCAAATTTTGGCTCTATTAAATCTGGGTGAATATTTATCACATCAGTATGTTTTGTTTCACGTGAGTAGATTATTTGAGCTAAGCTTTACCTCAACCTGACTGTTGAGAACAAGGCTGTTAAATTCGACAAATATTCGTCAAAAAATACGGCGCATTTAGAGTTTTCAAAAATACGCGAATAATTCGCCAATTTACTACTTCAAGTTTTAATTTGAGGGGCTGTTAAATTCGCCAAGAAATGCGCAGAAAATTCGGTAAAAATGCGGCTGTGGGAACGCGCAGCATTGCAGCATTCTCGAGTCTATGGATATGTGACGTTATACTTCAAGTCTCGAACACACAAATCTCGACAAGTAGACTGTGGAGGAAATTAAGTGATTTCAAGTTTATTACTCATAATGTCTTCCGGTATGAGCTAAATTTAACCCCTTGCGATCTTGGTCAGTACCCACCCTAGTCGCTAACCAGTAACCATGAACGTGTTGCGGGAAGCACATGTTATGTGTTTTGGTAATATTCCACCATACAAAACCAACTATGAACTATCGTGAAACAACTACTGTATTTTTTTTAAATGCGGCAATTTTCAGAGAAATTTAATTCGAATAATACGTTTAGTGCGAATTTCACAGCATTGGTCGAGAACATCAAAAACCCGTTTAATCTTATGTCTTGCCAGTAAATTCTTATCAGATGTTATTAAATTATTGAATATGGCTGTATAGTGTATGGTAACAGCTAAAATATATTAATTCGTCATTAATGTGTATACAAGTAGGTTGACGCTTATAAACAAAAGTTAAAATGAAATTGTGTGATGTTACGGGTTTATTACTAGTTACGAGTTTATTACTAGTTCAGCATTAAGAACGGTATCTGGTACCGCCCTCGTTTCCATGTTAGAGTGAGTCACGTGATACGCCCTAGTGTCCACCCTTTTAGGAAAGTACCGCCCGTGTGTCCTACGCCCTCGTGTCCTCCAGTTTCTGTCCTGTGTTCTCCAAGGAGACTGACACGATGGACTGAATCTTAGACAGCAGAACCTTCCGAAAATTGTTGATCGTTTGAGCATTGGTGTAAAAGTTTGACACAATGTTTTATCAACAAAAAAAAAGCTAATTCTGTATAGATGGAAGCGAAATGAGCTCTCAGTATCTTGGAAAAAATGCTTCAGCTTGATAGACAGATGTAGAGTGTAACTGATTCCGAAAATACCGAAAAATCTATGACTGCAACTTCTGTTTTGTCGATTTTGATGTTGTTTCGTTTATAACTTTGGTTATGACTTATGATTGTGGTGACTTATTGCAAATTATTGTGAGTTGAAAAGGTCTACCGAGAATAAGAGTATACGAGATGTCAATCGAAGATATCAAATAATACTTATTCTCATAAAGTGTATTATATATATCGTTCACCAAGTAAAGATGATTTTTACAAAAAATACAATGTATAAAAAACAAAATCTCCTGTTCCTCTATGAAGGTTTCGCAACAATTAGTCATGCCAACTCAGATTAGTGTCTTGAGTTCTCCCAGTACACCGTGCCATGCTCCTTTTAATATAGCTGGTTAACTTCTGTCCTTAGCCTCTGCACGTGCACGCAGCATATGTTGTTTTGCAGTTTCTCCACTCTGATGTGTATGAGCGCGCACTCCCTCTGCTCATTAATTAGTTTTAGTTTAATTACCTCCCTACTTTCGTGTGCTAATTTCGCCACTGGTTCCATAAGCAGGTAATGAGGACCGATTTTTGTGTTCTTTCGTGATCCCGTGGCACTGGTGACTGGTGACTGGTATAACTGTTGGTGCACGCTTTCGGATCACATTATAGGCATTCTTTTAATTCATATTTTACCAACAAATCTGCTTCTAAAAGTCTTCATCTAAAAGATTTGCGATGACCGGGAATCGAACCCGGATCCACTGCTTGGAAGGCAACGATGCTGACTATTACACCATCATCGCTCTGTATTAGTTTCTATTATAAATTCCAAATAATGAACGGGAAGGCGATATTAAAAAGTATAATGTTAACGGAATTTCGGAAATTAATCTAATTTGAAGATACCTTGGACATTGTCTCGAACATTCTTAGACAGCACAGCTGTCTTATTAATAAAACCAATACGTTTCCATTCATGGGATAGCCAGTTACCTGGCAACGCCCGCTCATAATGCTTCTCCAAGCTCACACAAGTGTAAGCGAGGAGGAAGATAGCCATGCATTTCTGCATGAGGATCCCCATCACAGCAACCAACAGTTAATTTGTAGTTTCCAAGGCATAGGCCCTGTACCAATCACAGCTTGGTGGACTGGCCGGATTTCGCAGGGAGAACTGAGAGATACCCAGTGTATAATTTTCGCCTCAAGCGGGGTTCGAACCAGGGACCTCTGGGCTGCGAAGTTGAAGTGGATACCATTACCACTAGTCTCGCAGACTTCCTGCCCGCAGCTATGTACTCCAGGAGGAAAATTGTTGTACCAATGATTACCAGGTTTGGAGCAAAGAGAAAGAAGAAGATTAATATTGGAGGGATGTACTTAATAACATGAGCATGGGACCAGTGTTAGTAACACCATTAAAATTAGATCACAAGATTGAGACGAGGCCCAAAAAGCAATGCAGACCAAATGGGCCAATTTTGTTGACCAGACTCGTTGTGGATTCTTAAGCAAAAAAAGGACTGAGAACCAGAGTTGAACCTCTAAAATCTAAATAGAAGTGAACACCTGTTCTGTAAAGTGTAAATGTGTAATTTATATTTTAATTCATATTTTACCAACAAATCTGCTTCTAAAAGTCTTCATCTAAAAGATCTGCGATGACCGGGAATCGAACCCGGATCCACTGCTTGGAAGGCAACGATGCTGACCATTACACCATCATCGCTCTGTATTAGTTTCTATTATAAATTCCAAATAATGAACGGGAAGGCGATATTTAAAAAAATTAATCTAATTTGAAGATACTTTGGACATTGTCTCGAACATTTTACATTCTTAAGCGTTAACTTTAAGATCGAGGAAGGATGATGGTATTGTTGAATTATTTGTAGTAAAATGATTAACGTGATTAAGTCCCAGGCGAAAGTATCGCAACCAGAAGTAAAGGAATTTAACGCGTTACTAGTCAAATTTCAGAGTAAAGTAGTCATTATTATCTATAGTAGCTGTATATTGTCTAATTAATAGTTTGAAGATTATTATTTATAGTCGTCCTTACTCCTTACTGTACTAAAAGCTCCCTTAAAACTAGCCTCATGATTTGTAGTCACCAGCTACTTTTATGAATGATCAGGAAGATCATAACAGCACGTTTCCAATCCCAACAAGATAACTTTGGAGTAAGGCTAAATTATATCCAACAAATACGTTATTTCTACTACCAGTTCTTATGGTTTTATATTAATTGACAATTATATTTCAGTCCGATACAAGAAAAAGACATGCTGACATACCACAAGTCCTCTCAAGACGAACCATCTAACTCTACAGAGGGACTGATACTAGAGTCAGCAGAAGATGGCTGGAACAATGTAACTAGCAAGAAGAACAAGAAGAAGAGTGGAGGAGGAAAGAGCAGTCAGAGTAACGATGATAAGGAGAATGTTATCCACACTCAGAGTGAGGTAAGATATCCTCTCCTCCTTTGTTTTCTAGATAGCGATCTCTAAATTTTAGTTTAAGACGTGAGGGGTCATTTGTAGTTTGTACCATGTTTAAACAGTAAATATAAATATTTGTCCGATCATAGGGTGTTCAATTCTAATGGTGCTAACTACAAATTCTAAGGTGTTATAATTCTGCCGAAATTTCAGGCGGTAAAGATATTGGACCCGGCCGGAGCTTCTAGTCACAAAATGCTGCTCGGAAACTCGCACATATACGAGCTGGAAGATTAGTGAAAGTAGCTGGGATCTAGATAATATCTTTGTAATGTAGCGATAGTGATAGACGATCATAGTCAGAATTAAATAATTATTCAGTAAACTGTACAGTAACTTATTGTTATAGTTTTGTTGTGTCTGTGCAGCATGATGTTTGGATGGTCAGGTGACCTCAGTGCCCTGGAGACAGACGTTGTGAGTGTTTTTGAGAGTGATATATGTAACTGTTACCTGTGTGTAACTGATAACTGGGATCATTGCCAACAGACGCTAGGTTATGCTTTGTATTTTTCTATTTTGTATTTGTTTTCAAACTTGGTGTGACATATTATGGAATTTCCCTTTTCGTTGAAGATGAAAGTCTGCTAGTTTTCTGTGATTTTCTGGTTACTCTAAGAAATTCCGATCGGGTTGATGATTCATATTTTACTATGTTTTGACCTGGTCTAGAGACTGTGCAGATGTTATGTTAATTACCGCTTAAGTTCTAGTTTTGAGTCATAGCAAAGTTTTGAGAAGTGGTAATGTCGACAATACTTGTCGGTTATAAGAATTATTTCGTATTATTAATATGATATTCCTATTGTCAGACAGTGAATAGTGTAACTGTTAATTTATATTAGTTAGTAAAGAATAGCCCTACAAATGAAACTGTCCCGTAATATTTGGATTTTAGTTGATTGACGATGCTGTAAGATAGTTCGGGAGAATTGCTAAAAGGTGTTATATTGCTACCACCATCAGCTTTTAAAGGAAACTTCATGTGATATTTTGAGAGAGAGTGATAATTAAAAATGTTTTCACTTGGCAAAGTTATTCCCTAGTTTTACTTGTAAAAAGTAAATTTAATTCGAGAGAATGGGTTAAATGCCAATAAGAGTAAAGTCAATCCTAAACAAGAGAGCTTGGCTAGTCATCAAATTACCTATCGGCCCTAATCAAAGGGCTGCCGGTCGAATATCATCCAGACAGGGTTTGTGGGGAACTTGGTCACATGATATTTAGGAATGTATTGCATTCCAGTCAACAAGTATTGAGATTCGTTAAGCTTTAACAGGGCCATCACATTGTGTGACCACCCCACAGAAAGGAGATCTCTCTGTCATTCCTCCAGCAAAGCAGCGAGTTTGAGTTCTGAGGAGTGTAGCCCCTGATGGGCGGTGTATCCGGAAGAGATAGCAACTGGGTGAGCTGCGATTTGAAATGCTCTCGGTCGCCGATGCACGACGTGTTGTTGATTAGCGATATCGGATATTTGATGTTGATTGTGCGGTGAAGATAGTTTGTTGGTTCATATCCAAAAGAATCAATCAGGTTAGTTGAAACATTTCGGTGAGTAGCCCCCGTCATCTTTACGGGAAGTATCCAAGTATGGGATCTTTACTTGTTATTACTCAGCGGTACAAACAACAAACCTGGGATACAGTTACCTGATGCTAATATGTATCCATTGATATCTAGAAGTGAGCTCACTTTCTACTTTCTAGTTAAAATATCGCCGAGTTTTCTAGAGAATATCTGCTCACATACAATCAGTTGCTGTTGCCTCCTCTGGAACCATAATGTCTTATGACTACTCGAACTACACTCTGTTTGGAATTAAAGATTCTGCAGAGAGGAACGCTTTGGGATGGTGGATGATGTTCATTACCTTATCGTCCCTTCTCGGAGATTCCACAATTCTGGTTGCCTCCATTATTTTACTCATCGCTATTTTTAATGGCGTTCCCAATTCTATCTCAGTCATTTCTAACTCTAAAATTCCCTCATTGAAGTATCCAAGGTTGTACTTTGGACGCGGTTCCTTTTTACCGTGAGCTGTTTCCTTGTCTGTGCTATGACACTAGGAAAGCTTCTTCTACTAAAATATTATCTTAGAACAGGGTCTTGGTCTAGCAGCAAGCAGGCAAACTCAAAAGCTATGTACAGGAATATGGCTGATATCTATGCTTATTTCGTGCCTACAGTTTGTCATTGACAAAGATGCCATAATCTTTGACTTCCGGGTGTATACTACCATGAGCAAGCCTTTATCTGGCGTATGGAAGATACTACCCCTAGTCAGGACAGTTATTGTATTTGGTACCTCCAATGCTATCATAATCGTCTCTACAGTCCTTTTGCTAAAAGAAGCGACAAAAGTAGTAAGAGGATCCGGGGAATCTCTCCGATGGCAAGGAATTATGACTGTAGTTCTAACTGCCACAGTTTACACCATTTCTTTCCTGCCATTTGCTGTTTACCGCATGCTCGAGCCTTTAGTAGAGAAAGATGCATTGGTGCCACTGCCAGGACCATTCTATATATGGAATTTTTTGTCATACGTTGTATGACCCGCCGCGCACGAAGTGCGCGGCTCCCCCTGTATCGTCAGGACGATAGTGAAACGACCGTGGGGGTCGCAACGTGATACAAGGAATTTTATAGGATAGCATGTGCTTTTATGTTCTGCAATGTCCTAGCAAATTTCTTCATCTACAGCTTCTCTGTGACCAGCTTTAGGGGCCTTCTTAAAGACAAGGTTTCGATTGCTTCTGAAGTTGTCGTCTGATAAACGTCTTGTTTCTAGCTCTCGAAGTAAATGCAATTTTATATTTTTAAAACCTGGATCGTTTACGTAATCTTAAACCAAATTTCTAGGCGCAAGGATAAATTTAATTGACGATGTCAATTCATGGCAGCTCGGCGCGGCACAGTAGCGCATTTCGCCGATCTAGCTTCTCTGTCGCTGTGAGAAGCCTTATTAAGTGCGCGGCGCGGCAAAGTAACGCATCGCGCTACAAGGATAAATTTACTGGGCGGCGCTCAGCCCACAGCCTGTCATTCCGCCTAATCTCTATGTTTATGATTTGGACCGTTTGGTATGAAATTGAAGGCCACGGCTAAAATAGGGATTATGAAAATATGGTATTACATGTTTTGTTACTGGGCCCACAGGGGGAGCTGAAACCAGGTTTTCGATCAAACGCTGCCATGTGTAGTATGGAAGCGCATGTGTGTCAAAAAATAATGATACACATGCGCTTCCTAAGTAGCGTATGTGTGTCAAAAAAATTTTGATACACATACGCTAGCAGGTTTATGATGTAAATCATTATGTGGCCCATGTGTGTCATTTTTGTAAAATTGCTGTAATTAAATCTCTATTCAATATTCTAATCGCTATCTTGATCTATTTATATATGTATTTTATCCTTATCTCTATTTTATCTTTAAACTCCTCTCCGCCGATCGCCTCCCGTGTGAAACGAGCGCGCCTGCACGCTGCAGTGGCGCGAAAGCACATGGTTAGGTTAAAGCGCGTGTACTGTTGCTGCACAGTGCACAGGCTATAATGTTAACTGACGATGTCAATTCATCGCAGCTCGGCAAGGCACAGTAGCACATTTCACCGAATTAGCGTTGCAAGAAGAATAATCAATAATTGAATGCGCGGCGCGGCACAGTAACGGATCGTGCTACAAGCTATAATATTTATAAACATACTCATTGGAGAATGGAGCTATGGAGGAATGAAGCTGCCTGCTGCGCGTAGCATCACAGCTACCAAGAATTGCATATTGAAGCGTGTACGCCGACGCATGACAGGCAAGCTCCTGTGTCCTGGTTTCGTGCGCGAAGATCGAAATGCAATTGTTCGTGTATCAAGCCAACTGCCAAGTGCCAACAATGTGTTTATTGTTAGAAATGATAATGGACTAACCCGTTTCGGGATATTTCGTAGCAACTAGCAAGCTTGCCGCGCATCGATCTAATAATGCTTCTCGTTGTAAGGCCACCTTGTTTGTCGTTAGATATAGGCAAAATGCACCCAGCACCCCTGTGCCCTGCGGACCTCGCTGAGCTGCTATGCAAAGCGAAAAAGCAAAGACTCAATGGATGGTTATATTAGTGGTTACCCATACCGTAATGGGTGCTACGTGCCTAGCATGAAATATTTACTTACTTACTTGCACTTAATTTTTGTATTATATGTTCATAATCATATAAATTCGGCGGAATGACAGGCTTGAGGCTGAGCGCGGACCATACCAGTAAACTTCGCATCGAAAAATCCAACCGAGTAACATCCGCGCCGTCAACTAATAGTTATATGTAATAATTGAAAACAAACTTTGCTTGTTTACCTGAAATTAGAATTTTATACAATTAATGTAAGATTGAAGTCGTGTTTTTACCAATTTCCCTATACCATCCGGTAAATTAATTACCCTCAGCCCTTCGTTGTGCCTGTGGGCTGCGAGGTCGTATCGTGGCTTTCGCCACGGTATAGCGGGGGCGAAATGAATTACAAATGAGGATCGCGACGCGTGACTTGTAAGTTTATAACCTACCAGGACGCGCGCCGAGTTGGACTCGTCGACGGTCCTGATTAATATTTGAAGCAAATATTTTACGACTACAAGTATCAGTGATACTATCACCCGTTAAAGAAAGAATTGGAAATTGAACTCGCCGGTACGTCGACGGATGATGCTTGTCTAAATTTTTTCGAAGTAACACGAAAAACTTTCTTTTCGAAGCGAAATGTTTGTGTTACTGGGCGGCGCTCAGCCTGTGCCTTTTCAATGTCATTCCGCAACCCACAACCGTTTATCATTTACGAACGAATAAAAAACAACGTCAATGTTTTACATGTCACAGTTAGCTGGCAGTACGGCTGACAGCCCAGTTAATAAATTGTGCATCGCGCCGATTAAGAAAAAAACATTATTTGATGCGCTGATCAGTCTTCTAAGACTAATAATATAAAACATCGTTTCTTTTGTCCGTAATTGCCTGTACTGCGTGAAAATTACAAAATAATTACAGCACATTTACAAAATAAGAATAATAAAAAAGGAAACGTGTTTTCTCGTTTATAATTCATAATTATTTTTAGAATAACGCTTTATTGTTAATGCAATCATAGTGGTCAGCTAGTGACATGGCTATGACGCCTTTTTCTTACATGGTTATGACATGGTTATGACATGGTTATGACATGGTTATGACATGGTTATGACATGGTTATGACATGGTTATGACATGGTTATGACATGGTTATGACATGGTTATGACATGGTTATTGGCTATGACATGGTTACAACCAAAACTGAAAACTCCTTCAGACCAATTTTGAACCATTATGAGCACTTTCAGGATACAATTCATTTCCGTTCATTTCCGTTCATTTTATGAACCTGGGTCATTTTGTGCGACTTTTGAGGCCTAGTTTATGACACTATCTATCATAGAAAACCGAATTAGGGGTTCCCAGCCCTTACGTAATAAGTCTCAAATTTAAATGACACACATGCGCCACCTATTGATTTACATGATAAACCTGCTAGCGCATGTGTGTCAAAAACAAAAGTGACAGACATGCGCTACCAGGTTTATAATGTAAATCAATAGGTGGCGCATGTGTGTCATTTCAATTTGAGACTTATTACGTAAGGGCTGGGAACCCCCAATTCGGTTTTCTATGATAGATAGTGTCATAAACTAGGCCTCAAAAGTCGCACAAAATGACCCAGGTTCATAGAATGAACGGAAATGAACGGAAATGAATTGTATCCTGAAAGTGCTCATAATGGTTCAAAATTGGTCTGAAGGAGTTTTGGTTGTAACCATGTCATAACCAATAACCATGTCATAACCATGTCATAACCATGTCATAACCATGTCATAACCATGTCATAACCATGTCATAGGGTGGTCCTAGGGCCAACCAAACTCTTCAGACCAATTTTGAACCATAATGAGCAATTTTGGGATACAATTCATTTCCGTTCATTTCCGTTCATTTCCGTTCATTCTAATGAACGGAAATGAACGGAAATGAATTGTATCCTGAAAGTGCTCATAATGGTTCAAAATTGGTCTGAAGGAGTTTTCAGTTTTGGTTGTAACCATGTCATAGCCAATAACCATGTCATAACCATGTCATAACCATGTCATAACCATGTCATAACCATGTCATAACCATGTCATAACCATGTCATAACCATGTCATAACCATGTCATAACCATGTCATAACCATGTCATAACCATGTCATAACCATGTAAGAAAAAGGCGTCATAGCCATGTCACTAGCTGACCACTATGATTGCATTAACAATAAAGCGTTATTCTAAAAATAATTATGAATTATAAACGAGAAAACACGTTTCCTTTTTTATTATTCTTATTTTGTAAATGTGCTGTAATTATTTTGTAATTTTCACGCAGTACAGGCAATTACGGACAAAAGAAACGATGTTTTATATTATTAGTCTTAGAAGACTGATCAGCGCATTAAATAATGTTTTTTTCTTGATCGGCGCGATGCACAATTTATTAACTGGGCCGTCAGCCGTACTGCCAGCTAACTGTGACATTTAAAATATTGACGTTGTTTTTTATTCGTTCGTAAATGATAAACGGTTGTGGGTTGCGGAATGACATTGAAAAGGCACAGGCTGAGCGCCGCCCAGTAACACAAACATTTCGCTTCGAAAAGAAAGTTTTTCGTGTTACTTCGAAAAAATTTAGACAAGCATCATCCGTCGACGTACCGGCGAGTTCAATTTCCAATTCTTTCTTTAACGGGTGATAGTATCACTGATACTTGTAGTCGTAAAATATTTGCTTCAAATATTATTAAGGGCTGAGGGTAATTAATTTACCGGATGGTATAGGGAAATTGGTAAAAACACGACTTCAATCTTACATTAATTGTATAAAATTCTAATTTCAGGTAAACAAGCAAAGTTTGTTTTCAATTATTACATATAACTATTAGTTGACGGCGCGGATGTTACTCGGTTGGATTTTTCGATGCGAAGTTTACTGGTATGGTCCGCGCTCAGCCTCAAGCCTGTCATTCCGCCGAATTTATATGATTATGAACATATAATACAAAAATTAAGTGCAAGTAAGTAAGTAAATATTTCATGCTAGGCATGTAGCACCCATTACGGTATGGGTAACCACTAATATAACCATCCATTGAGTCTTTGCTTTTTCGCTTTGCATAGCAGCTCAGCGAGGTCCGCAGGGCACAGGGGTGCTGGGTGCATTTTGCCTATATCTAACGACAAACAAGGTGGCCTTACAACGAGAAGCATTATTAGATCGATGCGCGGCAAGCTTGCTAGTTGCTACGAAATATCCCGAAACGGGTTAGTCCATTATCATTTCTAACAATAAACACATTGTTGGCACTTGGCAGTTGGCTTGATACACGAACAATTGCATTTCGATCTTCGCGCACGAAACCAGGACACAGGAGCTTGCCTGTCATGCGTCGGCGTACACGCTTCAATATGCAATTCTTGGTAGCTGTCATGCTACGCGCAGCAGGCAGCTTCATTCCTCCATAGCTCCATTCTCCAATGAGTATGTTTATAAATATTATAGCTTGTAGCACGATCCGTTACTGTGCCGCGCCGCGCATTCAATTATTGATTATTCTTCTTGCAACGCTAATTCGGTGAAATGTGCTACTGTGCCTTGCCGAGCTGCGATGAATTGACATCGTCAGTTAACATTATAGCCTGTGCAGCAACAGTACACGCGCTTTAACCTAACCATGTGCTTTCGCGCCACTGCAGCGTGCAGGCGCGCTCGTTTCACACGGGAGGCGATCGGCGGAGAGGAGTTTAAAGATAAAATAGAGATAAGGATAAAATACATATATAAATAGATCAAGATAGCGATTAGAATATTGAATAGAGATTTAATTACAGCAATTTTACAAAAATGACACACATGGGCCACATAATGATTTACATGATAAACTTGCTAGCGCATGTGTATCAAAAATTTTTTTGACACACATACGCTACTTAGGAAGCGCATGTGTATCATTATTTTTTTTGACACACATGCGCTTCCATAGTGTAGTCAAACGTCGCCAAAAGTTGCTCTCGTCCAATGAAATCGCTGCATTATGTAAGCCAAGCTCCGCATATGAATATATGTAATTCAATTATGCATACTGACTTGCAAAATGCAGCGATTTCATTGGACGAAAGCAACTGTTGGCGACGTTTGACTACAAATGGCAACATTTGATCGAAAACCTGGTTTCAGCCCCCGCTGTGGGCCGCGCTCAGCCTGTCATTCCGCCTAATGAACATAATAGCCTGGGGTCCTCAGGTAAATGTTTTGATGTTTGTCAGCAATAACTACAGAATAGAAGGGAGGACAACAGAAATTACAGAAGGAGTGGCAACGAAAGTGGAAAGAAAGGAAGATCGCAGTACAACCTACAAAATATAAAATCGAAGATGGCTAAGGGAAAAAACTTGATGGAGAGGCAGAAATGGGATATATATAATAAGGGGTCTTATATTAATATATGTCTTATAAATGATTGATGTTTTATAATGTTTGGACCTAGTATTAGTAAATCTGGAGACAGATTGCATATGTTATGTTGATTTCCGCTTACGTTCTAGCTTTGAGTCATATTCATAAAGGGTTGTTCACATATTACATAAACTGAATAGTGCCACTTTTATATCATTTGTAGGTTTATATGTTATAACCTACCAGGACGCGCGCCGAGTTTGACTCGTCGACGAAACAAATATTTTACGAGTATCACCCGTTAAACTTAAATATATCATAAATTTAATGTAGTTAGTTTAGATTTCAGAATAGCCCCAAAAATTGAAACTGTCCCGTAATATGTAATATTTGGATTTTAGTCCATAGTCCATAGTCGATCGATGATGCTATCACTTCGATACGATAGTTTGCAAATAGTATTACAATGTCAGCATGAATACTATTATATTAATACGTCCACCTTTTTATTGTATCACGTCGTGACCCCCATTTGCCATTGTCGTTTCACTATAGAGTTTCTACGATACAGGTGGAGCCGCGCATTCGTGCGCGGCGGCCGGTCATACAACGTATGACGAATATTAAAAAGACTTAAGACAGTGTCAAATGGAAAGCATATCACGACTGAATATTTTAACGGGTGATACTCGTAAAATATCTGTTTCATATATTGGACCGTCGACGAGTCCAACTCGGCGCGCGTCCTGGTAGGTTGTAAACCTACAACTGAATATTCTGACAAATCAGATTAATCATGATCATGTATTCATCCGCGAGCATTTCACTTTAAAACTAATTTTAAACTGACATTCAATTAACGGGTGATTCTCGTAAAATATTTGTTCAAAATATATAGTATTCCAAGACTTGCTCTAACCAGAGCCCTCTCGCTTGCAGTAGCGCGCGTCACGCAATACGCGTAGACACATGGCTATGTTAATTCCAAGACCGTCGACGGGTCCAACTTTAACGGGTGATACTCGTAAAATATTTGTTTCAAATATCAGGACCGTCGACGAGTCCAACCCGGCGCGCGTCCGGGTAGGTTATAAACCTACAAGTCCAACTGCAAACTGGACTTTATACTCGGCGCGCGCGCGTTTTGGTAGGTTATAAACCTACACGTACAATTACTGGGCGGCGCCTGCATGCATCATTCCGCCAAATCTCTATTATTATGAACATAAATATAAATAGCCTGGGGTCCCCAGGTAACACGTACAATTGTTTGCAAGTGATTATTACTGAGGGGGGGTGCCCAATCGAAATAATTCTTTTTGGTATGACTTACTACCACTACTGGTTCGGGGATTTGTCAAATCGAAAAATTATTCGTGTTCATTTTTTTTCAAATGAAGGTTTATTTTCGCATTTATTCGATAGTTTGGATAGTCGGATTGAGCTAAATTTTATTGAATTGAGTTGGGCCATTTAAATTACGTTTGTCCTGAAAAAAGTTCTAGCTTCTCAGATGACCGAGATATGAAGCATAACAAGTTTGTTCATTACGTGTGATCAAGTGATTGGGTTGAGGCTAGATCTGCATTATGGGAATCGTGCAGGGATCCCAATTACAGTGTCGTAATTGGGTAATCATTGAGTACCCAATCAATTTTGCTAACGAGATAAACAAATTGCTTGATAACTTGTCATTTTAAATCCGTCTTTTCAGATTATATTCCGGATCAAATAACCTATTGCAATATGTTACAACGGAGCCTCTAACATGTTCACAAACACGAGTATAAGCAGTTCAATGTTGATTGGGTGTGGCCCCCAAAAACCGAATTTTCAGATTTTGGTGACGGAATCCTTGAACAAGTAGGTGCAGTATGCCATCTGCATTCTGCAAAGCAACAACTCTCAAATACAAAACACCGCGGTGGTATAAGACCCAAAGTATGGGTACTGACTTTTGGTCCCCCCCTGTAATTATAATATAAACTGTGGCTTCAGTTAGGTTGCCCCACCAAAAGATCAGAATTATCATAGCAAGCATCCTGTAACACATTAAAAGAACCATTTTATATATGTTACTATCTAAATTATTGAATATTCATTTGTGTTGCAAAATTTATAATTCAATTCAATAAATAAACTTGTATATCTAACAGATTAGATATTTTTCGATATGACCTGTATAATAGTAAAAGTAATAGAAAAATATAAAATAATGCCTGGTGGCGCAAGGCTAAATAGCACTACTGCAGTGCATTTACTACTTAACTGCTTCAGAAACTTAAGTAAGTAAGTAAGTAAGTAAGTAAAGATTATGACTTATTTATTGATTATGAAGATTATAACTTATTTTGATTATAAAGATTATGACTTATTTTGAAATAGATTTGATAGTTGTTTCTGTTAGGGGGAAGTGATATCTATAAGCTGCTTTTAGTCCCAATTTAAATTCATAAATTGTTTCGTTGAATTGGTGCTTATCTCAAACCTAAAATTTGATTCCTAATCAAGTTATTTCAATAGCATCATCATGAAGAAAACCGCCCACAATGGAATCCTCAACGGCCTGTAAGTATTTAAGCTACTTCTAATTTTTTACTCACTAAATTATCTTCTTTAAGGTACTGAATTGGTCTTCATCCATATCAGAATTTCATTAAGAATTTCATTAAGAATTTCTTGAATCGTTAATATCAATGTTTGATAATTTAATAATTTGCGAAATTATGTATTGCGCCTTAGCCCACTAGGTCACGATAATTTCCTTTGCTTTAATGCAATTTCATTCGCTGCTAACGTTGAATGTTCTCCCCAAACTAATTACCGTGGGTCTTGACCCTAGCACATTAAAAACGGGGATCAAGCTCTTGAATCTGTTGTAATAACAATTTAGCTTAGTTACGAATTAAGATCCCACAAAGTACAAAGTGTCTGTCAACTGTTAGTTTTTTCTATACATTTAAAAGATTAATGGGTATATTTTAACTACAAATGGAATAAAAAAAATTATGTTTGGGATAATCCAGATAGAATTAGGACTACTCGCATAATTTTCAAATTTATGTCATCGATGATATAATACCTATAATATTTAGCTTCCTTAGTTGTGGAATTATTCAGTAGAGCTGTATTCAGTTTGCTTCCTACTGAAGTTTAGAGAAATGTTCTAACATCACCCAGGAGACTCTAACACCCACTACCCAGGAGACTAATGACTATATTAATGCGTTGTGTTTTGTGTTGCTCTACGAGTGCTCATGGGTTCTAGATACTTTATGCAGGTTACCTTGTTCCACCAGTTAATTAAAGGATGAGGGGACCTTAGAATTTACTTCCAAATATTCGCGTTTAAGTCCTGTGAAAGTGTGTAGAATCAAAAAATACGCCGGACTGTGAAATCGATAATTCGTGCAATATCACGCCGCGCTCCTATTGGCTGATAGCAATTTTGGGCTGTGACGTCACTTATGTGTTAAGACCAACGTGCGCGCACACCCTTCGCTTGTGTCAGCATTTTCTTCTGTGCTGTTTCAATTACGTCGTGTTACCTTTGGCGTTTGCGAGAGCGGTATCTTTGTTTGCACTGAACTAGTCAAGATCTAAGTTACGAATAATTCTCCTTAATAGTTAAATGTAACTCAGAAAGGCTTTCTTGTAGTTGTAGTAGGTATTTATAAATAGCTAAGATAAGTAGCATCCGCTAACTAAACCACAAACTGCTATTTTGTTTTGACTTGTTTGAAACCCGATATGGACACAATTAAAAATCGGCATATTTCTTCATACAAGAATACAGATCTAAAAATCGGTTGAATGTATGATGTAGTAGAAGACATTTTACTAGCTGGCCCTTGGCGCCTCTAGTCCTATCTGAGTGCGCACGTGCGGTTTGACAATGCGGCGTGTACCGGCCTTTAGTTGTACACTCATTTATAATTTACCGTTTTAGTTTGCTGTGACTTGAGTGTAAAGCGTAACGAATGTGGATGTGTTCGTCTGCTATGCTTGGTATAATATTGCTTGGTGTGATAGTTGCAAATCTTGCTTACGTTATAAGTAGTGTCACATAGTGAGTTAGAACTTAAAAGCTTGGTGCTTGTTGCTTGTCCAACTGGAATGAAGACATGCATTTCATACCTACCCGATCCATTTTTATTAGGACCGTGTTGTGTTGATATGACATATGAGGTGTTACGTTGGGAGCTATAAATATACATAATTTACATGCCTTTCTGTGTGACTTCAATCTTATTTCAGGTGTATCTCGGCTCATGGTTATCGTAGGGTGATAATTCTTTTTTCAACCGGTCATAAAAAGTCTCCTCTCCATTGGTTATAGGCTCGTTAGTATCGTAAATTGTTAATGTATTCTTAATTATTAATTTAGTCGGCCCGCACGCTCATTTTACCTGTATTTCTATATGCGCGGATCAGAGCAACTCACATAATTGACGTCACAGGTTCAAATTGTTTTGGCTGGATATCTCGGCGCGCGAATGAAATACAACTTTGCGGATTTCACTAAAGTGGTTTATACGATTAATGTAATAAAAGGATTTGCACGAGAAAAAAACTTTTTCTAAGGTCCCCTCATCCTTTAATGTTTGCATGTCCTGGTACTTTGGCGCTGGCCTGGTTCCATTCTACATAGGACCACTACATCACACAGCTCAATCAATAGTTAATCGATTCCTATACGTTTTATCCAATGTGATTACCACTCACATTCAAAATGAATTTGTATAATCCATACATATTGCAATTGAGTTATTACAATGTTCTCACTGAGTTGTACAATGTTAAAAACGTGATTAAGGACATATCAGGGCCTATGTCACAGCCAGGGGGCCTGGTGATAGAAGTGAGCCGTGAAGTAATTTTAGGAGAAGAGAAGTGCTATTGAGTGGGTTGTAGTTATTTCACTGAAGTTTCACTGGGTTTCAATGAAGTTTCAATGAATTTTCAATGATATGACTGTCTCAATTTTATTTATTTCCATCATATCCATTAAAGTCAATTCCTAGAAAGATGATCTTTATTTGCGAACTTTCCGAATGACCAGTGTCTCTGATACAATTCAGATGAACAACAGAAGTTTGTATGTGGCACTGGTGGCCCTATGTGGCACTATGTGGTACTGGTGGCCGTATCAGACAGTCCATTTTCCGGCCTAGTCTAGCGTGTTGTTGATTTAGTGACCTGTGTATTGAGGTGAGAAATAACTAGTACACTCGCTCGCAGCGGTCTTGTTTATTATTAGGGGAATACTATTACTATACTATTTGATTACATCATTTAGTTCAACAACTCTATATAATACCAATAATATACTTTTTCATGCTCTAATCTCGTCTACTGTTCGTTGTATCAACAGCTGAAGTTAAAAGCTATTTTCAGTTTTCGAGTGCAGCTGCGAGCGCAGATACAACAGTTCAAGTAACAACGCCAATTACGCTGATTCAAATCTGTGTCTTGATTTCGATAAATAATTTTAATTCGGTGAAAATAAATATAATATGATATATGTATACCTATGACCCTGCCGTCATAAAATAGTACCCAATGTACATATGTTCTAATCATGGAATATCATGTACACATTGCACAATCCCTTCGTATGCCGTTTATTGCCTCTGTATAATAGGTTACCTGGAGCGGAGTCATAATATCTTGTTTTATTTAATTTGTAGTTGTTTTTTTTTCCTTGTTCAAGTTTTGTATCACCAGTTATGAGTTGACCGCTTTGTCGGTCACGATTAGCTTGTTACAGAGCTTAGTAACAAAGAGGTTGTGTCTCGGCCAAGCCGGCAATTTGCCAGTTTTCGTTTTCGTTTCCTCTTAGTAATTCGATAATATCCTGAAACCCTATTATGTTCTCACCATTACAAAAGGTAAATTAAACAATTCCTCCAGAATGAGACATCCGGTTTGCACGAGTACGATACCAACCTCGCCCTGTGCTGACAACACGATAAACCCCATACGGGGACTGGTGGATAACCTGGTCATCAACCCTAATCCTGACAAACCCTTCCTCCGACTCAGTATAGGTGGGTTCCTCTATTAGTCTAGCTACTTTTTTGTAGAATAATATCTAGATTCTAGTCATTATATGTATGCGTCTAAGTAACTTTCTAATCTTAATTCTTGCGTGGGCGATAGGAAATCAGTTTGACCTGAAAACTGGGGTTGAAATTTGACCACACCCCTGACCCTAGGGGTCCTAGCAGGAACCCGTATAACCCTATAATGGTGTCAAGACTCAAGAGACTAAAATAATTATTACCTATTTAATTTGCGTTTTTGACACCACTTGGGGTACCAAATTTTGGGCTCTAAAACTCCTATTTCTTGGACAATTTTTTATTTTTTCATGCTGATTTGGAGGCCATTAAAGCATTTGACCCAGTCAAAAAAGTTTCAGTTGTATATCTTTTACGGTTTTTGCGGAAATTTGCGTTAAAATTGATGCCGTGGTGTCAGTAAAATGGCACGGATAAATATATATATATCGTCTCGCTTTATATATAGTAAGATTGCTAAACATTCGATTAGTAGACAGTTATGTTGGCGTCAAATTTTACAGTTTACACGTAAATTAATCATAGTTATTAGGCCGATTAGTGCCGAAACGTCGATTATTTTCATTTAGTTTTCACCAACTATTTACCGTGATGCTCCCTACTAAACAACTCAACACGTAGAGTTTTAACAATAATTAAGTCGTTTTGCAACTTCCTTGTATGAGCTGGCGCCTGGCATGAATGTTGAAGACAGACTGGGCAACTTATCACATTAAAACGTGAAACATAGCAAGTTTTACAATACTTACAATGAAAATTAAGCCTTTGGAATGTTCTCACATTCTTGGATAAGCTAGGTCTAGGAGTAATGTGCCAGTTATTTATTATCAACTTAATAACACCAGAATGTGTGTCTGTCTGTGTGTCTGTCTGTCTGTGTGTAATTTCCGAACGGTTATACAAAAAAAACGGTAATAGTTACGGGACTGGTTTTTTCGGTATAGTGCTGACAAAACTCTGACGAAGCCCATAAGCAAATTTTATAAAAATCGGCCGGTGGTAAGTGGTTTAATTGATGATTTTGTTCCAGAAATGTGACATAAATGGATGGGAGAGAGAACGAGGAGAATAACATGTACCGTAATTAGTTTAGCCCACGTAATACTATAAGCTTAGAGCTCACTCTTGAGTCTTGCGGCCGCTTTGTTTCAACTGTAGGGAGATTTCATACTTTCATAAGACAGCGTTATGCGTGATATCAAATATATAATGCGGTTGTATACTTTTACATTGCAACTGTGACAGTAAAGTCCCGGCCGAAGGCACGGGTTACACTAGTTATCAGTATAATTTCACAGGTATTGATCGGAATTACTTTTTCTTGAGAGTTTTTCACACTGAAAACAAAGATTCAGCCCTAAATAATTATTTGTCCCATGACTAAGAAATAAATAATCAAATAAGCGGTTTAACACAACCTCATAGTCATAATGTTTGGGTATGAGTGGTTTGTGACTTGTGAGCGTATAACTATAATGCGTCAACGGTCAATTATCATCGTCGATAAATATTTTACCGAATTTTTTCTGATTCCAGAATCGAACATTCCAGAGCTTACAATGTTATTTACTGGTCAAATGTTGTATCTGAATATTTAACATATCTAACTGTATCACGTGATTCATTGCGCACAGACTCATCACGTACTGATGTTTTGAAGTAGCTTAGAAATAATGATACAGTCTAGAATACATACTCATAGACTATTGAATTTACCATGACATTGTTTTTATAATTAACGTTTAAATGCGTTTAGTTAATCAATTAATGCCATGCAGCGTCACTATAATATAATCTAGCATATTCTAAATTGAACCTGATTATAGTGTAAACATTTAAACAGCGTTAAATCATGTGTTCTCTGCATATAACTAAATCAGCTAGCTTCCTCGTGCTATGCATCACACTCTCTACAAACGAATAACATGCTGCAGAGCTGCTAAATTTACTGATCTCTGTATATTAAAGAGTTAAAGATGCCAAGAAATGTAGGAACCTTCTAGAACATTCACTGCGTGTTACTCGGTTAGCTGGCGACTAGTGGTCAAGTTGCGTGCATTCAGCGCTTCTCTAAATGGTAAAATTACTGAGCTGGCAGCGATTTGGTTATTTAGCAACTTGAATGGTCGCCAGGTTAAATTGAAAGACGGTTACACGTCTTGTCAAATTGCAATTACATATGATTAACAATGATTTCATGGCTAGTTGTAAAGATGTCGAGTTAGCATGAATATATGCTTAAGATGATAAACAATCCAACATTTTATCAACTATATCCCAGTAACACAGTACATTGTACTTGACTTTTTGCTATTCCTTGTAGACAGCTATTTAAAACTCGATTAAGAACGTTAACTGATTTAATAATGTAGATTACGCGATGCCTCAGAAACTTTTATTGGATTGAATCTCGTAAGGCTCTAGATGGTACTGTATTATTAACTATAACCTAATGTAACTGTATTATAGGTCCTTTAATCGTATCCTGGCATATACAGTTGGCACTTGTAAACGTATATACAAGTCTGTAAGAACTAGGATATTGATCACCTGGGTTACTCAACCCAAACACATCAGCTGTACACTGTACACTGTCTACTAGTTGTTAACTAGCACACTTGTGTTGTACACACAAGTGCTCGTATTACAAAACATCACCAAACCATCACACGTGTCGTACTGTATCACTGGTATACTATAGCTCTACACTACACAGTACACACTACACAGCATGCACTACACAGTATTCACTATTCAGTCACGTACTATGTGCACAGTGCATGACCACAATATACGTTAATTATCCTCAAAATATGAATATATAATGAATATAACATGTTAATTATACTCACAATATTAACCCTTACTTAACACTATTACTCAGGTGACCCGTCAGTGTTCGGTAACTTCGACCCTCCCCCACAAGTAATAAAAGCAGTAGCTGACAACCTGACAACAAGTTGCTATGGTTACGTGCCCGCTCACGGTTTGGTCAGTACTAGATCAGCTATTGCAAAGTACTACAACACTGCTTCCAGCCCCCTCACCAGCAATGTAAGTGTGTGTTTCCTGTCTACACTAGAGTTAGCTGTTTAGTAGATATCTAGTTGAGTACTTGTACAGACAGGTCTTAGAGAGAGCAAAGTAAATGGGGCTGTTATTACCTGTTATATTACCTTGCTTTTATTTCAATTTAAGTCGTAATGTTTAATTCATTGTGTTCATCAATTAAAGAAACAATTGTGTATGTCTTGACTAGAATTTAAATTAGAGAGATAAAAATAGGCAGGCCCAAAGATTTGCCTTTAACGATGGGCTATAATTACGAAACTAAGGTGATTTGTATTGCAACTTCATGATAAATACCATGCTGTATGTGCGCTTTAAGCTATTAAGTCATTACAGATATATATAGATAGGAATATTGCATATATTCAACGGTTCAGCCGTAGACATAGAATTAAGGGTTTGTAAATGATCTGCACGTTTAACACGCACAGTAATTAATATAATAATATGAGAGAATGGAAAAGAATATTCAAACAATATACACATAATATAGCAATGGCCAATTGGCTGACTATAAGGTCATGGCCTGAACAAACAATTTTATTAAATAGTCAAGTGATGCTAAAGCAGAGCACAAATGTGTAATAAGTTAATAGATTAAAAAATATATATAAAAATATATATAATAATATAATAATATTCAACCCCTGACCTTTGAAAAATAATCTCTTTCATGACTGACGAAGTGTTTAAAATCGAAAATAAACCTTAAATAGTTCTAGAACTATCAAAGCTTGGCATCTAGTTAAAGCATATAAAACCCCGATTGACAATTATTGACACTTTGGAAATTCTGGAATCTAGTTTTTGAGAGAGAAGTGAGAACACTTCTTGTGTTTCTGATAATTATTCTATATTGTTATGTGAAAGTCTCTTTGAAATCGTCAACAAATTCTTTTCAACAAGAAATTCTTTTAACAAGAAATGCTCGATTCTCGATCTCACACAATAGAACAATCCAGTCGGGTCAGAGTGTTAGGTCTTCTGAAATTATTTACCGCACGCGCGGAATCGTTTTTGCTATCAAAGGGAAATTTGTGATGTTGTACCTTAACATTATTTACCGATTAATGGTTAGAGGTAAGAATCTAGTTATTATAATATTTAAAAGTGTGATCCTCGTTTAAGCGAAAGGATAACAACATTGTTTACATACTTGGGCTGATTAAATATTGAATCTTGAACCTTATGTTTCCCAGTATGCGCAACGGTAAGATTATTTCTGGCGACCTATAGGATAGGCCTATCCATAAGCGCGCGCTCAGTGCGCGCACTTGATCAGCAGCGCAGATAACATAAACACATAAAATCTGACTCACAAGTCGCAACACGACAAGACTGCGACGATCATACGATGGTAAGGTTGCTGGTCACCTGGGTTCCAAACTCCAAAGTGGTCAAATAATTAACGGGTGATACTCGTAAAATATTTGTCCAAAAGATTGTCGACGAGTCCAACTTAACTCGGCGCGCGTCCTGGTAGGTTATAACATACTATCAAATAAATACTCTATGTGTTCAGATCAATAATGTCTTATCTCCGATCATAATCCAGGATGTGTTTGTGACGAGTGGTTGCAGCGATGCTCTGCGAATTGCCATGGATTGTCTGGGTTCAGAAAAACGAAACATCTTGCTCCCAAAGCCGGGTTTCTCTCTTTATCAAACCATTGCAGGAAACCGGGGCATTCCCGTCAAGTTTTACGACCTTGATGTAGGTATTTACATCGTTTTAAAAGTTACCTTCGGTCTCGGTATGGCGTATATGTCTTCCAAATCGAAGTTTGATGATTTCCGATTTTGTCAGTTCGTGTGTTTAATACAGTTTTACGATTTCATCGTTTATAAAATTGTGTATGTACCCCCTCTTGTGCAATTCCTGTTAATGAACTATGAAGTTAAAGTGGAAAATTGTTTTTTTTATTGTAATTTCGTCCAGTTGTCCAACAAATTAAAAAATACCTTTGCAGCCAGAGAACAACTGGTCAATAGATCTAAACCAGTTAGAATCGCTGATAGATGAGAACACTGCTGCCATATTGGTAACAAACCCCAGCAATCCCTGTGGGAGTGCCTTCTCTGTCCAGCACCAGCGCGATATTCTGTCAGGTTTGTGAATGAAAATTTAAGCTCTATTCCAAAACTTTAAATCTTATCACACATTCAGATCAGATCAGATCGAACGTACCAGTTCGAAGGCACTATACTCTATAGTTTAAACTTCAAACGGGGCAATCGTGAGTTAAGAGATTGGTGTGTGTTCGAAAGGTTACTCCTCTAAAACATTCCAGTCGCCGAGAAACACGGTTTGCCGCTGATAGCAGATGAGATTTATCAAGACATGGTGTATGACGGGGAGAGCAAATCGTTTGGAGAGCTCAGTGAACATGTTCCTGTTTTGTCTTGCTGTGGTCTCGCTAAACGGTTTATTTTTGTGAACGTTGAAGATATGAAATTCTAGCTTTGTTGTTTATGAATTTTTCTGGCTTAGTACCGCATACCAAATCCTTGAATTTAAGGTCATTGTTATATTTTACAGGTGGCTGATTCCTGGATGGAGGGTAGGCTGGCTCATCGCACACGATCGACACAACAGACTGTCCAAGGTAGAATACAAATACACTCTCTTGTTTTTAGTTAAAGGTTACGATTAGGTCTTAAGATTTGAATTAGAGTCTGTTGTCAGCTACTAATGTTGAAACATTTCATTATCCCAGGTAAGAGATGGATTGACAAAACTGTGCCAAGTTATAATTGGAGCCAATGTATTGATCCAGGGTGCTGTCCCGCAAATTCTGGAGACTGTCCCACAATCTTTCTACGACGACACATTAAAGCGACTCAAGGTAATAATGGACCCTTTAAGATGGTGATTTCCGTCGATTTCTCGCCTTTTACTAGTGTAATAATGAGAAATCACAACTTATCTATCAAGGAAAAAATCTCTTAAAACTACTAGTTCAACAGATTCATTATCAATAACCTTTCAGAGTGCGTCGGAGGTTGTGTACTCTGAGTTAAAAGATTGTCCTCAGTTAAGGCCCTTCAAACCACAGGGGGCAATGTACATGATGGTCCAATTGAAAGTAAGCTTAGAATTTAACAACTGCTGTTGGTTGATTCTTGTGTTTTTTCAGCGCTAATATTTAAAGCTTGATATGATCGTTTCAACTCTCAAATCATCAAAAACTCCCTCAGATCGATCAGTTTGAAGACATTGGAGACGATATGGAATTTGTTGAGAAGCTGATAACCGAGCAAAGCGTCTTTCCCCTTCCAGCTAACGTATGAAAAATAATTATACATCTCACACTTCATATCGCCTTAAATATCTCGACTTGGGAGAGATTTTTATTTGTACCACTGTTATCAAAAAATTCCTCTAATATTTTCTCACTCCTATTTCTCCTCCAGATATTCGGTATCCCCAACTACGTACGCTTGGTGCTTACAGTTCCAGAGGACATCCTCAGAGAAGCCTGTCAGCGGATTGTTGAGTTCTGTGATCAGCACAAAGCAGCTGTTCCTCGCAAGATATCCAGGATTGAAGTAGCTCCCTGAGGTCACGTGAGATGAACTTACTGCTGTTATATGGCATTGTGGACAATGTGGACGGTCATGATTGTTGCTGAGAGATTTTAATATAGGACTGATTTAGATTGATGTAGAATTATTGAACAGCTTTATATTCCACAGAGACTTTACTAAATTGTCGGGCATCCTGATCATCATAATCGAACCTAATTTAAGAACAGAAAAACCCCGGAATTTTATGCTCATGGGAAATGCAGTAAACTGTGTAACGTGCAATTTTAATAGGAATTAGGAATGTGAAGTATTTTGACAGGCCAAGATAAATACATTTCGTGTTCAGATTTCAATGTAATGCCAGGAGAGGGGTATCATTGTTTCGGGTTTATTCTGTTCTTAAACTGTGTTCCTGAGAATTTAGAAAAACTTACTTTGGTATTTATTGAAGAAAAGTTATTTTAGTTGTACTTATAAAATGTTATGTTGACTGTTTTTATCTAGAGTTTACCAGACAAATGATTTTAAAGCCGACACTCTCGCTGCTGCTGATTGTTATCTATGGTGTTGTCAAACGAAAGTAAGCCCTGCGTTATAGTGCTGACAGATCCGTCTGAACAGAATCAGTATTCCGACACAACAAGCTTTCAAAGGATGTGGGACTCTAAAATGTTAAAAATCCTCTGAAAGCTCGTTGTGTACATAAATAATTTTTTCAGACGGGTCTGCACAATTACTGAAAATCCCACCAACATCTCATTTTTGATTGTACTAGCACTAAAAATATCTTCGAATCTCAAAGAAAAATTCTGTTTATATTTGACAACATTTGGTATGATAGTGTGATGTGGTCCGGAATGTGTTAAAATTCTGAGATTTCACTTGCTGAGATCTTATTGTGTCCTAATTTCTGAATAGGTAGATTAACTCGTTTGCGAAATATTTTTGTTTTTCATGCCTAGAATAAATCTTTATTCCGTCTAGGTACTGGATTCCATAGTTTTTAGCTAGTAAGCAAATATAGATAGTTAACTAAAATGTGTTATCGAAATAATGTTATTAAAGAAGACAAAATTCAAAATTATTTGAAACTTTGATCTTTTATACGGTCCAAGAAATACCATTATATGCTTGTTCCAATTATATTTTCCATTTCCAGCCATTCGTAACCGCCCACAAGATAAACTGTTCCTCAATTTCTCGCGATTACGTATTTACGTTTAAACGAGAATATAATGTTTTCTTGAAGTTGAGGTAATTATTTTATCCGTGCATCAAAGTTCAAGTTTAATGGAGATTGGAATTAGGTACAGTGTTTAAGTTTTCAAATTAAATAACGGTAAAAGATTCACTGAAAGTTAGCGCAACCACTTACGCATTGCTGATTTGTCTTCAAGTTGATTTAATGCTTTTGTGAAATTTCCGAGCTATTATACTGTGGGTAGGATCTTCTAGGATAGCATTACAACTTTACTTATTCACAATTTTTGATCAAACAGTCAAAAATACACCAAAAACAATGTAAATTATGTTTGAAGACAAATTTTTAATGCGTGTCTGAATTTAGGCAATCTACTATAGACCAAACCAACTGATGGGAGTAAAATCTTGAGATCACATCTTCTTAGTTTAATGCGAACAGAGAGGCAATGTTTGACCTGAATTTTTGAATTATCCCATACATTCGGTTTGGTCTACACCTCTGTTGAAATTATTATATATCCTAATAAGTAATATGAGTAGTAGTTTTCCATTTTATAGAATATTTGTTATTTCAGTAAATAGGTGGGTGAATTCGTGTTTAAGATCTTTGTAGCTTTCAAGACATACGTTAAAGTGATTTGTTTGTAGTGTTTTGTATGCTTTATGTTTATCAGAAGATTGGCTTTTAACTTTGATTCCAGGAAATTGATGTAACTATACGGTTATAAAGCGAACGAGAAGGGTAATATACATGTGCAGTTGTCACAGAATTCGATTCCCCGGAAAGAACTTTACTATAAAACTCAATTTCGACCCAAATATGATGTGTTAGAACAGGCCTACTTTTTGAAAATTGCGATTCGCGTACGTTAGTCGTGTATTAATCATGCTGAGAGAATCCTGGGATTATAGGAATGCAAGCACATGTCCTTCATTACTCTACTGTTATGTCTGCTTTCAGTTCAATATCTTAATTTCCATGCTACTGGCATCTGGCCGTTATATATCCTTGAACAACATTTAATATCAGCCACTTCAAGTACAGCGAGCAGTGCTTTAATAATATGCACCATTTTAGCTCGTATTTGTAGAGTTGCTCTGTATTGTAGACAAATCATAACAATGCCCACCATTACCTGTGTCCTCTTTAAAGCTTTTAGCATCGTATCTCCAGTTCGATTGACGTATCTCACATAATTACCCCGAAATGTTTCACTGTTGATCCAGTACAGGAATAGATTGAAGAGCTGAGAACAGCCTTATGCTCTTAGTATTACCCTCTCAGTTCCTGCCCATCTGTTTGTGTCTTTGTTTAACGATCTTACAATCTTAACTTAGAGTTAGATTACCGAATGATACGAATATTTAAATTTTATACCACTATAGGTCAATAAACTGTAATAGTTTGGTCAGTTCCGGACAATATGAGCCAATCACCGGCCGCGGCATTTCAAAGTAGAGGGCTAGTGAACAATTTTGTAAGCCTCTTAAAGGTCTATAGAACCAAAATACGTCAGAATTCTTGTTCACAATCATACCATTTTGTGTGATATTCTTATATATACATAGTTTTATTCCTATCGGCTGACGGCTTCTGAACATTGAAATTAATATTGAATGGGATAAAAATGATCAGAATGGCCATAAGTCAAAAATGCTTAATTTAGAAGCTGAGTCATTGGCTACAAACTGATTTTGGCTGAGCGCAGATCGATTTTGCTAATTTTTGAAAGAAGCATGCCATATTAGGGGCCATCTACTTAGGACGTCCGGCAAATAGGGAGGGAAGGAGGGGGTGGTTTTGGGATTTCGGACAAATCCGGACAGGGGGAGGGGGTGGTTTCTGAAAATCTGGACGTCCGGAAATTTTGGCAGAATTAACGAAAAAGTCCCATTTATTTCAACTCTTTGACACTAATTACTTTGTAAGTTTAGATTCCCGTATTTTGAACGAGAAGTCGATTCCCAGAGAAGCTCATGAGAGCCGAGACACAACTCGCATATTCTTCTACTGCGTTAAAACTTATTCGATTGGATGGCTACTTAAGTACTTAAATGTAACTGTGCTAAACTTGTTCGACATTAAATGTATTATTGTCTATTTTAAGTAACTACACATTTTATTAATAATGAATTTCAGTTGTATTGGTTCTATTTGTACTCTTAAAAGTAGCTGGAAATCCGGACGTCCGGGGGAGGGTGGTTTTGAAAATTCGGACACACCCGCCCACCCGGGCAGGGAGAGTGAGGGGGGGGGGTGGTCTGAAAAGTAGATGGCCCCTTATATTAGACACTTCTATATTCTGGATGTGTCTAATAGTTAACTAATAAGAATAAAACCACAACATTTTACTTGTTTAAAATCTTTCAAAATGTCTCCTTTTATTCTGATGAACTTCCGTTTGTCATACAGCTTTCTTCTTTAATCGTGTGCCACAGTGAACTCACTAATTGGTCGTGGAGGATAAATTTAGTCAAAACAGTGACGTTTGTGTCGAGGAAAGCTAAAGCTGATATTTGAAAATTTCCTAACCGGTAGGACATTTTCATGATTTTCCTTTTATCAGACTTTTAAAAAAAAGTCAGTACGATGTTCAGCTGAAGCCTATACAACTTGGACTATATAATTATATACTCGGAAAATCGCCCTTTTGGCCACACCATTTTGTGTGATATTCTTATAATTATATAAGATTTGGGGTGGCCAAACGGGCGATTTGGGGTGGCCAAACGGGCGATTTTTTTAGTCTGGATTTTTGGGCTCCAATTTTCCCCCCCAGTTTTATAGACCTTTGAGAGTCCCCAACAAAATTTCACCCCTCTACTATGAAATGCAGGTGATTGTCTTTAACTGACCAGACTATATAATAAGGTTCATGGTTTTATACTTTATGCATGAACAATGAACATCGACCCTAATTACCGACACAAATCTCACATTAATTCAGGATTCAGGTGACAGGTATATAGTTGCATGTTGGACAATTACACTAACAGATAACGAAGGAAATGATTATTCTGTAACCCGAATACCCAAACAGATAGGCTGACATGTCTGTGAAATAGTAGCTTGTGTTGCATATGAGCCGATGTCGACTGGTTGGGGCTGCACAATGACATCTGTATCGGTATCGCCTGCTTACCAATACCAATAGTTGTATTTGTATAATAATAATATTGCTATTGTGATGGTTCAGTATTGTTACGTGGAATATTGTTACGTGGAGTATTGTTACGTGGAATATTGCTTTGGGTGGAGCTGCACAGTGCACATGGCTTATACTATCCCCCTACATGTTATGGTAATTTTCTCATACTATTACTACTTTAGTATAACTATAAATATTTGACTATTTATATATTACTGTTACTGGGCCGTTCAATTAGTGCCTACAAATTCACAATTCAATATAATGGGGAATTCGGAGCTGGTATTCGGCTGCGTCTGCGTTAACTACGCCCTAATATTTGAATGGGTTAAATAATTTAACTGATATCTAACTAAATAGCTCCATGAAGGACACATGTTTAACGTTTAATAGTTAAGCTGATTGCTATGTAATATGCAAGCTATCTGATCAGAATTACGTGAATTGTTTCATTGCAAGGACAATAATTTAATGCCTTTTACTACTAAAAGTAGATACCGAATTCCATAATTTGGCTCGATAATTTTAGTTCTCACTTCTCATTCGTTGGAGTGTTCTTCAAAAGATCACTGTAACGGACCAATAGAAGAGCAATAGGAGTTTGTACTTTGCTCAGTTGAGACGATAGTGCTTGTAAAACGGCTTGTGAGAAGTTTATATGCTTAGTCCACAGTTCTAATATTCCCCGGCTTTTTTGGTATCGAACAACGGTAAATCAAGGCGAGGTTTGCTCCCATCATATCCAATCTGGCTTAATGATAACATCACATCGCCGGTTAGAATTTTCCGACTATTGTAGCCTAGCCATATTCAAAATGCAATAAAATCAGGGCGATCGGTCCTATTCTTAAGATGTAAGTTGTGCAATTTATCACGATGATAATAAAAAGGAGTTGTGACTGTGAACCGTAAAGCTTTCTGCACACCTACTAGATTCACGTCTAAAAGCTGTCATGATTTGATGAAACGATCACGTAATCTAGACCACTACCATTACCACAAGTGCGATTTACAGTTTTACTTAATTAACAGGTTTGTGTATGACCATGGTTAAATTCTCACATTCCACGTAATTCCAGAGCAAAATCATGTTCATTTCTAGCTTGACTTACAAGGTTTCTCGTATACCTGTAAGTTTGATATAAGTTGGGCACGATGGGCCAGCAGTATTTTGCAATTCATTTTTACTTCTTCAGTAGATTTGCAACTCGACTGCCCAAATATGATACATATTTTGCAATTTCATGACCCCATGACCATGCAGAAAGTGAAAATCAAATTATAGAGGACAAATATTTAAATATGAGCTGCTATTCTTGAGTGAAACTATTCATTTAAGTTGCATATTACTTTTTGCCTTCAATTTCATTCTTAGAGGTTACATTTAAAACAGTATGAGCACTGAGCAGAATGAAACGTTTTGTTTTTTTGCATGATCATTTCCTCAGAATTTAAATTCTATTTCATTAAAATTGGAGTCGCGGAGACCTTAGTGACAGATGGATCATTTTTATTATCATTCCAAACGCTTTTGCTGTTAGCATTCCATGATATTGATAGAAATTCCTGGTCTATTTAATTTTAATATAACTAAGTAAGACTGTAAATCTCACTTGTGGTACTGGAAATTTCAGATTATGTGATCGTTTCATCAAATCATGACAGCTTTTAGGGCGTGAATCTGGTAGGTGCAGACAGCTTTATGGCTTGCAATCATAACTCCTTTATTATATGAATTGACGTCCATTAGTGAGACGTCAGATCAAGAAATCAAGTACCTTTTTAAGATGTAAACCTTTTGCCACGACAGTGTCATTACCTGTCCGCGTTCGCTGTCAAACGTCAGAGGCCCACAAAAACTTTTAGCTCAATGCCACGCTTAATTCTGGCAAGGAAAATACTGCTAATTCGCGTTTTGCGTCACAGCCTCTAGTCCTGAGTTAGCTAGCAGTATCTCACACGACTCCAAACAGATTTTGAGTCTTATACCCGCGTTATACAGTTAACAGTAACAAGTTACAAATGTATTGAGCTAGTCAAATTTCCGCTCCACTGTAGGACATTGGTGGTGGTGTCATGCCACACAGCACTGCTCATTCTGAACATTAGAACATAACAATTAGTACGTGTATATCTCTCAGTTGAATGGGTGTTGTTGTTAAATGACTGCATGACTCAAACTGTAGTTGAGGTGAGGTTGTTACTTATTAGCTGTAATTTCAGGGGTGTCACTCTCACTGTAACCCGTCATCAGCCAGCGTGTCAGACTTTTAGTTGGAATTGTCCGTTACATTGTAAGTTACAACGTAAAACGTGAGCTGGTTTGTTCTATTACTATTAGAACGTGAGTCAATAGTTGTTCCGTTCAACTGGACAGTTTTGTAGTTGTAAAGCTCATTATAAGAGATAGTTTGAGAAAACTGCTAGTGTAAAGAGGCATGCTGTATATATTAGTTCTGGAGTTTAGCCAAGGTTGAAATTCGCAAGTCTCCATGGTATAACTACAACATTTTGCTAGCTTTAAAGTGCAAATCTCGCTCACTTAACGATCTGTCGATAAAGATAAAGATGTTAAACTTCCTCTGATTCTTGCCAACTGTTGATCTGTTCCTTGCTCTGGGTAGAAGTATCACCGACTCGAACTTGTCGACAACAGCTTTACTCGGTAATTGCTTTAAGAGTATGGCAAATTCTTGTGTTTGTTCACTCTCGCTAACTACAATTCTCTGCATATTTTAGAACCTCCGGACGGCCTGTAAAATATCTCACACAAATATCTTGACCCACATTCTCTTTCATTTTGGTAAAGGCTGCTCTTCCAGACTGCAGTACAGATAAAAATAGTTGTAGACAGTGATAGTTACAATAGTTATGTTTGTTGTTGAACACGTATCGAGCTGTGGATACCTTACAAGTTCCTCGTTAACCTTCTGCTGAGTGCAGTGCAGCAGCGCATGTGTGCGTTACACTTACATGTGCGTTACAGTTACATGTGCGTTACAGTTACATGTGCGTTACAGTTACATGTGCGTTACAGTTACATGTGCGTTACAGTTACATGTGCGTTACAGTTACATGTGCGTTACAGTTACATGTGTGCGTTACAGTTACATGTGTGCGTTACAGTTACATGTGCGTTACAGTTACATATGTGCGTTACAGTTACATGTGTGCGTTACAGTTACATGTGCGTTACACTTACAGTTACAGTCCGGCTAATATAAACTATTGAAATATGCTGCCAAATTCTCATAATTGATGAGTTTAATTATCTTTGGTTCGGTGTTAATTTTCAGCTCTGTATATATATATATAATATACTCAATCAATTTGCACTCATATGTTATGTTTCAGCACAGAGTAATTAATTTTTACACATCAAAGTGTTTGTCTTCTAGGATCAGGATTTTTTTTTTTGGGGTCGGTCATCGTACCATGTAAATTGTAAACACAGTTTTAATAGTCGCGGCCCTCTCAGTGTATTGTAACAACCGTAAAACATCAAAACAAATTGGAGTTCAATATTAATTAATATATTAATTAATATAATTAGTATATTAATTAAGAAGCTTGTAAACTTGTGGTATGTTTCCCGGTTACGTATTTGTGACGTGTTTTGCTGTCAGTCCTTATTATTGCCAGTAACCCGGCTTATTGCACTTTAATTTGCTCTCATACGAACAGAGTACACAGATGCTTTCTTCGTTTATTATCACATCTCCTACTTTTAGACGAAAGTTGTTTACTCCTTCAATCGGATTCTTGTTTGGTGTTTGATGCAGTTATCAAATCACCAAAGGGGTTTTCACCAATTACTTTATTTAGCGGCTAAATAAAGTAATTGGTGAAAACCCCCTTTGGCGATTTTACTGCATCAAACACTCAAACAATATTAGCCCGTTATTTTTCGTATTAATTGACAAGAAGAGCAAATAATTTGCTGAATTTTGCCAGTCTTCGTCAGGTCTAAAATCTGGAAGTTTCGGAATATTTGACGGTTAGCGATGACGCACCCCAGTTTTGTTCAAATAGTTGACGTTTAGTATTTCATAAACAACCACTTAGTCGTACAATTCATAAATCCTGCACATTATCGATTTAACATTAGGCACTCGATTCTCAGAATTACGACATATGTCAATAATCTTGAATAGAGCGCACTTTGGCACTGAGATCACATCGGCTGTGATCCGTAACCATTCGATTTCTAGCTTGTGAATGGTCTGTTGATGACACTAATATACTTGCATGTTAAAACATGATGCAATGAGTAATGACTGTGGTTTGATCAGTGCATTGCAAGAAAGCTGTTCGGGAAATAGGTTCTTTTATATGTCCACATGTCCGTGTCAATAGTGTAATTCTTAACTTGCATCTTTCGTGTTGCCACGTCGGTTAGTGAGATATTGATTAATAAGTATCATTCGTTGGTAGCATATTGTATTTCTACAAAAGAATGATTTCGTACTTCATCTGCTTACTTTCTCGCATAGTACGTACGCATGCGCAAGTCATTGATATGTATTCATGTTAACCAAAAGGTCCTACATGATATCCCAATGGGTAAAGGTGCTCGTTAATATTCTTATTTCTATAGTCTGCGGAATCTGGCACTATTAGTATTACTAGTTTATATCATGAATTATAATCGGAAGTCTACATAAAGCTTTGGTTCTGATCTCCTCGTGGATCTGATAACCTTTGATATTTTTATAGCAGAGAGAAGAACAGTTTATAATCCTCCTTTTTGCGACAAAGCTGCAAGCACTACAACTGCTGCAATTATCAAAAATTAGCAGCAATCTCAGCCATGGTCCATCAGTTAAGTAATCCATTCTCAGAGCTCACTCTTGCACCTTAGTGACAATATGAATTTCATTCGCAATTCTCGGCCTTAGAAAATGTTACTCTGGCTCTCTTGAACAGTATAACACATTTAGATCCTTTCATAAGAGAACTCATTTCCAACAAGAGCTACACTCCTGCAAACCAGTAATTCTAGACATTAGTGTTTCTCCACTATGGGATGGGAAAACAAATACATGCCTTCGTCTAGTTTCGATAGAGTCAGACATGAAAGATATCGCATTAGGTATTCATATGTGTATTCACTATTTATAAAGGTGCATATGTGTCTTCATCGGTAGATTGAGAAGTTAATACAATTAATAATTATGGACGATTGAGCATTACCAACTCTCATCTATAATACTAGCCACTACATCAAACACCTCCCTGCTACCAGAGCATAAGATGTTCATTTAAATATATGTATGATACATGTAATAGGTACAGCTAAGTGAATCCTCCAATAATATATCTTATTTTTAGCCGATTTTCAAACAACCTCTCAATCCACCTATCAATAAACATATAGTACATTACCCTCGAATGAAAAAACATAGCCATTATAAATCCCGCACCTATTCATTCAGACTCCAAATGAACCAATTACTGAATTACGCACAAGGAAATTAAAAGACCGATCATGTGAGCGAAATTCATGCTTGTGATTGGTCCCTTTTCGAGCTCCTTCATAATGTTGAATAATTCATCAATTTATGCTTACTATTCTTGTGAGAACTTTAAAATTAAGTGTCAAATCTAACATAGGATTATTTTAGGTATGCACTATGCATTCCATCTTTGACTCCTGGAGGGCCATGTGGTTTTAATAATATTTTTAAAAAACTATTGGCCAACATGACTATCCACAGGCTGTTAAACCTACCATAATTGTTCAACATAGTGGAATACATGCAATCATATTGAGTTTATCTTGGGACTGTTCGCCCTTTATCCAGTTTCAACTTTTCCAGTCCATGATCAGCTCTTGTTTGGCCGAATCTTTCAAATGACCAAAAACAAACAATTATCTTATATCACAAAAAGGAACTAAAGTATACCTGCAAGAAATAATGTATGAGTGTAATTAATTTTAATTGCTAAACACTACTATGCTACAAGAGTCAATAGGATGTGCGGAGAACTTTGGTATGTTGAGGCCGGTGGCTCTGCATGGCACAACTGAATTACGCTAATATAACGTTTTACATAGCATCACCATTATGATGCTTCTAACGTTTAATGTACTTAGCTTCTATTGGAATTGGTGGAACCGTGAGCGCCAAAAGGTTTCAATGGTGATTACCTGAATGAGAATTGTTTCACGATTTGTCCCCGAGATTTAATATAACGGCCTTTCCGTCGTATAACTTTACTGGTCCTTACTCAAATCTAGCGTGAAGACAAGTATTAAATAGTAGGATATACAACAGAAGCTCTTCTGATCTTATATACGTTACCAGTAGAAGGTGTGGGTGACGAAACACGAATATCGACGAGTTCAATTGGCGTATGGGCTAAAAGCAGACAAGTTCATCTCACCCTTCCAGAATCTAGTGGTTAATGTTATTGAGAGGGTTTGTCATGTCGCGGCACTGTCAACATCACGCATTGTCATAATGACCTTCGCCTTTTTTATTTCGTCTGTTTGAGATTTTTGTCAACCAATTCATATCGATCTGTCAGGTGAGGTTATTCGTAAGACTAAGACATGGAGTCTGATGAGAAATTATACCGCGTTTTGTTTCTAGAATAGCTTTTATCCGCAGCGACATTTTTGGTCGGCGACAACGAGTCCCCGAAAATGTCCCTACGGTGACGGTGTGAGGCGGTTTGTGATTGTTTTTAGGGACTGCCATGTGTTGAAGGGAAATTTTTCAGTCCTACTTTTTGTCTTTATTCGTATAAGTTGTGCTGAACTTAGGAGTTGGCCAGTGCCAGTCATTTTTATAAGTGAGTGGCTGGCAAGTCGGAAGTAGAAGATTACTTTCCATCATCATCAAATATCGGTCTTATATTATTTTCATTAGCTTTCACCAAAAGATAGCTCAATCGCAAACTTACTAACTGATTGTTATAATTATGGTATCTTTACTATCCTTTTAATAAATAATTTACAATCGTAGTGAATATTAACAATATTATTTATCGCGTGTGATGATGTACGCCTCAATTTTATGATTGGTTTGATCTGTGGTTTCTCCAATCCCTCATTTCATATATGGGCCTAGAAAAAAGTCTTAAGTTCAGTCGCAGCTCCAAACCGTCGAGTATTTCAGAAGAATAAACATACTTATTAACTTTGCTCCACTATTGCGTTATGTTTCAATGTTATTGTCGTTCTCATTGATGAAGTTTCGATTGAAAAGATACTACTCATAACTATGGAAGTAATCCAGTTGTTGGTACTCTTAATGTGTTTGTTTTGTTTTGAAACCCCACGGTGGAGGTTGGCGTGTGCCGCAAGTTATTAATAAATGGTTATTACATAATGTATTATATGAGTCACACTAAAATATAATTATGGAAAATAAACTATATTAAATAAATGCCCTACTAAAAGTGACTATATAAAACGGTCTGCAAAACTGGTGAAGTCGCAATTTGTAAACATGTAATTACTGTTTGTAATAATTAGATAAAAAAGTTTTGCGGCGCAGATGTAAATTCGGCAATATAAGTGGCAGTGAAATTAAAAGGATAGTTGTTGATAAAAAGATCATAAGTCATTTGTCGCGAGTGATCTTTCTTTACGCGTTGTCGTCTCTACTTATAACGGTGCTGTAGTCTATTTGCGAGCGCCCTTCTCTTTGGAGATTTCTTAGCCCAGGTATACTAATAAAGTAAGAAATTTGGCCAATTTTCATCGTCTCCTGAGCTTTTTGCAGCTTGAGGAGTTTCGCGCTTAGCTGGAATTTTTAAAGATTTCAATTGAAAAGTGAACTTGGAATAGTTATATCTAACTTTGTTTTGTATGAGAGCATGGGTCCTTTGAAGAAAAGAAGTATTTCTTAATGTTGGGCCTTTGGTAAGTTGTGAAACCAAGAAAGGTTATGTTGTATGTGGAATTATAGGTGGGAATATCGTGAGGGAAAAAGTTCTTTGAGGATTTAGGGAGAAGGCTTGGCATGTTCCTTACTTTGTGGAGTAGGAATAAGAAGCGTTTTTACAATGACGCTATGGACTGTTAGGATATTATGCATCTAAACGCACGTTTTGTGTGCTCCGGGGGATTGCCGTCTCTTTATATTCTAGAATTTAATTATCCGAATAACGCAGAGTTGAAAAAAATTACGTGAGATAATTTTTTAAATACGCCGTATTTTGCGTATTTTTGTTATAAATTAATACGTCAGAAAACTACGTTTAAAATACGTTTTTCCTTTGAAATTTCATTCAAAGACTAAAGTTATGTCATTCGTTTGAATTTTTCAGGACACATTTCTATTTACTTCAACGCTTTAATGCTCTTGGGTTTCATAGCACGTGCCTGTACTCTTAAAGTCAATATGCGAGGTGAAAACGGACAGAGCTACGCGAGTTTTGATTAAAATTGTAAATTTATATAAAAGCAATAGTTGCTTATTACGTTTATTGGGCTATCAATGGTTACAATAACCACTTATTACGTATTTTTATATTTACGAAAATAAAATACGCTATTTAAGTATTTTTGATATTTTATTTAAAATTCGTAAAATACGTATTTTTCAAAATGCAAAACAGCTCTTATTCCTGCTTTTGCTTGGTGAACTGAGATTCATGTGACATTTTTGAGGCATATACCACACTAGAACAGAAATTTAGATGGGATTAGGATTAGGCTTTGGAAAATGTTTAGGCTGGCTTTGATAGGTAGAAGGTGCTTAGCTTATACATAATGAGGTAGCGACCCATCTTTATTCTAACTGCCGTAAGGTGTTTTTTCCAAGTGAGCTTTTCGTCCTGGATCACTCCTAAAATCTTGCTTCAGTCTGACGTTCGATTACCGTGTTGTCAATGGACAAATTAAAGCCGCTGAAAGTCGATTTCTTTTTCTAGTGAAAATCATGTAACCACGTCTTTTTTACTTTTATAGATAGCCATTAGACTCTACCCAATCTACAAGGGACGCTGAAATTAGCTGATTAGCTTTAATTGTATTTTCTTTCGGGTGGTTCCCACTAATTAATGTGTTTGCCGTCGTCGCATATAACGGGATGAACTTTGCAAAATCACTAATTCCAGCTAGGTCGTTTATATAAATTATCAAATAAGAGAGGTCCTAGATTGCTACCCTGAGAACGCCGTAAAATCATGGCATGCTGAGGGCAAGTTCGTTTAAGGTAAGTATTGAGATCGATTTAAAGGTAAGATCTTATACCATTCGTGCGCGACTCCCCTTATCCCATAATGGTCAAGCTTCTGAAGCAAGGTCTCATGATCAGAGTCAAAGGCTTTACTGTAATCGAGCAGGAGCAGTAGGGGATTTGTTTCTTATTTAGAGAGTGTAGTATAGTATTTTGGGCATTGAGCAGTGCATGTTCGCACGATCTTCCGGGCCGAAAATCGTATTGATTTTCGAAAAGAGAATCGTTCTTATCTAAAAAATTCTAAAACACGAGCAAGCTAAGTTTCTCATAAATTTTCGAGAATGATCCCAAAAGAGAGATCGGACTATAAATAGCTACTTCCAATTTTGAAACCACCTTTGTGGATAGTGAACGACTTTCGCAGTTTTTAGAGCATTTGGGGAAGGTACCACTGGAGAACGAACAGTTAATGACATTAGCGAGTGCCCGGGTAAAGTTTTCGCAGCTGTTTGCAATTTTCAATGGCTCAATGTTACAAATCGAGTGTGGACTTGTTCTCTTATAGCCTGATATTAACTTTTGGACTTCACTCGGGATGTAGGCTTATGAAAACATCGAGTTACTACACGAAGCATTAAGAAAAATGTTTGAAACACCTGGGTCAAAGGTTCGACGGTATTACAATTCAGGACGTGTTTCAAATTATTAAACACCTCTTTACACGGAAGTGAGGTATTTACTCAAATATGAAATAAACGCGTAATACTTCACTGCTTAGATTGCTCGGTTGCGCTATTTAACTTCTCGAGTAAACGTTTTCTTATATCTGTATCAGTTATTGAGGAAGTCGCAGGTTATCAGATACTATTAAACTTTAATTGGCAAGCTGTGACAGCTATTTTAAACGAAAAATGCTCATTAAACTTGATGCTCTTGATAAATTGGAGACTTAGGGGGTATGGTAAAGCAACCATGATTTAGTAGTGAGGTTCTAGCTATGGCTGACAAACTTTCAAGAAAAACCAGTCTTTAAGGTTGTACTTCAAATAACTTGTCAGAATTGTTACTCCATATCGTCTCAAAATTGTTATTTCGGATGCTTAATATAAATTTATGGCCGCATTTTATACGGTTTTCGAAGCAATATATAGCGATAAACTCGCAATGCCTAGATATTAAAAAAGATTAAGCTCAGATGATCAATTTAATCAATATCATAATGAGATAGCAATCGAATTTGTCAAAACGCTTTTCTACAATCCAAAGATCTTGATATGATGAAGCTTTACTTGCCAAATAATGACTAAAATTTTAGATAGAAATGGTTATTGCTTGTGTCACTAGGACGGCTTTTACTGTAATCCAACCCAGACATTACTGAGTGCCCTCCAAATTTTCAATGCATACACGTTTGTAAATTAGTCTATGATAACAAGGCAGTGCACATGAACAGCAAACCACTAACTAACATTGAGAAACCACTCTGGTCACTGCATTCTAGCGGGATCCAACTTTAATAAGCAAAAAGTGCTCCTTTGACTTTGATACTGTTATATTCGCAATATGAATAATATGTATGTCTGCTTTTCCAAGTATCACGCATTGCAAATTCTGCATTCATCGAAGGTATATCAAAATTTAGGGTAAAATTAAGCAAGTCAGCAGCAGTCAGCACACCTAGCAAGTTCTAGTATATAAATTATATAGATGCTGTTAAAAATGCTGCTAAAAAATTCAAGGCATTTGTATGTGAAAAGATAAAATTAGCGTAACGGTAAATACTAAAATTTACATGCCAGAATAATAACTGAGTGATGCTAGCACGTACAGGTGTCAATTCTGGAGCTGTTAGTTAAACTTATAAATCTGCAGTACAGTCAGCAAATTCTGAAAACCCTTGACACGTCTACTGCTAGTAGAGTACTGGACTCAATTGTCAGTTGTATTTGTATTTTGTGGGGAACTCTGCTTTCGTTGTCCGCTCAGTTGGCTCCTGGGGGGGGGGGGGGGGGGGTTTTACCGGGCGTGTATGAGAGCTAGTAACTATAGTGCAGCATGTCGCTTCTCCATTAGATAGCAAATTGTATAGAGTAGACGCGAGGCAAGCTACAACCTACCGCTACGAGGTTTACGTTGTTATGAGTTGCAGCTAGTACTGATATTGCAGTAAATAATATAGTCCTCCTAGCCTTAGTCCTTACATAACGAATAAATTGTACTACCAATGTGTACGCAAAACTCCGATATATGGCGCAGTGAAGCACATAATTTGATTGTATGTATATTCGCTCTCCAGGAGCGCTTAGTTGGTAATATTTAGTTGTAGACGTGCCAGAATTATATCTGTGTCTTTGAACCGGAAGTTGCTGCGAATACCTTCCTGGTCGGCTTTAAGTTTTCTGGTTTTTGCGACTGGATTTGTTGTTTGTCCGGCAATGGTAATTTCGTGGGAGACTAAGTTAAATAGTTTTTTGTTGCTAGTTGCTTATCGTCTTGGATCTTCGAGATAAGCTTCATGCTGTAACACTGTCATGCAGGTGGATTCCCATCTGCCTAATTTAAATAATCGTGCTTAACTTTTATTTTCAGTATCGAACTGCTGGTGCTGAAACCTGCTTGTAGATCTTGTAAGGCCAAGTGTGAGTTTTTAATACTGTAGTGTTTTGTAGGGAGCATTACGGCTCTCAACAGACACTTTGTCTGTCGAGAGCTGTGATGCTCTCACTAAACACTACAACGAACCTTGCTTGAATCGTCATATATGATCCACACTAACCAACATATTTATGTTTTTGTGTCGCTTAAAAATAAAATGAAGACACAATTGTTGAGGGTGTCACTGATATGGATGGATATAGTGACAAATAGTTTAAGTGCTTTTTGACGATAACATATTATATCAGTCGCGTATTTTATTGTTCAAAAGTCAACTCTTTCTTATAGTATAAATCGTTAAAAAGTTTTTGTCTGTTTCTGATAAGCTTTCTTTCTTATACTGAGCTTTGGATAAGCTCTATATTCGAAGAGTATAAAGCTGTAGTTTTATTGCCCCATAAACCTTTCTTAGTAATTGTAAAGGGGACCGCAACTTTAATAATTGTGCGTTCATTTATTAGCGGCCCACTCTGAAGATTTTAATTAATTAACAGGATCATGCAGTACAGAATTTACCGTGGTAAAAACATCTTCAAACCGTAAACTGTGCAAACAACTACAAAAGGTTCCTCCAACAATGTCTACAGCGGGCAATATCCTTTATTTCATTCAATTATTCTAAAGTATTCACTATTCATAACCAAATTACGATCTGAAGAACAGATCGGAAAGGATTTCGAGAATTATAGGTATTTGCGGCTTGCTCAAGTTATGCAGGTGTTAATGGAACGAAACAATGCTAATAAACAGAGTTCTTTGTTACGACTGTTTTATTTCCGTGCAGTTAATGTCGCCTAATATGACTTTCTTTATACTTCCTTCGTTTCCAGGACTTAGTCTATCATATATGTATGTCTGAAGTTATAAGTTTTCAGTGCGTTCTTGATAACAGGAAAATATTTGTATCAACATTTTTATATCTCATTAGCACCTTTACCACTTGTCCATGCCGCAAAGAACTTTAAAATCATAAGTTATCTTATATTGTAGGCAAGTTCTGCGGAGGAGAGATATCTCTGACGATTAGAAACTCACAAAGTCTGGAGACTACTGACATGCCGTTTGAGTACAGAAAGAGACAGTGTGCTAACACCTTGGATCTGGATCACGGACATGGTCAGTACAGGATCCACACCCAGCCCACATGTAACGAGGAGATTTTCAGTGTATTCAAGGATAAGAGCAGGTGAGAAACTGTTTTTTAAAGATCTTGTGTTTCAGCAGATATTGGTTTACACTTTATAACTGGTAAATTGACCTAATCACGTGATTAGGTAAACCAATCACATGATCACACGTAATGAATAAACTCGTTATGCTTCATATCTCGGTCATCTGAGAAGCTACAGTTCTAATTTTGTCAGGACAAACACAATTCAAATTTAGCTCGATCCGACTATCCAAACTATCAAAAAAACTATCAAAATTTTGGATTACACGGTATCACGTTATGACAATTTCTACAGCATGCATCGTGTATGTATACTCATATATTTTTACTTGTTACTGTGTCACTGTTATGGACTATAACATACTAACAACTACTATATTATAATAATATAAATGTTAACATTTGGCAGTATTCCAGATAGCCCGACCTGTCGCCGAAACAATTGTTCGTGAAAAACTTATGGACATGATGGTTTACCAGGATCATATGGACTGCTAATAACAGTATACAGACTTGCTTGAGATGATGTGAACCCCTTGACACTGGAGGGGGATTATATAAAACATATAAGTGATACGAAAAGTTTGTTTTAGCAAGAGCTTTCAAAATACATGTGTAAATCGTCTTCAGCTTGACACTGAATCAAGCAGGGTTCGAGCATTCTCTAGGGAGGCCGTGGGTCCATTAATTTCGTCTAGTAGACAGAAGAGTACCGTGTCATGAATTGGAATAGTTGTTGTTGTTGTTGATGATGGGCAATGTAAGACTCTACAAAACGAACGAACTTATGTACACATTTAATATCGTAATCATTTTATTTTCATTGAGCAAATGAGCAATATACTTACCGCTACATTCAATTGTATTCATAACTAATTATATCCGAGAGGACACATATGAATCGTAATCAAACAGTTTGATCAGCAATTTACTTTCGCTACAATAAAATGACAAATTATGTAGTCGGAACTTATTGCATCCAAGATACCATACGTTCCATACCATACCATTCATTTCGTCTTGACTTCATGATTGAAAATATGCGGTCATATGATCCTGTAACCAATCAAATAGATATGAAGCGGTCAAGATTGCATATAGTGTTACAACTGTTCACGAACACTGTTCGTGAACAGGTCGGGCTATCTGGATACTGCCCTACATTTCTTAGCGAACACCCCGGCACCCGAGGTGTATGCAGGAATAACGCTCTCAATGTTATTAAATATCATCACATACTCCACCCGATAAAACCTTCAAAGTTTTGTGGTTGTGATTTGAAGTACTCCTTTTCAACACTCAATCACAGTAACCTTTTCAGGCTATCTGCATCCGACTTTAAGAACATTTGGCAACACTACGATCGAGACATGAACGGGTATATAGAGGCGGAGGAGCTGGAGGCTTTTCTCAGGGACTTGTTCGTAGCTCAGGTAAGAGAGTTGGACTTTTGTCATCGATTAGTAAGGATATTAAAGTATTAAGTCATATTAAAAACGATCACCAAAGATAGAATATGCCTTCATAAAATCTAGACAAAAATCTGTAGGTGGATTTCAAGAAAAAGACATATCAAAATAATTACAAAACAGACATGCCGACGTTTGTTATTAAGAAATTACACGTGAAGTGGCAGAATAGGGAATTAAACTCGATTGATGCCAGCCCACTGCAAATGAATCAAATCGTTGAGTCATTGTCTTAATAAAAACTGCATAACTTTTTAATTTACTGAACAGGAAACATATAATCAAATTAGATTTTTTACGTCAAAAATGTAAATGACAACATCTAAACCAAAGTTAAATGAATAAATAAGCCTACAAAATAGAATTGGCCAAAAAATCAGTAGTATAACACAGCTACTACTATTAGTACTTGACATGTATTGCCTGTATATCTTGTAGATATAGGATACCATGAAATTGAAAAGCTTGGCTGTTTTTCACTAAAGCAAACGTTTGATATCCTCCAATTTTCACTCCATTTACCTTTGTTACGTTGAAATTAACAATTTGTCTCTTAAACAATTCTAATTCTAAATGATATTTTAAAACACCACACTTTACAGGTTGAGTAGGGACTACTAGTACTTATGTCTTAAAATTGTGTAATAGCTAAAAATAAGTATATTTAAATACTGAAAAATCTAAGTTAAGTGTTGAAAGTATTGACCTATAAAAATGACCTTCCGTACTTATGAAAGCCCATAGACTCAGTAGTAACAACTGTGCTTGTGTTGCCGAACCAGCAGAGTTTACTTTATTTTCTGTGCATTCTAATCGGATTTTCCTAATTACCCATGAACTCAGGCAGTATGACGGCTATGTTTGCTACACATTAAGTGACAATTGTCAGACGGCTTATGTTTTCACTCCGATTATTCCATAGCATTCATCATGCCTCCTTGATTGGTTCATTAGTGTGACTGCCTGTAATCTGTGAGGTTTATTTTGTCAAATGACAAGTAAAGTACGCTGTGAGGCTATATTTCACAGTCTACCGTTCAGAGCTAATGCCAATCACTCCGTGTGTTTGCATGAATCGTGTGAATTACGTTTCCCCCGAATTTGCAGCAATATAAACAGTTGGTTTTTCATCCGTTATGCAGTTGCTGTCTAAAACACATTCCACAGTCTACATACTGTACAGGCACTTGTACGGCTACTCTCCGTACCACACGAACTATAAGAGCTACTCCGCATACACTCCACACTTGTGTACATCGTTTTAGTGTGAATAACGAGATTAGAGGTACTTGGTTGTTGCCAACAAGTTCCCTGCACGTGCCTGGTGGTCATGGTTCATTAATGCAGCTTCTAAAACATAGAGCTGACAACTTGTGAACTCCTGGCACTTTAATGTGAGCATCTTCACCACGGTTTCAGATGTGTGACAGTACAATGTATATAATATGTAGTGGTGTATTATTCCGGGTCCGTATAGAATTACGCCCATAGATTGCTAATGATAATGGTTCTCTTTGGTGATTTTATGTGCTTATGGAGGATTGTGGCCGTTTGTTCACAATTTTCGGCTGTACTGTTATTATTTGTTTATTTTTCCGTCGCAAGTAAAGACATCACCTAACACCCCAGTTCCAAGGCCGGATATTATGCCAAATTATTAGACGGAGATCGTCTACTGATATTTCTCCGGTTTGCAGTTCCACGACCGGAGACCATCTACGGTAATTTTGATGATTCTGTATGATTCTGTATGAATTAATCTCCGAGAAATTCCCGGAGAGCTTCATCTTAGTCTAATACAGTAGACGGAGCCGGAGAATCATCTCCGGAGATGATCTACGGGAAATGGACCTCCGTCTAATAATTTGGCATAATATCCGGCCATGGAACTGGGGTGTTAGCGAAAGTAGAACCGACATATTTGGAAAATAATCCACGATGAATTATCACCAATTATAAGAATTACTGATATTACTGTAGTAGTTAAACTGAAGAATTCGGTACATTTCTTTCTTTAGCAGTTAGCACTATCAGTGCTATCAGTTTGTTTTTGTTTCTCTGAGAGATTCTAAGAGTTCATATTCACTTAGAAATCAAACTTTACTACACATCCCCATGTTTTTCGGCTTACTGCAGTGCATTTTCCACGCACGGAGCTAAAATTGTAACTAAAGAACTAAAAAATTTATTCCCTGCTCTAGCATTTGCTTTGAGAGGATTTCAAAGCAAAAAGTACTAAAGTAACCTAAAGTAAGTAAGTTCTCCCATGATCTAACTATTCAATCATCGATGACATAATATCGCGTTATCACAATATAATCATCACCTTCTGAAAGTTCGTGGTTTGTTGCTGCAGAGGAAAATTACTGTGAACGTGGTTCGCTCGTGAACAGATGAATTAATATGACGTAAATATTTCGAGGAATATGGAGCAGGGACAAGCTTGGTGAGCTGTGATATTATTAAAGTAGGGCTTTATTTCAGAAATCATCATGCTCCCTTTCTGATCCGTCTTCTACTTTCACGACATTGTCCCAAATTGTCTGCTTATGACCTTAAATCAGCTCCCAAGAGTGTTATCCTATCTTTATCGTCACGGTAGCTTTACAGTAAATAGTATGTGGTTTGTTCATTTTAGGTAGAAATGACTAAGCTTTGCTTTTCGACGAAGTTAGTTGCTTCTCATCGGCCTTCCCATTCCTCAGGAACTTTAAACAGATACTTTCAACTGTTAAAATAAACTGAGTTTTCGATTTTAGCGCTATATTTAATGAAAATACCAACAACAGTTGGTCATTTTAACATCATATTCTAGTTATATTACTATTCCCCAAGGTTATAGTAGATTAAAACTAAATTAACTTGATATTCTAGTAAATTACCATGCCATAAGGCCTAAGGTTATAGTAGATTTTATCCTCTTATTATAATATTATTATTCCCGAAGCTTATGATATATCATAATAGATATTTAAAATTAATATTATAATAGTATTATTCCCAAGGGTCAGTACATGTGCAAGCAGGAACTAGAGACCCTCAGAGTATCAATAATCGAGTGCTACGACGAGAACAGAGACGGCAGGATCGAAGTTTTGGAGATGACGAAGTTTCTTCCTGTGGAGAACAACTTCCTTTTACATTTTAGGTAACTATTTACAATCGTTTCAGACTTTGTTAGTTTCAGTGAGCCCTGAGTATAGTAAGACAGTTCCCATATAGTCATAAAAAACTAGAAATAGGAAAGATGGTGTCATTCTTCACTGCTTATACATTCAGTACAGCCAAGTATTTTTCATTCCAGATTGTCAAACGATGCGTTTAAATAATTACGGTCGAGTCATTTAATATGGTTTAATCAATACCGAATTATGCTAAACCATGTATAAAATGTAAAAGACTTGAAAGCAAGGTACTTATGAAAAATTCGCATCATCAAAGTCTGCATTCAGATCAACATTCTTACATTAGTCACGGCAAGATGAAGAATGTAATAAGTGTTGCTACTTGCTCTGTCTTTTGTTTAACCGGATGAGCTGCGAAGTATTGTGTTGGTGTTTTCTGGGGATTCGGTCCGTTAAGGTTGAATTGGTGCGCGTTTGGTTACCGTTTTTTGGAGTAATGCAATATGATTTGTAAATTAACCACTGGTTTTAGCAATGTTTGTGAAATTTGAGAAAAACACTAATGTGATACTAATAGTGACGTCTGACATGCTGTGCTATTTGTTTATTGATCATGGCAAACTCATAACAGCCAAACTGTGACATGATTTTGATGTCTCATGATTCGGAAAGGACTTTCGTTAGTGAGACATTATTTTTTTCCTTGTTAGTATTACATTATCCGTAATATAAGTCTAAAATAGGGTACCTAGAGCTATTAAAAGTGGATCTGGAGCTTATCAAATACCTCATCAGGATGTCTTTATCTTGGGGCGGTGCCATGTGGGATTGGATATCATGCTTGCTCTGCCCGTGGTGTTGGCCCAAAAACTCCCTAAGATCATCGTTGAGGCTCAGCCGCCAAAATGGCGAAATTGTGTCACTGCAAAGTGTGTATGTCCGCTTGAACCCGATGCGTCCACTTTAAAATTAAACACACTCAGGCACCTTCCACTCATCATCTTTTGTTCTAGAACACTCGTATATAACATTTTATAACTTAGAGTTCAATTCTTAGTATAGTTCGGTATTGATTACTTGATTAAACCATATTAAATGACTCGGCCGTAATGATTTAGATTATAGAATTGACGAATGAACTCCGTCGTAGTGATAGTGTAGGTCTCTCTTCTACCTACACTACTATAGTACTAGTCACTGCAGTTAACGACGAGCCTATACAAAGCGGTCATGTTGTATTATGAGTTCGGTTAGGATACGTTTATCATCACCACAATAGCATCAATCGTCACATATTCACAATTGACATTGTTGTCCATAGCTTAAGCAGTGACGACACAATCAACTTACAACTTTTCCAATAGAAGCCTATTATTACGCTCATTCAATTAACATGATATCATCTGTTGCTCATTATCTTTCAAATTTCCTGATAACTTTTTGAGGGACATCTGCTGTAAAAATTCCCAATATTTTAGGATAAAAGGGAGTGGGAAGATGACTTGCGCGGAGTTTATTGAGATATGGAAGCATTACGACAAAGACAAAAGTGGTTATCTCGAGGAGAAAGAGATCGGACATTTCCTATTAGACCTTCTCAGAGTCAACAGGGTAGGTGGTGCAAAGAAGTCTAGTACCGAAATAGATTGAAGAATAGAGCAACCTTCAACCACAGCTTTATCGTTATCTTTTAAATCTTCATAGAGGACTATTCATACATTTTAAATATTTATTGTATATGAATGATCTATTATTACTCAATATTAAACTCAAGCCAGGCATCTATTAAAGAAATATTCCTCAGAATATAACAATATCGGAGGAAGAAATGAAGAAGATGGTGGAGGAAGTGATGAAGAACTTTGACGAGAACAACGATGGAATGATAGAGTTCAACGAGATGAAGAATCTGCTAAACGTAGAGGATAATGTGTTAACTGAGCTGAGTCTCACCAAGAACCTGTCTACACAGCAGTTTAACACTATATTCGATTACTACGACAACGACAGTAAGTTGAATAATAGGTCCAATCAATCTCGCTTGAACACGGTGACTGGCTCTGTGATTTGTGTTGCTTGGATCGAAAATAGCTGTTATTATTTTGAATATTGATTAATTAATTTGTATCTGGGGCGGAATGTTGTGATCAATTGTACTCGATCATCATCATGTAGACTTCCTTTACAGCTCTACATTTTAATTTATCCTTACAAATGGTTAAATATTTCAGGAAGCAACTTCTTAGAAGGAGAGGAGATAAAGAGGTTTGTTCTAGATCTGATGCAGAGAGCTGGACACCAGCTATCAGACGACAACATCGATTACTGCATAACGGTTAGTGGTTGTTCTGAAATCTGAGCATCAGTTTTATACCTAAAATATATATAGTTTAGGTCCCTCTATATTTAGAGTGATCTTCCTAATGTCTTAAATTAGATAACTCGTGATCTAGCTTTAATACCAACTATCTAGATCAATTAATAGTTAAGAAAGATACAAACTTTGGTACATTTGGGGGGGGGCCAACCATATTAAAGTATATTAAAATGTAGGATTTTTTCCAATTTTGACCCGGGGATATACTTTAATATACTTTAATATACTTTAATATACTTTAATATACTTTAATATACTTTAATATACTTTAATGTACTTTAATATACTTTAATATACCTACATTTTCTCCATTAAAATTTTGAATCCATGTTACTTACCATATACTTGACCAATTTATGAGCCAAAATATATGAATTATGAGTTCAGAGGACTAGCAACTGGCTTATCTTCTAATCTACTAATTGTAGGTATATTGGAGGGGATGCAACGACCATTAATGACCATTAATGACCATTAATGACCATTAATGACAATGTCAGTTTTGTCAAAATTTCATCTACTGACATTAATGGTCATGTTTTTTCCGGCACTTCTTAGAGCGAAAAGGACGGACGTCTGCATCACTTAGACCCTACCTTAAGTTAACTAACTACAAGTATATGTTATTATTTTACATTTACAATTAGAGATTTAATTTACAATTAGAGATTTAATTCGAAAGAGAAAACTTAGAATAGAATCTTCCGTGGTTAGGCAGACCTTCCAGAATATCACTTGAGTGGATTCCAGAGTGAGTTAGGGATTACATTTATTAAGTTCGAATGTAAAGAAGAACAAATTTTGCGGCCACGGGATTTAAACCAGATAACAGTTGGTGACTTATAGTTATCAATAATAATAATTCAAAGGGCAATTTAGGAGTATCAGATCGTATCAATAGTAAAATAACAATCAATAATAAAATAATAATAACACGGGTATTAAAATTAAATACTTCGTTCCCGTTCTTATATCATATCAAGATTTATATTTTAGCCAAATCATTATGCTAGTCGATTATATAGTAATTACACAGTAGATGAACTTATTCAACTTTAGCACTTCATGAAATACATCGTCATCAGTCTGAATCGGACAACAAAAAAGCTGATCTTTTCCCAGGATTAGATAGAACAATTCGTTTACAGTTCAATACTCTGCCTTCGGCAGTTTTGACCCAAAATCGAGCACTGTCATCATGATAGGGACAAATTGATGCGGCAGGAATTCGTCTAGATCTGCAGTTGTCCTTTTTTGAAGCAGAGACACTCATTGATAAGATGGTACCGAGGCAACGAAGGGGACGTTTAGCCTTTTTTGGAACAAAGGTAGCACTTAATGAGTCGCCCTTTCGAATTGTTCGACGTTGACAGGGCTTATAAGAATTTTTGCAGCCCGGTTGGTATGGCACAGAACAAGCATTTATACTAAGTCAACTGTAAACAAGCATTTATACTAAGTCAACTGCAAACAAGCATTTATACTAAGTCAAATGCAAACAAGCAAACAGACAAGACAAGTTACCAACGTATAACAGAATAGTGCTTGGCACTCATTCCGAAACCGAGGTCCGAGCCTCTATTAGGCGAATATTAATTCGTTTTCTCAAACAAAACTCTGGCAATCTATGTAGGGGGCTGTGAGAAACTTTATAGAAGTGATACAAAGTGATCATAAATGTAAATTTCTTGGACATGTTGCTTCCAAGATAGTTCAGAATTTCAATTATTTAATGACCATTAATGACAATTAATGACCATTAATGACCATTAATGACAATGTCAGTTTTGACAAAATTCCATCTACTGACATTAATGGTCGTTGCATCCCCCCCGGTATATTAAAGTATATTAAAATGTAGGTTTTTTTTCCAATTTTGACCCGGGATATACTTTAATATACTTTAATATACTTTAATATACCTACATTATAAAAAATTATGTGAAAAAATTTGTTTTATTTAATGTATAGATTAGATTTACCTTTCATGTAAGGTTAGTCTTGTTCAAAGATATTGATACTTGACTAATTTATGAGCCAAAATATATGAAGTATGAGTTCAGGGGACCAGTAATTGGCTTATCTTCTAATCTACTAATTGTAGGTATATTAAAGTATATTAAAATGTAGGATTTTTTCCGATTTTGACCCGGGGATATACTTTAATATACTTTAATATGGTTGGCCCCCCCCCACATTTTTCTCACATCCTAGTCTGTAATATTTCCTCTCCAGGCGGCTCTAAAGGTTGCAGATAAAGATAGCGACGGCCGGATAAGTAGGGAAGAACTGGCTTCGTTCCTCTACACAGACAACACTGACTACAAGCGGTCACCCAAGTTCAAAAAGAAGAGTCCACGACCAAAGAAGAAGAAAAAGTCACCCGCTTCACCCGGAACTAGTCAATGCTTGAAGGATCTTGTTGAGGAGTACGGTAACAAACACTTGGACCCGAATCAGGATTCGGAGGAGGGCTAGTGAGGTTCAGCAAGTGAAACTCAGAGAGATTTGTGTTTAAAGATCAGAATAACAGAAGATGAACGCTGAAGTGACAATTGAGCGTTATGAGCATCATCGAATAAACAACGACTGATAAACTTGATTATAGTTTCTGGTAAAGAATAAGAACGATGAGTTGCAGATCGAGAAGTTTTGTATATTTTAGCATGGTTTGACTTTCATGAGTAGTGTTTTGTACGTAATGTGAGTTAGAGAACAGTTGTCTGCTGATAATACAGTTGTAAATACTGTTTTTAATCTCAGCGATTTAATTTCTCAAGCTCAAGTAGAAGTTCGACTCAGAGCTTGTGACATTTTTTAGTATAAAGTTGAGTACTTGACTAATTTTATTAAAACATTTTACAGTTGACCATTGACAATGAAACGACGATGAAAAGATACGACACTTAAGTTAAAACTAGAAATGAAATGGACCATTATCGTTATGAAAATAAATGAATTGTTTCAAAGAAATGAATTGTGTTTGATAAGTATAATATTTGCTTTTAGAAATCTCAGAAGTGTCTTTTAATCTGATCTACGACTGTGAGTCATGCCTCGTATGATGCAATTGATGAATTGAATTCTTAATATCTCAATACACACATCACCTCGAGTCTTGCAACATTTCATTAAAGTTTTGTTAATGAAAACGCCGTATTTGTATGAAGTCAACTTGACAAGGACCCCCTGCAGAACACATTTCGTTTCTCTCTACCAGTTATCTCCAAGACAAAGATGAGCGTCGTTACGAGGCAGAGCTTTTACCTTCGTCATGACTCATGGTGTGAAATCAATTACACCCTTATAATAGCACGACCTCCCCAGAGTGCAGACCAATTTGATCACTCATTATTTTGTGTGATGCTCTCGAATTTGAACAAACTCTCTCGTTGTTAAGCATGACTTCAGCATTCTGGGGATTTTCTGACCATAAGTCAAGCATGGATCTGATTCGAGCATGGCCTAATAAAATCTATTTGTTTTTCGATTTCAAAGAATTTGTAATCATGACCTCGTCACCTATATATCAGAATCTAAATCCGTCTAAATTGTAGACATCCGTGACGATAAGAGCGTTTTTTAGACGTTTAAAGATTGTTGTGTTATGACCAGTGCCCAAGTCAAACAAGTTCAGTGACATCTGTACTGATTTCACTCATAAATAAATGAAGGAGTGGAGTCATGTAGGTAATACTTAGATAGCTTATCTTCATTCAAAAAGTAAGATTTGATTTTAAGTATTTTGCACGTCAATTTTATCAAATTTTAATTTAATTTAATTTAAATGTGCAAAAATCAAGTATCTTTGTGTACTTTCGTCTTCGCCGCCAAAATTTGTGCAAAAAGCTACTTTTTTGTCGTCAATACATAATAATTTTCTCTAAAACCGCATAATATAGCAGTCACATAACCTTTCGAACTTTTCTCAAAGATTGCAAATTTATTGTAGCGCCAAACTTGTTTAACAGCAAGGGAAATTTTGAGATTAGGTTTGGCCACGATACGGCCATTATACAGCCACTATGTCTATACAGCCACTATACAGCCACTATTGACTATACAGCCACGATACGGCCATTATACAGCCACTATACAGCCACTATACAGCCACTATACAGCCATTCTATGGGCATGGCCACAATTTCCCAACAATAATGTTTGCCTACATATTACAATACCATCACACTGTTAAACGTGTATTCGAGATTATTCTACGAGAGTTCCATGTTGACACAGTGCGTTTTATGTAATTATGCTGGTGGAGTGGTCCGTAACCATACTGATATCAAGCACTGTACTGCAACGCCATGGTGTTATTCAATCTGTACACTACTAGAAGTTACTTCGTATTCCGTTCAAATTGCTTGATCGATCTGACGTGGAACCAGAAAAAGTTAAAATTGAGGCTGATCGCCCTTATTTTGGGCCACTCATCGTTTGGTCCGGTCAAATTGAGGTAGATAAAAGTGCTTACGGTTATTTGTATTGCATTGTCCTGTCAGTTATTTGTATTGCATAGTGATAAATCCTGTAGGTTATTTGTACTGCATTAAGTCCTGTCAGTTATTTGTATTGCATTGTCCTGTCGGTTATTTGTATTGCATTGTCTTGACCGTAAGTCGTAAAGACGTGTAACGGTGTAACATAAGCGATGTTTTTAAAAACCGCATATTTTCATAACCAGTCGCTGAAATTGTATCATGTATATATATAATTCATTTTCATCCAGACATGGCCACAGCCCAGGGGAAAACTTTTGCTTGCAGTATTACTATTATTGATTAGCCGCATTGCTATTGTTGACACCGATAGGGGGTATCCTCCAGAAGTTGTTACTGCTAATTTCAGTGGTATCTTTAATCAACGACTGCATGGCAACAGCATCAAATAACACGTCAGTCTCTTTGTCTGGTCTGGTCAGTGTTATTATTACCAGTACCACTCATCATGGACAAGTTAGCTACATAAAACTATCTATGTGTCCTAATCTCAGATTGACTTCACTATTTCGATAGTGTAGGGTTGAGGGAGATGAGGTAGACGCTTATTATTGGCCAGCTAGACGTGCGTGGCTACTAAATGATAAGACGAATATAAGCTTATCTTCGTCTTATCATGTAATGGACACACACGTAGTACGGGCTGTTTATTTTATGTAACCTCGTGCTTCGATTGTAAACTTTCTGGAACTAAAAGTAACGCAAAAAACCAATTTGTGCAAGCCGCAGCGTGATATTGATTGAATTAAACAGAGTTGACATGTAACGTGCTAACTGAATCTGGCAACAAACAGCACTGCATCTCGGTGCAACGATCATCCTTAGGAACCGTGTCAATTAAACTTGAAGGATACATTTTTTATACAAACATTCATTATTCACGCAGTTCCAAACAAATGTTCTTGGCTTTTTTGTTGTTGTGAACGTCCTTGTTTCTTATCCAATTATATCATTAATTTGCTTATCTTGACCTAAATGTGTATCTTATCTTAGTCTCAGAAACCTATTTTTTTCGAACAGATGTACGAAGTCATATTCCTTGGACAACCTCCAGTCACGCAATGGTTCAACAGGAGAGCAGTTCAGAGTAGAAAAACATCGTAAGCTAAAATTTCGTCTGTCACTGTTTAAGTTTAACTTTAACTTTGCAATTTATCTAAATTTGATAGTTTTTCACAGCAGCTTATCATGATCTTCAACCAACAATTTATAAAATATTCCTTCAATCCTCATCATAATAATGACTCCGGCATGGAAAACAATCAAGTACAGGGTGGCGTATAATTAACACAACGTCGAGATGTGACCAGTCACCAGTGAATACCGCTCTGACCAAGTGGCCGTCTTGCTGGAGATCTCTGGTAGTAGGTGTTAATATCTGGACTAGCTCCTCAGTCCTCAGTTCCCATGCTGTGCTTATCATGGACCAAACACTTTAGCCCGCAGGATCCTGCCAGTACTAGCGGACGTGAACGAGGATCATCAGAACAGCACTGGTAAGAAGAACCCCATGAAGCGAGGCAGCTCTATGAACGCACTCCCCAAGTTGCCGCAGAAGAGGAGCAGTGTGATGAAACCACCCCCTCTCAGACGGGCTAGCACCAGATCCTCTATGTCGGAGGGAGGATCTCCGCTGCCCTCCAAGTGTCACGATATTGCAGTTAATGGGGAGACCATCATCGTGTCAGAGATAGAAAACAGGTCCTTTTTCAGATCCTTATACATTATACAGTTATAGACTGCACTCGTTTAATACGAATAATCATTTTATCTATGGATGTTATAGGCTATTGCTGAAGCTCTTTAAAACGGGATGTCCTGCAGATTAAAGCTGTACAGTGTTGAAGCAGGAGTCAGGCTGTTAGGTACGATAGCGAGGGACAGTGCTATGAGCTGCAGTGGGACACATCTGGCACACAGCAGCACCAGAGGAACCACCTTTTGTAGTCTTAGAGACAAACCTATTCTACTAACCCCGCTTACTGGGTAAAGTGCTGTCCAGTGCATATTATTGATATTGTGGGCTGTACCCCTTGCTCTGTGGTTTTTATTTTGACATAACATAGATAGACCGATTTATTGTTTCATGGATTAGAAAAGAAATTGGGTAGGTTATTACTTATTGTTATGTAGAAGGTTACTCATTTCAGAGTGATTGTGAGGCAAATAAGTGCAGGAAACGGGTACACGGTAATATGTACAAATGATGGAAAAGTCTTCAGCTGGGGTAAAGGAGACCGTGGCTGTTTGGGTAAGAATTCGCTAACAATTTTAAAGTGAAAGTCAGTCAGGTTGATTGCACAAATTCCAACTTTAAGATAAAGATACAATTGGTCGATATTTTCTGGTTGGTTTTTACAATTACATTAATGTTAGAAGAACAATTCCCTCCAAAACCTGAGAACCTCTTACTGATCCTGATTTCAGGACAAGGTGATACGGACGGAAGAAAAGAGCCCCAACAGATTCTAACCCTACCCTTCACGGAGATTGTGCACGTGAGCGCGGCGCACTGCCACACCTCTCTCGTCAGCAGTGACGGAGAGGTGTACATGTGTGGGTCCGGATCCAAGGGACAGCTCGGCACGGGGAACAACTCTGATGCTATTCAACCAGTTGCTCTCGATGTCTCTGATTCAGCAAAAATGGTGCGAAATCTCGTCACTCCTTTTATTTTTCGTATATTTCCGTATGTCTTACAGTTTGGAATGCCTTTGAGCAATTGGTATGAGTAAAAAATTGTCAAGCTCCTGAAACCATGAATTATTAGTTAAACTCAGTAACAGCATTTTTATCAACTATTATTTTCCAACAGGCATGTTGCGGAGGAGATGAGAACCACCCTTTCACATTGATATTAACGGTTGCAGGAACAGTACTCAGTTCAGGAGACGCAGAGAATGGTAAACTGGGTATCGGCAGCAAATGGAGTAAAAAGACATTCTCAGCTATCGGTAATTGCTCATTCGCCCATTTAAAGTTTGTATCAAAGTTATTCAGATGATGCGGCCACACTTGGCTCAGCTCAGGTACCGGGTGAAGGAGCCAAGGTGGCTAATTTTTTAAGGGGGTTGTCAGTTAATTTTTGATCCAACACAGCTTTAGTCGGCTCTCCACTCTCGGTGCATCGATTATCACCAATATTGAGACATGAGACGGAAAGGCGGACAGTGTTGAGTCTGCTAGATATCGCCTCGCATAATCATAGGGTGAGAGTCGGAATAAGCATGAACAGTATTTAGTACCTACATGCTCTGATGTGGTGGCATGATAATGCTCGATACCCATTACCCAATCAATTTGAACAAGCCCCATGGTATAGATCACGGATCAACAAGACGTGTGGTTTACAAAGTCAGTTCCACTCAATTTATCTTCAGGGAATAATAATTATGCCTATTTCTAAAATTTCTCAACTTTAAACCAAGGCTCTTGGGGGTGTATGCAATTGCACTTTGCACTCGATTTCCAGAGTATGCAATGTACTCCTCGCAATTGAACCTCGGCCCCTCCACCCGTGGCCTAGTAAGATTGGTCTTACACAGCATACTAGTCATTGGAAACTCATATTCTCATCAGATATTACCACTTAATTAATGTAACCACTTAATTCTCAATCAGGCAAGATTCACTTTGGGAACAATCGAGTAGATACGATATCAGCAGGAGTGGATCACTCGCTAGCCCTCACTTCTAACAAAGTAGTATTCCAATGGGGCCTTATTACAGGTACTTGTAGACTGGTAACAGGTAACAGTTAACTGTTAACAGGGCACAATTTAGCTCTACACCTTGACTTACCAAATTAGAGCCTTAAAGCCTCATCAACCACCACAATTGAGTAGCAATCTTGCTTGTCGAAACCAAAATTTGGACCTGCTTCATGATTAAAATACCACACAGGGGCAATCAGTTATAAATTATTCCTAAGTATCTGCTCTGAGGTTGTTACAAGCCTCAAATAACAAACATCTTAAATTATCGGTTTCCTGCTCTCACTGCACGGTCCACTAATCATGCAGAGCCAAACAAATCAACCGCAACGAGAATTAATAACAGGGTTAGAGTTACAGCCTTATTAGCGTACGGTCCCTACATGCCCATTTTAACCAACCAAGGGATTAGGGATACTGGGATAGGCTACCCGCTAGTTGCTACCCTGCTCCCTATAAGCCCGCTTAAAGAGATTATGTTGTGTGAAATTGACAGTATTTATGTGGTTTGTGACAGCATTTAACTCATGTGTTACAGTATTCAAGTGGTTTGTGACAGCATTTAACTCATGTGTTACAGTACCCCCTTCAGCTGAGGATAGACATGGAGTTGTGAGAACCAGAGTGGAGAACACACCCAAACAGTTGGAACACCCCTCCCTTCAGGAATTAGTACCGGAGAAGATATTCGCCGGTCACCAATACTCCGTCATATGTGGACAAAGCTCACGACCCCACTAGCCGTGGGGAGTGAATGCACCACCGATTATTCAGCGTTGATACCATCTGATGAGTTGCAGATAGGGTTGTCACTGAAGAATGCTGATATCACGTCACTAACGAAACTGTTAATATCCATGCCTTGACATATAAGACTAAAACACCGATCAAGCTTAGATTTTATCCTAAGCTGTATTTTTCACCAGTTGTGTGTAACATACTACACAGACCGAAATAAAGATAATGAACAACGCTTATCCATAATATAAACGCTCGCTGGATTCTTAGATACAGTTTTGGGAGTTTTTTTTTATTTTGCTCAGCAATATTTAAATGTAATGTAATTTGTTCTTTGTAAGAAACTTGATTTACGAATAGATAAATGTTTCGCTCATACAAAGCTGTGGTTTAACTGATGTTCATTTTAAACTGGAAATCCAAATAGACTCTTACTACGAAGCCCCGATCTAAATCACGCGTCAGGATCTAGGAGTGGCAAGCGTTTACAAACTCAGCTAACAATCGAGTAAGAGAGGCTGGAGGCGTCCAATCGCACGTCGTCTGCTTTGTCATGATCCCAAGATCACTGACTTCAGTACCTCTTATTAGCATTTGGGATAAACTGTAAAAGGAAGATTGAGTACACAACCTCCAACAGAGCCTGAGCAATACCGGGGGCCCTCGCACACATGTAAGGGTTATTTATAGATAATCACTGGCCCAAATAGCACTTTCCTAAATATTTATCACATAATTATGACAGCCCTAACAACATACAAGATGAGTCAATATTTGATAAACCAGCGCTGCCCATCATGACCATTACGTATTGTTGCTCGTTATATATGCGAATTATATATTGGTTGCCATTAAAGATGTCGAACGGGTAATGACTGGTGGGTAATTATTCTTATGATCGGACTGATCTAACGTCGCGGAGACTGAAGTGATTGCCTGGTCGGTGGGGAGACAACGCTCAATAGCCGGCAATAATAAAACGCTAATCACTCTCTAGAGACATTAAATCCATGGATACATGATGACCAGGTAGACCATATGACAAGCAGGTCTCCTCCGTGATTGGTTGCTAGGATACATGTGACCCTGAGCACTACACACCACGTGGGTTAATCAGCCGGCTATTGGTCGACCAAGGATTGCCTCAAAGCAGTTATCCTAGAGTCGACACCTCATTATCAAGCTCATTAAATTATATAAGGATTTTAATTGTTTGGTCATTTGATTGGTAGGAAGCCTCTAACAGTCAGCCGTATATCAGCTCACCAATATTCTGGACAAATTAAAAGAATCCTGTCACTCGGGTTAGACTAAATTGCCACTCTAATGACCAATCTGTGAGTAGAGATTCACACTGCAGGCTGGTCGCTTCCTCCTCCGTTTATCTATACTATATTGGAGGTTAAGTGCAAATAGCTCACGAAATAGCATTATACGAAGGGTGTAAAATAGCTCTTCTACTTGACTAAGAGCTTCACGTGCCCGAGGAAATAAATCTTTATTGCCAGATATCGAATATGTGTGAAAAGCTCTACTGACAAAATTTGTACAAATATTTTCTAATTGAATCCAATATATTTGATATTGTCTTATCGATGGATTAATACTCCCTAACTCTTTTCCGGTTGATCGAATTTACAGTGATGTAGGAAGCTTCATTTTCTAAGGGGTACGCTAGCCCCCCGGAGGGCAATTACTACTTACATATTATATGATATGAAGCTTGATAGTTGATACCCAATCAATTTAACTAACCACAAGGTCAATATCACAATAAGAATGGCAGGAAGGGGTTTTATGAAACATATGAGTTATACAGTAAGTTGTTTGTTTTAAAGTAGTACAAGAAGTATAGTTTACAATTCGTCAACAATATACGAACCATCAAAGTTTACCTCTATTTATAAGAATATAAATACTGTCAAATATAGTGGCTCAGAGAATACAATTGAATGATTAATCCGAACCGAAGATACAATTATCAGGGATGAATTAACCAACAAATGTAAATGTGTTGAGTAACTCTACCCAACTGCTCCTGATATCTCTTCCATTAGATACTCAAAAGTGTGAATAGTATTTGTTCATTCTAATCATGGAAATTAGGTTAGCTGGTTAGATTAATCTGAAATTAAGAAGGTCCATATCCCCAAACTTACTTGAAATGTACAACACTGACCATAGTCAGAATATTTTATAACAGAAAAGTTGAAATTGACAACATCTACAGTTATAGTTTTACTTAATTAATTTATGATTTCAATACTTCTAACAGATTAACCAGATGTTTCACTAGTACGAGGTAGAAACGGGCCTACAAAATTCCAGAAATCAACTATTGCCGTACTTATTTTAACATTTCGTTCTTGGTTCATTAAGTTTCCGAACATTTCCAATTTGCATAAAGCTAAACTGGTGTTGGAGAGTCAGTATAGGGCCAGGGATTTAATTGCCAGCTATAAAAACCGAAGAATTGTCAAAAAAGTAAGCGACAAATTTTGTGACTGTTTAAGAGCCCTGATCAACTTAATTTTTCATCCAATCAAGCAATTAACTAGCTTAGAGCAGGCTTCAATGGATGGGCTCCAGGTTTCAGGGTTTGATTGGGTCCAATCTGTCGACCAATAACATTTATAAGACGTTTTACGGTAGAGGTGAAGCATTTCTGCACGTGGTTGTGATTGCCCAATCATGCAGGAATCACCTCTGAGTCTTACTTCACCTCTGGCAAAACTGCGGATCGGAACAGCTCAAGCCTCAAAGAGTAAGTTGGATCATTGCGTACGTGGAAATAGTGAAAACTGGTGTGATTGATCTGCTCCAGAGGAGCTGAACAGAGGAGCTATGAATCTTTTAATCAAAAACGTTGGAAAATTCCTAAAATTCACGAACCGGAACCCGCTGCTTGTGCTACAGCCAGTGTCACTCACGTGCTGAAGATAAAGAAATTGAAATACAAAATTAAATGATGGACCACAATGGACAGTCCTTGTACCGTAGCCCCAACTTCGTGAGTAATCAACATTTCGGTAAGGATAGTCCAATTATTGCAGCTATTAGATAGGATGATTTATTGTTAATCAATCTTCACGTTTAGCTTATAATTATAAAACTACCTATTTTAAATCTGAACTTCTGCATCTCTTATACCAGTTCTCCTTCTATTATAGGTATTTCCACTCATGGGTGACCTTCAGGGCAGCAAACAGCATTTAATGGTTATGGTTAGACCGATAATCAACATGCCACTATCTCACCATGTTCGATAATTTAGAGTTTAAATCAAGACATCAAAGCTAAGAATTGCTTGATCAAGCAGGATTAACCCTGGCCCAATATACCAAGGGATCATCATGAATTGGTAATCATGTCACGTGACTATCTAATAACTAATAAGAACCTTTCGCTGTCTTCTTCTAACAACTTGCGGGTCTAATTGCGCGACAAGCGTGTTCATAATTGGCTGAGCATATGTCTTCAACTTCAGGAATGAGTAGTCACCTTTAGTCCCCCGGCAAGGTCAAAGACTTGAATCAACTTCTCCGATTTTAATGTTATTGATAGGCGCCATTTTGTTGCCATTATACTAGACATCTCATCGGCACAGATTGAATCTAGCCGTGAGATGATTATTGCTAAATCATTAAGAGGAGTCAGAGAAGCTTCTGACCTCCGCACCACCCTGTCATTAAGCACTCAAATCTGTCAGCTTTACATGGTATAATCCTTTTGTTTGAGGTTGAGTATAATTTTCAGCATTTAAGTGATTCTAGAAATTGAATTAATGATTAACGTGTGATTAGCAAGGCTGGATGCCCCATCCGGATCTATTTATCGGTCCTGGCTCTATCCGTAGGAGCAATTATAGCCGTTTCAAACCAGATTTCTTCCTTGTAGACCTCGATCAGTAGTGCGATTAATCGCTGCGCACGTGCCCTGTTTGGCGTAACACGTGTTATTGCGGAGGTAGCACGTGTTCAAGTATTACCAATGTAGCAAACAATCATTAACGGTATGTAAACGCGTCATGTGGTAACGTGACCACCTGCGTGAGATCATGATCTACGACAAGCAGATGACCGAGACCTGATTCTACTCACTTTCTCGATTTGCATTTCAGTCGTGCACCCCAAATATTCTGTGTTCAGTTTACAGACACTTTTTTGTTCTTCGTTTCCAGTCTTGAACTTTTAATTTGGTATCAGATCTTTCTGTTAACACAATCGAACAAACAAGTAAGTAAGAATTCTTCATGATTTTTAATATTGCCATTTATTTGGGTGCTGCCCATTTTATAATGCAAGATTACCCATTTTTTTCTGGTTGGATTTATCCCATGGTTGGATTTATACCATGTAAGCATCGTATTATTCCGTCTGGCTTGTTTCCAAAACCATCTTTAAACCCAATAATCTAGAAAACTGAAAATATTTTCAACAAAACCCCAACCCCGCAGTGATGGACAGCAGCAATACCTGCCGAATCACAAAGGAGGAAGCTGTGCCTTATCAGAAACTATCCAACATCATGATGGGACTAGACACCCAGCCTAAACCGCAGGTTACATTTTTACCTTTTAGATCCTGTTTTTGGTTAATACCAACAAATTCCGAAAAGTTTTTGTACCTGCATTATGTAATAACTATTTTTAAACCTTACTGGCAGAGCGTGCTTAATGGTAAGTCAATCTACCTTAGCTGCAATGAAATTAGGGTTAAAGTTCTTATCTTAGATAACGAATTAAGACTGGCTCGTTCATTACATGGCATGCCCCGTTACATTTATGTCAAAAACTTTTGAAGGATAAATGACAATTTTTGGTAATTTCGAAAATTTTTATCGTATGGCATATATTCGAGTGAAAATCTGCATGCCTTATTTGCAGATGCATTTACTTCTTGAAGTACTCAATATTTTATCAAATAAGAGACAGCTGCGATAAACGTTATCAGTCTAAATTTCATAAGGAGCACCCTAAAACATTCCAAGGCAATTCGGTAGTGTGGCATAACACAAGAAGCACATACAGTTCTATATAAGAGCACTTATATTACTGAATTTTTATCGTGCCTATAAAATTGTTCCGTTTAGAATACATCCAAAACCAGATCTGCAGTCGGTGCCCATCCTTTAATCGAGTGAAACTCAATCGGATTATGGGATATTAATCATTAGACATGGCTAGTGCCGAATTTTGTGTTAGGTTTGGGTAGAAAATATAAGGCTTAATGGCGTATGTCGTTTAATCCTCCGACATTTAAAATCCCAGCATTTCATCCTCTACTTTCTTAAGTTGTACTATATAAATATTATATATTATATATTATATACAATAAATATCGAAAACAAAGTCTCTCCCAGCACAAGGGGATTTAATACAGTCAAACAAAGGTTTCACCTTACGGACATACATATGTATATTAGATTTAGAGTAGAGAAGTAACTTAACAAAAATTGGAATTAAAGTTGAAGATTGTGTCTGAATTGGAAATGAATTTGAAGATGGAATGTCCGGGTACCAGAGATAAGACCGAATTTGGTGCGTGACGAATTCCATAAAATCTGGGTCACGTACTTCTGCGTCAGTCTAGTTGAAATTGATATTTGCAAATCAAGCTTCAAGTTTTGTTCTGATTTAAGGATGACCTTTGAATGTTTTCCTGGTTTATTTAGATATTTTATTATGATCACTCATAAGCCTGAACAGTTCCATACCATATCTTGATTCTTGAGACAATGTCCGGACATAATTAAGAGTTCCAAAAACTAGAGATTATTTTTGGCTACAACTTCTTGTTAACAACTGAATTATTTATTATAGATCTTGTACACAATTTTTCCTAGTCTGATCATCAGTGTGACCAACAGTCCTTTTTAGGAGTTTCATCAATTCCTCTCAACGGTCAACTGCTATAAATTCACACCAAATATCTGATTCTCCTGAAAATCGTAGATAAATCAATACCAATTGGGATTGGAGTGTTGCCCAATCTGAGTCAGAGACAGGTCACCAACACAACCTCTTATAGTTATACCTATCTGTGATTGGTAGAATCTAACACTGTGACAGAGGTGTCACTCAGGATTTTGTCAAAACCCTCAACATTCCTCGGAACATTATTTTGGAGCTGCAGGGCTGACAAATGCATTACAGATGTTTCACGCTAGAACCCAATAATTGGAATCATAATATACTGGAACTCTTGCAGACTATACCACCAAATCAGCTGGCCCCTAGAGGTGTAAAGTAACCCTGTATGCCACCAAACGATGAGGCTAGTCCAGCCTGCGTTGTTCAAACTTGAGACACAATGGTAACACTTATTTAGCTCTTGTACACTGTCTCACAGGTCAAAATGAGGGATAAGTCGTTGGTTCGTTTCCACGTGGCTCCTTCACTCGTCCACATGCTCCTAATGGGACTCAAGACAGAAAATCACCAGATAATTGGTTTATTAAATTTATTTCCAGTTCATGCTTACCTATCGTTTTTAAATGATCAAGGGTTAGAGCACATGGACACTGCTAGTTATTATCGGCCCGCTTAACAACATTTTCTGCGAATTCAGCTCTTCAACAAGTAATTCTATTACTGCACTTGATTGTGAAAGGCATGGTGCACGGCCCTTAATCTATCGATTGCAATGAGGTGCATGATTCTTCAAAGTTTTCAAGGCTCCACCTCCAGATATGAGACGTGATCAGTTCTCAATCCCGATAATCAGAAAATCGCTTAATTCCACACGTGAACACACCATGGTGCACCGAAAAAGAAATCTCCTTAGCGCGCCTATAATAGCACGTGTTAATTAGAATACATTAGCATGATAGAAGTTTTGCACGTGCTCGACGAACTAGGGTTCATCGATAATTAAATTGCAATCAATCGAGCGGCTTCATGTAGTAGATTAAATTTGAAGAACAAAAGTTTTTTTCTGCGATACAATGGAATCATGCTGATCTGGTTGAAGCTTGAAAGTGATACCTTTATAAAAGGATAACTTACAACTGCAGTTTGTGGCGATGTGATTGAATGAATGAGGTCCTCAGGTCAACCAAAAAAAGAAACATGCCTGCTGACCTGCCAGCTGGCCAGGCTTTTTTATGGCGGAGCTCATTGGCCGGCTAAGTTTAACGGAGAGTTGTATACCTAGGCTACAAAAAGCACCGACTGTATCAGAATTCAGAATATTATCATATAATATGTGTTCGTCTACCATTATTAGCAAGAAATAACCAGAAAAACGGGTTCTTGTCTATTGAATTAAGATAACAAATTGAGGACTAGGCATTACGGGAAGAGAAGAAGTAGCGCCCAAAATCTGACCCCTGTTATGTTTTACAGATGATAACGCCCTACCGCTGCGACACCTGCGGAAAGTACTTCACCCAAAAACCTGGACTGAAGAAGCACATCAGAATTCACACCGGAGAACGACCCTACAAGTGCCCTATCTGCAACAGAGGCTTCACGCAATCTTCTTCCTGCAAAATTCACCTCCGGACTCATACCGGTACGATTTTATAATTATACCAAAATATTTGGCAAAATGTTTCTTGGAGGGGACTTGTTAAAATTCAGGCCAGTTAAAATATATTATTTTGGTAAGTCACGTTCAATTTTGAAATTAAGCAGCCATGCAGTTATACGCAAGTACCTGAGTTTTTAGAGTTCTGTTGAATATCTAGCGATTAAAATAAAAGGTCCATAAGACTTTCAAGATTCCAGAAATCGCCAATGTTGCCACTCATACCTAAGTAGCCATCAGTCCTTTTGTGAAGTGTGAAACACTGATAGTGCCATTGGATCCGTTGTCGGCATTTATTGGCGTCAAAAGTACGGCTAATAATTTGGGTAAAAATTTGCTAAAGATCTTAGCTTCATAAGTTTTCAATTTATATGGCAAATATTGCATGATGCATCCCGACTCAGTGGCGAATCCATTTCTAATAGATAGCCACCGAAACGCACCAATGGCTCCACTGAAAGCGCACTAATGGCGATATCCGGCATTGATGACGCCAAGGACACTACTGAATAGCGATTACTGGGATCTCTTATGACAACTTTGCCGAAAATAACTTGTGTTATTTACTTTTACTGACATGATTACTGGCTTTATTTACACATATCCGCCCTAAATACTGCAAACTGTAGGTCATTAGTCTTACTAACAAAATTCTTTTATTTCTATCTTAACACCTAATACAAATCATGATTAATTTTGGAATAATCTGAAAGACCTGAATATTTCCAGGTCTAAATTTCTTAATTAATCCTGCTAGTAATATCCCCTGCCACATTTGAGGGCCCATTATATTGTACAAATAGTAGTGAACTATTGAGCACCGGGGCTAAGTAAGGTATAATGGTGAGGGTTCTATGAGGGATATGGGAGGGGGAGGAAGGAGCACCAGCCGACATACAGTCTCCTCACAGCTGGGTTTAAGAGGGAGACAAGGTTTCATGTGCCCACGTGCATCGCCCGTCAGCACTAAGAACTTAAAGAGGGATCTCACCAAATTATCAGCATAATGCTCAACTATTCCGGCCCACTGTGATTTGAGTGGCATGGTAATAACGGTATTTCGTCTGATAATTACCGGTTAGCTCTTTTAACTGACATTTTGATTGCAGCACCTCTATCATTCCCCGTCAAATATAATGTATTTAATTGTCCATTATAGAGAATTTTAACCCTTGAATACTACAATCGGACACCAAGAATGGGTACAAGAGTATTATAATTACTAGGAAATCTCTATTTAAGCACACATTTTCTTTGAAACTTAGCCTAAATCCCACTTAAAAAACTTTAATACTTATCGGTGGTAGATGGTATAGTGCATGCAACTGAAGGCTGGCAAGTTATTGACTCAAGATCACTATTCCCCAAAATGTTGATGACATACTTTGATTAGAAATTAAGGATTATTATTACCGAAGCCAAATTATTTTCTAGACAAAATTTGACAGAGTTTTCAAACCTTAGGAGAACAGAAAAGAACCAGAAAATTACTTAAAGTAGCTGAGTTCTGACAGCTTTTTAGGAATTATCAAGCCCTTACGGCAGTAGTTGGTAAGTATGAAATAAATGCCTCAAATCAACTCGAAAAGTGCAATATACCGGAGGTCACCAACATCATGACTAATCACCTAAAATTTTCAGGAGAGAAGCCCCACAAGTGTCACATCTGTGGGAGATGTTTCCCGCATTCCAGCACGCTCGTAAACCACATAAGAGGGCACACGGGCGAGAAGTGCTACAAGTGCCAGTGGTGCGGCAGGGCCTTCACTTGCAGGAACTATCTCAGAACTCACATCAGGGTTCACACAGGTAAATACCGTCTGATAAGAATTAAATCTAGCTTTAATTAGCGATTGCATAACTTTATCTTCAAGTGACCTAGATTTCAGACGAATTAACTTTTCTAATCCTTATCAATATTTTCGTTATCGTGATATGAAGATTAGTAGGATACATTTGGCATCTATGTCATCGAAGTTTCTAAAAATGTCCAAATTCCAGGTGAAAGACCGTACAAATGTGTAGACTGCGGCAAAGCTTTCTCTCAGCTCAGCAACTTAATGCAACATAACAGAGATATTCACACTAAAGAAAAGCGATTTAAATGCGAGGTAAGAACACAAACATATAGCTGCAACAATTCGATTTAAGCAGTTAATAAACCAGGACTTCGGATGAAATTCATCGTGCCCTTTATCTTCAAAAACCAATCATTACACAAAACCAAAAGCCAAGGTTGTAATTTTATCCTAATTGCAGATTTGTGATCGAGCCTTTGGAAGATTAGAAACACTTCAATGTCATCTGAGAACCCACATGGGAGAACACAGATACAAATGTGGGATCTGTCAGAACACTTTCTCGCAGGTTTGAATAAGTTATATTTTATTTGTAGTAGGCTGAGTGATCAGGTGGGATACATCCCTCCTTCCTGTACTGCACTTTTAAGGAGAAATATTATACTTTTTACAACTAATGATTGATGCGGAATAGTTTTATTACTAACAAAGTAAACCTTCAGAAACCATTATTGAAGATGCATTTCAAGACACATTTTGGAGATCTTCTCACTGCAGAACAAGAAAAGATTCTACTGGAAACATCAGAACTTTTCAATGAGAACATCATGAATATGAGGTTAGAATTAGACGCAAAATGTAACCGTAATATTTGGTTGTTATTTTTAATTTTCTCGCATAAGCCATGATCGAATGTGAAAAGGCCTTAATATACGGTAAAAAAAGATAATTTACTTTTAACTCATATCACCTCCCAACAAAACCAAATTAATCAAAATCTTTCTCAGTAACACTTCAATGGACGGCACTGAGGGCGTTGGAACTTCTCAAGACCAGACTGTGCTGATGCCGAAAATAACCTCAACCTCCAGTTTCTCAACAATCCTCCCTGAACAGATGCAGATAACCTCCATAGAGTCTCCACCAGCATCTCTCGTCGGGTCCCCTCAGATCGCCAGTTCTCCTATGAACTGCTCCCCACCAAACACCATGTCACAAGGACCACCTCTCTACACGCCCTCCAGTAGTAACTCCCCCCAGTTCGGCTCCCCCGCTGCAGTCATGAGAAACTACATGCCTAGGAAGCTTGTCTCCCCTGGAGAAGAAACCCAGACCAGGAAGTCCGGACTGAGCTCCCTTCTGAACCCCAGAGACCTGGAGGAGACCTTGTCTAGTGTCTACGTGGTTGGTGGGGCGGCTATCACTTGCAACCTCCTCCTTTGGACAATACTCGCCGTCAATGCAGTCAAGTACGTGATTATATACAGGGTGTTACAAGACTCGTGTCCAAATTTGAAATTATAGATTATGCTGGAATTTGCTTGATAGAAAATCAGGCACCAGGCGGTAGGAAGGGTTCGTTACCTTTATCCTCGCACGCCCAACCAACTAGTTCAAAATTCAAATAAATTCAATTATAAACCGCGGGACAGCTTATCTGTACATTCTAAGAGCCATAATAAAGGTTACCAAAGGTTCGAATAAGATTTTGCACAAAAATCTTTCAGGATTTATCAACCAATATCCGGGCTAGCCAGTACGTGTTACATGTTCTCGGAAAATGGTTTTGGGTTTCTTACATCCAATTGGTGATAAATTGGACGGAAATGTGGTTAATGGCAGTGTGATTAACTCTCATCCGTTTCAGGAACTACCAGACAGCTGTTGAGGACCACCTTGAGCAGTTTGGAGGCCTCAAGTGACCGTCAAGCGTCAAGCGACAGAGTGGGGCTAACGCGATAATTCCAACATCCTACTGCAGCTAGACAGTGTCTTCCGGCAGTCACCCCCTGATTGGACGCACACTGAATATAAAAAACACTCCGCAGCCGGTCTAAAACATTTCACTTTGTGTATCAGTGGTGTGCGAGAATGTTTATTTTGAAGACATGTACTTATTTCTGTTGTTGTTATGAGTTTGCAGTTGTTTCCTGGGTGTCAGAATAAACACACGCACTGTAGACGTAGTAGTTCGAGCTGCAGTCATCCATAGACTCTGTTTTGAACACGATTTTTAGATTATTTATTGGGCTAATCAATATCTATCTGTATAAATATAATTGTATGTAATCTTCAAATGATGTTGTAACTAGAAATCGCGTGTATTCATTCGAGAATTGTTCCGCTACGTACCTTATCTGTTATCGGCCAGTCATGGAAGGCCCTTATTTAAACAGTTTTCCCTCTACTAGTAACAATTCAGTCTGTTCACAATTTTGAATTTGGTCAGTTCACAACTTGGTCAGTTTGAAATTGATCTCTTCACAATTTGGTCTCTTCACAATTTCTCAATTTGGTCTCTTCACAATTTCTCAATTTGCTCTGCTCTCATTTTGGGCTCTTCACAATTTGGTCCGTCCATAATAGGGCCGATAAAATAAGATAAACTTTGTTAGTATTTAGGAATGCAAGTTTAAAGAAAAAATTGGCTCATAAATTCTGTTTAGTAAGTTACGGTTCCAATCTTATAAAATCAATTATGACATTGGTCCGGTCCAAAGGCAGATAAGAACTTATTTCTAGACGGTGACTTGCGTACCTACGGTGGAAGCAGCATGGTTTACGTTCACGACCTTGATTCTAACTAGAGTTCAATCCACCTTCACGTTAAAACTTATCTGAAATTAGACCCTTATCAGGCGTGCCAGTGACGCCGCGTAAAATTAACCTAATTAAGAAAAAGGGGTATGCGGCCACGTGACAAGACACGCGTACCAGCTCGTGATCGTGTACACCCTCTCCGGACAGTTTTAAAATTCAGCTGCGTTTGTTTAAACGGCTCTTGTTGGTTACATGACTGACGGCTGACCACTGAACGAGTCTCATAACCGTTTCATTGCAGGAATTTTGATTTTCGTGTGGCGCATCATGGTGTTACATTTATGTTCTTTTATTTTTGAAACAAGTTCTTACAGACCGATCTCGTCTGACTTATAGTTATAGGGGAATTCTGCAAATTTCGATAAATCTCTTATCGTATTATTAATTATTGATGTGACAGTGTCCGGGGCTCGGGCACAAGACTGGATATGTAAAACTAAAATAAAAGAACAGATATATGAAGGCAGTTTCGAGGCGGTATTTATTATAGTAAATTGGTTAAATGGAATATTCCCTCAATTTTCCTATACCCTGTAATATAACACATGTTAATTTATCAGGGTGCAGCTTCAGCGTCTTTTGTTGGCGAGCAGAATTACAACTTACTGAAATTCAACTCCCGTTATGACAAAGCTCATGTTGAACTTGCCTTGAACAGTATTCTTATATCGATAATAAGTTTAAGTTAATTAAGATGGCCGATGGGAGGGGTGTTAAACGTGTTTGATTGGTTGCAAACCCTTATCAAGTTTCCTTATCAGCTAGTTTTATGACGCATCTCATACAACATTGTAAATTCGACCCGGCTCAACTCATTATCCTGTGTTTAGTTATAATACCCACCCTTGTCCTTTCTCTTGTATAAGTTTGTGATTCACATTCTAAGAAACATCGGCTTAGCTTTTAGTCATTGAGCCATTCAGTTTGTTACAACTTGCAAGTACGATAATTAACGATACCTTTTTCTAGGCTCACTTGTAACTACTCAGATTTGGTATACATCCGAATCCTGATGGCACTCTCGCGGCACTCTCGCGGCACTCTCGTGGCCGCCCGCCGCGACAGTGCCGCCATGGTGCCATCGGGATCCGGATGTATGACCCTCAGATTGTCCTATTTTTACATCTCCATCATCAAATTGATCGTAAAGTTTGTACCTTTACGATAACTGTGGGGAAGGGGGCTTAGTCTTATTATGACGCTAACACACCGGAAAATTAGCTACAATGAATAATGGCAAATATCAAAACCTTTTTCTTCAGCTCTCTGCTCATCTTGAATTGCACTTATTATGTAAATGTGCGTTAGTTAACTATGAGGATTTTAATGACCCAAAAAGGAAAAAGGTTAACCAGACTTAACCTTCAAATAAAGACTGCAGAGATTTTTTATTTAAGGCCAAGCCGACGCTGAGATAAAATAAAAACCAGTTTGGTTGCTTTTTATTCTACTGTCCACACCCGCAGGTAGTTTTCCACAATTTTTATCGGCGGCAAGCAGCAAAATGAAAAAGCACATTTTTGACATAACGAAATTAACTATGCTACTAATAAATATTTTCGGTCGTCAATTATGCTTTAAACTGAAATATTAGTTACGCCGAATAGTATCAAGAATCCTCGTTTAATTTTGTATTCCTTTACTAATAGATGTGGATTCTCGTGGGGAGGTGAGGTGCATTTGTTTACTTTAATAGTAATTACCTGCTCAGCAGAGGAGAGAGGTGATGCACATTTTGTGATATGGAACGCTTGTGACGCTTGTACCTCCTTCTTGTTACCCCCCTTTGAAGGTCCCGAATTATTTTCTGAACGAAAGCAAAGGTCGTTTTGATGACTGTTCTACTTCTTGACTTAAAAAATAACGTATTTTTTTTTTTCAAAAATTTACTTTTACCTTAACAAAAAAGGTACGGAACCGGTGACCCGTAAAAGCAAAAACAAAAAAAATTAAAAACCAAAAAATGAAAATAATTCGGGACCTTCAAAGGGGGTAACAAGAAGGAGTTACAACTTACAAGCGTTCCATATCACAAAATGTGCATCACCTCACTCCTCTGCTGAGCAGGTACTTACTATTAAAGTAAACAAATGTACCTCACCTCCCCACGAGAATCCACATCTATAAATGCTGCATAAACTTTAAAAGCGACACCACTCGTCTCTGATTCTTGTTTTTAATTTTGAAATCAACTAACTTAACCTAAAATTATCTCTTGCCATTAGATGAAAGTGTTATTGGTAGCCGCCTGCCTCCTGGCTGTTGCGTTGGCACAAGAAGAACCAGAATTTGTGCCTAACTTTGAGATTGCCCCGGGGGTGAGCACTTTTCGTTGATTTATTTGAAGACTCAATAGGTTTTAAGTTTTTTCATTATGCCGTTTCTAGGAGCACAATCAGAAAAGAAAAGAGTGATACTATTATTAGTAGGGTCAAAGTCACTAATTTTCTAACTTATTTCTACCATTACTACAACTAGTAGGGTCAAAGTCACTAATTTTCTAACTTATTTCTACCATTACTAATATTTCAGGCAAAAAAGACCTCGTTCCTCTACCAAATTCAAAAAGGTTTAATTGAGGGCTACGCAACGATATTCCCGGATGGTGTCAGAATACAGAACACCGCCCAGCTTGGTATCATGACTGCCAAAAATGATCTGTGTAAAATCAACAAACCTGATTATCAAAGTCAAGGCAGTGTCATCCTAGGAAAAACTTGCAAGAAGGCTTTCGTCAAGGTAATTTTAAATATTTCAATGGCCACGTTCTTCGCCATTCTTCACCGTATTTTTCTGTGACATTCACGCGGATTTAATTTTCGGAAATCATTAGTCAAATTGGGACAATAAATTAAGATAGTCTTTGGAAGTGGACTCTGAAACGTGACAATGGAATTTAAAACACTCAATAATCAATAACTAGGTGTTCAATGCTGATGAAGATCAATGCAGTGGCGTATTCTGTGATGTTCTCGAGGTTGCTGAGGTGTTCCTCAACGACACTATGAGAGCCATGATTGCGGCTGAGTTCGACAAAGATTTCTTCAAAATCATAGAAACTGAAATCCTCAACCCAGTAATGGAGTACAACTGCCGATGCTCTGGTAAAATGATGGACGCTTGGATGGGCTGCAAGCACAAGTTTGTTTTTTAAAACATTCATTTAAGTTGTAACCTTCCAATTGCATGGAATGAACTTTTCACAAATGCCAGCAAGTTACTCAGGGAATATGATAGTTAAGCATTGAGTTTAGATCAACCAACTATTGACTAATGATGCATTCTGATCAGGATTGGAGAGGCTGATATCTGGTACACTGTGATGAACTTCGGTGGCTTTGTAAGTATAGTCTTTCCCTTAAAAATGTATCAATTATTTCAATGAGGATGATGGAATATTTTGCTAACGTGGCAAAATGTAAAAACTTTCTGGAATTAATTAAGTCTATTAACTTTCTAGAACACATCCGCCGCCTACCTCGAGGGTGAAGACTGGTTGGACTTCTGGGTTGATGTCGTTAAAGACAGATTACCTTGGGATGACGTAAGACAATATCATATATTAATACTGATAAGAATGTGACTTGAAATAAAGAAGAACGATCAACTATTGACTGATTATATTGAATTACAATTTTTGTAACGGACATGGAATTAAAATTTATCCAAATCAGATGTCACTTATGCTTGAACGAACCATGGCTAACTTGTGCCAGACCAACCAGGACGATGAAGGCAAATGCTATACTTACTTCTACAAAGGTGAATATATCAATATTTAATACAAATAGATCCGTAAACATTTCAACTAGGCATTAGTTACAATTTACAAATGTCTCGATCAATGAATAATAATCTCTTTCACTATACTATTTAACTATTTGCTGCGTATAAATTTTAAATGATCAATGTTACATGACGCATGCGGCATGTGCTGCAAAGGACCGACTATAAACCTCGCATTTCATTTCAATCTCAATGACGACCACTTTTTCCAGCTTTCAACACCCTTTACCAGTGGTTCCTTAAGTCTACTGGAGGGGTCCCAGCTGTGAATAAACGCGGCGGCAACAACAGAAACAACGATGTAGCAGTTCCCGAACAATGTTCCACGTGAGCCTCCTTCATATTTATTAAAACGTTTTAAAATTGTACAGTAAAGCAAATATTCAATATTGCATAGAACATGAAGTTATTGAACAGATCATAGATAATGGGCGCTACTACATAAGAATTATAACAAAGTCTGAACTAAGTGGCTCGGTTGCCTAAGGTTACTGTCTGGTCCCAGTGTGCTGTAAAGTGTAAAGAGGGTGCAAGTTCGAATTCACTTAGTACAGCCGTTATATTATAACTGTTGTATCTCCGATTTACACGTAACCCGTTACAACTTACTATCTATTGTTGAGCTCAGCAAGCTTACAGTTTTATGTATGAATGTAATATTTTCTACCATAGCAATAACCTAATTATTCCCCAGGTACGATTTATCAGCATATGCTGATATGGAAGCTGAAGACATCTCGTTCGGAGACATCAAAGAGGCTGTAATCGAGAAGTTCTGCGTGGAAGAGTGTGAGGATGTCTATCAGGATACTTTCTTGGATGCTGCACAGCTTCAATGATTCAAGATGAAGGTGAGTTCCAATTTGTGCAACCACTTATAGTTAAATTATGATAAGACAAACAAATACATGTATTATGCAACAAAATTTCACAGCCAAAAGAATGCACGTTTAAATATGTATAATATGGATTCAGTCAAGATCATTTAATCAATCGTATGATATGACACAGCTCATTAAGACGATTCATAATACTAATAGAGCTTGTTCTCTTCAGTTTTGGAGACTTCAGTCAAGAATACCGCAACGGGAATGGGAGATATCTACAAACGCCTCTACCCAGAGAATGAGGATGCTGCAAATTCTGGAATATCCGAATACTTCGGATACTACGAGGTGAGTGCCGCAAAATGATTTATACCCATATCACTGTAGTTGTAAAAAAGCTTTTTTAGTAGCTACAGAAAACTCGGGATTTGAGGGTGGCCTTAATCATTTTACGGTAAATTTTCAGACCCGATTTAGCTGAATTGCACTTTCTAAAGAACAGTTTGTTTTTTACAAGAGATCAAGAATTTGGAAATGATAGCTCATTTAATAATAAATTCATAACGCGAGATAGTAATAGTGTGTCCGCAGAACGCTATGGCGATGCTGAGGAACCCTACTTGCACAGAGACTAGCGTGGAATACGATGTGACCCCCTGTGGTGGTGCAGGAGGAGAAGAAGAACTCGGAGAGGTGTCTTCATGTGAGGGTCTCAGTTCTAAGAAAGCTAAAATCTGCAAAAAGAAGGCAAAGAAGGCAGCCAAGGCAGCAGGAGACGAGGAAGAAGAAGGAGGCAATAATAAGAAGAATAAGAAGAATAAGAATAAGAAGAATAAGGGAGGCAAGAAGGGAGGCAAAGGCAAGAAGAATAAGAACAAAGAATCAGCCTAAGCGTTGTCTACGTCATTTGAACTTTTGAACTGGCAAGCCCGGTGATGGTAAATTGACATATTCCCGTAGAACGGACTTCGTTAACTGTTAACTTACTAACAGTACATCTGTACATGTAGCCATGCACTGGGTAGAACATTTTTATGTTTAGCAAAATAATATTTTCTTATCATAGCTTTCTGTATAATCTTTTATAGTTTTTATTAGTAAATCCTTTATATGAAAAAGAGAACGATTGTTTTACTACCTTACGAGACATATTTAAATGATACGAAAGTGGGTGGTTTTCGGGAAAAAAACACCATATTTTCGGACTACCAAAATTTAGGTCACCATCATTATTTTCCCCAATTATTTTTCACGTATTTTCCTTAATTATGACTTTATCGATTTACTATCAACTTATCAATATACTAGAAAACCCGTGGTTACAGGGCCAGGGAGGAAGCTAATAGTATTTTTTGATAGTAAGTTTAAATCGAGTCAAAAAATATCCTACTACTCAACCGAAGATACAGCCGATTAAAATGTTGCTCGCACTATACACAACGTAATATCTTGAACAAAACCGATAAAAATACCGTTTTAACAATCTTTGCACGTGCACGTGCGTGTAACAACCCTCGTTACCATAGTTACTTTCCAACCTTTTGCTTTTTACCTAATTTGCACGTGGGCGGTCGTACAGTGTACGTACATTGTACAAAGGGAATCCTCTGAATTATAATATAGACTAGAAAACCCGTGGTCACAGGGAGAAACCTAATAGAGTAATAGTATTCTTTGGCAGTCAGTTTTAATCGTGTCAAAAAGTATTCATGATCCCCACCGAAGATACAGCCGATTAAAATAGTAAAATGTTGCTCGCACAAACTGAAGCAAAACGCAATATCAACAAAACCGATAAAAATGCCGTTTGCCAATCTTTGCACGTGCACGTGCGTGTAATAACCGTCGTTACCATGGTTACTTTGCAACCTTCTGCTTTTTACCTAATTTGCACGTGGGCGGTCGTACAGTGTACAGTGTACAAAAAGAATTCTCTGAATTATAAGTAAGACTAGAAAACCCGTGGTCACAGGGAGGAAACTAAAAGCGTTCTTTGAAAGTAAGTTTTTATCGCATGAAAAAACATCCATCCCAACCGAAAATACAGTCGATCTAAATTTAAAACACTTTTTCAAAGTTTCAACACAACGTAATTACGTTTTCACCATTAAGTGAGAACGCTTTCAGTTAGGAACTTCAAAGTTTCTAGACACATTTGGCTTGATAATTGAAGTGCTTTCCCAAAATTTCAAGTTGGTTGTTTACAATTTAACCGAGTTATGACCCTTTTAAGATCTTGCAGATACGTGATCCAGCACTTATAGGACAGCAACCGAAGCGCTATAACGCAAATTTCTTCGGTTTTAAGGAACGTCACTATCAGTATTCACTCAAAGTGATCAGATCATCATCCACAAACATGCTCGGGGGGGGGGGGGGGGGGGGGGGGTGTGTGCACTACACTTTTTTTACACTATTTTACACTACACTTTTGCCTTTTTTGGTGTATGGTGTAGTAAAAATTATATTAAAAAAGATACCATTTTTTCACACTATTTTACACTATTTCACACTATTTTACACTATTTTACACTATTTTACACTATTTTACACTATTTTACACTATTTTACAATTTTTTACACTTTTAATTACGCTTAACAAAATCATCCTCTAAAAATCTTCTTTTTTCCTATTATTTTCTAATCAGTTCAACCACTCAATTACGGTCGATTAGTAATTTGAACATTAGAGGCTTTGTAATTCACACAAACATCATAGCTCTACAAGATTGCCAACATCAGAGACTACAATCGGATCAATGTATCTGACCCAGTCAACTAACAATAAACAAACCAGAATCTAGTATTGTTCTTTTGTATCTTAATAAGTACTTGCAATATCATTAGATCTCAGCCATTATGTGGACGTAGCCTTTTTACTTAAGTATTGAGGTAGAGTGGGGTAACCCACAAACAAACAAAGAATATCTGAGAACAAGCACTTGACAATAATGTGTTAAATAATTATGCTAATTTAACTTTAAATGGACCAGTACAGGTCCAAATGGCAATGTCTGTATCTGTGTATGCTGCTGCGCTCAAATTTAGTTTCTGTGTACATACTATACAGTGTAGGCTAGCTTAGTTGTGCTTGAGTTTGACATCTAATAAGCAATTATTATCATTCAGGTCAGCATTTCATACTTCATAGGTGCTTTTTAACAGGTTGTCACGGTGTAAACATAAACAAACAGTATAAATGAAATACATTAGCAGCTAAAATAATCGAATGGTGCAAGAGTAATTGTTTTATGGTCACATTCGCTTGATTGCAGTTGTTACGACGATATATTTGTTGTCGTTGGAGAAATATGGCAAAGTCAAACCCGGTGAGTTTTAGGAAATATAAGTATAAAGACAGTTTTTTTTCTTTAAATTTTTAAAATAGTGCTATTTTTATCCCTCTCTCGATATTACTTTTGATAATAATGTTTAAGTTATTAACCTACTCAATCATCACGATGATAACTTAAAATATACTACAGCTAAACAGAAGAGGGACCGTTAAAAACTTGGCTAGTCTGTACGATGGATTGGCTGCCAAGGAAGAAAAAGTAAGAGATTATTCCTGCTTATTGCGTTCCGGTTAGAGTATCAGTAATATCGTGTTATTACTGATACAGACACGAGAACATGACTTTTCCTGGGTCTTTATCGAAGCGCTGTTTCTTTAAAAAAATCGTTTCGCACTGTCAGTAATACAAGACTGATATGGCCCGTTACATTTTATGTTCATCGTGGTATGGCTGTCAAATTTCACGAACTTGTCAGAGTCTTCAAATAATCAGAGACAGGCCCTTTATAATTGTAATTATATAACTTACACGCCTCGATAAGAGAACGACTACGTTATTTAGACGGCTTCTCCTTTACTTCTTTTGTTCATATTTGCTGACTTCAATGTGCCATAATTTCGAATAAAATTAAACAATTTTACGCAGGATATTGTGCTGCAGCGTACAAGGAGCATATCAGGTCGATCCCTCGGTTCACCATCACCAACTTCACCAATGACTCAAGATTTCGTTCAAATTGATGAAGGAGTAAAACAAGAGAACACACCTTTAGATGAAGAGCGGACAATTGAGCCAGCAGATGATGAACAGAAGAAAACTACTGAACAAGAACAGCTAGCCACTACTGAACCAGAACCAGCAGCCACTATAACTGAGACAGAACCTGAATTAGCATCTACCACTGAGGCAGAACCTGAACCAGAACTGGCAGCAACTACTGAGCCAGAATCGGCAGCCACTAGCGAACCAGACATGGTATCGACCACTGAAACAGAACTTGCATCTTCCACTGAACCAGAAGTAGCAGTAACTACTGAAGCAGAACCGAAAACCATTGACGAACCCGAACCAGTAGCTGCTATTGAATCAGAATCGGCACCCATCGCTGAAGCAGAACCGGAAACCATTGCCGAACCTGAACCAGTAGCTGTTATTGAATCAGAATCGGTACCCACCACTGAAGCAGAGCCAAAAACCACTGCCGAACCCGAACCAGTAGCTGCTATTGAATCAGAATCGGCACCCACCGCTGAAGCAGAATCGGAAACCATTGCCGAACCCGAACCAGTAGCTGCTATTGAATCAGAATCGGCACCCACCACTGAAGCAGAACCGGAAACCACTGCCGAACCCGAACCAGTAGCTGCTATTGAATCAGAATCGGTACCCACCACTGAAGCAGAACCGGAAACCATTGCCGAACCCGAACCAGTAGCTGCTATTGAATCAGAATCGGCACCCACCGCTGAAGCAGAGCCGGAAACCACTGCCGAACCCGAACCAGTAGCTGCTATTGAATCAGAATCGGCACCCACCGCTGAAACAGAACCGGAAACTATTGCCGAACCCGAACCAGTAGCTGCTATTGAATCAGAATCGGCACCCACCACTGGAGCAGAACCGGAAACCACTGCCGAACCCGAACCAGTAGCTGCTATTGAATCAGAATTGGGACCCACCGCTGAAGCAGAACCGAAAACCACTGCCGAACCCGAACCAGTAGCTGCTATTGAATCAGAATCGGCACCCACCGCTGAAGCAGAGCCGGAAACCACTGCCGAACCCGAACCAGTAACTGCTATTGAACCAGAAACGACACCCACCACCGAAGCAGAACTGGAAACCACTGCCGAACCCGAACCAGAATCAACAATCGCTGCTGATATCGAGGCTGCTGCAGCACATGCGGAAGCAGAACAATTATCCTCAGATGCACCAACTGTTATCGAAAATGGAGCGAGTGTTAACGGAGTGACAGTTGTTCCATTGAATGTGGGAATGGAGGCGACACAAAGGAAGATAGGAGAAGATGAAGCAATGACGGAGGAGTTGATACAGCGGGTTGAGAAACAAGAGAGAGAGAAAAAGGTACGTATTTGTTTTGTATTACAGTATATAGTGCAGTTAAACGTTTGAAATTGTGATATGAAAAAGTCATTTTTTGTACGTAAATTACGATAGTTTCCCACATTAGATCAAGATACACAAATGATAATCCAATCCCACACTCAGAAATCTAAAAAGGATAAGAAAAACAGAGACGAAAAAAAGGAAAGGAAACATAAAGATAAAGGGGAGAAAACTACTGAAGATAAAGATGGGCATGCGAAAAAATCTAAAAAATCTAAGAAGAGCAAGTCATAATATTAATTTAAAACCGATAGGATTGAGTGATTGATTTGGCTTCTTGGAAAGCTGCAAATCATATGATCAGCTGTTCTAGCTCGGGATTATATTGCTTTCCAGATTTTCAAAATATATATCTATTCGAATTTGCTTTCTTTTATTCAGGGACCATTTGCTGTAATTCATGAATTTCATGCTTTAAATCACCATGAATTTTAACGCTGGCATTCTGAATTTTTGGATATCGCCATTGCAATAACGGCATATGGATTAGGGAGGTGCGGGCTTGATTAGCCTTCAAAGTTTCGGAGCCACCACAAATACAATACATTATTTTAAAATTGATTGTATTGCCATTAAAATTCAACAATTGATTGTGTTGTTTCTGTTTTTAAGCGTATCAATTTGAGCATTTCCAACACAACCTTATTCACAGAAAGTAAGTTTCCCTCGAAACCTAACAGCTCAAACGGAACCCGGTAATCGGATAGAGAAGATCATTAGAAAATTAAAATACTTTTTTAGTGATAGCTCCTACAAGTTATCCGAATCTGCCAAAACTAGACGTTGACAGGTTACTCAATATGAAGAGTAAATACACGAACATTTTACCACTCAACTATCCTGTCCTTTTGAAATATTTTATCAATCTTTATCGAGTATCTTAAAGAAAACTCACCAAATGAGGGGCCGGGCGTTAAAAACTCGGTACTGCTCACTACAACTGTTTCTCTTTCCTCCACCACAGCTCCTTTGTTTGCATTGGTAGCTATCCCTTTAGTCTTCCTATCAGTGCCTGGCCCTAGGCAGTACATTGAGTATTAATTTTAACCGCGAAAAGATTTCACTTAATTTTGAGCTTTTAGTGTAATGACTAATGATGCGATTTCGAGCTTGTAACAGCCAGCTTTTCGCGACCATGCTATAACAATATATAATTTTTTAGATATCGTTGAGCATAAGCAGTGATACAACGTATCTCGGGATGATCCGCAGAGTCTCGACTAATTTCGGCTTACCGCCATCAACAGGATCGATGAATCATCTAGCGGGAAATTTGAAATCAATTATCAATAAACAACATTCCGAAAGTATAAAAGTAAAATTCAAAAGAAAAAGTCAGTAGGAATATCTCAGTTCAGTCTTACTCTGCACGTTTTGTAGTTGTTTTGGCCCACTCCATGCTTTCACAGTAGTTACCTTATTTACATTACCTACTTCGTACTTTTTCCTACTGACTTTTTCTTTTGAATTTTACTTTTATACTTTCGGAATGTTGTTTATTGATAATTGATTTCAAATTTCCCGCTAGATGATTCATCGATCCTGTTGATGGCGGTAAGCCGAAACTAGTCGAGACTCTGCGGATCATCCCGAGATACGTTGTATCACTGCTTATGCTCAATGATATCTAAAAAATCTTAAGATCCTAACGTATTTTATCTTGGGAGGATTGCGGCTAATTAACACCCTTGCTGGACAATCTCTACTTTCCTTAACGTCAGCGAAAGCTTTAACAATATATAATAAAATAGAAATACAAAATAATATAAGTCTACAAATTGATACGTTTTATACATTTGTCATAGTTTTAGTAACCTGGTAGAGATAGATAACAGAGACCAGACTTGAACCAGAGCTGAGAGTAAAGATTATCCGAAGACATTAAAACTCATTTCGTAGAAAACGAGAAAAGTTATGACGGTTTATGTACTTGCACTGTGCAAATATATAAACCAATCTGTAAAATTTAGAAGCCGAACATGTATATAGTACAGTCATTTAGGGCATTTATGGAAATGAAAGAAACCCAGTACTGCTGAGAACCGTGCTAAGTACTCGCGGATTAACGGCCTTGTTAGGCAGAACTGTAAAAGAGATGATAATGCTTGGGCTGTTAGAGTAGCTGAGGAATTAGAAGATGCTGCCAAGCAGGGCCAACAAAGAGATGTTTGGCAGAAAATAAAATCCTTAACAAACAAGAGAGTAAGCAGATCTGCGGCAGTGCGGGATAAGAATGGGACACTTATATCAGATCCCGAAGCTCAGTCACATCGCTGGGCCGAATATTTTGAAGAACTCTTGACGCCAGCAGCAAATGCGGTGGATTTCTCTATATTGGATCAGGATGAAAAGTTACTTTCTTTTGAATACCTTAGTAATGATGATGAACCACCGTCCTTGTTTGAAATTGAGGAAGCTATCAAGAAGTTGAAGAACTACAAGAGTGCTGGAATTGATGAAATTTCAAATGAGCAGTTAAAGTACGGTTCTTCTGGACTTCTGCCTTGGTTAAAGGATCTTTTTGAAACTGTGTGGAAAAGTGAGGATATTCCTAATGATTGGAGAAAAGGAATAATCACCATCATCCCAAAGTAAGGGGACCTCACATATTGCAACAATAACAGAGGTATAACGTTACGTTCAACTGTATCAAAGTTATTCCAAATTGTGTTGTTAAAAAGACTGAGTAATGGGCTTGAAAAATTGCTCAGAGAGAATCAGTGTGGTTTCAGGAGAAACCGTTCTTGTATAGATCAGCTGTACTCACTTCATTGTATAATACACAATTGTATAGAATTCAACGTCCCTTTGTACATAAACTTTATTGATTTTAAAGCTGCTTTTGATTCAATCAATCGTGACTTTATTTGGAAAGCTTTTGAACATTATGGTCTTCCGACAAAATATATCAATGTTTTCAAAGCGTTCTTTAGAGCAACTGAAAGTGCAGTTCGTGTCAATGGAGAATTGACAAGATGGTTTGATGTCGATTCGGGGACTGGACAAGGTGATGTGCAAGGGCCCCCCATTTTTAATCTTGTACTTAACTGGGGATTAGAACTTGCAGAGAAGTTTAAAAATATATCCCGTGGTTTTACTCTTCAGTACAGACAAAGTTCCAGACAACCGGAAAAATGTGTCATTGATCTGGACTATGCTGATGACATCGCAGGAATGGATGACACTGTTGAAGGACTGCAAGAAACTACGGACAATATTGCGAAATACTGTGGGCTCGGGGGTCTTAAGATGAACGCAAAGAAAACAGAGATCATGGTCATTGGGAAAGATACATCGCAGCACCCACTCCCAGAGAATAGGACCATAGATATAACTGTCGATGGAAACTCTGCAAAGCAGGTCACTCAATTCACTTATTTGGGTGCCACAATTACATCAGATGGCAAGATTGATAAAGAAATAAGTGTCAGGATTGGAAAAGCAACTGGAGCTTTTAACCAACTCAACAACATTTGGAAGAATAAGAACATAAGCATTAACAACAAAGTGCGAATCTACATCGCAGCTGTTCTTACCATTCTGACCTATGGATGTGAGATATGGAACACGACTCAAGTGCAGACAAGAAGATTGGAGTCTTTCCATCAGTACTGCTTAAGAAGAATCCTGAGAGTGAGGTGGTTCCATCGAGTAAGTAATGAGGATGTTTTAAGAAGGGCATCAATAACTGCTCTTGCTGACATAATAACAACAAAACGGCTGCGTTGGTTTGGACATGTCAGTAGAATGCCTGAAGATCGGTTACCCAACTATTTACTTGAATGGAAACCCAAGCATGGGAAGAGATCAAGAGGCAGGCCTAGGAAGAGCTTAAATGATGTATTTATTGAGGATGCTGAGCAGAGATTGGATCGGAATGGACTCACGATTGATTGTATGAGAAGATTAGCTGCAGACCGAAAGGGATGGAGAAATGTTACCCGCCGAAGTTGTATAATACAAAGTAATGACGCAGTCGACGCAGACTAATCCTTTTGGATGGAGATCTCGCCATGTAACATGTATGTATGGAAATGAACCCGCAAATTTTCAGATACTCACGAAACTTTGCACAGACCTTCCCAAAGGTATGAATAAACGATTTTCGGTTGGAGACATTTTTTTACCGTGGGGAAAACCCAGGAGGGCCACGCCCATATTGACCCAATAATGTAACTGACCCTTTGCTTCTGAAGGTCGTAGGGACTTCAAAAAAAATCCTTACTTTTCGAGAAATTCGCCATAAACCATTTTGGGGGTGGCGCTGAGCCCATTTTACTAACTTTTGATATGATCGTGATAGAGTCTTCGGATGAAGTGCGAAAGAACCGCAATTGGCATGAAGAAACATATGCCTTAAAGTGCTTACTTTTTCAGTTATTGGCGAAAACTGATTTTCGGTACTAGAAATCATGCAAAAATATTGGTATCTGGTAAATTGGGCTATGAAGGCCCTAGAGATTTTTGAATGAGTACAAATTGTGCAGAATGGCCATGTTTATATACAACTTATGAAGCAACATGTACCCTAAAATGATCACTTTTTGAGTTATTAACATAGAACGGGAGGCAAAAATGGCTGATATAACCTATTTTGCTCTATATCGTGCAAATTTTCTCTGGTTTCCCCCCGAATAACTCGAAAAGTAAGCAAAGTATCAAAAGTTAGTAAAATGGGCTCAGCGCCACGCCCAAAATGGTTTTTGGCGAATTTCCCGAAAGTAAGGATTTTCGGCCATGTGTTGATCAATAACTTCTATATAAACATGCTTATGCGGCTTCGTTTAAGCCTATTTTGAAGTCTCTACGATCTTCAGAAGCAAAGGGTCAGTTACATTATTAGGTCAATATGGGCGTGGCCCTCCTGGGTTTTCCCCACTGTAAAAAAATGTCTCCAACCGAAAAACGTTTATTCATACCTTTGGGAAGGTCTGTGCAAAGTTTCGTGAGTATCTGAAGATTTGCAGGTTCATTTCCATAAATGACTGGACTAATACAGGACACTGGGAATGTTTACCAAAACAGAACTACCAAACAACTCCAAGAACTACACTGGGAATAGGATCACTTCGTTCTGAAGTCCTTGTCCCTGTAGTTATGATACTGTCCACTGATTGGTCTTCTACGACAAGTCACGTGACACTAAAAGACCAATCGAATGCGGTCATTGCGGATTTAAGGAGACGGCACGCCGCGCGGTGATTGGCGCCCTGAGGTAAGTCACGTGATATTAGACTACCCAATCAGGCGCGAGTGTTTCAAACATGGTGTAGCGACATTGATGTAACTAAAACACCCGCCCAAGTTGTTTGCCATATCGAATATGTTGTGAGTTCTTTTATCTCTTACACAGAGATAAGTTACAGATGCAATATCATTAATTGATTCTCAAAAGAACGAGAAATTAAAAAGTGTCTGGTTCAGGCTCAGAACAACCGTTATTAACATGTTGCTGGCATTTATAAAGTTCATACTTAACAACAGACTTCCGAACATAAAGAGAAAGATTATCACGTGACAAAGATATACAAAGTAAGGTAGCTCAGGGTTAGACCACGGGATTGAAAACATTAGGATAACCATCGATATGTATATCACAATATATCACATGTGTATATCACAAATCTGATCAGAATCTGCAAATTTTCTGAACGCAAATTTGACAGATTAGATGAAATTTTTGCCCAGAAACCAATTAGTCAGTTAATTGATGATGGTATGAAACTAAATCGGGGTACTGGAAGCCAAAATCCCGAATAAAATTGTAAAATCATATTGTCCCAATCTCTGTCCCATTTTCAGTTTTTGAAGATGAAATTTCCAGGTAATTCCAGACCGAAATTTTACAGTTTTTACTGAATTTCTCACCCGCAACCAGTTAGTCAACTATTATATAGGTGGCATATGACACGATTGAGGTGCTGGAAGTTTGATTTCGGTCAGAGGAATCCCACAGCAGAAAGCTTAACAAAACGAAAAGTTGTATTTTCAAAAGTCTGTCCCATTTTCAAATATGAAATTTTCTTAACACAAATTTGACAGATTAGATGAAATTTTTGCCCAGAAACCAATTTGTCAGTTAATTGATGATGGTATGAAATCAAATCGGGGTACTGGAAGCCAAAATCGCGAATAAAATTGTAAAATCATATTGTCCCAATTTCTGTCCCATTTTCAGTTTTTGAGATGAAATTTGCAGGACCGAAATTTTACAGTTTTGACTGAATTTCTCACCCGTAACCAATTAGTAAGCCAACTATAGGTGGCATATGACCCAATTGAGGTGCTTGAAGTTTGATTTCGGTCGGAGGAAGCCCACAGCAGAAAGCTTAACAAAACGAAATGTTTTATTTTCAAAAGTCTGTCCCATTTTCAAATATGAAAGTTTCTGAACACAAATTTGACAGATTAGATGAAATTTTTGCCCAGAAACCAATTAGTCAGTTAATTGATGATGGTATGAAACCAAATCGGGGTACTGGAAGCCAAAATTGCGAATAAAATTGTAAAATCATATTGTCCCAATCTCTGTCCCATTTTCAGTTTTTGAAGATGAAATTTCCAGTTTTGACTGAATTTCTCACCCGCAACCATTTAGTAAGTCAACTATAGGTGGCATATGACACGATTGAGGTGCTGGAAGTTTGATTTCGGTCGGAGGAAGCCCACAGCAGAAAGCTTAACAAAAAGAAAGGTGTATTTTCAAAAGTCGGTCCCATTTTCAAATATGAAATTTTCTGAACACAAATTTGACAGATTAGATGAAATCTTTGCCCAGAAACCAATTAATCAGTTAATTGATGATGGTATGAATTATGAAACCAAATTGGGGTACTGAGTTACTGTGAAGAACGATCTGGTGACCGTCTGGGAGTATGCTGGTTTTGGAGACGTCCTCATGGCACCCAGCAACATAATGAAAAGGATGATCCAGCCTCTCCACCAGAAATATAAATCCCGAAAAGTGGCATGCAACGTATGTCAATAAATCCCTTGCATCGACCCCGATTTCCCAAAGATCTGGTGCCGCCTTCCAGAAGAAGAGAGTCCATAAAGATGACAGACAGTTTCTACTCCATCACTCGGATGCGCAGATTTCTTCAACTCGGGACTTCAAAACTAAGGCTGTGGTCGAGAAGGAGCTTGCTCAGGAAGCCAAGTACGAGAATACGCCAACTCCCAGTCTATAACTGAACCTCCTTCTATCCCTACTCCTTCCATCCCTTCTACACCCCCAGCCTCCAGCCTTAACTCCTCCGAAGAGTACCTACCCAAGAAGAATACCCTATACAAGGCACATTTTAGGAAAATGAAATTCAGTAACGAAGATATACTTGATCTGTTCTTGGAATTTGTATCTGGAACAAGACCAATTAAAACAATGTTAATAAAATATGTTAAAAACTTAAAATTTCAATAAATCGCAGAAGTTTTCACGTAAATCATCGACAATCATCAATAAGGTAGTCAATAAATGTTAATAAAATATGTAAAAATTTCAATAAAGAAAGAAACACTTTAATCGCAGAAGTTTTCACGTAAACCATCGACAAGGTAGTCCCGCAATTGGTTGTAAATCTAAAGTTCAACTCGGCCCCGGAGTGTTCGGGTGCGTTCCTAAAATCTTCAATTAGTCAGTCAATTGGGAAGTGGTTGGGGTCGGCAGGCTTGATGTTCATCTGGTGAGAAGTGGTGGGGGTCGGCAGGCCTGATGTTCATCTGGTGAGAAGTGGTGGGGGTCGGCAGGCCTGATGTTCATCTGGTGAGAAGTGGTGGGGGTTGGCAGGCCTGATGTTCATCTGGTGAGAAGTGGTGGGGGTCGGCAGGCCTGATGTTCATCTGGTGAGAAGTGGTGGGGGTCGGCAGGCCTGATGTTCATTTAGCGAGACTCTCTGTTACTGTAACTGAGGAAAGACTGTGTAAATACTAAATACATGAAAAACTTATTGATACTACGAAACTTATACAGTTATAGCCAGGACACATGAATTAGAATGACAATTTAATCATATCTCTACTATAATTCAAAGAATTCTGTACGTACGACCGCCCACGTGCAAATTAGATGAAAAATAGGAATTTAGGTAACAACCAAAAGGTTCCATAGCAACGGTGTTTTAATGCACACATGCACGTGCAATGATTGTTTTAACGTCATTTTGATCGGTTTTGTGGTAATTACGTTGTGTTTAAAGTGTTTTATATTTAAATCGGCTGTATCTTCGGTTGAGATGGATATTTTTTGATGCGATTAAAACTTTATTGAAAGAATACTACTAGCTTCGTCCCTTTTACCACGGGCTTTCTAGTATAATATAAAGTAGTGTTGAAAGTATGAAAATCATATTTTAGCTTATAAATTACTAAAACTTACCTCAAGGGGGGCTTCGAATCTTTACCGTTTAATTCCAATAACCAAGACAGTAAGTTGCTGAAAACAAAGAACTGTTCTCCAGCACTACCTGGAACAGCAAAGTAGGTCCTGAAACAGCCAGCCATCAGGAGGGTTAATTGATGATAATCTAAATATACTTGACTAGAATGGACAATTTCATTTTCATAAGAAATAATCCCCGAAAAAAGTAATAATAAATTGTCACAGATGGCCAGTATAAAGATAAGCCTGTATTGATAAATCTAAACCCTCTCTATCTCTTATCATTGTAATGATACGAATTATGCGGCTGATAAAATGAGCCATATTCACAACGAAATTTACCGAATGATAACAAAATGTTAAATGGAAGGACAGAATTATAATATCTATTAATCACTGTTTGATTCATCTGACGATGATTTTAGTTCTATCCGTCTCCATTTTTATTCTTGGAGTAATTTCGGTGTAATAGGTTTGCCGGCGGTTTACAATCTTATAAATATTATATTCTGATGATAGTTGGTGAGAGAAGTGAGAGTCTCCAAATATAAATATTTTTAAAAAAAATGGAGCTCAGCGTATTATGTCCGCTTTTAACTCGTAAAAGCTGCAATGCTATAATTAGAAATTAACACATTAAAGTTTAAACACTAAGTTACGCTTCTTATCACAACTATTTTCTAATTTATATTGAGGTTGAGAATTGAGAAAATTCTCGCTCTAAAGAGCAAGGAAAAGTGGTTACATCTATAAAATATTTTTTCGTCTTATCAAGCTTACGATTTTGTAAAAATTATTTCAAAAAAACTGATACTTTTTGAGTTATAGGCATTTTAAGCCTTAAATCTGCCATTTTGGCCCTTTTTTACTAAGTCGTTTGATGCCACATTTAATAGCTTAAAACTCAAATCTGAGAGGAATCCTACTCCAAAAAGTTTGATATGATCATCAGCTACACCCACAAGAATTTTTGAAGCGATATCTGCTGACCCGGGTGATTGGTGAAATGTACAACTTTAGAAGTAGGCATAAATTTCAATTTTTTTTCGACCCTGTTCGGTCTGTAACTTCGTCATTTATTGTTTAATTATATAATCCTTTCAGGGGTTTCTTTAACGAATCGTAAGTAATGTTCAGTAAAAAATCAGCCAAAAGACCTTCAAAATAACCGAAATATCGGTATTACAGTGCCAGACTTCTCAAAATTTCCAAAACTTTCGAAAAAGAAAATATTTATTTCTTTATTTTTTCGAAAGTGAGTGCTCTCAAAAATAATTTTTAATGTATAAATCTTATTGTTTTGATGTATACTTTCTTAATATGGAGTTAACTACCGGGTCCCGGCATAAAAGGTTTTTGTGTATGTCCCCTTAAAGCTAGAATGATACTACATACTAAAAAACTGTCGCACTCAGCTATATTGAGGAAGGAGTGTTGAGACTCTATTGATACTTCATACTTTAGCTAAGAACTTTAGTGGTATAAACCAGCACTATCTGCGATTAATGAAATTTCAGCTATTGGGGATTATATGATGTTCACTGTTCATTGTTACAGCCACCGTTCCGATTTAATATTTTGCGACTTCCACCAGTAGCATTATTCCAACATCTTTCCACTCTTTTGCTCTTTTTTATTGATACTATTTCGTTGAAAATTTCATCAATATTGCTGTTATATTATATCAATATGTAGTATGCATAACTCATAACCTCTATCTTAATTCCAAACTAACGTTGTTTTAAAAAATCTGCTCCCGAATTCAAGAGAATCCCGACGAGGTTTTTCCAAATGCTTTAATAGTCAGTGACATCTGCAATCGTACTTAAGGGGGCCGGGGGGGGGTCTTCATCGAAATTCTCTCGAAATTGATTTTATAGTTGTTTCTGATAGAGGGGAGTTATATCTATCCGCTGCTTTTGGTCCAATGGAAATATATTATTCCTAGCCGAAATTATCGCTGGTCAAAGGTCAGCGCTTATGTGTTATTGTATTGCGCGAGCCCTGAAAATCGAGTCTAAAAATCTATCTTCTCCTACGTTTTTGAGCAATCACCCTGAAACTTTCAGGATATGTTCTAGGGATCATTTAGAAGAGATGTATTTAGCCGAATTTTGAGATAGGCCTTAGAACATTTTTTATTCGATTTTGAAAATCTTGGATCTCATTTTTTTACGATTTTTCCAGGTCCAAGATTTTCAAAATCAAATAAAAAAGTTTCTGAGGCCTATCTCAAAATTCGATTTTCAGGGCACGCGTTTGAAAATCGCTCGCGCAATACAATTACACTTAAGCGCTGACCTTTGACCAGCGATAATTTCGGCTAGGAACAATATTTTTTCATGGGACCAAAAGCAGCTGATAGATATTACTCCCCTCTATCAGAAACAACTATAAAATCAATTTCAAGATAATTTCGATCAAGATAATTTTGATGGTATGAAACCAAATCGGGATGGCTCTTTCTAAATCGCTCGCCCAAACCGTAATAACAATTTCAACTTTTGCGCGTCTCCTAAATGCGCGTTAGTTATCTGTGATAATTTAGCACCGGCGAACCACATGTTCTGCCTACTAGCAAAGTTCACTCAAAACGTTCCGCGCCCGCGGATAAGTCAATATTTGTGGTTTTCAGAGACCAGATATTGCCATATCTGGATCATTAAAAAGGCCACCTGATAAGTCTATACAGACATCAAAACTCTTTTTGTCAGTAGTCAGAGTGGTTCGTTGTCATTTAAGTAGTAGCACTTCCTTATTGCTAATATATAATTGGGAAAGCAAAATAATAGACTTCAAATATGCTTTCCACATTGGAAAATACAATTCACTTTATATCTCCAATATTATTGGAAAATACAGTACACTTATCTCCAGTATTAATGGAAAATACAGTACACTTATCCCCAGTATTAATGGAAAATACAGTACACTTATCTCCAGTATTATTGGGAAATACAGTACACTTATCTCCAGTATTATTGGAAATACAGTACACTTATCTCCAGTATTATTTGAAAATACAGTACATTTATCTCCAGTATTATTGGAAAATACAGTACACTTATCCCCAGTATTATTGGAAAATACAGTACACTTATCTCTAGTATTATTGAAAAATACAGTACACTTATCCCCAGTATTATTGGAAAATACAGTACACTTATCTCTAGTATTAATGGAAAATACAGTACACTTATCTCCAGTTTTATTGGAAAATACAGTACACTTATCTCCAGTATTATTGGAAATACAGTACACTTATCTCCAGTATTATTTGAAAATACAGTACACTAACCTACAATATAATTAATGGAAAATACAGTACAGTTATCTCCAGTATTATTTGAAAATACAGTACACCTATCTCCAGTATTATTGGAAAATACAGAACACCTATCTCTAGTATTATTGGAAAATACAGTACACTTATCTCTAGTATTATTGGAAAATACAGTACACTTATCTCTAGTATTATTGGAAAATACAGTACACTTATCCCCAGTAATATTGGAAAATACAGTACACTTATCTCCAGTATTAATGGAAAATACAGTACACTTATCCCCAGTATTAATGGAAAATACAGTACACTTATCTCCAGTATTAATGGAAAATACAGTACACTTATCTCCAGTATTATTTGAAAATACAGTACACCTATCTCCAGTATTATTGGAAAATACAGAACACCTATCTCTAGTATTATTGGAAAATACAGTACACTTATCTCTAGTATTATTGGAAAATACAGTACACTTATCCCCAGTAATATTGGAAAATACAGTACACTTATCTCTAGTATTATTGGAAAATACAGTACACTTATCTCTAGTATTATTGGAAAATACAGTACACTTATCTCCAGTATTAATGGAAAATACAGTACACTTATCCCCAGTATTAATGGAAAATACAGTACACTTATCTCCAGTATTATTGGAATTACAGTACACTTATCTCCAGTATTATTGGAAAATACAGTACACTTATCTCCAGTATTATTGGAAATACAGTACACTTATCTCCAGTATTATTGGAAAATACAGTACACTTATCTCTAGTATTATTGGAAAATACAGTACATTTATCTCCAGTGTTATTGGAAAATACAGTACACTTATCCCCAGTATTATAGGAAAATACAGTACACTTATCTCCAGTATTATTAGGAAATACAGTACACTTATCTCCAGTATTATTGGAAAATACAGTACACTTATCTCTAGTATTATTGGAAAATACAGTACACTTATCCCCAGTAATATTGGAAAATACAGTACACTTATCTCTAGTATTATTGGAAAATACAGTACACTTATCTCTAGTATTATTGGAAAATACAGTACACTTATCTCCAGTATTAATGGAAAATACAGTACACTTATCCCCAGTATTAATGGAAAATACAGTACACTTATCTCCAGTATTATTTGAAAATACAGTACACCTATCTCCAGTATTATTGGAAAATACAGAACACCTATCTCTAGTATTATTGGAAAATACAGTACACTTATCTCTAGTATTATTGGAAAATACAGTACACTTATCCCCAGTAATATTGGAAAATACAGTACACTTATCTCTAGTATTATTGTAAAATACAGTACACTTATCTCTAGTATTATTGGAAAATACAGTACACTTATCTCCAGTATTAATGGAAAATACAGTACACTTATCCCCAGTATTAATGGAAAATACAGTACACTTATCTCCAGTATTATTGGAATTACAGTACACTTATCTCCAGTATTATTGGAAAATACAGTACACTTATCTCCAGTATTATTGGAAATACAGTACACTTATCTCCAGTATTATTGGAAAATACAGTACACTTATCTCTAGTATTATTGGAAAATACAGTACATTTATCTCCCGTATTATTGGAAAATACAGTACACTTATCCCCAGTATTATAGGAAAATACAGTACACTTATCTCCAGTATTATTAGGAAATACAGTACACTTATCTCCAGTATTATTGGAAAATACAGTACACTTATCTCCAGTATTATTGGAAATACAGTACACTTATCTCCAGTATTATTGGAAAATACAGTACATTTATCTCCAGTATTATTGGAAAATACAGTACACTTATCCCCAGTATTATTGGAAAATACAGTACACTTATCTCTAATATTATTGGAAAATACAGTTTACTTATCTCCAGTATTATTGGAAAATACAGTACACTTATCTCCAGTAATATTGGAAAATACAGTACACTTATCTCCAGTATTATTGGAAAATACAGTACACTTATCTCCGGTATTATTGGAAAATACTGTACACTTATCTCCAGTATTAATGGAAAATACAGTACACTTATCTCCAGTATTATTGGGAAATACAGTACACTTATCTCCAGTATTATTGGAAAATACAGTACACTTATCTCTAGTATTATTGGAAAATACAGTACACTTATCTCTAGTATTATTGGAAAATACAGTACACTTATCTCTAGTATTATTGGAAAATACAATACACTTATCTCCAGTATTAATGGAAAATACAGTACACTTATCCCCAGTATTAATGGAAAATACAGTACACTTATCTCCAGTATTATTGGGAAATACAGTACACTTATCTCCAGTATTATTGGAAAATACAGTACACTTATCTCTAGTATTATTGGAAAATACAGTACACTTATCCCCAGTATTATTGGAAAATACAGTACACTTATCTCTAGTATTAATGGAAAATACAGTACACTTATCTCCAGTTTTATTGGAAAATAACAGTACACTTATCCCCAGTAATATTGGAAAATACAGTACACTTATCTCCAGTATTATTGGAAAATACAGTACACTTATCTCCGGTATTATTGGAAAATACAGTACGCTAATCTCCAGTATTAATGGAAAATACAGTACACTTATCTCCAGTATTATTTGAAAATACAGTACACTTATCTCCAGTATTATTGGGAAATACAGTTCACTATATCCAGTATTATTTGAAATTATAGCATACTATCAGCGTGGTTTGCTGTAAGTGTACTCTCAATAGCATACAGCATTTGTGTATTAATAATCTATCAATTTGTTTGAGGTTGCTTTAACAACAATCCCAATAATGCTCGCTTGCTGTTTTTCTGAATATAATATTTGGGTAAGCAACTAATCCATTTTAATGACCTACTTGAACAATGAACAGATACATTTTTCCTCTTTTAAGCGATCGGAGACTCATAATAAGTGTTACGTAGAACAGGGAATCAAGAGAAGATGGTTTTATTCATTATACTGTATTAAAATGAGAACAACTTGTTTTGTAAAAAAGAAAAAATTAATAAAGCAATAAATGATGCAATAAAATAAAACAAAAATCAGATTTAAATTCATAAAATTCGACCAAATCATACATCATTCTCGAAATCAGAGTCTGATCCGAAACCATAATTTAGTTTCCTTTCGGGAAACTTCTTTCGCTTTTTTTTGCTCGCTTTGGGAGCGAATCTGCGAAGTCCGTCCGCTTTTCTGCCCGAGAAGTCGTTGACAGCAGTGACAAATCGTCCCGAGTTGCTGTTACCGTCATGTCAATCTTTGTCAATCTCCGAAAGCCTGAATGTTAAATGTTTTGATACATCGTCGAAAAAATATATGTTCATTGCAATACACATATTTGAACAGCAAGATAGTAACATATACATAACATTAGCAGCGGTCATAGAGTTTGATCTTTCTCTTTTCATTTATCTGACTCCTCTCTGATCCCTGGCACCACAGCTTGTCAAATGACCAGAAGGCGGTGTTAGCTTTATTTATTCTATTAGTAACATCCTGCTCTGATCTAAGCTTAGTACCAAGAAGCGTCTCGTTTCTCCACTCCTCTTTTCCTCTTAGCTCATTATCCCACTCGTCGCAGGCACCAACTTCTTCTAAATACACTCTGGTAAACTTTATCTTTGTGTCATTGACAAAGAGACTCCATTCACTGAGAATATTCTTGGAGATCTGAAAGATATCCTGTAACTCCTCCATATCTTCACCAATCTTCTTTACATCGTCTGAATAGCCGGACTCAAGAGGCATGTGGTTTATCGGCTATCGGAAGTGTTGGGTCTTGAGGGGAGGACTGCTCTTATGTGCACTACAGCTCCAGCTAGATTGAGGGTAAACAATTTACCAGCTGTGCTGTCTCCTTGGGAGGCTCCTATGTTGAAAGAGAACATCTCTGATCAGTAGAACACACTCTGACTACTAGAGTGTGTTAGCCATGAGGTATTGTACAAGCCTCAGGTCGTCTCTGGAGCATCCTGCAGCTTCTAGTAGTCTGATTGTTGTACCTCTGCGGATGGCATTGAAGGCAGCTGACATGTCAATACTCACTTTTGTTCCATTCAAACTCCTTCTTCATTACTACAGATATGAGCATGCTCTGTGCCCAAACTAGGTCGGCACAGCTTCTGCCAGCTTTGTAGGCAGCTTGGAACGGTCCGGTGAAGTTGTCCACAGCTCTCTCTATTCTGTTTAGCACTATCAGTGACAAGATCTTTCTAGAAACATTCAGCAGGGTCAATGGTCATATCGACTTAACTGGGCCGCGAGTTTTACCAGGCTTATGCCAGTGGTGTAAGGATGCCTGCTCCTATTGCTTCAATGTGAATGTTTTTCTCGAAAGACTCGTTGAACACTTTAGCTAGCTCTTCATGAAGGAGGGGTTGTTGAGGGCTTTCATGACCTCGCATGTTTACATGGTGATTGTTAATTTTATCAATTAACTTTTGTGTTAAAGTGTTAACCCTTATCATACTGGGGGTGGGTTGATTCGTCCATCCCTCCCGTTCAGTAACAAATAAATGTTACTTGATAAATTTCAATTTATATTGACTTATATGACTTTTATCAGCATCATCTCCTCTATCAGCCATATTATTTTTATCAACAAGTTTCAATCGGCCGGAGAGCTATTAGCATAATTATGCCGAAATTGCTTCATTTTAGTGCAATTTTTGCTCTCTAGCCTATTAGTGATTTTGCTTCCTATATTAGAGCTGAACACGTGGTATACTGCGTCACATCACGTGATACAGGAGCTCTGGGACCGAATTGAGGTTCCTAGTGAACGGCATAGTGGGTCTAGCACTTCACCCTTTCATGCACGTCAATGGCTAATCCAATCAAGCTTACACTCAACTCAACACACTTGAGCCGACCGCTTGAACATCTATAGAGCTATAGTTTACGAGAAACGATATGAAAAATCTGCAAATTTGAATAAATGTTTCAAGAAATTGTTGAAATAATGTTAATTAGTAGAAGAACCAATGGCAACCTAAAGTTTATGTATCTTTTCGACCCCTCTATTGAAAGGTTTCATTGTTAGCTAGTAAAAATATCTCCAATTCGTCTGAATGTTTAACTTCAACTGCAATTAGTGTTGTTGTAAATTATTTGAACGGGTTACAACAACATGAACAATAACATCAATGTACCTGAAACGTCAAGGACACCAACGCTCGAATCGTCGGAAAAACTTAATCCTGAACTTCTTATGAATGACTGAATGACAAGTACACCTACATTAGCATAACTGACAAGGTTGAGATGTGTGCTTTCATTGGCCTTATCTACTTTCGGGGAGAGGAGCTGCCCTTGACGGTCTGCGGACTATTTACTCACTTTCTGATGGACTTTCCAGCATTTCCTGCGGTGATGTCCAGGAACAGATTCTTCTTTCTGTCGACGAAAATAACATTCGAAACTAAAGAGATGCGACACGATAGAGCAGAGCATTGGAAAAGAGACCGGTTCACGGCAATTCGCGAGTTTTACGAAAAGTGCCAAGCTAATTTCGCCACGGAACTAATACCTGATCAATATATTTCTAGTCGGATACAGACATTCATCAACTGTGAGGTATACCTCACAGTTGATGAATGTCTGTATCCGACTAGAAAGCGCTTCCGTTTTCTCCAGTACATGAAGAGCAAACAGCAAAGTATGGTATTATCATCAAAGCACTCAACTCGGTGATATACCCGTACACCTATCAAGCCCATTAGACCTTGCCCGTGCCCTCTTCATTCCCTGCTATTAGGAACAGGTCCTTGCACGGCCTTAGCACCTGGACCCTTACCAACTGCTACTTAGAAACCGAAGACCCTAAGTTTCTGAGGAGTACGGATCATGATACAAGTCGTGACCCAAACACACCATTGCTACCCTTGGTGAGGTCCAGGTCTGCCTAGTCGGTGTGTTCAGTGTGTAAAGGACGCATCAGGACCTGGTTACAAGAAGAAGGTCTGCGGTTTGTCGAAGGTCAAAAGTCAGTGTCCAAGTTGTGGACTTAGAATGTGCACGAAGGTTCATCTTATTTCATAATGTGACTCGTGTAAATGAACCATTAATTCTTTCGTACGAATACTCATATCCAAATGTTATATATTTTTTACACTGATTATGATCGAAAACTTGACTTTATTTTTAAATTTCGTTTGTTTGAGTCTTTCCTAAAATGTATCTACCTTGATAATGAAATTTGGAGTAGAGTCGCATAGTTCACAACTTTCAAATTCACACACATACACTCATGTTTGCGATTGACCAATCCCTGCAGCGTTCTGCAAAATTTAACTCAATTTATAAAACAAGCACTCCTTATACGGGCTGATTTGGGATGGGTTGATTCAACCCATCCCCAGTATTCTAGGAGTAAATCTGATAAACAGTCGTTTCTTAGGGATGGGTTGATTCAACCCACCCCCCAGTATTCTAGGAGTAAATCGAATCAACAATCGTTTCTTAGGGATGGGTTGATTCAACCCACCCCCATTAACCTGAGGATTAATTAGATCAACAACCGCTCCTTATATGGAGATCATGGATCACTTTGAGGCCTGTATCATGTGATAAACTTGTGATATCCCACGTGATTTCTCAATTAACGCAGGAGACTATCTTGTGCACTTGTGCACTATCTGGCCCTTTAGAACATAATGAGTCTTGTAGAACTAAGTATAACTAGAGCATTCCACTTTTTGTGGTGGCTGAATACCGTCTAGAACCAAAGTTATTAGGGATGGGTCCTTTCAACCCACCCCCAGTAATGAATGAGCTCCAAGCACCCCAGTATGATAAGGGTTAACTTGTTAAATATTCACTTTATCTATCTACTTTTGTTATTTAGTTTATTTTACAAGAGGATGCAATGATCAAACAACTAGTTTTACGCTGAAATAGGTTATTCATAATTACTTTAATGAAGCAAGATCCGTTTCTTACCTGAATGAAAGCGGAAGATCGGTCCATTCAACGTTCGACTCACGAATAACCGCCAATAAAATGTTTGCACGGTAATTCTGGGTAAGACCTGAAGTTCAGGCAATCACAATGGACACTCGGACTGACGGTGACCTGGAAATGTGGGTAATTAGTTATTGATTAATCTGATTGTTATTTAATACTCAATTAATTGATAGTAAAGTAAATGTCCAAAATACAAGTACAGGGAGCGTCGACGAGTGTTGTTAAGTAGGGGCGATTGTGCTCGTTATGGGACTACCAGTTATGTGCTAGTACTGAGCGTAAGGAACGCTGGTATGGCTAGGACCCTGGTATGGCTAGAACAGAGAAGGTACTTAGACTGGGTGGTGTAGCCGGTGACTGAAACGGTTTAAGAAAACATGTGAAGAATGTTTAGGGCACCCTGGCCCTGATAAGCAATGCTGAGTAGCGTAGGTTTATTTGATGGCCTGGAAGTGCTAGGAATTGTTATTATATCATAATAGTCGTAAGGAATTAAAACACAGAAGGCACAAACAAGTTTACTTTGTCGCATAATCTTGATGATATCTGAACATGTGTGAAATTGAACAAATAATCATATACCAGCTTAAACCCCTTATATTATGTACTATTAGAAAACCCGTGGTCACAGTGAGCAAGCTAATATTGATAGATGGATCAAACAACACTGCTAGTACCACGCACCAGCCACATAAATCATTAACGGGTGGTAATATGTTAACAGTGTCACAATTAAACTACCGCAACATGGTCAAAAATAGGGTTATTTCGTCACAAAAAATTATTATAACTCTGTTAGCTCCTTGCTGGCAAAATAACTAGTTCATTGATGATAAAGTTACATAGTATTCTAATAGAGGTATAGCTCTTCAAAATAGGGGCAAGACATGTTTACTTTGTCACATCACTAATTATTATAAGAGTTAGGTAATCGTCATCAGATTAACAGATCTTGTTCGTAGTTTGGATCGATTAATATAGGCAATAAAGCATCATATGTCAATTTTAACACACTATCTTGATATTGTTGGGGCAGGAAAAGTTAATTTTGTCACATTTTTAGTGACTTTGACAAATTTAACCTAAAATTGTTAAACTTGAGCTCTGATGTTCTAGACAATATTCTACCAATCGTTTCTGAAAGAATGCTGAATTTCAATAGAGTTATAGATCTTCAAAATAGGCGCAAGACATGTTTACTTTGTCACATCAGTTATTATTAGACTTAAGTAATCGTCATCAGATTAACAGATATTTTTCGTAGTTTGGATTGATTTATATAGGCAATAAAGCAGCCTATACTAATTTTTTACACACTATCTTGAAATTGTTGGGGCAGGAAAAGTTAATTTTGTCACATTTTAGTGACTTTGACAAATTTAACCTAAAATTGTTAAACTTGAGCTCTGATGTTCTAGACAATATTCTACCAATCGTTTCTGAAAGAATGCTGAATTCTAATAGAGTTATAGATCTTCAAAATAGGGGCAAGACATGTTTACTTTGTCACATCAGTTATTATTAGACTTAGGTAATCGTCATCAGATTAACAGATCTTGTTCGTAGTTTGTATCGATTAATATAGGCAATAAAGCATCATATGTCAATTTTAACACACTATCTTGATATTGTTGGGGCAGGAAAAGTTAATTTTGTTACATTTTCAGTGTCTTTGACAAATTTAACCTAAAATTGTTAAACTTGAGCTCCATGATGTTCTAGACAATATTCTACCAATCGTTTCTGAAAGAATGCTGAATTCCAATAGAGTTATAGATCTTCAAAATAGGCGCAAGACATGTTTACTTTGTCACATCAGTTATTATTAGACTTAAGTAATCGTCATCAGATTAACAGATATTTTTCGTAGTTTGGATTGATTTATATAGGCAATAAAGCAGCCTATGCTAATTTTTACACACTATCTTGAAACTTTTGGGGCAGGAAAAGTTTATTTTGTCACATTTTTAGTGACTTTGGTAGATTATTAGATTGGTAGATCAACCATAAAATAATGAGTTAAAAGGTTTTTGAGGACACCTCACAGTAGAATAGAGGTATGGTATTCTGAGTGTGACAAAGTTACCCAAATATTGGCTTGTAACCGTTCGATGTAAATGAGCTTTTGTCATCATTAAAGTCTTACATATAAATTACATATAAACATGTCCAAGTGCTGCTACATACACTTCAAACCCACCATGGCAGGTTCTAAGTTAGAGACTTTATCACACCCTGAAGTTGTATTAACTATAGACAACTTTCCAATCAAAAAGGTTTCATCCGCAAAATTTCTGGGTGTTATAATTGACGAGAACCTATCATGGGAAGATCACATTAAAGCTCTTAAGCGAACTCTAAATCATTCCACATCCACTTTATGTAGACTTCGCTGCTCCCTTCCAGAATTTCTACACCAACAATTATATTATACCCTGTTCGAATCACATCTTTCCTACTGTATATCTGTATGGGGTGGGGCAGCGAAACAACGTATAAGCTCATTATTTACTGCTCAGAAGTACTGTCTCAGAGTACTATTTGGTGACAGGCTGGCATACCTTGATAAGTTTAAGACTTGTGCACGTACTAGGCCTATAGGACACCAGAAACTTGACCAAAAAGTTTTCATAAAAGAGCACACCAAACCGATATTTAAGCATAATAATATTCTAGCTATACAAAATCTCTATACATACCACAGTTACCTCGAGCTCTACAAGATAATGAAATTCCGTGCTCCAATATCCTTACATGAGGGTTACACATGTTCCTCGAGGAAACCCTGCCTTCTAATCTGTCAGGCAGACCCACCTGACAATCACAACACTAGATCAACCAAAAATTTTAACATTTAACCCCAAAATTCAGAATGACTGACTTTACTACTAGTGTAATGTGCTTGCGAGGTAAGCTAAAACGTGCGCTATTAACGAATCAACATAATCACGCCCTGCTTGATTGGACTGTCAAAGATTTTGACTGCGCAAATCTTATTTCCCAAACATTATAACTGGCTGGTCACACACATCTCAAATAAAATTACCCTAGGCTACTGTTTTCCAAGTCTTGTCCTGTGAGTAAAGTATGTGTGAGGTGTGAGAAAGTTTTAATAAAATTATTGTATATTTACTTTTGAATTTTTAAAATCTAATTTGAGAATGAAGTTTAAAGAAATCTTAATTAGCACTGTATAGTTTAAGATATTTATAGCTTATTATAACCATTGATACAAAGGCCATAATCTTTCGCCAGCTCTCCAATATCCACCTTGAAAGCTTGAAGCTGCATTTTATATCCTTGAACTACACAATATAAACTAAAGAATGTTTTACCGTAGTGTAGACTTTTTGTCACAACAAGACTGTAACCTATAATAACAACTATAAACAGAACTCCTAATGTCTGCTTACAATTTTTCTTCTAGTCCTAATCTGAGCCTTGTCTCTATAAACTTAACTGAACTAGCGTTTCGGTGTGTGCAAAAGCTTCCAGGCACGCGCATTTCTTGCCCCGTTAGTTACCTGTCCTTCCAAAACCAAACTAGCAGTCAAGGACAAAAAGTCATACACCAAATGGGCATTATATTTTATGAATTGTTTTACATCTTTTTATTCTGTAAAAATGTGCTAAAATTAAATTTCTTGTTTCATTGAATTTCTTGTTTCATTGATCCGTGCCCTTTAACCAATGTTGTATCATAATTGTTAGATTGACCTAATCTACTATATTTCAGACCAAGGAATGATAGTTAGACAACTGCAGTTAACTAAGTCACACAAGATGTGACATTTGAACCATTATAGTGCCTAACAACAATAGATTTTCTATCTGAGCAGTGCATATGGGAGTATGGGTTACGTGGCTATAATGTTCAGAACTTCTGAACGTGCTAGGTTAATATATGTCAAAATTAAGCCACTATCGTCGAAAATGCTATTATTTTTGTTTACCAATATCCTCAAACTCAAATGAACGTGTCCATATACATTGTTTGTAGTATATTATTTGTAATTGTAGCGAGTTATCGGATGTTTTATCTTTGAGCGAGGCTATCTTTATAGGAGTAGTCAAGAAGCTTGAGTTTTGGCGCTATGACGTGCTCCAGATTTTAGAAGATCTAAATATAAAATCTTTTAATATACCGTAATGGGAATTGAGCAGTGAGATTGGTTTCCTTTCTACATGATAACTCATATTGCTGGTGCAGTGATGTTAGGCGTCTGAGTTTGGGTATTTTAAGGAGCACTCTCTTTGGGAGACCACTGTCCAATTATCATTTCAAATGATATTATGTTAAAACAAGCTGCGGGGAAGGTTTTGATAGTCAGTTTTAATAAATTGCGACTACATAAAATCACTTAGACAAGAACAACCATAAATGAGGAATGACAACAAATAATTTGAGTGTTCACTAACATTTACGGGTAAACCGCCCCTAAAATGTCAGCCACCCCTAAAATGCCACTCTTGATTGATTGGATCCCAGCTTCTTAAAAAGTATCTTACCTAATCATTTGTAACTCCTAAACATAAAAAAATATCATTCGGACCCTGCCACATCCTGAAATTGAATCTAAATGATGCCATAAGGGCATTTTTTTTCACTTTGTACGAATTTTTTACTTTTGAAAAAAAGCGCACAATTTTATAACTCTGGGATTCATTAATATTAACTCGGTTTTGGTCTAGGATAGTGATATTTACATATTTTAGCAACTTTGTACATATGACTGGAGATATGGAAAGTTATACATTACTCAATATTACTACCCTCCCCTAAAATGTCACCTGGCCGCCCCCTAAAATGTCATTTTATCAGATTCTGGCTTTGAGACTACAAGCACCATAAAATGGAGGTACCAGCCTATTAAACATCATATTTAGCATCTAATGGTAATATTGGAAAGCTTTGGCAGCTCAAGGAATTAGTTTTATATTATTAATCGCAATAAACATCCCCTAAAATGTCTAATTATCCCCCCTAAAATGTCATTTTAACCTGATCAAAAGATCAAATTACTCAGGCTTTTCCTAAGATGCAATGCATTGCTACATACAAGAACAGCTCCTTCCAGCCAAATTTATCTCAATCTGGCCTAGAAAATGCCAATAAGTCAATAAAAGTTCAATTTAAAATAAATTTTAAAAATCTTCACACAACATAATTTTTCCGACAGTCTGTGTTCTTGGAAACTAAATCTTCTTATATCACTGATAGACCCACAGCATAGTTGTTACAACTGCATTGATGACAAACCAGGCTTTATTTATTATTTATCAAAATAAATTTAAAACAATGACGATATTTTGGTAAATTTCTAGCTTTCTGCCAGAAAATAAATTTTCGGTTCCTATAGGGGTTTAATTAGGTATAAACTACAGTACAGCTATACTTACACCCACATTCACATGCATGCAAGCTCACCTGGTCCAATGAGCGGGAAACGGAGAGGAAGGTCTGGTGACAGACGGAGGAGGAACAAGAGCTATTATCGCACACCATGCGAACAAACAACAAATTTGACATTTTAGGGGAGAAAAAAATGACATTTTAGGGGGCATATCATAGGTTTACCATAAACTAGTAGTTTTTGACATCCAATTTTGCTAAAAGCAGTCAAATCTAGTCTATAGAGAAGGTCAGATCGATTACTGGGTTGGCTTAGTTAACTACAGGTCACTAAAATTGCCAAAATGCAGGATGATGTTAAAAATCCCAAAAAATGCAATTAAAACATGCAATTTGCACTAGGTTAAAATCACATTGAATCCATTTCCTTTGTGTCAATTGTTAGTTTATAACTAGATAATCTAACTACAGGTGTAAATTTTGTTGACTGAGTTACTGTTTTGCCGTAAGTTCTGGGTATTCAAAAAAAAGTCCCCAAAAAGTCACAAAAAGTAAATTGACTAAATTCCACCATTTTTTTTCAACAGAGAGAGAAATTCTGGTCAACACCTCTCAGAAATAGGTTATATTTGTCCCAGAAGTGGTTAAAATTAATAATTGAGCAACATTCTGAATGCTACACAACCTGTTTTAGCTGACATTTTAGGGGTGGTGCATGTGACATTTTAGGGGGTAATTACGGTTTTGAGGCACTTCCTTTAGTGAGTGAATTTTTTCAAGTAGCTTAATGTTTTAATTAGACAAAACAAATAGTACTAGTGACAAAATATAAATCAGGCCTCCTGTACATTTTGTAATTATCACACATATAGAGTTGACATTTTAGGGGAGGTGTTTTAAAAGTGACTCCATTTCAACGTCAAAAAAATTGTACCTGATTTTATTTTCAAATTTCCAAATCTTCCTGGCAGGCTAGAAAAAGGTTTAAATATTATTCCTAGACACTTCAGAACCCTGTAAATTTAGCCCTAACTCGGCAATCTGGGCCCAAAAAACAGGTGACATTTTAGGGGCGGTTTACCCGTAATGGGAATTGAGCAGTGAGATTGGTTTCCTTTCTACATGATAACTCATATTGCTGGTGCAGTGATGTTAGGCGTCTGAGTTTGGGTATTTTAAGGAGCACTCTCTTTGGGAGACCACTGTCCAATTATGATTTCAAATGATATTATGTTAAAACAAGCTGCGGGGAAGGTTTTGATAGTCAGTTTTAATAAATTGCGACTACATAAAATCACTTAGACAAGAACAACCATAAATGAGGAATGACAACAAATAATTTGAGTGTTCACTAACATTTACATTATTTACATTGCTGTCAATCGATATTATTACGTAAGCCACCTAATTTTACATACCAGCAAATTCATGGAAAAAACGACACTTCAAACCTCAAAAATATGATTAACAATCGAAACCCGAAACAGCTGCTTATAATGAAGTTGCACTGCTGAAAGATGTATGAAACAGTGATAGTGAAAAATCGTGATTGATAGAAGCTGGAGTAGAGTTGAATGGTGAAGGTGCTCTAAGTGTACGTATATGTACCTTGTTTTTGATGAAGCTTTAGTGGGACACGAATGGATGGAGACATCCTGATCCGGTAGATTTCCACAAAATGGTCAACCCAACAAAAACTCGGCAGTAAACCTGAAATTGTTAACGAAAGCACTAATTGACCATTGGCGATGAACTTTAAGTTTTAATCACTCGAAATTAACATGCTATACCTTTGATCATGAATCACAGACTTTTAATCGAGTAAATAGTGTAGTCAAATATGAAGTATAGAATAACTGAATAAGGTGTTATTAAGGCTAGACGTTAACTGAGCTTGAAGCAAACTACTGAGGATATAGAACCAGCGCAGCACTCCTGACAGCAAAACCAATTTTGCAATTTATCCAATGCGAAAATACGCATTAACAGTTAAATGAAAAAAGTTTGGGCGAGCGATTTAGTGAGCGCGAATCGGGATACTGGAAGTCAAAATCCCGAATAAAATTGCAAAATCATATTGTCCCAATCTCTGTCCCATTTTCAGTTTTTGAAGATTAAATTTGCAGAACCGAAATTTTAAAGTTTTTACTGAATTTCTCACCTGTAACCAATTATTAAGTCAACTATAGGTGGCATATGACACAATTGAGGTGCTTGAAGTTTGATTTCGGTCGGAGGAAGCCCACAGCAGAAAGCTTAACAAAACGAAAAGTTTTATTTTCAAAAGTCTGTCCCATTTTCAAATATAAAATTTTCTGAACACAAATTTGACAGATTAGATGAAATTTTTGCCCAGAAACCAATTAGTCAGTTAATTGATGATGGTATGAAACCAAATCGGGATACTGGAAGTCAAAATCCCGAATAAAATTGTAAAATCATATTGTCCCAATCTCTGTCCCATTTTCAGTTTTTGAAGATTAAATTTGCAGAACCGAAATTTTACAGTTTTTACTGAATTTCTCACCCGTAACCAATTAGTAAGTCAACTATAGGTGGCATATGACACGATTGAGGTGCTTGAAGTTTGATTTCGGTCGGAGGAAGCCCACAGCAGAAAGCTTAACAAAACGAAAAGTTTTATTTTCAAAAGTCTGTCCCATTTTCAAATATGAAATTTTCTGAACACAAATTTGACAGATCTAGATTAGATGAAATTTTTGCCCAGAAACCAATTAGTCAGTTAATTGATGATGGTATGAAACCAAATCGGGATACTGGAAGTCAAAATCCCGAATAAAATTGCAAAATCATATTGTCCCAATCTCTGTCCCATTTTCAGTTTTTGAAGATTAAATTTGCAGAACCGAAATTTTACAGTTTTTACTGAATTTCTCACCCGTAACCAATTAGTAAGTCAACTATAGGTGGCATATGACACGATTGAGGTGCTTGAAGTTTGATTTCGGTCGGAGGAAGCCCACAGCAGAAAGCTTAACAAAACGAAAAGTTTTATTTTCAAAAGTCTGTCCCATTTTCAAATATAAAATTTTCTGAACACAAATTTGACAGATTAGATGAAATTTTTGCCCAGAAACCAATTAGTCAGTTAATTGATGATGGTATGAAACCAAATCGAGATACTGGAAGTCAAAATCCCGAATAAAATTGTAAAATCATATTGTCCCAATCTCTGTCCCATTTTCAGTTTTTGAAGATTAAATTTGCAGAACCGAAATTTTACAGTTTTTACTGAATTTCTCACCCGTAACCAATTAGTAAGTCAACTATAGGTGGCATATGACACGATTGAGGTGCTTGAAGTTTGATTTCGGTCGGAGGAAGCCCACAGCAGAAAGCTTAACAAAACGAAAAGTTTTATTTTCAAAAGTCTGTCCCATTTTCAAATATGAAATTTTCTGAACACAAATTTGACAGATCTAGATTAGATGAAATTTTTGCCCAGAAACCAATTAGTCAGTTAATTGATGATGGTATGAAACCAAATCGGGATACTGGAAGTCAAAATCCCGAATAAAATTGCAAAATCATATTGTCCCAATCTCTGTCCCATTTTCAGTTTTTGAAGATTAAATTTGCAGAACCGAAATTTTACAGTTTTTACTGAATTTCTCACCCGTAACCAATTAGTAAGTCAACTATAGGTGGCATATGACACGATTTGTTTGGACGGGACATACACAAAGATGTTGCGTATGGTGCTGGGTATCTCATGGAAGGACAAGGTCAGCAATATAACTTTGTATGGTAGCCTCCCAAGGCTGTCAAACAAGTTACGAAGCAGGAGATTAAAAATGGCGGGACACTGCATCCGACATCCTGAGCTACTTGCCAGTGATTTAGTCTTATGGGAACCTACGCACGGTAGAGCACAGCAAGGCCGACCAAGACAAAGCTACTTGTCTATGTTACTGAAGGAAGTTGGGACAAACTCTAAAGAGGAACTGCGAACCCTGATGCGGGACAGGGATATATGGAGGGGGTTTTCTGGCGTAGATCGGACTTAGCTCCGACATAGTAGTAGTAGTAGTAGTATGACACGATTGAGGTGCTTGAAGTTTGATTTCGGTCGGAGGAAGCCCACAGCAGAAAGCTTAACAAAACGAAAAGTTTTATTTTCAAAAGTCTGTCCCATTTTCAAATATAAAATTTTCTGAACACAAATTTGACAGATTAGATGAAATTTTTGCCCAGAAACCAATTAGTCAGTTAATTGATGATGGTATGAAACCAAATCGAGATACTGGAAGTCAAAATCCCGAATAAAATTGTAAAATCATATTGTCCCAATCTCTGTCCCATTTTCAGTTTTTGAAGATTAAATTTGCAGAACCGAAATTTTACAGTTTTTACTGAATTTCTCACCCGTAACCAATTAGTAAGTCAACTATAGGTGGCATATGACACGATTGAGGTGCTTGAAGTTTGATTTCGGTCGGAGGAAGCCCACAGCAGAAAGCTTAACAAAACGAAAAGTTTTATTTTCAAAAGTCTGTCCCATTTTCAAATATGAAAGTTTCTGAACACAAATTTGACAGATCTAGATTAGATGAAATTTTTGCCCAGAAACCAATTAGTCAGTTAATTGATGATGGTATGAAACCAAATCGGGATACTGGAAGTCAAAATCCCGAATAAAATTGCAAAATCATATTGTCCCAATCTCTGTCCCATTTTCAGTTTTTGAAGATTAAATTTGCAGAACCGAAATTTTAAAGTTTTTACTGAATTTCTCACCCGTAACCAATTAGTAAGTCAACTATAGGTGGCATATGACACGATTGAGGTGCTTGAAGTTTGATTTCGGTCGGAGGAAGCCCACAGCAGAAAGCTTAACAAAACGAAAAGTTTTATTTTCAAAAGTCTGTCCCATTTTCAAATATAAAATTTTCTGAACACAAATTTGACAGATTATATGAAATTTTTGCCCAGAAACTAATTAGTCAGTTAATTGATGATGGTATGAAACCAAATCGGGGTATTGGAAGTCAAAATCCCGAATAAAATTGTAAAATCATATTGTCCCAATCTCTGTCCCATTTTCAGTTTTTGAAGATGAAATTTGCAGGACCGAAATTTTACAGTTTTGGCTGAATTTCTCACCCGTAACCAATTAGTAGTCAACTATAGGTGGCATATGACACGATTGAGGTGCTGGAAATTTGATTTCGGTCGGAGAAAGCCCACAGCAGAAAGCTTAACAAAACGAAAAGTGTTATTTTCAAAAGTCTGTTTCATTTTCAAATATGAAATTTTCTGAACACCAATTTGACAGATTAGATGAAATTTTTGCCCAGAAACCAATTAGTCAGTTAATTGATGATGGTATGAAACCAAATCGGGATACTGGAAGTCAAAATCCCGAATAAAATTGTAAAATCATATTGTCCCAATCTCTGTCCCATTTTCAGTTTTTGAAGATGAAATTTCCAGGACCGAAATTTTACAGTTTTGACTGAATTTCTCACCCGCAACCAGTTAGTAAGTCAACTATAGGTGGCATATGACACGATTGAAGTGCTGGAAGTTTGATTTCGATCGGAAGTAGCCCATAACAGAAAGCTTAACAAAACGAAAAGTTGTATTTTCTAAAGTCTGTCCCATCACTGAACTAGAATTTAACAGAATATTAATGACAATCTTGTTAATTGGTGACATACCAATTTCAGCAATACTCATACAATGAACAGTTCATTGTATGACACTAATAAACAAAATTTAGATCTGACAAGATTTCAGTCACATGACCTCACATGAGTCATGACAAGAAATTTTAAGTCTTTAGAGGCTGTTCATGTGAATGATAATGTGATCACGTGATTAAGAATCCGGTCACGTGATTACCCGGTACTTGTTAGCCAGTTTTCTCAGACTCCGACCCTTCACCTTAGTGTCTGAAACCCGGCCTAGTCTAATCAACACACTGACAGATTATATTATAATCAACACGGATTCCGTTAAATCTGTGAAATTTTGGTTTAGGTAATAATAATATCATATTTGAAAATAGGACCGAAACGAGAGAATATGATTTTCCATTTTGAAATGCTTTCTCTCTTCTAGTATCTCAATTGTGTCTTTTGCCTGATCCATAATTATCTAACTAATTCTTAACTGAAGAAATTCCGTTAAAACTGCAAAGTTTCGGTGAAGTTACTACTACTACTAATCACAGTGCTGGCAAGCACGACCGTTGCATTTATTGTGGGTATACTATGTACCCCATTTACTATTATACCCCCTTTACTAATACTATTATACCCCCTTTGGTACACGTTACAAGCCTCTTTCGTGCAGGCGAAGCGTGCACTCCGGCCGGAGGCGGCGGCCGAAGGCCGCCGCCTCCGGCAGGAGTTTTTCAGGCATTAAGACTCATCGGAAGTCGTTCAGCAGATTTATTTTTAGTTCAAAACATTCTAATTTGATGTCAAAGATGACAGGAATAAAAAATAGTTATGTTGAGATTTTTAAGAAATTTGCATAAAATACTCGCCAGCACTGTTATACGAAATTCGGTAAAAAACCCAAAATCGCCATATTCAGATGCTTTAAAAACCATGTTAAAATTGAGTTAGAGATCTGAAATTTTTCAGGGCGTCTAGACGTTGACCAAATCGACTGCAAAAAAAGTTCCAGGTTTCAGGAACATCGGGAAGTGGGTTTTCTAGAACCCCTGTTTTACGATAGATTGTCGTGATATATACATACATACATATATATTCAGGGATAGACGCTTTGCCAGTCAATTGTAGCCTGTATTTAATTGTCCATAGATTCTAAAGTATAAAAGATACAGCCATTTCCGACCACAGGTCTTGAAAATAATTGTTTACACTTTAGTTTACATTTATAAACAAATTATTTGACGTCATGAACACCCCTTGATGACGTCATCAAGTTAACCGTTTTTAAAACTTGATTTTTGACAAAGTAATAACTTTTTAAAATGATTTTACACCATTAAAAAGTAATTGTATTCAAAATCTGAGGAAATTTTCATCTTAGATAATTGTTCAAGCATTCTGAAAATCTACCGGAAAGTTTTTCTAGCTTGCTCCTTCATAAAGATATTCGTCATTGAAGTTTGTGCTTTTTTGAAGAATTATTTTATAAAAACGTCAATTTTGCGATTTAGTATTCTCTGGTGTTGGGCCATGCCTTGGGTTGTGGAGCTCAGTTCTGCTTCCTATAGGTATAAATTGTGCATTAGGCTAGTTTTAAAGTTAAAAATCGAAAAGTTGCACACGTGGGGACACGCCCAAATTGATAGAAAATTACTAAAATCACTGTAAATTGCTGTTTTCGTCATTTTCTGTCAACTTTAGAGTCCCGTTGTGATTACAATTCTTCTTGAAATACTTTGAAACTTTGCATGCTTATCAAGTTATATATAAAACAATTACATGCTAAAATTTACGGCGATTCAATATTCAATGCGCACGCAACGTCCGCTCAAAGTTTGCACGTGCGAAAGGTGAGAATTTGCTCATTCGTGATTTCCAACAAATTCTGCTTTGCCACGACAGTTTAATGTCATTATATATGAATTTAATGCCAACTTGAATGAGTATTAAGTGGCATATTCAGTCAGTGATCGACCGATATGCTTCCCTAAACACAAGGAAATGTTTTCAAAGGAAAAATTTCGAAATCGTTGAAACTTCCTCCTATTTAATGAAGATATCAGTGTATATTTCAACTTTATAAAGTACCCTGATATTATAATCAAAAAGAGATGATATTTGACCAAAACCCATAATCATGGGTAGAGTGGACCGCTGCCAGTGTCTCTCTTTCCCAAACAAAAGGAAATGATATTAATTTGATTGACCGTGCTCAAATGCAAAATGATACCGAGAATGAAATCGGTCGCTCGCTTTTCCCATTCATTTACAATTGTAATAGATTAAGAAGAACTATCCAAAGGCAGCTGTACTCGGCAATAAAGATTCAATAAACTTCAGCTTATTCAATAAGTAATACTAATAACTACCACCCTTACCCCGAAATACTAGGTATCGACCCGAACGCAACCCAAAGAGATTTTTACAGCATCTGATTGATGTAATCAATCGAAACTTATTACAATTCGTAAGCCGTGAATGAATGGGAAAAGCGAGCGACCGATTTCATTCTCGGTATCATTTTGCATTTGAGCACGGTCAATCAAATTAATATCATTTCCTTTTGTTTGGGAAAGAGAGACACTGGCAGCGGTCCACTCTACCCATGATTATGGGTTTTGGTCAAATATCTATATTGTAAATTTTCATTATTCTTAGATTTTGACACCTCCTGATCGAACAGTAATTCATTAATCCAATTTCAGCTTTGATAAGACTAAGAGAGAAATACTTATAAGTCATGATGAATATCACAAAGCTCAATTCAAAAATAAATGTATATAAAACTGAAAATCGACAAATAAATTAGCAAAATTTAAAATCAAGGATATCTGTCTAACACTTGGCTTAAGGTTTTAAAGCTTACGTAAATATATATGTCTTCATCGGTCGATTCAAAATTCGATTCAAAATTCGGTCTTAATTATATCCTATAATTTTAAACTCAAGTCGTTTATTCTTCTCTAACTCTAAAAAATGTATGTTCAACATTGAGTTACCGTTATAATTATAGTAGGAGAGAACCTAGAACTTGTATTGATAAAATATGTCATCTTTCAATCATCTTTTCAACTGACATTTCAATCAAAATTTCAACGATGACGATACTAATAATACATAATACGGAAACATGCATCAAACTAAAAATTATATCGCCAATGAAGACAGTTCTCCTCAACACTCAACAGCGCAAATAGTAGTCTAGGATTAAGTTCTTTCTCCGTTACAATACCAATTTTTGCAGAATGCAAGATGCTTTCTCTTAACTTATTCCTGCTAAAAAACCCGACTTAAGTGCTTAAAGTAATGATGTCAGGAAACTGGATTTGCCTCCTATTATGGTAACCGTTATCTATTTCAAGACCCACTACAATTTGATAAAATCGAAATTGCAACCAAAACTTAGCATACCCGTTATTTTAATTTAAACAAAAATATAAACACCTAATATCAATACTGAAAGTCAACTTTTAAGTTCACATCATCAAAATAAATAAATAACCAATCCTCGCGCTTCACTCACCACTGAACAATTCCCTGAGAATAACAAGTTCCTCAGCCCATTTGTCCTCATCAGGTGTCTCCAAAACCATCGGAATGTTCGGGAACCTCTTGACCAGATATTTAAAGACAGGTAACTTGATGCAGCCCTCGCCTAACACCTCGTGCCGGTCTAAGTGGTCATCACAGTGTCCCTTCTTGTCATTTAGATGGAACGCTTTGAGGTATTCCAACCCCACAACTTCTTCCAGTTCTGAAAATGTAGCTTCTATTCCTTTCAGCGTAGATAGATCGTATCTGAAACAGGATCGTGGGTTAACGAGGAGTGTGTATTATAATGGGCTTGTTTTTGAGTGGAGGGCAATTAACAAATTTACTATGCCTATATTGACTCCGATAAAACGTCGAGGGGCCGATTTACTCAGAGACCTACGTTTTTGCCTAACCTTTTTTGTCTATGGCAGTATAATCCTAAGAGATCACATTTATTTGTGTATGCATGATGGAATGTTTGGGACTTGGTTGATAATATTTTATTTGCTGCAAGCACCGTAATTGTAATACTTCGTAAATAATTTTAGTACTAATCGCAAGAAAATGTAATCTGCATTGTAACCGATTGATTGTGAAAGTAATGATATTACAAATTGTAAAAATGTATAAAATGCTCTAAAATGGTGATAATGACACAGAAATACTTAAAATAAACTCAACTTGTTCACTCCGAAAATGAAGCATGTAGTTCATTAAAGTTTCCATATTTGAATGATTTAAAAAAATCTAATTTTTAAACCAGGAATGTCTAGCGAGAGAATTGAAGTTAATCCTGTGATTAACATTGTAATTCAAACACTGGTCAACAAAGTCTCTAGCTCTGGAATCTTCAGTAAAGTCCCACTCAACAACCTTCCCTCCAACAATATCCTCCTTCTTCAGATAAGGAGGGTTCATTTTCAGGAGGGTGTAAGCCAGACATCCGATACTCCAAACTGCAGCAGGTTGTACTTGATAGCACCCCTTGATGTAGTATTCTGGAGGAACATACCCCTCAGTACCTTGGAATGTGGCGTACAATGTACACTTGTCCGTGATGGCTGAAGCTGATCCAAAGTCTATGAGTTTGATGTGTCCTGTTCTAGGGTTGTATAGAATGTTCTCGTCCTTTATGTCTCTATGATCCACACCGACTGAGTGAAGGTATGTGCTCACTTGAATGACTTGTCTGATAATAACTCGTGTAACTGCTGAATTCATAGGACCAGATTTCATCAGCACTTTAAACAAGTCCAGGTATTCAGGATCGTACTCCATCACGGACATCCAGAAGTCTTGTTCCAGGAACAGGTCACACAGCTGCACGATAGAGGGATGGTCAGCTTTCTCCCAGAGGAGGATCTCGTCAGGCATGTCCATTTGTCTGCGGGGGCACCAGGACTTCCGGCTGTATTTCCTGTCGTGAACTATCTTGACAGCGTGCAGTGCTCCAGTTGTGTTATTCTCGCAAATAAACACAGTTCCGTACCCTCCTTGTCCCAGTTTGTCGAGCAGTGTGTAGGCACCAAAGAAGGAATCAGGAGCTGGCTCATCAGACTTTTTTCTCAAGAAACCGAACATTTTGTTGAATTGTTGAATGTAGTTGTAACTAGTAGATGTGGAAATGTAGATAACTTGTAATGGGTCCGTGAGGATTATATACCATTGTAAGTGGTTTGATTAGGCAAGGCCGGGTTTCAGACACTAGGACTGGAGTCTACGTCTGGAAAATTGTCTGACAAGGATTGGGTAATCACGTGATCGGATTCTTAATCACGTGATCAGTGTCATGATCACTTGATCACTCGATCAGTTCTTGATCACGTGATCAATTACGTGAACTGCCTCTTAAGCCTAATGATTTCAGGTCACGTGACTGAAATCTTGTCAGCTGTTATATGTATTTTAGATCATGTTAATTAGTGGCATACAATGGTATATTCTGTTAAAGTCTAGATCAGGTGAGTGCAGTTCACAGGAGCATTTAAGCATTATGAGATAAAGTGGGGATGTGGCAGTACCACTACCTCGTCTAGCACCGATGTAAATGTCATATGCCAGATTGAATACTAATGTATCTAATTCTTTTCGTACTGTCATTAGACCATATCCTGACTTTTGTTCTGAACTTAAGCTCTGATGAGTCAGCAATTTTTCTTCCTCAGAAAAATGATTGACAAAGAAAAAAAGATCTGATGGATAATGGATTCCCTTATAAACCAATAACGTAACCATTGTTCAATGTTCAAGTTGGCATTTTACTAATCTGCACAACAATCCTCCTTAGTGAGTTCTCAGATATTGAGATTGTGTTATGTTTGCAATATCCCTCTTCTTAGCCCTCACGTCACCAGGAATTATAGCTGGTGTAGGCGGGGGAGTTTGTCGTGTCCGGCATCTTGACACTCCCGTCGCAGCAAGAGACGGAGACTACATCATCGGAGGAATGTTCCAGATAGGTCGTCTCGAGTACACAAGTGGTTATAATGGCACTCTAGTTCAGCATTGCTCTCACAAGGGGATGAAAGAGTATAACATCCAAAAGGCCATCGTGCTCAGAATGGTGATTGACAAAGAAAATGAAAGATTTAAGAGAGATTTCAACAAGACCTTGGGATACGAGATGTATGATAGCTGCATGAGTTCAGCTGTAACAGCGAGAGCCTCCACTGCACTTGCTCGCAACAAAAAGTTGGTGGGAGTTTCTGGGGTTGACATGAACTCGTATATCAAAAGATCTGCTGCTATCACGACGTCATTCAATACTCCCACATTCGTCTACATGGTCAATGATGGTGAGTTGATGTCTCAAAGCCAATATCCAAATCTATTTTCCATGATCGACACAGAAATAAACGAAGCTGAAATAACCATACGATTCCTTGAAAAGATGGGTTATAAGCACATGGATATATGGTACCATAAATTTTCGAAAGATATGGCCGAGCACATATACAACAGCTACGTCAAGAAAGTAGGATGTGGACGAGTAGCTGATGTCACATACCAATCTCACATACCTAGGATAAAAGAAACCTACAATAAAACAGGTGGAACTCCTTCACGGGTTCAACTCATTCTACAAAATTCAGGATCAACAACCAGAGCGATGCTAGAGGAGATGGTCGGTAATCTAGGATTCCGAGATAAGATCTACATACTCGGATTATCAAACGGACGATACAGTAACCTGGACGACTATGCAAAAATCCTAAATACCTCTGGACACAACACCCTCATACTTCCACTACCAGATCTCCTCAATGTTAAACTGGATCAAACATTAAAAGATTTAAACAAAGACTGGAGACAGGTTAAGAAGAGAGACTACATCGACGACATCTATCAGAATGTACAAAGTTACAGATGTCCAAAAGATCGAGATGAGCCAAAGATGTGCAAACTGACCAGCTGGATTCCTTACATGGTCGGAGGAGTTAAGCTGGTTTTAGAATCTCTCCACGCCATTCTTACAAATGTGGGAGTACCTGTATTACCTACCGGCACTCAATGTTTAATGGACTACAAAAATAAGCTGTTCAACGAAATTGTGAATGAGAATCGAACGTTGAATGTTACTCTGGAAGAGAATGTAACAATACCCATCAAGATGTTCAACAAGACAATCAATACTGGCTACGGGATTGGGGTCTACAAAACTGAGACACAAACTTTCAGGACTCTAGGAAGGGCATTCGTTGACCGAATAGAAGTAACCAACAAAAGTCTTCTGGAAAGCATATCAGGCTACAACAAAACGTGTTCACATACCTGCCAGCCAGGCACCCATAGACTTTTTGACGAGAATATTCAATACCTGCCCTGCTGTTGGACCTGTGAACCTTGCAAGCTAAACCAATTTAGCTCCGAAACTGACACCGACATGTGCATATCATGTGATCACTCTATGAAATCCACTGAAAACCACACTGCTTGTGTCTTGACCCCAGAAATCTACATCCGACAAGATTCAACGTTTTTCATCGTGGGAGCCTCCTGCATACCGTTTGGTATGGCAATGGTCATAATCGTCGGTCTTATTATCTTTAGAAACAAGGACAGCCCAATTATCAAAGCTTCTGAACCAGGCTATCTCTACATGATCTTACTATGCTTGCTGATCGGATATCCTACGTCGTTCACTCCTCTTCTCAAACCCTCGAACATTACTTGCTCGGTGGAATATTACTCCTTTGCAATTTATGCTACATTGATCTCAGCCAACCTGCTCTATAAGTGCGTTAAAGTCTACGACATTTTCGCTGTCAAACAAGATTTTAAGCCACCAAAGTTAGTTTTGCTCATAAAAAGAGCAGGTCAAATCTTCTTCAACTTGCTTAGTCTGGGAATTACAGCTACCATCCTCCTTATTGATCGCTACACCGGAGATGGCCGGCCTAGCTGGGCATTTAAAAGATACCAGGAAATGCCTCACAGACCCTGGTATCTCATGTGTACCATCATCGACAACCAGATCATGATAATCTCATTGGTTGTTCCAAGTCTATCGCTCCTCATAACCATGGTCATGACCTTCAAGATGAGGAAACTTGATCACAACTTTAAAGAATCCCTCAACATCTTTTGTGCCACATTTGTGGTGATGTTGTGCTCCATCATGTTTCTTTCAAGCTACAGTTTCTCTCCACCAGAGGTTCGAGCTATCCTGCGGGCTGTAGTGATCTTCATGAATTCAACATTCTTTCTCTTCGGCATCTACATACCAAAGATCCTCAACCTCTGGCTCTAATTGACGAGGAAGAAGCAAAGATTTGTAAGCGAGAAACGAAGTTTTCAACTATGACTGGACTGGCCAATGTTAAAAAGTGTATTATCACAGAGACTGAAAGTGACCCTACCTAGCCTTAACACAAATTCAAAAAGAGAGTACAGGTGTGCGGGTATTGGACTCATAAATACGTTGTTTTAGTAGTATGTAGAGCTCAAGAAAGGGAAATTTTACGCTTTTTTACACTTAACAAAATTGTCTTCTAAAAATCTTCTTTTTTCCTATTATTTTTCAATCAGTCTTCACTTAAATTAGTACATTCCCAAAGGTAAAACATACCTTTGGTGAGAAAAGACTGTAATTTTTTACACGATTTAAGGCGTTTTTTAAGCTATTTTAGGCTATTTTCTCATTTCAAAGATGTCTGATGTTTGACTCGTACATAGTTTTGGTTGTAAAATTGTACATTCATGATTCATGAAGGTTAAACCTCAGGAATTTAGTTTTGATGGTATGAACTTAAAGAGAATGGCCTACGAATCTTAAACAAAAGGCTGACTAATCCTATAACACAATACCCTGGATAAGCTCAAAGGACTGCAACAGTGGTCCTAAATCACGTGATCCAAACTTGCAGAGCAAATCACGTGACCTTAACATAATACAGAGATGAACACAGCTCGCTAACTCAGTATTGTGTTCACACAGTTCAACTTTTGTTCAGCAAAACTGTCTATTTTACGTGATTAGGGTGGCTACTTGATATAATAATTTAGACATTTAGCTACTTAGATAACATAATCGCGAGCAGGCAGCACTCTCATTCTCACTCTACACTTCTCACTCTCCAGCTACAAGGATGGCTGCGTCTCTGTCTGCTATAAGTGGGGCCCGCTTCTTACATCCGTTAATAAGGCACATAACACTAGAGATTTATACCATAGGGTAGTAACTTATTGGTATTTACATGACAATACACCTCCAGTAATTGAGGAGATGTGCGTATATCTACCGAGGTTGTTATGTCCTCATTTATGTAGCTGTATTTTGTTTGTAGGTAAGAAACTTCTACAGTATCATTAGCTTGTTCTCAACGTCAACTCATTATCAAAATACAACTAATATTTAATACAATTATCTTTAGTACTAATTCTACAGATACAATTGCTTCTGGCCCCGTAGCTCAGCTGTTGCGGTCGAACCAAGATAATAACTGATTAGAATGACAGAGATGTGTCGACATTGATAATATGAAGATCACACTCATCACAGTGGTCGAGTTTGTCATCTTATTAAAAGTTTGGAACCACAGACACACAACCAATACCATAGCTGACCATCTAAACATTGGTCCAGCAATAATGAAACCACCTTCTCCAAACCGCACAAGTTTATAATCAAGGTCGAGTTGGTGTCAGCTCCATGTGTGTGTCAGCTAGCTAGTGTAAACAACATTGAAGATCTTCGTTGCAAGTCTTGAGTCGTTAATTAGATTGATAACACGAGATTAGATGAAATCTCTTGGTTTAGCTTATATTTTATTATTATATTTTATTATTATTACTTTATTACATCATCCAGTCAACGTTTGGTGCGTTAAGACAGCAAAATAGGTGAAAATCTAATGTTTTCATAGTTTTGTGCCGTTTGCTGGTAATTCTATGCTTACTTTATTTGAAACTGGTGTAGCAGAAAACTGTGGCTGTAGGACTAGGCCAGCTCAAAAAGATGTTGTCATATCGGTGCTGTTATGTTTGTTTCATGGTGCTGTCATGTTTGTTCGATGTCCTAGGATACATTTCATAGTAAAACCCTTTTGGCGTCACGGGAGTGCCTCTTGCTTCGTTTCTGATCATAGTAACACTCGATTAAAGTCAATAGTGTACTCAAGAATAAAAGTTTCAACACTATGATTACAGTAAATGTCTGTAATATCAGTTCTAGCGTCGTTATTTTGTAACTGTCACACGACTCTTTTCTGCTTTATAATGATTATTTGCGAGTTGCTACATATTGTGACAGTTGAAAAATCGCAAAGATGATTATAACCGTCCTCTAATACTCTCACGTTAACATTATACATAGCAACGATGTTGTTAACACAAAAGTTTAAGACTATCTCCTCACACCTACAGCAAAGTTTTTTTAAATCATAATACTTTTATTCTTGACAAGCTGCAAGTTTACTCTGAGTTTGACTCCGTACAGATAAGTTGGTCACAACATTTTCAACTTCAAGGAATCAAGGAAGGGGGTTCAGCTTTATTTTTTCGTTAAGTTTTGTTTGCCGTGACATTTCCGCACTGTTTTATTCGCCGCAATTGTTGGTAGTTTATATATATTATATATACCCTTGATTCCGGCTTCGTCTATCTTAAACGGTCCTGATTTAATATGATCAACATGACGCTGGAGAGTGAAGATATCTAATCATGCTTGCCATACGAAAGAATTCGGTCTATGTTCATAAGTTTTTGAGAAGTATGGGTTTAATCTCATTAAACTATATAAAAAATAAGTATAAAGAATAAGGAAAAGGAACGGGAATGAAGCCAATACCAGAAGTGAAACCCCACCAAAGAATAATTGATCCTTAGGTAGACCTGGTGAAATAAAGTAACTGAACTGTAAGTTTAAGAAAAGACGGAAGGAATAAAGGAGAGAGGAAATAATGTTATGTGAACATCATCAGCAGATGACTTGGCACACCGGTTTCGGGGGTTTAATACCTGTACCGGTTTAATGTGCCAAGACCCCCTAGCAATCACTCGTCAGTGATCACCTGTTCACGTTAAATGTTATGTCAAGGATGTCGCTGACATCAAGTATACTGTATTTGTACAGAATACTAGGTCGGTCTTTCAGAAGCTTTCTGAATTTACTCTTCAGGAGTCTGTCATTATAACATCTTGAAAGAAGTGTCCTATAAAGGGTGTTGGTAGAACACAGAAAAGAATCAAGGTCTGAGATAATGGAAGAGTAACGAAGGACCTGACCGTAAAAAACATTATAACCAACAGAAGAGGAAATATTACTGTTAGGAAAGGTGTACATGACCACAGGAAAGTTGAAGTCATCAAGTTTGTTGTAAAGCTTGGTGGCGACGTGTCCGGAGTTATTCATCGAGATGTTGATGTCGAGATAGTTTACGGACTTATTGTCGTCACCACTCCTCTCCATAAGCAGGTCAGGTGGATAAATGGACCTGATTAGGTTAGAGAAATGCAAATAGTTCATGGTGTTGAGGTCGTCGACATATCTGCAGTTTCTTGAGAGGAGCTTAGCGAGACCGAACTTCTTTTCTTTGATTAGGCGTGTCATGTAGTTGAATTCACACTTCCCTAGCGAAAGATCAGCGAACTGGCTACTAGAATTCCCTCCCATGGGAATGCCTTTCGTTTGTCTTAAAATCTGATCCCCAAAACAAACAAAAGTGTTAAACAGAATAAATGTAATAGCTGTTTTGAGTTTATCAGCAGAAAAACATAAGTATCCGTTATATTCCTTTTTAGAGAAAAAATTGTTGTTCTTATACAGAGAAACACAAATAAATTTATTCGTATTACTAAAGAGGAGATCTATTAGCTCGAAAAGCAGTGACTGTACAACCTGAAGGTCTAGATTGGTATACAGAGTGGTAAAGTCGTATACCTGCATATTAAAAATCTCTAGTCTAGGCAGCCTTTCCAGGAACTGTTTAGAGCTGTTAATGCTCCAGTCGCAGTTAATTCCAGTATTGTTGTAGATAGAGTTGCAGTATTTGGAAAAGTATTCTTTTAAAACTTTTAAAGCTTTGTTGACTACAACTGATATCTGCTTAGTGGTACATTTACTGGCCCCAGCTATAAATCTAGACTTATAAGGATTCTTGTGAAGTTTAGGAATCCAAAAGATTCTCGGTAGACAAAGGTTGTCCTCAGAAACACGAATATTAAAGTTATCTTTAATGAAGTTCACATGTTCCTGAATAATATCATCCTCTACAGAGTTAACCGGATGATAAGTAGAATTGCCACGACACTCTAGAGAAGTGAGATCGTAGCCAAGTTCGTTGAGAAGGGTTAAAAGATAAAACTTCTTGCAGACAAAAACATAATTATTTGAAGCTTTATCTACGGAGCAAATAATAAAAGAAGAAGAAAGACTGTCGAGATAAGATTTAACATCATCCCTTTGTAGAATGGAATTGTAGGGAGTGAAGTTATTAGGGGAGGAGGAGAGGAAGTTAAGGCGATTGGTGAAGATCCGGGAGACCTCATCTTTCCAATCCTGGAATTCCAAACATGAAAGTCCATGTTTCCTAGCCATACGGGTGGCGAAGTTGGCTGAACACTCGTTGAGGCTCTCCAAGATTTGCTCAGGAGGAACAGACACAGGTTCCCTAAATTTGGTACCGTAACTCATGATGCCTCTTAAATCCTCGTGCTCAATGAAAGCAAGGTCACCGGTGATGATGTGGCCTCGAGGCTGATAGCAATAAGGGTTACTGGAACAGGGGCAATCACCTTCCAGGATGGAGGAAATAGTAGTATTATCAAGTGATTTAAGGAATCTATTATAATTAAAAAGCTTACGCCCGACAGGAATATCGTACTTATAGTAAACTTTTAAGGGAAGGAAAGGCGTAAGGTTTGGAGGGAGAAGAGTCAAGATCCTAGAGTCACGAATGACTGATTCTATTCGGAGTTTATCAAATATTTTAGAACAATAGTGAAAAGTGATAAACTCGCTATTAACAGAGGTGATATTAGGAGAAGAAGTGCTGTCTTGGCCAGCAAAAGATTGTATAACAAGGAAAATGGCTCCAGATTTGCAGAGGGAATGAGAGCTAAGTTGTTTGAGCTCGCCTTTTTGAAGGCTACTTATATCTTTATAAAAGCTGTATTTGCTTTCAGACATTTTTCTTTTTAAACTTTCATATTTATTGTCAATCTCTCTTAAAGTGAGAGTCCTTTTGTATATTCTATCTTCATGGCTTTTGTTTTTCTTTTTTCTGCCATGTCCTCTTTTATATCTTTTTATTTTACTTTTAAAATAAATATCGTTAAAGTTGCTTTTAGAAATATTACCAGAACCTTTTATGTTGTCATTGAGACCTAGAGGGTGAGCAGTGCTCAGGAGATTAATCCAAAGAAGTTCCCTGTCAGCTAAGGCCAGACGAGGGTCTTCAGTAGAGGAAGGGTCAATAAAATCAATAATTTGAATGGAGGCGTCATGAAAATTATGACCGGGAGTATTAAAGTGGTCATGGACAAAGGAGGATTTGCCGGCTTTAACCGAAGCACGGTGTCCATTCATGCGTTCATTAAGGCGCTGTTCTGTGAGCCCAACATATTGAATACCACAAGAACAAGTGAGGAGATAGATAATAGAAGAAGATTTACAAGAAAAGGATTCAGAGTGAGTTAACATGAAAGAATTATTAGTAACGTAACTGGTGAAAATATTACTTGACCTGAATGGTTTACAGGTGAGACATCTTGACTTATTACACGGTGTTATATCAGGGGAAATAATACTGTTGGGATGAATCCAAGTGTTGGATGTGATGTTATATATTTTATTTCCTTTCTTAAGTCAAGAATTTACAGGACAAACTTAACAGCCGACTCCAACTGAAAAAGCCCTGGGAACCATCACCAACCAGATGCCTTGGGGCTGCCAAGGTTAAGCGGGCGTTAGGTGACATGAACTAATGTTCTCCCACTGTCACAGTGCAGCCAAGCAGAGTGCTGTTGTTCCAAGAACACTCTTTATAACCGGATCACACACTGCCGCTGCTTCTCGTACCGTAGCTAGGGCGGGCAGCTCACGCCCCTGTTTGGTCTAAGGAACAGAAAACATGAAGGGAAACACTCCTGAAGAACTGTGCAAAAGGGGGTAATAATATCATAAAAAGGGCCAACTAGCAAAAACTAAGGACGTAAATCATATAATAACAAGCTATTCACTGCTCACTGTTCAAATTAACATATCATATAATTTATATTATATATATATGACATGTTAGTATATACATAATATTATATCAAGTTTAGTAATACATAGTATATCCATACGTGTGTTAAATAGTGCTTTTCAGCTTTTAGCTCGATTTAAAGTCAAATTCAGAAATTTGCCTTCAAATGCTTTTTATCAGTTTCATTGAATTCAATCAGGGATTTTACAGTTATTCCATTTTATATCATATCAAACAGCAAATTTGAAATTTTTAACGGCGCTTAAAAATGATTGAGGTGAAGCATAAGTAAGCCATTAAGGTGACATCCATCGATCTCATCGGCAAACATCTTCAAAACACAACTCATACTATGGCTTAGCGTATTGGGAAGTGGGAACCTTATAATTGATCTGATCTGATCTGATTGCAAATTAGATCGACAGTTGCAAATTTAAATGCGCAAATCTAAGCTTATTATATTTATTTGAATTCCAATCATCTGATAATCTCTTCCACCCCCCACTAAGTAAACTCACTGTATCACGACATATAACAGCTTCTTTAATACAGCAAAAATATAGAAATACGATCTTGTAAACGCTATTTCACTTATACTCTGGTCACTATTTCACTTATACTCTGGTCACTATTTCACTTATACTCTGGTCACTATTTCACTTATACTCTGGTCACTATTTCACTTATACTCTGGTCACTATTTTACTTATACTCTGGTCACTATTTCACTTATACTCTAGTCACTATTTCGCTTATACTCTGGTCACTATTTCACTTATACTCTGGTCACTATTTCACTTATACTCCTAGATACTAACTGTTACAGTTGGATAAGTGAAGTTCTTACTGAGATTGATGCTAATCTTTGAATCTACTACTCATTATTCAATACTGATGGTTGATAAGAGAATCTTTACATCAAAGCGAGCTGAAATGCAAGTTACCATCCTCTAATCCTTTTAGCGTTTACATAGCAACGATGTTAAATTACTTACTTTAAAGCTTACACGTTACTTTATGTAGTTTCGGTAATGTCAAAGGTTGATTTAATTTAAATCGATGTCCGAAGTATATTTTTTAAATTTGTAATTGTTCGAGCATTTAAAGCTAAACTCGTTCATTTGTTTGCCATGCACAGACCTCGGATAACAACCGAATATAATGGATGGTTAAAGAGATAAGCATATCAGCACTCTAAGTTGTACGTTTGATAAAATCTCTAGTATACCAATTATTCGTTGTCAAGAGTTGTATAAGATATTTATAATAAAGTAATAATGCTAACAGTAAACAAGAGCGGGGAGCTCAAACGATAACATAAGCTGAAACGTTCATATAATACCAATTGATCTACCCAGGACTCATTACTTTTATCTTTACTCAAAGCATTTCGTGAACTCACTGCTAAGTATTACATACTATTGTAAGGCGATATTAATTTTACTTTGTTACGAGCCGATCTCGACTGAATGGTACCACTGATATCTTGATATAGATTATAAAGACGTACCTCTTTCAGCGCATCCTAAAAGTCTCCCAGACCTAAGGCACAAAAGAAATATACCATGCTGATTGCTCGATTCTCTTAATATGATTCAGCTAAATGTCACCTTCAAGAAGAATTATAGGGGTGCGAGGGTAACAGTCATAATAGAGGTCATAATGGTATCTAATCATCATCTGCATCGTCCAATTTCAATTACGTCACAATGGCTGATAATTAAAATAACAATATTGTCACTGTCACAATAGCAGATGATTTAGATGTTCCCAATATTTAAATATCAATAGTGATGTTCATCACATTAAGCGCGTGTTTAAAGTAACGTTGCCAAGTAATGTTGACACGAGGCAACTTGGCAGTTTGGTAATAATTGAGGCGGTTACGTTCAATAAATGCAATGAACTTTAAATTTAGGTAATCCTTTTCTGTTATTAAAACTTTCTCAAATTAATCCCCATTGGCCGCGGATCGCGTGACGCATTGAACAACTTGGGCTGAACGTTTTTGGGCATGATCTGGGTTTTAAAATGAACGGAACGGGGCATCATCCTCATTTTGATTTTGCTTTGGAATCATAGGGGGAGAGGGGTTTGAAAAAGTTCTAAGATAATGCTACCGATCCATATCTACTTCTTGAAATATTGTGCATTCATTTGTGCACAATTTTAGCTCTGTGATTTTTTAAATAAATATTAGTGGCGATGACGTCACCTCAATACATTCTTGATATATTGCTGAAAAACAGAGCTAGAGCCTGCGCTCTAGCTATTATATCAATAAGAAATATTGGATCAGTAACGTGCACCGAGGCCAGCCAATGTTTATTAGATTGCTGTGAACTATTACTTAGTCTTATTAAAGGAAACAATAACTTGATAATAAACTGTAATAAGCCTCTTGAGATACACACCGTGTACATCAGTACAGACTATTCCTGGGTAATCTACACTTTATTAAAAGGCGTAAATGCTGTCATTAATATAACGTATCTTTAATGGCTTGGAGCTTTCTAGATTTGTTCTGGCAAGTAGTGGTGATAAATGCTTTATCCTTCCGAAAGTAGAAAATATGAGTACAGACACAGTCACAATTCACATTTACCTGGCTTCGCAGTAACCTTTGTAGACTAAAAACTAGGAAAGAAAATGGTATCACTTCTGAAAGACACCGCCTGACCTAAAGATCTAGACCCCTTACAGGCCGGCTATTTGGCATGTCAAACGGGACCGAGAAAGCAAGTTCTAGCCCTTATTTGAGTTCCATACGACAAACCGTGTTATAAGCGTCAAATTTCTCATAAAACTTGAGGAATGGTGCTTGACGAAGCGGGGTTGATTAACTTCCCATATACAGTTTCACCTTTGTTTAGATCAATGTTTTACAAACGTTTGAGGCAAATACCTCGGTCTTTGAATTACTCCAGATGTGGTCGGTTGAATATCTTAATCTTGAACCCCTGAACGCTCCATGACTTTAAGTGGCTTGCTTTAGTTATTCATAACTTAGGGTTTTTGTGAGCTGGCATTTTTTTTGCAATTTTCAAATTCTTCTGACGATTTTAAAATTTGAACGGTTCGTCCTATTGATCGAAAATTTCGTTTCAATTATAAAAAGTCTGGCGAGTGTTGTTACCCGCATGTCACATATTTTAATTGATCACATAATTGAGCAGTCTTTATTCTATAGTTAAATAGTATTACTGAGTGCCCAATACTTCAATAGCTATTACTAAGTTTCATTTTTCTATGAATAGTTGTTGTCAGAAGCGAATTAAATATGTATAACAAAAAGTGTGTAACATAGAACTCTAATTGCTCAGCCTTTCCTGCCATAGTACTTTAAATATGAGACTAAAAACTGCATATTTCTGTTGACCTTCAAGTTGAAGCTGCCGTTATTATTCTATCCTATTTGATTTCTGTTATAATTCCTCCAACTACACATGATAGACCCCACAAAATTCAATTGATTCACACAGTTCAACAATAGCAATAGCTTTTTCAGTACAGTTAGGGAGCTTTTCCGGCTACACCACTTATATGATGAGGTTAAACAGGTTACATACTTTTCTCGACATTAAAACTGTTGTTACGTTAAAATAGGATTATAATGTTTTGCGGTAAATAATCGCACTTTAACCATGAGTATAGGTCTCCCAATACCTATGCTATTGTTTAACACACGTAAATGGGTCGTTCACATATTACGTAATCAATATTTTAGCAATTTTTACCCCCCCCCCCCCCCCCCCCCCCCGTAATCAACCGTAATCAAGACCCAACCCCACCCCCCCCTCCTGACAGTAATATTACGTAATGGCCTGACTATTTTCCCTGGAAACACTTTTCTTTACGTTTGATGCTACCCTGATCATAATGAGCCGAAATCATTGTTATTATATCCGGCCAAGCACCTTTCAAACTACTTAAGTTATAGTCGCGTCGGATATCCGATCAATTTCTAAATTTTATCACTATCAGCGTGAAATTGAGTGGAATTTGAATTAAAATACTTAGAGGGTAAATAATAAAATGTTGATTAAGTAATCAACAACCAAACACCCCTCCCCCTCCCCCCCCCCTCCCCCCCCCCCCCCCCCCCCCGGCCCCCCGTAATCGACCGTAAGCATTTTGAAACCCCCCCTCGGCTGATTACGTAATACGTAAAAGACCCCAAACACGATAGTTTAACAGTTTGATAGTACCTCCGCCATGTGTAAACTGATTAATCACATCTAGTCCGTGAACAAAGCCTGTCTTGCCTACAAGCGGCACCTAGCTCACACAAACACAGCTTTCTACTGACATCGTTTAGATAGACCGTCAAATGATCCCACACCTCATATAGTTGAGGTGATATCGTGTTTAGTCAGTAGTTGTAACTATTACATTGGGGTCTCAGTGTTTTTATTAGGTAGTGTATAATTTCTAATTACACGTGGTATTGAAGGAGGCAAATTAGGAAATATTTCCGGTCAAAGTTAAAATTTACTAATTTTTTTTCCCAATTATATACTGTCGAGTGTTGACACCAGCTGTGAGGACTTTAAATAAAAGAGAACTTAATTTGAAGAATAACAGCTTTTCATCGTCAACTAATGATCAGAGTTATTTAAAGCCACACTCATTTCGTGTTGCCCTGACATTGTTCATCTACCACACAAGAGTTGGTAATTGGTCCTATTCGTTTTCTCTGTTAAATTAGGTTGAACACATTTAGTGTTGTTTAGCCTCTTCACTGCCGGCTGCATGTAAAACTGCCGATCATACAAAATATCATAGTCTGTACGCTGTGACAGATTAGTTCGTGTTTACACCTTGCTTCATGCTAAACTCGTCTTCATGACACCTTTCCTAACTCTTTACAGCGAATAACAATTGCTTTCTCTAACACGTTTTATCGATTAGTGCTGCAGTTCTACCTTGCTATATTTTACCTCAGTTCATAAAGCATTGTCTCTGGAAGATCAAACAGAACTAGTTTCCGTTAGCCCCAACTCAAACCACGTATGTGTCTTGGGAAGCTCCACTAGAACTAACAATTAAACAATATTTTAAATTTAAACAATATAGTTGCAACAATAGGAGAGACTGTGACTTCCCGCAACTCCATGCCAGGTGTAAATTTTCACAACAATGGCTGTGTGAACTATTATGAAGTGCGCGGATAGTTTGGCGAATTTTCTATTTGTTATCATGTGGCTATATGCGTTGATAGAAATTTCATTTTATTCTGTTTTAAATTCTGCATAGGTAAGACTAGGAGAGCCAGGGCCACCCAGCGATAACACACTCAGGTCTTTAAACTGCGACTAAAAAATTCCTTGCAGACGGTCTTGTTTAATAATATTTGTACAGAAGCAGCAACTTCAAGTAACAGGCCATATTATTTAGTCTTAATTTCGATTAACAAAACATTATACTCGTTCGTGAATTTTATACATTACACTAATTCTAATTATCGCCTTTATTCTTTTTTTGGCCATCTTTGTCCTCACAGAGCTGACTAATATGATAATCGAAGTTTTGATTGCCGCCATTTACTCACTTTAATTCGACTCTTAGACGATTAAATTACCAGACTCGACTCAATCTATTGTTGAAAACGGTCCACGTGTTTAAAGGTTCCTTTGTCCTAGTTATTTACTCCATCCTAAAAAACAGCAGTCATATTTGTCGACATCTTCTCACGAATTATATTTTATTAGCTTCTTACTAGCGATTTCTGTAGATTGTAGGAATTACTTTCTTTGAGTGCACTATTTGTGTATCGGTGAACTCTTACAGCAGATGTAAATTCGTCAGCTTATAAATTCATACTTATTATTCTACTTAAAGATGACTAGTCATCAAATTAGGCTGCTGTCATGATATTTTGTTTAAAGGAGATTGTCTAATCATTTAATGTTTATGTCTGAGCAACTTATAATCGTATGAGAGTATGAGGGTGCTACTTGGCAATTTGTATAGATTACAATAGTTTAATGATAATAAGAACAAAGATGGGAATCTTTAAATAATCTATTTAACATATTTTAATAATTTAACATAAATAAGATTAAAATTAAATAATTCCTAACTTCCAGCTCACCAAAATGGCAGAGTACCGCAACTACACCGAAATCCGGATAACGAACACAGCAGAGCGCTACACCTGGGCCAGCTACTTCATCCTAGTGGTCCTCTCCTCCATTATCGGGGACTCCCTCATCCTCCTTGCCACCCTCAAGTACAAAGCCATCAAACTCCACAAAGTCATCGTCACCATCATCCAACACATGGCAGTGTGCGACATCCTGACCTGCCTCGCTGCCACATTCGGTCCCATCTCCATGATAGCTGACGGACACGTCTTAGGACAGTTTGTCTGTTACCTGTCCACCTATACGATCTACCTTACCTTACCGGCTAGTTTCCTGCTCATCTCCGCTATCACAACCAGCAAGATGATGTTACTGAAGTACCCGCTCCGGGGAGGAGCCTGGTCCTCCAGAAGGTCCCATCTTATCAGTGCTGCGTGCTGGGTATGTGCTGCTACTGTGGACATGTCCTTGCTCCTGGTGGACAGTGATGACATCTACTTCGGCTACAAAGCTTACAAGTGTGACTATCACTTCACAGCTGATATCTGGAAGTGGTTGCGACCTGTGCTCAGTATCTTTACTTCCCTCCTTCCAAACATTGCGGTTGTTGTAACGACCCTGATGTTGCTGGTTGAAGCTAGAAAGGTAGCGAAGAGAGGGAGAAGTAGTCTCAGATGGCAGGGTACGATAACAGTTATCCTCACAGCTGTTATCTATTGCGTATCAATATTACCCTTTACTCTGTACCTGATTGCGGGTCCTCACGTCACGGAAGAACCACCAGGGACCTTCCATCTTCAGTTCTACAGGTGCGCCTGGTCAATCCTCATGTTGAGTGTCATGTCGAACTTCTACATCTACCTACTGACTATTACTAGCTTTTAGACGCTTTCTATTTTCTAAGCTACCGAGGCTAAGTGCAAAAGGAATGTCAATAAACATCCATTGCGAATCAGAATATTCTATTTACAAATACGACGTTGTACCGAGAGGACATAACTAAACATTTTAGATTCATGTTTTTTTTAACTATTTGGAACGATAATTTTTACTGAATTATTATTTGTAACTAATTATTATTTCTGAACTAGCTGACCTTTTCTATACTAATCTGTAGTATTCCTTATACAGTAAAACCCCAATTAACCGCAAACCCCGATTTACTCAAAAGTGGTCACTAACCGGTCACTAGAAACAGCTTGCTCTGGGTTGTGCAATCAAGACTGGCTATTTACCGGCCAGTTACCGTGTTGCAAGTGATAATTGTGCTTTTAGTTTTAGACAAATAGATACGTCGACAAATAGATACACCCGTTGTAGGTTAATAACCTACCAAGACAAGCGCTGAGTTGGACTCGTCAACAGTCTTGGTAGGGTAGAAATACAACTCAATATACCCAATATTTGGAATAAATATTTTAAGAGTATCACCCGTTAACGTTTTCATGTCTACGTGACTACCATCAAGATTCTATATGCGTTTTTTGGGCGACTAAGGATGAATAAAGATAGTCGATAAAACGTTTGGCTATTTCTCGAACTGTACCGAGTCTGCTGTGTCAGGTGGAAAGATCAGCAGGTTGATGTTCATTGTTCAGTCTTGAAAGAATTGGAGGTCCCGTGCAAGTCGGTTGTCAGTTAAATACCGAGTAGTTGAAAAGGGTATGTTTTTAAAAAGTAGCAAATCCCAATTTTTTTTTCATTTCATCAAAAGTTATCGTTATTCCCAAGAAACTTCTAGTATAGCCCCCTGCATTATCAACAGAGTGTAAAAATTTCTCGATGAAGATGATGAGATTGAGTGATGAGACCCTGTCATTAGCACGAGGACAACCTATCACTCTATCCTGTGCCCCAGGGTACAAAGTTCAGGGGGAGGAGGTCCTGATCTGCGATGATGAGAGTGAACTTCCGTTTTGTGAGCCAGGTATGTATTTTGTGTGTTATGGTACATTAAATGGCGGCCAGAGACAAGCAGCAACCTCAAGCGGCAACGTTCTGATGGCTGATAGTTAAGTTTACTCCTACTTTAGAGTGAACTATCGATACTGTGGATAATATCTCCATAGTATCCACACTGGATGTTAAACGTCCTAAGTATTTAACCAAATTTGATGTTGCGTTAAAAATTTTGACGCAGATATATTTATCTTCTTAAAGGCTTTTAAACTGCAGATGGTATATCAAAAATGTGTCCCCAATACATAAAGTTATGTACAGCTAATATCACGATCTATTGTGAGACTCACCCAGCAGCCATAGCATGACAAGTGTCGAAACAAACTCCCACTCTCGTCTTGTCAGTCACGTGACTGATTATACTCCCTAGATCAGACAGATCGCCTCCAACAGTTGTTCCCTGAAATATTTAAGCGTAAATCCGCGTAATATCTTCATTAATGATTAAGATAAATTGTTTTCTGTCTCATTAAATAAATTGTTACTGCACAAGACAGAGGACGTATACTTGTGTCACAGTGACGTGAGTACGCTTTGTTACACAGTACAATGCAACATAATCTAGAGTCCATCGGCTCAGTTACAATGGCAATTCTGGGATAATATAATCAGGTTGATATACACAGGTGCAGCTAATCAGGCTCGGTTACCTACACTGCTATCCACGCACACTTTGATATCCGATCTAATGCAAGGCCCTCATTCTACAAATTAAAGTGTTTTGTTATCTAGTCGGACAAATCTGTAATCTACCTGGCAGGCAAAACACCATTACTTGCAATAATTTCGTGAGAAAAATCCGAGAAATCAAATGTGCGTACAAAAAATTGAAACTTTGATACTGGTGGGAAGATGAGCTGAAACTTAAATGTCTGTTTATGATAAGCATTCCAGAGCCTGTTTTTAATGAATCGTAGATAAATGTGACCATTGCAATGAGCTTTCTAAGCTCGATCAACTTCGTGAAAATATGGCTCAATGCTCACCAGTCCCCACCCAGGCCACCGGTGTCCAATCATACAAAATAATGTTATGTTTTCCTAAAAATCAAAAGACTATATCACATTTTGCATCTTACTTTACTAAGAGCCAATATTATCTGGCAACCGTAAGAACACTAAAATACCCCCACGACCACGGGCCACACGGACTTATAATTGGCCCCATAGTAAGGCCTCTCTTAACTATCTTGCAAACATTCTGCATGCCATCTACAGATCGATACTCCGTGGGTGAGCTAATTCATTTTCAGGTTATCGTCATTTTAAATTATGCTGTATACGGTGTATGCGGATTTGATAACTTCATTAATTGTGTTTGAACTTTGAAGATCAAGTAAATATGATTTTCGGGAAGCGATCCATAGTTAAGCAGATAAATTAATTTCACAATAATTTAATAATAATTCAAGCAACAGGTGGATGAACGGCTAAATGGTTGAAATGTTGATTTCAGATCCTCAGCCTGTATAAAATTTAATCGGTTTTCTAGAATTCGAAAGTTAAACTAGGCGCGCGCGCGCGCACGTTTCAAAAGCGCGAAAAGTGCTTTACTTGAAATAATCAAAGCATTTTCGCGTGTTCCAGTATCTTTCAAAAGAAGACCCTTTTTCTAGTTTCCCTTAAAATTATTCCGAAAATTTCTCTGGGCGTAGGATGCGGATGTGATAGCAAAAGATTTGGGGCCAAAAATGAATCAAGAATAGCCTATCTAATAGGGCAAGACCTGAATACTCTTTCACGATTCAAGTCATTACAATAACCGGAACCTGACCAAAACTCATTCTAAAAACCTGACCCAATTCTCCAATTAGCTCATTTCCATAAATGACTTTCGCTGCGGCCATGGTCACAGGATTTACAGATACCTGTCACTAACGGCTGAAAAGTGGCATCAATGTCTGGATAACCCACCTGTTTGCACATATTTTCAAGAAGGACAGTTACATTGGAGGTAGCAGAGTGTGCCTTGTTTATACTCTCTGCTATCTGTTGTAAACATTTCTCTTTATCCATACCCTTCACAGCACTTCCAGGATGTATGTTCAACTGTAACGATATTACTGTTCTCGAAAAGGTAATATAATAGCTCCAAACAATGATCGAATAAAAACACTTAACAGATTAATTAAAAACCACTTAACAGATTAATAAAAAACACTTAAGATTAATATCAATTAAAAAAGAGATAAATAAAAAAGATAAAAGAATCATATTTCTAATGATCTCACAGGTCAAATCCATCTTGTTACGCTTTTCTTTAACCTAACTTGGACAGAGTAACATGGCGACTTTGTCATATATAATATAAAGGAATTAATTAAGTAATATCTTTGGAATGTTTCAACTATTAGACCTGCCAGACAACTTACCCAACACAGCTGTAACTGCTCACAAATCTTAAGCTCAGTTTCAAAGCAAGCGTAACTTTTATCGTATATAGTCTGATCTGGAGACCCCAAATTAACGAGATAGTTACCATGTGGTACTATGTTCTCCCGCTTGTATCCCAAAATCTTTACACCTTCGTTAAATATTGAAACTTCTTCATCTGACAGAGCTGAACATTAGGGGCGTTACAATTAGGGGCGTTACAACTTCCAGATTATATTTAAGATTTCAGGGTGATTATGATTTAAGCTGTTACCAGTAGCAGTAGGGATCGTTCACATGTTACGTAAGCCAGCCGAGTTATTGCTACAGTAAATACAATAGCTATAATATGTGTAAAGTGGCTTTAGCGGAGGGGTAGTCTAAATTCTAAATGTGGCTTACGTAATATATGTGAACATGAAGTTTGAGCTTGACACGGATCATAGCTGTGATCCCTACCGAACTCTTTAGAAAGTATCACAATGGTATATAACGATACTTTTATTAAATTAAAATCAAACCTTTTTCAGTGGTCCACCTGCGAGGCTGCGTGATAAAGAAAGCCATTGAAGTAGCTTTTATCTTAAATGCGTTGATAAGCCCATTATAAACTCCCTTAGCCACTGAAATGTGAGCCCCAATTGTCAGACTGTTTTCTGATATGAACTTAATAACGTCAGGACTTTGGTCGGCTAACTCTGTGAATTCGGTAACTTTTTGTGTGAGCAAGTCTACAGCAACTTTCGGTGGTTTTTTAGCCGTTGTCTTCTTAGGAGCAGGATCGCCGGGTCGTTTACATTCTTTCAGGGATTTCAGATAAAGTGAAGAATATCCAGACTTCTTGGTCTTAGCCTTTTTAGTGGTATCACTTTTGTTTTCCTTTACTTCAAGCATCCTCTCTAATTTAGATTTCATGCTTGTAGCTGCACTATCAGAAGGTATGTCACTAGCTGGCTGTTTCAGTTCTGCATCATCTACTTTTGCCTTTGGTACAATCCGGGCTTTTCTGGTTCGTTTGACTGCTGTTTTTTCTATAATCTCCTCATCCGAGTCGGAGCTTCGTGACAGTGTTTTTCGTTTTGGCATCTTGAACACTTAGAAAAAGATCTAGGAAACTAGTGTCAGTATTTAAATGTCAGCTGTATTTCTATTAGAAATATGAATTTAAGATCTCGAGACACTAATTGTCATTTGTCATTTAGTTTCATATCGAATATAAGGAAATTTAGTTAGTTGACGCTCTTTATTTTTGATAGATTTAATTTAATTTACTGATATTTTTGTAGTAATTGAAAGATTTATGTGAAATTACAATTAATAGTTTAGGCAGTCAAATGAAACAAATTGTTTCAATAACTTAATGGTATTATAATGACTTAACAATTAGTAAAAATAAAGGGTCACAGTTTTCTAATTAAAAAAACTGAGAAAAATCGACGTTTGTGAACATTTTTGTCTAAAAATAAATGTCTCTGATTCATGATTTGTGTTCATTCATTAGAAATGTTTGCAGGATGAATTATCTTGATGTAATATAACATTTAAAAATTTGACAAAAACACGATCATACATCCTCGTGACAATCAGCCCGAACAACATAAACAATTGCACACAAACAATTAAACAACTCTAATTACTAAGATCTAGCAATGCAGAGTTCTACTTATTTGTAACACTAACAACAAATTATTACTTTGAGAAAACAGTTACTGTAGATGCAAAGACATCAGGATTTAAGCAGATACACTAATTAATAATTCACGTCCTCCTGACAAAGTACTTGAAAAGCCTAAAGTAATAAATAACAATTGTATTATCTGATTATAGAGTAAAAACATTTCATCTTGACATATAGGCAGCTAAACAGTCATATGATCTAGCATACTTAAATAACATTAATGACTCAAGCCTCAAGTTGGCATAATTGAAGGTCACGTAATAACTTGCATAGTAGCATAATTTGTCCTATCTTGATTCCTCACTTGACACACTATTGTCTATTATAATAGTCAAATATCGACCAATAACATCTACGATTCCTCGCTTCTGTGTCTCTTCACAGGGTTTTGTGTGGTTGATGAGACGACCCCATCAGGTCCCACCACAGAATATAGGGTTCCACTCTGGTTGCTACCATAGTTCTCCTTGTCAGAGTGCCTCTTGTACCTCATCGGATATGAGGAGGGAAACCCATTTTCAGCTTTACCATACAAAGGGTCTGAGTACAGAGGCATTGGATCAGGGAGAGGGGGAAGGGGGATACGGGGCTTGAATTCTTGCTCCGGAGCTTTGGCTGGAAGATCAACTGTCTCCATCATGTTGAGCAGAGGGTCGGGAGGGTAATCTTCAAGGCCCGGTGGGGCGGGTTCAGGCTGAACACAAGCTTCGTGACCGTTATTTGGGCGAAATGCTGGCCTTCTTCCAGGTTGCAATGGGAACTTAGGAGGTACGTTACCATTGACGGGAAACAACTGTTTGGATACTGACTGAGAATTGTTTGGAGGTTTTACTGGCTCAGCTTCCGGTACTTTTTGCTCTTCTGTTGATTCGTATTCCTCCGCAACAGAAGGGTAACTTGGGAATCGCGTTCTGGTAACAGGGCTGGTCATTTGTAGGTTCATCATCTCAGCCACAGCACCATTTGTTGAATCCTTTCGATCTAGCCTAACTCTTATTTCGGAGCTGTTCTTTGTTTCTGCTGTGCTATTATCAGACGTCTCTTGCTGAGCTTCAGATGTATTCTCAGTCTTATCCTCACCAGACTTACTCAAACCAGTTATGTCCTTAGAACCACCAGTAACAGCATCGTTAAAGAGATCGTCATCATCTGTGACAGGTTCTATTTCTACCTCATCGTCCGAGATAGTCTCATACTCTGGAACAATCGAGACATTCTCACCCTCCTTCTTCTCTCCCTCGTCGTCTGACTCCTCCTCTTCCTCTTCTTCATCAATAGACAAGTTCTTCGACTGTACCACCATCATCAGAAACCTAAACATCTCAACTCTGTCCGGCATCTCGTCACAAAGCTTTTCAATGGTAGCCCCCTTATCCGAAAGGTAGTAATAGAAACTGAAGAGCTTCCCATCAAAATAGTTGTGCAGTAAGAATGGTTCTGTAGGTAGGTAAGTAACAGAGGCAATCTGAAGCAGGGCCTCAGCCCCACGTGCTAGCTGGAGAGCTATGTTGATAGCACGTGTGTTAACAACTGATACCAGTACTCGTTTTAGTGACGTCACATCAGCCGCGTACTGAGAAACAGCCTGTGCCAGAACTGCGTTAAGCTCCCACTGCGCAAGCTGGATAAGAGGACTATGCCACCAGTAGTTGAGGATACAACACAGACCCAGGTAATGGGGAGGCAGCTGCTGTGCCAGGGTTGTGTTAAATGTCACCTGCGCACACTTCACAAACGTGGCCCATCTCAGAGACTCCCTCTTATTACTCTGTAAACGCTCCAACTTCACTGTCTTTTCTTTGATTGTGAACTCTTCACACGTGACAGCTTCTACAGCTAGGTTACTGGCGGTACATTTCTCTGAGACAGAGGCAGCATTACCGAGCAAGATGCTATAGCATGCTTTACGGAGGGGTCGGTACAAGTTGAAGGAGGAAGTGAGGGGCTCATGTTCGAGGGTAACCCCTTGTTCATACAGATAACTGGTCAGAATACCGCACACAAATGGTATGGAGTCACAACTGATCTGTTTTGTTACTGCATCTTCATATATCTGAAATGAGGGATTAAAAAACGTCATTATCAACACTTTATATAGATTTCGATCATTTCAATGGGAAAGTCTGTCATTTCGATTGTGAACAAATTTTCTAATTATTGGCAAATAGAATCGCAATTTACACACTAATAAAACCATAAACAGAATTCGAGAAAATTGTATCAATTTTGATAAAATATTATAAGATTTTATTAGTTTTAATGCTTGTATTATAGATGAAATTATTATTATAACATGGTGAGATGAAATTATGTGGTTAGAAAATGCTAACCTGGCTGATGTTATAAGTAACTCGACTATCATCTGATGGCTGATTTGGTTTCCAAGCTTCATCGACGCAAGACAAATTATACCTACTGATAATGGCTTGGAGAAAGTCTGTTTTGGATTCGTCCGCCAGAGCAGTGCGGGCTAACATGTTATATTGTGTAGTTTGGGGGCGAACATACATGCAGATTCTTGGCATGATGTCAAGGACTAGATTGAGTCCCGAGAGCTGCATTCCTGACTGAAGTTTCCTGTGGAATGCGTGTAGCATCTCCCGAGGAATGAGAGAATTACCGAGGAGACATGATAATAGGGGCAGGTGGTGTTCTCTCAACCCAAGATTCTTTTGTCAGTAAGAATCTGTCGGATATAAAACTAGGGGTTTTTCTCTTCAATTTTGAGTTTTTAAAAAGAGGGAGCCCTTCAAGGGTATGAATCCCCCCCCCCCCCCCCCCCCCCAACCCCCCTCCCCCCCCCCGAAATCACTGACCGAAATATCCACCTCGACACGACATCTTTCAGAAACTGAGCAACAACAAAATAGGCCACGGAGGGTTCTGATAAAGTCTTAGCATAGGAGCCTCGATGAAGACACAAAACGAGACCATTTTTTTAAATTTTTTTAAAATCAGTGGGGGTGAGCGCGTCTTCCCAGGGGGCATGACAAAAACACACACACCCCTCGCCAACAAGCTATAACAAACTTCCGACAATGTCCTTTATCTCCTTTCCACTTCCCTCCGAAAAACCAGCTATCTGCCGAACAAAATTTGGACAAAATGAAATCCCCTCAAGGGCATAACATGTTCCGGGGTTTTGGGGGGGACAGGGACTGTCTTCACCACGCTTGCATTTTTCGCTGATGTTTCGTCTAGTCCCTTTACCACCATTCATGTAGCGGGAAAAAGAAAATTTCAAGTTTAGTCTGACATACTATATTATATTTTAACTGACGAATTTCCCCGGCAAAGGGACAAGAAGAAAAAACCCGAAAATCGACCTCAAAAAAAACCCCCGGTGAGCCAAACCAGCTCGAAAAGGAGTTGAAACCCCGATTTTTACGGGTTTAGAAAAGGATAGGAATAGGCTATAAAACTTAGAATTTGATTTAGGCTTTAGATTTTTTTAATTAACGCGGAAATGAGGTTAAATAATCTTTGAATAATGGCGTTATTTAAGCAAAGGTTTACGCGCTGTGGTAGAATGGCTATCCATTATCGGTATGAAATCTTTTATCTAGATAAAAATAAAATTTTGGTTTTTTCTAGATAAAACCGATAAAACCCCATAATTTTTTGCTGAAGGCCAAAGCCAAAATGTTTTCCAAATTCACAAAAACTGATTGTCGACTTTTTTTCTTTTACCCGTATCTTTCTAAAGTACAACTTCCCTTTTTTTTGAAAAAATAGAGCATCATTTTTTCTGGGGGCAATGTTACCATTCCTTCAAAAAGTAACCAAAGGTTTTCTTCTCCTAAGAACAGTAGGAAACCCGTTCCTTTAAAAAAAGTGATCCCGTTCCCTTTTCCCAAAAACATGTGTCCCCTTCTCTCAAAACAGAGACCCAAAGGGGTTTTCCTTTTCCAGAACAGTAAGTAGTACCCCACTAGTTCTCTTTAAAACATAGACCAACGGTTTCCTTCTCCCGAGAACCTAGTGCCCCCTTCTCTTTTAAAAAAATAACCAACGTTTCCTTTTTCCAGAACAGTAGTGCAACAAATCCAATTCCCTCGAAAAGTAAAACATTTTTAATGATTCGTGAACCTTTCCCTTTTTCTGTGGATAACTTGGGGGCAAAAAGATTCCTTTTCCTGAAGACAAGTTTCCGCCTAGAAAACTTACGGGAAATTTAATTGATGCCCGCCGGATTTTTGACTCTTGTTAACGTAACTGCCGTTTTCCCTTTTCCAGAAGGTTATAAGGTAGAACGAGCACCCTAGCCTCAGATAACAATTCAAAACTTTTCTAGTTCTACAGTTCACAGTTTACATTTTTACAGTTCACAGTTCCATAGGTTACAAAAGTAAATAAAAATTGTGTAGCTCACATTTAAGTAAACTACCTTTCATCATACTATTAAAAAAACATAAATTTCTTTAAAATTTTACGGATGGGGCAGTTTTTTTTGGTAATTTAGTGAAAAATTTTTATACCGATAAAAAATAGTTTTTTCAGAAAACAGATAACCCCTTTTTTAAAGAATTTCGGGGATAATTATCGGTAACGATTTTCGGGGGGATAGCCCCAGTAGCAACTTAAAATCACGTGCGCGAGCAACCACAGATTAACAACGCGCTTTTATGCTGTATGCACGTCATAATTTCAAAAATAGCTCACATTTTTTGCTCACGCTATGACTTCTTATAACTTTGTTTGTGTTGGAAATTTTTTGAGCGGGAAAAAAGTATCGTTTTGGGGAAACCGAATACTAACAAGCTGCGCCATTGTTAGATAAATTTTCCCTTTTGTCTACGTATAAAAAGAGCTATATGATGAAGAAAAATTAAAAAATAACTGATTTTTTTAAAAATTTTTCGAACAAAGCTTTCGACTGCGGTTTCTTCGCTAAGCTACACACAATGCGACATTTCCCCGCACACACAATCAACAAAATTTTTGTTTCCAATTCGCAAATAACTTTCGCATTAAACACACGGCCATTTTAAAAGCCTGGCAATAAACAATTACTGCATTTTCCCATTAAATATCTTCCAAAGATTAACATATTTTTTCTATCGTTGTTGTTTTTCAATGCCCCTTTCTTTGGGTTAGACCTGTAAACGGAGATCTCTGCACAATCGTTTGCTGTGAAGTTTAAAAATAGAAAAATTTAACACCGTGACTCATTAAAAAGTGTAATTCTATTTTTCAGTGAAGCAGGGGTTTGGCAACTAAAGCATATTTGTTGGATTGTTTTTCCTTTTTCTAGCGATGACCGATAAATTTGAAAGATAAATTTGTCCCTTATATTCCTTTATAAAATTTTCGACACACGGATTTTAACGGGGGTGTTAGCTGTATGCTACGTCAGAATTTACAACACTCACAAACCCTCATGACGCATTACCTATATAATTTATAAATTTGGTTTTATTGAAAATTTTTTTTGCGGGAAAAGTACGTTTTGGGGCTATAAGAAAGAAATTAAAACAAATGATTTTAAAATTTCCTCGAACAAAGCTTTTGACTGCCGGGTTTCTAGTTAATATATTTATATATAGTTTTATATTATGGATTGGTAAGTCATCTGAATATTTTTAAACGATCAAGGTTATACTGAAAAAGATTTTAAAACTTTAAATCTGGCCCGCAAGAGAAACCCAAAGTCAAAATGTCATAACCTGAATTTCATCCAAATTTGGGAACTTTCATTATATAGTTCCCGCCTATTGAACATTATTTTCACGAAAATTTTAGGCATCTGACCAAGGAAGGGGAGTTTTTTTGAATAAAACATAAAAGGGTCAGAAAATAATAAATTTTTAGAAAATTACGTAAAGTATAAAAAAGCAATAACAATATTTTATAAAGAAAAATTTCATTACTGTCAATTCTTAAAAATCATCAAAACTATCAACTTTATATCACATATTACAATGTATCAAAACAAAAATAAGTAATCACAAAATAAAAACAATCGCAAATTAAAAGTAAAATTTTCATACAATTTTAAAATTCATATTAAAAATAAGAACGATATGGGGCCGTTTATTTGTTTTAGGGAAAGGAAATATAAGTACCCCCATTAAAAGGACGTGTAATTACTTGTCACACATGAAATTACTTAAACCCTGATGGTTAGGATAATCGCCCCATCCTTAGGCTAACTTTGCAATAAGGGAAACTTAATAGTAAAGATATCGCTTAAAATAGGCCGGCACGGGATGGTTTACTTGTCACACATAAACTTGACGGTAAAAGGACCCCTTGCGCCCTTTTTTACCAAATTTTTGATGCCCGTTTTGGGTGGGTACATAGACCCTTTCCTAATATTTACGACTTTTTTCGTTTGATGGTGCATTCAGGTTTTCTCTGTCACACATTAAAGAAAATATGTAATGATGTTTAGGGCACCTGATAAGCAATGCTAGTAGTGTAAGTTTATTTGATGGCTGGAGAGTGCTGGGAATTGTTATTATATCATATAGTCGTAAGGGAATTAAAACACAGAAGGCACAACCAAGCTTACTTTGTCACACAATCTTGGATAATATCTGAACATGTGTGAAATTGAACAAATAATGAATATACCAGCTTAAACCCCTCTATATTATACGTACTATGGATCAAACAACACTGCTAGTACTCTGCACCAGTCACATAAATCATTATCAGGTGGTAATATGTTAACAGTGTCACAATTAAACTACCGCTACATGGTCAAAAATAGGGTAATTTCGTCACAAAAAATTATTATAACTCTGTTAGCTCCTTGCTGGCAAATAACTAGTTTATCGAATTTTTTTGATGATAAAGTTACATAGTATTCTAAGAGAAGTATAGTTCTTCCAAAATAGGGGCAGACATGTTTACTTTGTCACATCAGTTATTATAAGAGTTAGGTAATCGTCATCAGATTAAAGATATTTTTCGTAGTTAGTGGATCGATTAATACTTTAATAGACCTGTAATAAATCCTATGCCAATTTAACACACTATCTTGATACTGTTGGGGCAGGGAAAGTTAATTTTGTCACATTTTCAATGTCTTTGACAAATTAAATCTAAATTTTAAAATTGAGTTCTTATGTTCTGGACAATATTCTTCCAATCGTTTCTGAAAGAATGTTGAATTCTAATAGAGTTATAGATCTTCAAAATAGGGGCCAAGACATGTTTACTTTGTCACATCAGTTATTATAAGAGTTAGGTAATCGTCATACTCATTAACTATATTTTTTTGTAGTTTGGATTGATTTATATAGGTAATAAAGCAGCCTATGCTAAGTTTTTACACACTATCTTGAAATTGTTGGGGGCATGAAAAGTTAATTTTGTCACATTTTTAGTGACTTTGACAAATTTAACCTAAAATGTTAAACTTAAGCTCTGATGTTCTGACAATATTCTAATAGAGTATAGAATATAGATCTTCAAAATAGGGGCAAGACATGTTTACTTGTCACATCAGTTATTATAAGAGGTTATTATAAGAGACTATTTCATTCTATAATCATTGTTTTTAATCTATTTACGATTTCGTATATATTTTGTGACAATGTAAACATCAACTGATCTTAACTTGCATCAACTACATTGTCATCATATAAAATTTTCCCGCCTTTCAAACCAAAATCAGATATAATTATTCGCCCAAAATTTTAAATTTCATATATTGTGACAGAATTAACCTCATTTCCCAATAACCAAGTGCCTGTATTAGCTAACTATTCAAAACAACATATTTTTAGGGCTATGCTTGGTAGAGCAACCATAAAATAATGAGTTGAAAGGGTTTTTAGGACACCTCACAGTAGAATAGAGGTATGGTATCATGAGTGTGACAAAGTTACCCAAATTATTGCCTTGTAACCGTTCGATCCGTGCCCTTTACCAATGTTGTATCATAATTGTTTAGATTGACCTAATTACTATATTTCCAGACCAAGGAATGATAATTAGACAACTGCAGTTAACTAAGTCACACAAAATGTGACATTTGAAACATTATAGTGCCTAACAACAATAGATTTTCTTTCTGAGCGGTGCATATGGGAGTATGGGTTGCGTGGCTAATGTTCAGAACTTCTGAACGTGCTAGGTTAATAGATGTCAAAATTAAGCCACTATCGTCAAAAACGCTATTATTTTTGTTTACCAATATCCTCAAACTCAAATGAACGTGTCCATATAGTTTTCTAATTTTCTAATGCATCTTTAATCTTAATGCTGGGAAATGCTCGATCAAATAATTCTCATGCATTATTAAAAATTCTAAAAATTTTCATACTACTAAAATCATGCTCTGAACAATTATTCTACGTCATCGAGAATGAGAGTGAGTCAGAAAATTAAATATTTACATAAATTACACTTCTTATTTTAAAATTCTAAATTCTGTATTTTTTATTCTATGATCTATAGTTTGAACTTTGAAGTCATTTGTCAACTGGATATAGCATGTAACCTTCAATTATAGAAATTAACAATTCATCTTATAATCAACTTACTACTTATGAAATAATGTTTTATAATTCTAAAACCATTAACCAACCTATCGCCAGCTGTAAAAGAGCATTAGAGGCCCAAAATGAGCTGATCTATAACTGGAATCTATTAGTATCATATCATATGATCAGTAAAAATTAAGTTAAACTATCTGTCTATGAATACAATAATATTGAAATCTAAAATTATATGGAATAAGGGTTCGGTTGGTTTAAAAAACACAATGAAATTTGATCAGCAGTTTAGCTCCAAAACTGAGTACTGATCAACTGAGCAAACTAAAATTCACAGCACAATTAGGACCAGATGCAGTTATGAAAATGACAATCTAAGGCAGATACAAGCAGGGAGGAAAATTTGTGAAATTATCACAACGTTCGAAAAACTGTGGGTACACTTCACAATACTCACATAATTTCACTATGTCCTTTATTGATGGCCTGCTGTGCTGACAGGTTTAGGAGCCCTCTTTTCTTTGAACTGGTTTACAATTGTTTTGGAAAGTGCCAAAAACAAACAGATAGGTATGAAGACAAAGAAGAACTGGCATGCTCCAAACGAAGTGTCATAAGCCCGGTGATGGAAGTCTCCATAACCAACTGTAAGCATAGATACGATTTGGAAATAGAAAGCATCCCAGTACACCCAATTCCCTTTTCCATCATCAGCCCATCCAGGAACAAAGTCAGCCCCCTCAATACTCCACTTGTGTTCACGTCTTGCAGAGATGCCAGCACAAAGAAGCACCACCAGAGTGAGTAGAGCAAACAGTATCCCACTTATTGAATATAATGCCCAGCCGTCAGGGTTATCCTCATATGTTTTGATCCTGTCTGCAAGGTTGTGCCTAAGTTTGGTGAACACTGTATCAATTATGTCCACCAAGGAGTAGAGAAAGAGCAAAATGATGGGAATTCCTGCTAGGAAATAGACTATCGTGAAGAATTTACCACCTGCGGAAACAGGAATCATGACTCCCCAGCCAGTAGTAGTGAGAACAGATATAACATAATCAACTGAACCTCCAAAATGCCACATGAAATCAAACACATTCCTCTTTGTGAGGCACTGCTGCTTTACAATAACCTCATATCTAGCAACGTCTGTTTTGTTACCAAGTAAAGCTTCATCAATGTCCTCATATCTCATTCTCAGATCCTTGAACTTTAAGGTATCTATATATCCCCTGTCCCACTCTCCTTCACCTATGGAGCTGTCTAGAATTTCCCAATTTCTTTCCGTGTATGTAAAAATCAGTGCAGCTATACACAGGCAGATAACAACTAAGCCAGTTGCCCAAACGACATCCTTGATCGCTCTGTAAGTAGGTCCTAGAAAGAAAGAAGCAAACTTGCTCTCATCTGCTGCTTGACCTTCACTGTTCAGGAGCTCCAAGTCATCTTCTGGGGTGAGCATTTTGCTGTAGAGGAAAATGAATTAAAAATCAACTTGAATTTTTTAGCACAATCACATTATCATTAAATCTAAAAATAGTGCACTCACAACAAGGTACATTGGCGCAAGCAATGGTACCATAACCTCTTGCAAAATTGGATTCAAATCTTGAAATTATAATTATTGAGCTCACAGCTCTACCTATGGAAATCAGAATACAGTGATGATCTTTGATGTAGGACTGCTGGAGTCTGGTCAAAGTTAATTGCTGGGATTGCTACAAGATTCAGAGAAATATTAGAAATAAATTAGCTAAAACCCCTGCAAAAAGGCTAATGTAATCGTGATCTACAAGTTAAAAAGTGCCAAGAATGAATCTTAAAGGGATATGGAAAACTATCAAACTGGCATCAAATATGACCCCTGGTACAAATAATTGTCAAACTATCAATGAGAATGATCCTGAGCTATTTAACTTTTTTTTGCAAATGTTGGAAAAGATTACAAAATCAGGCCCCAATATTGAAAAAGTTAGTTTTACTGATTTTTTTCTAAAACTTCTAACATCTCATTTGATGTTTCCCAAGAAATAAATGAAATGATACCCCAAATGTATGTGAAACGCCCAAGAATGAAAAGGCCCATATGACGGTGCCTCTTTTTTATTAAAGCAACTGTCCCATACATAGTTTGGGACCCACTTCCCCCATTTTGTCAATTTGACCCTTATCGGTTTTTGGTACCAACCCTTTGAAAAAAAGCTAAGTAACTCCCACCCAAAAGGCGGAATAAAAGATGACCCTAAAAATTTACAGGCAATATCCACCTTCCATTGTAGAAAATTAGAATATTTTTGGGGCAAGCAACTATGATTCTGGAAAGAACAAATTTTTCATCCGGCTCTAGGGCTTTCGGAAAAACCCCACTCCCAAACTTATTTGATGTCGATCTGAGGGGACGAAATATATATGAGAAATCTAAGTCTTAAAAACGGGAAATCATCTTTTTATCTTAAAAAGGCTTTACACAGTGAATCATGAAATTTTGCTTAAAAAAATTGGAAATTAGGGAAATTGGGGGCTTTGTTTTAAACCGGGGTTTAAAAATTCTTTTTTGGGGATATAATGCACTAGGATCAAGGGAAAAACAAAACCTTTTTTTTGAATTTTGATGGTGTACCCAAGGAACATCTTTGGGCCTATATTATTTATTCTTCATAAATAAATCATTATGCTGAACCTATCAAACCCCTTTTCTATTTTGAGATGTGGTGCCTATTCTTTGATAAAACCCTGCAGAACACTTTTATAAACATGAAAATAGAATTATGCAATCTTTAAATGGTGTTAAATGTTAAAAATTTCATAAATAAAAGAAGACTAAATTTCCTATTGCAATTGTTTGATTGTTGATCGCGGGAAAATTTAAAACCATTGAATGTAGGGTAACTTTCAAATCAAGGAGTGAAAAGAGACAAAATATTTTGGGCCCTCATTTGATAAAAATTTAAAAATTAAAAAAGCCATGTAATTTTATTATTAGGAAGGTCATAAAAAAAATTGGGTCCCATTTTTGAAGTAAAGCATGCTACCATTAAATATGGGAAAATGTTGCCAAGTCAGTTGCCACAATTCGATTATTTAGACACACTTTTGTAGAGCTGGCAAGACAAAACTTGTGAACTTGACACTCTTACAAAAAGGTAGCCAAAATAGCTCAAAACTTTTACAAAGAGAGCGCCTTAATTTTTATAGAGAATAAAAGGGTTACCATCCATTTTAAAGGACACTTTCCATCTGCAAATTTATGTTTAAATATCCATGACAATTGTCCTACAAATTTAAAAAAAATTTAGTTACTATCAGGAGGTATGGGAGCGCAAAAGCGCAACCTTATTTAATGATCAACATCACAAAAAAATTTCAATACTTGGGGGCAAAATGTTGGAATATTTTCCAACAGATTACGAAATCTGCCCGATTTTTAAAAGCTTTGTGATTCGTAAAGAAACACTACTCTCTTTATAAAAAAAAGCCCCTAATTATCCCCGTTACAATTCGTGACAAATTTTACACTGAAATCATGTCGAGAAAACAAAGTATCTTCTAATTCTTTTAAGCTGAGGCAAAAAAAAAATTTGATGTTTCAAAAGGGTTTCCCTTTTTACCCCCTTTCCCATTCGTTTGTTTTTTCACTGCCTGACATGTTTTTAACGGGGAAGGGGGTTCTCACGGGGGTAGTTTTAAAAACCCATTTTTAAATTTTATTGCCCTATTATACCTAGTGGTAGTTTTTAGACCCTTTTTTTTTTAAACTTATTTTATTGTTTTAAATTTTTTGGGACTGTATCACCCTTTTTTTAACATTTAAAATGTACGTTTTTTTGCGAACATTGACTTATGTTATTTTATATTCAATCTTAAATTCGATATTTTATTTTTTTTTTAAACGACGAAAATTTCCCTGTTTTTTTTCAATTTTTTCCCATATCTCTTGTACAGACGTTTACGGAAAATTGACAATGAAACTCCTTTAGGCATTCTTTTATTGATCAAAAATTATTTCACTGCATTAGGTTTAAAAATTTATTCTTTTGGTTAAAAATTTTCAAATTTTTAAAATTAATTTTTGTTGACAGAAGGGTTATGAAGTTATTTAATTTTGTTGGGCTATTATTTTGGATATGAGGTTTAATGATGATAGGGAATTTAAATTTCTCGTACTTCTTCAGTTTTTAAAAAATTTAAAAAGAAATCATGTGAATATATATACGAATAGATTTTAAAGTTTTGTCCATATTTTAAATCCGTTTGATGGTTTAAAATTTTGTATATTGTTTTTAATGTGAAGCGTTTCCCTTTTCCCCCCTCGAAATTAATTGACGTTAGATTAAGACAATAACAAAATAATTGCCAAATGACTAGTGATAAGTTTTTCAAGGGTTGTAGGGATTTTAAGAGTAGGGTCCCGGGGGGAAAAACCCGTACGGGCATTTGGGGTCCTTATCCTTTCACTAGCCCCTTTGGGTTTCACTTTCACAAAATGAACGTTTACAATTTAGACGTAACATTGGCCCCTATTTTTAAAAGCAAACGTATAAAAAAATAGGGCGTGCGCGGTTTGAGCCCCGCCGCATAACAATTGATGCGTTTAGGGGCTGGAGTACGCGTGTTTACAGTTTAATAAAATTTTTGCTTTTATAAATTTTTAAAAGTTGAAATTATTATGATTTTAAAGGGGGGGGGTGACTGTCCCCCAATGTCTAATGTTTTTGGGTTTTTTTTTGAAAAATAGGGGCAGAGACAGTCGGGGAACATTGGAGACATTGGAGACACAGTTTTTGGAGACAGGAAAACTTGAACATGGGGCATAAGAGACTTTGGAGACAAAGCTTTTGGAGGATGCCCCGGAGAGGACTCAGGAGGAGAAGGGGGGATGGGATCAGGAGGGGGAAACAGAAGAGGATGAGGAGGACAAAAAGGGAGGAGGACTGAGGAGTACTGGGGGGATGGGGGAGGTGGCTGGGGAGGAGGCTGAGGGGGATGGTGAGGAGGATGACGAGGAGGAGGAATAGGAGGGGGGGACCCAGAGGAGGAGGCCCAGGAGGAGGACCAGGGGGGGGAGGAGGAGGAGGACTCAGAAGAGGACTGAGGAGGACAGAAAAGGGGGAAAAACTGGGAGTACGAGGGGAGGCTGAGGAGGATGACTGGGGAGGATGATGATGGGGGAGGGAAAAAAGGATGAGGAAAGGGAGAAGGGGAAGACCTAGGAGGATGAGGCCCCGGGAGGAGGATAGGAGGAAGGGGGGAGGAGGACTCAGGGGATGAAAAGGAAGAGGATGGGGAAAAAGAGGGGGAGGAGGACTGAATAGGGGGAGGAGGGGGGGGGAGGGGGAGGACTGAGGAAAGAAAAAAACTGCGAGAAGGATGAGGAGGGGGACGGAGGAGGGAGGACTGAGGAAGAGGATGAGGGGGGACAAGAAGGAGGAGGCTGGGGGTATGGGGAGGATGGGAATAATGGAAGAGGAGGATGATGAGGGGAGGAGGAGGAGAAGAAGGAATGGGAAAAGGGAGAAGGGGGGACCTAGGAGGATGAGGACCCAGGGGAGGACTCGGAGGAAGGGGAGGAGAAGGACTCAGGAGGACGAAAAAGGAAAGGGACTGGGAGAATGGGAGGAGGAGGACTGAATAGGGGAAAGGGGGAGGAGGGGGGGACTGGGGGGGACTGAGGATGAAAAAACTGCGAGAAGGATGAGGGGGAGGACTGAGGACGGGGAGGATAAAGAGGGGAAGACCCAAGGAGGAGGACTGAGGGGGAGGGGGACGAGGGGGTGGGGGATGGCTGAGGAGAAGGCTGAGGGGATGACTGAGAGGGAGGGGAGGGGAAGGGGGAAGAGGGGGAGGGTGGACTGAGGGGGAGTTTGAGGAGGACCTAGGGGGAGGGGCCCCAGGGAGGACTCGGAGGGGGAGGGAACTAGGAAGAGGACGAAAAAAGACTGAAAAGGGGAGGATGAGGAGTATGAAGGGGAGACTGAGGAGGAGGAGCGGATGAAAAGGATGAGGGGAGAAGGGAGGTGGAGGAACTAGGGGAGGTAAACCCAGGAGGGGGATCGGAGAAGAGGGGGGGGGACCCAGAGGGGGACTTAGGAGGAAATGGAAAGGAGGACTGAATGGAAGAGGAGGGGAAGACTGAATAGGAGGAGGGGAAAGGGACTGGGGAGGATGGGGAGGGGGAGGACTGACGAGAAGGATGAGGGGGGAGGATGGGACTGAGGAGGAAGGGAGGAATAAAGAGGACCCAGGAGGGGAGGACTGAAGAGGAGGTGAGGAGAACTGAGGGGAAGGGGGGACTGGGGGGAGAGGAGATTGGGAGGAGGATGATGACAGGGAGGGGAGGAGGACGGAGGGGGGGAGGGGAAAAGGGTGAGGAGGAGAAGGGGAGGCCCTAGGAGGGGGAGGACCCGGAGGAGGACTCAGGGGGAGGGGGAGGACTCAGGAGGAGGACTCGGAAAACTGGGGGGGGAGGAGGAGTGAATGGGAAAGGGGGGGGGGAGGGGAGGACTAGGAGGAGGAGGACAAGGGGAAAAGGGATGAGGGGAGGACTGAGGGGAGGATGAGGAGGGGCGAGGACTGAGGGTACTGAGGATAGGTGGGATGAGGCTGGGGAGGAGGCGAGGAGGAGGGCTGAGGAGGATGGCTGGGAGGAGGCTGAGGGGGATGGGGGGGAGGGGGCGAGAAGGATGACTGAGGAGGAGACTGAGAGGGGGAGGGGGGGGGGAGGAGAAGGGGAGGACCTAGGAGGAGGGACTCGGGAAAGATGGGGAGGATTCGGAGGAGATCAGGAAGAGGATCGGGGTGGGGGTGAAAGGAGGGGATGAGGGGAACTGAGGAGGAGGGGGGGAGGACTGAATAGGGGGAGGGGGATGGGGGAGGCTGAGGGGGGGGGGGACTTGGGGGGGCTGGGGGGGAGACGACGAGAAGGATGGGGAGGAGGATTGGGAGGACTGTGTTTGGGGGGGAAAGAGGGGAGGATAAGAGGAGGGGGCCCAGGAGGAGGAGGACCCGGAAGCCCGGAGGAGGACCCAGGGGAGGACCCGGGGAAAAAACCCAGGCCCCGGGAGGAATAGGAGGGGGGAGAACGACTGAGGGACTGGGGAGGATGGGAGGAGGGGGAGGACTGGGGAGAGGGGGGGGGGAGGAGGAGGGGAGGAGGAGGAGGAGGGGAGGAGGAGTCCCCAAAGCTGTGTTCCCCAAATTTTCCCCAATCCCCCTAATATCCATTTTTTGTCCCTATTCCCCCTTTTCCCCATGTCTCCAAGCCCCCAATGTCCCAATGTTCCAATGTCCCCCAAAAGCTTGCTTAATGCCCTAATTCCCCAAGTCCCCAATGTCTCCAAATTTTCCCAAAGCGTGCCCCAATGTTCCTGTCTCCAATGTCTCCTGTTTTTTGTTTTTTTCGAAAAAGTAAGGTGCGGGGACTTTGGAGACATTCCCCCCCCCCCCCCCTTATAGTAAATTTTTAAAAGCTGGTTTGGATTTCGGAAAATTTATAATTTTTATTTAAAAATTTTTAAATTTACATATCGTTTTAACTAAATCAAGTTAATCCTGTTTTCAAGAATGGCGGCTTGGCGGCCATTAGACTTGTCAAAAAATTGAATTTTAAATAAAATGTGAATGTATAAAAAAATTAAAACTTTCAAAAGGGAGGCTTATAAATTTTATTATATTATGTTTTAAAATAAAGGAAAAAAATTTTAAATTTGTTTCACAAAATTTGTTTCACTAATTTTTTTTAAAAATTTACACTATGGGTTGAGGTTTTTTGCTAGTAAATATGGTTACTACCCCTTATATATTTTATTGTTTGGGGTTTTCGATTTTGATTTTTTCCCCTAGGAATATGATTATTAATCTCTTTTGGGCTTTAGGTAGGGGCCCCTAAAAGAACTGGATTCTTCCGGAAGATCCGTGCAAAGGGCTTGGTCTACATTTTATTAAATTTTAAACCTTCATTCTGTATGTGCACGAAAATTTTTTAAATCAAATTGCAAGAAAATCCACTATACTTTTTAAAATTCGGTTTTTAATCCATAATCTTTTTGGCCGACCAAACGAAAAGTCTTTTGTTTTGGGGTTGCAAAATCTAAAATACCCTTTTCTGATACAAAAAAATTTTAAAGTTTAAATTAGATTTTTAAGAATAATGACATAACATTCCTTTTAAAAAATTCTTTTGTTTTCCTCATTCAAACTTAAAACTTCAAGCCTTCGTCATTAAAAAAACAAAAAAATTCAATAACTAAATAATTGTCATAATTTTTTTAATGTTAAAAGATCTCTGTATCGGATATTCCGGTTGGGAAGAGAAAAGGAAAAGGAAAAAAGGGGAAGTTGGGAGTAAGGGAAATTTTTGGGCGTAAACCCCATTTTTCAGGCCAATTATTTTTATATAGTATGTTGAAAGTTTAAAACTTTTTAATTTTTAAAACTTTTTTTACTTTCAACACTATATATAAAAAAATAATTTGAGCCCGAAGATGGCGTTGACGCCAAATTTGCCCTCCCAACTTCCCTTTTTTCCTTTTCCTTGTCTCTTCCAAACCCGGGTAATTTTCCAGATATCAGTATTTCTCTGAGCTAATAAACAGGAAAACTCCGTTATTTTTTAAAGAGTTCTTTAAAAGCTAACGGGGGGTTAAAAAAAAAAAGCGAGGGTGCAATACACGTAATAATGATTAACAGAGTTCATGAAAGGTGTAAAAATATATTTGGAAAAAGTGAAAATTTTGAAGACGAATTTTGGTTTTCAAAAAAAAAGGACAGACATTTGGCAATTTTCTCATGAGTATTAATCCCTTTTGCAGTTTTCAATACAAAGCGAGTAAAAACTTTATTGCCCATTTAGAAATAAACATTAATTGAGCAGACTAATATATGGTTAATTGTTCTGTCATCTATAACATAGAAGACAGAAAAACCCCGGACTTTGGTTGCTTCTATAAGAAGGCCCCCATATCCCCAAAACCCCGGAAACTTCTTTGGCTATTAACCCACAAATCAGTTCACGGGACTAAACCCGGTTTCCTCAACATTACTGATATGGATGTTGTGGAACAGAACTTTCAAAAACCCTGACCGGTGAAGAGACCCAAATGACCATCTCATGCTCAAGATAACAAAAGAAAAAAAAGTCAAAAAATTGATGACAGGGGCGTTTTGGGGGCCCGCACCGGTTGAGGAAATTTCTTCCCCTGTTTGATTGTATTTTCTGATACCCAAGTTGAGCGAATGTTTTAAATTTACGATGTCAATTCATCGCAGCTCGGGAAAAGAACGCAAAGGCTGGACAAAAAATTGACGGATGTTATCGTTAAATTTTTTCGAAGTAGCGGCGCCCCTTTTTTTTCCGAAAAAAATTTTTGCCCCATGGCAAGTGCTTACAAAAACCCGGCGCCGGCGAGTTTTGGCTCGTCGACGAACAGGTATTTTTAAATATACCCCCTTTAAGAAGTAGGCCGCCAGGCCAGACCCTAACAATGACAAAGGGCAAACAAAGAACCAAAATTTTTTGGCTTAGATTTTTTATCGTTGCTTCATTTTAAAGTTTTATTTTTACCCCCTTTTATCGACTTTTCCTTCGCGCGCCGCGCAAACTAAACCTTCTAAAATTTTTTTCTTTTTTTTATTTTTTCCCGTATACTAACTTTTTTCAAAAATTATATTTTCCCAAACACATATATTTTTTTTATTTGGGGCAGGTTATATCCCCGCCGAAACAAATTCCCCAAAATTTTTTTTTTGGGGCCATTGTGGTAATTCTTTTAAACTTTGGGGGGTGGAAATTTTAGTTTGCAAAATATTTAGGTTAATAATACACTTAAGATTAACCCCTGGAATCTTTGAAAGAAATAACAAGCCAAAAACGTACGACGTTTCAGTATTTTTGGTCGCAGAACGCCAAATTAGCATGGGGGAAGATACAGTTAAATGCAAAGGGACAACACCAAAACCCAACCCACTCATCTCCCCAAAAACAACCTATCCTGTGGCCAGTCCCTCATCCTGCACTTTACCCCAGAGGCCAAGGGCCCTCGGAGCCAAATTTCGAGAAACGGGAAGCTTGTACCGGGCCCAAAGGGCTGATCACTAGCAGCGAAGTACGGATATACCCCCCTTTTTCATCTTTTTAACCGGCACCCGGAAACCCCACCTGTTTCTTAAAATAAATTCCATTAATCGGCTTCTGCATCACTGGCACACAAGTGGCGCCCTGTGTAGACTCAAACCCGAGCTTGATCAGAAACTTCAGTCACAAACCTGACACCGTTTCGGGGCTTCATTGCGATACGTTTTCTGTCAGGTGCCCCAGCACTCAGCAGTCTCTCTTGGACCACCATCTGATCTGACAATCACCCGAGGATACCTGCTAGAGCTCGCGATTTACGACGAGTTAGCTTATGGCACCTTTGGCTGTTAGGTGAAGTCATAAAGCTCAAACAGCTCTCATCTCCCACTCTCTTTTCCTAGACAGCAGATAAATCCATCTTGAACAATGGGCTGCATCCTTCCCACAATCTCTGACCACTTCTTGAGGGCTCTTCCCAGTCAGACCAATCCTTCCTTGATGCACACTCCAAACTTGCCTGCGACCACACCTCTAGCCCAACCTCAACAGCAAAGCTGAAACATGGACCACCCCATTAGCTTGTATTTCCGCTTGTAGACTGTTATACCGATCAAGCTTCAGTCTACAAGCGGAATGATGCAGCTATTCTCTCTTCCGACGGTACTGTAAGCTCCCACCAGATTACTCTCTTGGAAGCTTTCGAGAAAAGAACCAAATCTGGTCTTAATCTGGTCGTTGCTATATCCGACGGGAATTTCAGCTGCTTATCCAGGTCTGCTAATACTATCCAATCAGTGGCTCCACTCAGAATCCCAAACTCACGTCTACATTTCTTCGAAGTAGCGCGCGCCGCTTTCTTCTCGAAATGTTATGACGTACGTGCTACGAAGTAGCGCGCGCCGGGCCAGACCATTAACAATGGTCAAGCGCGATGTCAACCCTTCGCAGCTCGGCATTGCCCAGTATAACAGTACATTTTGCCGATCTACTAAGAGTCACAGTGGTTGCGAGAAATATTATTTGCTTGATTTACAATGTCAATCCGTCGAGATCGTTGCTAGCAAGAATGCCAGTTTGTAGTTTGCGCGGCGCGTCGAAGCGGCGAAGTCTTCCAAATTATTTGCATACAATTGCAATTTGATGCGCACAGCGCGGTCCAGTAGTGCATTGCGCTATATACTGGGCACTTGTAGCGCGATGCGTTACTGTGCCGCGCCGCGCACTCAATGAGGCTTCTCACAGCGATCGGCGAGATGCGCTACTGTGCCGCGCCGAGCTGCGATAAATTGACATCGTCAATTAAACTGGGCACGTATAAGCTAAGCGCGCTCCGGCCGGCATTACAGTCCATCAATAATGGAGAATTAAAGCATGAAGTACAATGTAGATGTTGTTGCAATTGCATGTTGTTTGTAGGTTTATAACCTACCAGGACGCGGCGCGCGCCGAGTTGGACTCGTCGACGGTCGGAAAAAATATTTTACGAGTATCACCCGTTAACATGTTGCTGTTGCACACGCTCGAGAGATCTCTAAATCTAATATATAGGGCGCTTAAAATTGTTTTACTTCACGATCAGCTTTACCTAATTTTTGCGAAGACAGAAGAGCCACGAATGACGAATGATTTAACAAAAATTAGGTTCGCGACTTGAGCAGTGAGGCAAAGCTGTGTATGTGTCAGGTCAGGCAACGTTTGCTACACGTTGTATACGATACCTCTCTCGTGCACTCCGGCCGGTCGCCGCGCGCGATCAAAAGGGGTTGCAGCGTGGGTCAAGGCAACGTCTGGAAATGTCGCTTTTCATCCGTGGATTAGTGTTGTATCACGTCGTGACCCCCATTGTCGTTTCACTAAGTGGCGAAAGCCACGATACAGCCGCGCACTCGTGCGCGGCGGGTCTACAACGTGTGACAACAGACAAGATTAGTGCACTTCAATTGATTTCAAATTTTATAGGACCTCAAAGCCTCCTCCCGCTTTATATGATAAGATTGTGCGACAAAAAGAAAATAGCTGTTATTACAATAAAGAAATAGAACTAGAAGAGAAGAAGTGTTTACCTGAATAAATACCCACACTCTCATAATATTTACAAACATTATACTTCAGGAGGTTCATAAGAATAACTGATAAGAGAAATGTTCATGTTATATTTACAGCGTATGAAAATCCAAATTTATTAACAAATGCAACAGAATATTCATGTTTTTTAAATGACAGGCGGCTTCATCTACTATATTTAATTACAAAATTATCTTACATTAACAATTACACATTTGGTATCTGTAATCATACATGAAGTTACAAAAAACTGATCATATCATTGATTCTAAGCTTGTACGAAAGTTCAACTCACATCAAAATTTATGACTAATTCAAAGAGCGAAACAGAACTTTAAATTCAGTAGGGTCCTAGTAGCTTATCTTCATGCAATTCGTGTTCAGATAATCAAGAAAAGCAGAGGAGATGAAGGCAGATAATGTTTACTCGTTGATCAAATAGTTGTTTCAAATATGGTAGAAATTATGATTGATGTTTCAAATAGAGTAAGTAATATTAGTAATATGTACATGGTTGATTGGCTAATCCACAATCTATTCTGATCGGATAGCTGACTGGTTGACGAAGTTGGAGTGGGCAAACGAGGGTTTCATTTCTGCGGTTGCAGAATAGGAAGAGAAGAAATCTGCTGCAAATTCGATCACATCACTAGGCTTTCTCATCAACAGGAACTGAAAGTGAACCTCAGTTTAGATAACAATCTCGATTAGATAAGAAACAGGGACGTAGCCAGGATTTTTCTTTGAGGGGGGCTGTCGGCAAGCGGAGCGAGTCGACGCGTCCAATCAAGCTGCGCAGCGAGCGAAGCGAGCAAGCTGTGGCAGGGGTCTGGCGGCGCAGCCCCCAGCGGGGGGGTCCAGGGGCGGAGCCCCTTGGCGGGGGCTAGGGGGGGCGCAGCCCCCTTGGAAATTTTTTGCGAAACAGGGTGTTTTAGACGACATTTGGCATTAAAGAAATTTGTAGGACAGCAATAAACTGGGATTGAAAAGAATCAAGTACTCACGTAAATTTGGTAACTTCACAACAGCAATCTGCATTCTCCAATCAGGAATTTACGACTTACTCAGGCCTCATCGTCTTAAGAATTTTTACATTTCCTACGTCTAGGGGACACTATTGACGTATAATTATAGAAGTCTTCTAGAATGTTTGCTTGGATTTAATGACATATATTTACTAATCCACAGTTCAAATCTTTGACTGACTGCAGTCATAAACACAGCCCAGTTACCAGGCGACCATGGGGACTAGGGGGCTTATCTTTTTACTGGGGTTCGATTTTTTCCGGGGGGGGGGGGGGGGGGGGGGGGGGCTGCCGCCCCCCTAGCCCCCCCTGGCTACGTGCCTGATAAGAAACATATTAGAATTACTCATTAAAAGCTAATTTGGAAGCAGTTACTGCAGATTTCTACCGTTTTAAAAACCTTTTTTGTCATCTACAGCTTTTAGTTGTTGAGACACTAATACACCAATAATCTCAAGGATAGTGACTGTAACTTGTAAGTTTGGTTCTAATAAAATAAATCAACAAAGCTTTTAGTTTTTGGTTCGTTTACTTAACATCCAGTTTCCTTCCTACCCAGTACCTGTAAAAAATCTCCGAGGATGGCCTTGAGCTCAGGATGTCTCTTCATGTAGTTGACATGGTCCTCCTTCAACTCTTCCTTTCTGTCCAGAAAGTGTGACAAACATCTCAATATCATCCTCCCCAGTGCAGCTTTCCTTTTCCGAAATCAGGGAATACCCAATCAGCGTCTAGTGAAAGAGAGGGGGTTACAACTAAAGAACAAATCGATGTAATCTCATTTCATCCTGACTCATAATTTAATTGACGTTTGGCAACTTTCCAAAAAGTTCGAAAATCTTGGATCCGGTTTTTGACGATTTTTAAAGGGCTGTACATTTTAGGGCGGTCAAGATCTAATTAAAATTTACCTTCATTAGATGCTGCAACCATCTTAAATATTAGGTAACATGATAAGCGAAGGATAAATCTATTTCGTGGTCTCAACTTAAAGTTTGGTATCCTTAGTAAGGATGTAGGATTCCTTACCTTCATCTTTCATGAAGTTCTCTGGGATATCTTTAATCTTCATGTACACTGGTGACCCGACTTGAGCGCGGGTATACATGTGGCTGAAATGGAAGGTTGAAAATCTTGGGAAATATTCGTACAACCCTCTAGCGCTCGCCGCTCACGTAATTTTCGACCAAATAAAGTCAGATAAGGTGCATTATATTAAGTTTTAGGAAATGCACCGGACCGAATGTCATTTAATATTTCCGTACGCCATAGTTGGTTTTAATCACTAACAAATAGATTAAAAAACATATAAACAAGTTAAACTGATACTATTAATTATTTTGGATTGTGGAAATTTTAATACTAAAGTAAACAAATTAAACAGGCAAGCATCAATAGTGCAAGGTTGGAGATTTCTAGAATTGAGAAAAATAACAAAATAACCGCGTTGATATTTAACATGATGAGGTGGTTGATTTGAGGTTGGTGGAGCACTGACTTAAATTGAGTCGTGTTTAGTTGACTAAACTCTAAACTACTTTCACGTGTGAAAATAACGAGTATCTTGTTCTTGGCAGATGTGCATTAGAGCAAGAAAGTAATTCAAGTAGTTTCAATTAAAGTAGTTTTAATCAAATCACATACAGAACGGTCAATCTCCCGCGTATAATTTCGGTTTTGGTAAATTGTAGTGATATGGTTAGACAGAAGCTTGGGTGTCGAGCTGCAAGCCAAGGCCAGGGCAGGTATTACAAATTAAAAATATGATTTACCCGTCAGAGAGGAAGTATATTTTCCAAGTGGTTGGATTCTCGTCTTTATTATCCACACATCGCTCAATTCCAATGGTTTCCAGAGTAACGTTCTGTAACAACACTGAGTGGGACTCTATAGGGGACTGTGGGGGTTTAAGAGTGTTAGAACTTAGAGTGGAAGTCTTCAGATGTGTAAATGTAATAGAGTGGTTATCAAGGCTGAATTAGAATGGAAAATATTACAGTGATATCTTCAGTGGGATTAGTCTTATAGGAATAATAGTAAACTAGTATCCATGCAGCAGTGATTATTTAGCTAGAACTTACAATATTTTAGACAATCGTAAAAATAGTGCAAAATGCTCGACTACGAGTGGGAGCATTACGTAATTTATTCAAAAAGTGCAGGTTGGTAATTCTCAATGCTAATGATCGATTTAAGTTCGCCAGTCTGCGCGTTTCGTATGTAACGTAATTCTGATGCCTCTCAAACTTGATGACTGGTGTCATTGTATCTTTGTTCCACAGTGTTTTGTCTGGTATAAAGAATGAACACCCTCAGAGCCCCACTCTATATAGGAGCCGTTCCTTGGGTTTCACTCACAGGTACATTAACAATAGCACACTGTATAGTCTATGTTTATGCATGTTCACCAACATTGTTGCGTTATTACTTCAGGCAACAATCTGACGTCTAATTCACTCTAATTGTAAGGGTGCTGGAGAAGGCCCAAAAAGAGGTCTCGTAGACTTCTGGGAACAATGGTCTACTAGTGCAGTGGTAACAGTAAACCAATCTTGTTAATCATACTAGCCGCGACGACAGGTCAATTAGAAGTCAATTAGAGGTTCATTTCTACCTCTGTTCATGGTAGTATCAGCTGTTATTATAGTCGATTGTATTGATAGTTCGGCAAAAACTTTCGTATTGATTTATCAATATTAAGTTGCCATTGACAAGGATATTGTTGATGTTAGTTTTAAAATCTGTGTATTTATCATGCAAAATGAGTTACGCAGCGGTTAATCTAAACTTGAAAATAATTGTGTGGTAGTTTAAAGAAGATTACTCACGTAGCTGACATTAGCAAGGGCATTATCCGTGGAGAAGACGTTAAAGCTCATACGACTATGTACTCCGAGTATAATACTCAACCTCTGTAGCACCAAGTTAGCACCTGGGAGGGAAGTTCATTGTAAATATAAAAACTTGCTATTGGGCGGTCAGTGTTAAACCGCCGATTATTTGAAAAAACAAGCCTTGATTGAGTGGCGGCGCTGTGATCGACGCGGTGTCACATATCTCAAGACGGCATCAGTGAACCCAAGTTGTTACGATGGACCAATGACCATGGTTGAATGTAACAACGTATACTCTTGGAAGGCGAGAGTCGAAAGATTGAACAGTCAGACTAACCTTCAGATATAAACCTTGCCATCTCGTCTTTAGTAAACTCCTCGGTGGTGACCGTTTCAGTGCCACCCTCCGTCGTGGTGAGAACCAGCTGGTATCCGTCATCAGTCTGGCTCAACACGGACCTCTTGGTTAGAGGGTTACCTGGGATCTGGGGGGAAGAGTTACGTGATGTAGGGTAATAGTCATTAATTATAAATAACACATAATCTGTATACGTATATTAATATATTAATATATTGATTCCAGAAAATATTTCAATGGTTGTGAGAAAATTAAACGCCTGGTTAACTTTAAGTGAGGAAAGTTTACGGTTGTTGCAATTTCTTTACAAAATTTCTGACTCCTGCACTGTTCTCAGCTAAAACAGAATCAAATTGAAATATATTGAACTATTAAGGTGGAATTCAAGGGTCAAATAGTGCGGAGCTGTTTCTGGCTTCTGCCCTATTTTTATATCGACATATGATTCGACGACATCTTTAAAAACTCTGCAACTATTACTTCCCAGTCAGTTTTATAACTAATCAAAATATAAATTTGGTTTTATTAAACGATTTACAGTGATCGCAGGGTACTTGAGACACTGTCGCAGGTTGCCATAAATTGAATATTACAGACTAACTGCTAAACTAGCCTGCTTATTTGGTGCTGACAAGAATGCCAATAAATCAATCACAAGGTTTTAAAGGGTTTCACTACAAACTATCGTATCAAATATATGTTCGTATCAAATTCTACGTTAATCGTTCATTTAAAATTTAGTAATTATAGGCCTCAATTTCTAGCAAACGACCCCTAAACTGTGGGTAAATACATCAAATAAGAATCTTATAATAATTGAATGAGAGGTTTTTGTCAAGTTACTTCCCATATCATCATCCGCGTTCAAACGATATAATAAAATAATAAACATTTCCCTTGCGAGACAGTAATGACAATTACGATTAACACGGTTGAGACATCTTAACCACATGAAGTAAAATATTGGGAATGCTAAGCTACACTTCGTGTGGCATTGCATTTAAAATTAATAAATGGTCTCTGGCTAAAACCTTCTTGCCAGTGAGCCACGTATTGATTTATAAAGTGCAGTATTTAGTGGTGGTAAGATAAACGTTATTTACTCGACGATTATAGTTTAAAAGTCAAGATGTATCACTCATTTTTTGTATTTCAACTGGTTAACTGGTATTCTATTTAAGTGTTGCAAAGTATGTCAGAAAATAGGGCTTCCTCTGCCCCCCCTAATGATTTATATCGTAGGATTTCCCCTTTTTTCCTCTTTAAAAAGCTCCCCCAAAACTTGTTGTCATGTCACAACAAAATTGCTGAATAGTTTACACTTACAGTATATAATCATACATTTTTAGCAGTAGATAATATCCTATTTTAACATCCGAAACTTTATTTTATTACCAATGAAGTCCAAGTTTTACTTAACTTTGGAATCCGAAATATTAATATTACTTTACTTTGGATTGACGGTATTGGCAGTGTATAAATACTGCTGTTATATTTCATTTTCATCTTTTCCACGTTTTACAATGTAGAGTCAAATGGCTTCAAATCCGTCGACAATAAAATCTCACGGCTACCGCCTGAGACTAAGACTTGATCCAGTGTGCGCGTTTTTTCTACTAGAAACAGTGCGATAGAAACGCGCCATGGTATCTATTACATCAATCCAGCCTGCTGCATCATTCCTTATTCAGTCAGTTGGTTGTAGGGCCGAATAAGGAGCGTTTTTTTCATCAAATTTCATTGCTTCTAGAGCGGTGGCGGGATGTATTGCCTGGTCATTAGTCAAATGATTTTTAATTCGCTATAACACGAAAATTACCACATTTTGTAAAGGCTAACTGCTTAAAAAAACAACTATAAGATGAAGCTTGCTTAAAATCGATTCCATCTCTATAATTAAAAACGACAAGTAAGACAAAACGATATAACATGTAAATTGCCGTTAAAACAGAATAATACACGAGCAGCATACACTAATCTGCCCAGTTACTTTTCCTCCACCTCTTCCCGTCCACAGCTATTGCTAAGTAAATTTAGTAAATTTTAGCTAATCGTACTTTTTGATATAGATCTGTTCTGACATGTTACACAACATTCATAACCAAATTGATCGAAAATTATGCTTTTTAAATTCCATTATTTAGTAGAAGTAATTCTAAAGGAAGACCCGACGTCGATAACTTATCGTTTTCATTCTATTCTTTGAAGCTTTGTTGTGTTCCCATTGCGGCAAATGCCCTTATTTTTAAACCATTTTCTAGTAGTTTTAATCTGGTTACAACCTGCCATACGTCATATTAGAAAGCTAGAAAAGCTAAGGAAGGTTGTAGACGCTAAGGAAGTTGTGAAGTGGCCAGTGCAAATTAGTATAAAGTACCTGATATCATATATCTCTCTCTCCCGATACCAGGCGTCAAAACAGAGAGCGCTAATAGAACCAATCGAGAAATCTGCACAGATTAGAAAGCTAGAGAATAGTAATCATTACAGTGTCATGTCACTTTCTCAGAACCAGCGACCAATAGGCACCATTGGCACAATATGAACAACCTCCATATCTTTATTTATGCCATCTTTACCCTTCACAAAATTTCCATTAAAGTACAGTGCAAGTATTTTGTAATAGCAACATACCCATTTAACAATTAAAAGAGATACATCAGTTGTGACCATTAACCCATGGCCCCAACATCAATAACCCTGTGTCTGTAGATATGAAAGCTGAGTGGAAGATAGTAGGAACTAAGGAGTTGAACTACAGGTGTACATTGAGTATGCCAGTGCATCCTTACCTACCAGCCATCTCTGATCCTGCTCCTCCTGCTTTTTGTCATTAATTTTAACCCGTCGTCATTCTAGCGCTGTGAAATTAGCTCCGTTTTCACTGATCTCAGTAAGTCGTCTGAGTTTCAATTTATTACGATGTTACCAGTCCAACGCACATTCGTGTTATTATATCGTCCAGCTGGATTATCGCCGGAGAAACTATGAACAAACTTTAGGCTTTAACACCGTTTGTGTTACTTTAATTTACTTCGAGCAGCCGTTATTGTGCACTGAATCATTTTCTAATCGGTCATTTAACAGCTCAATCCTCTTACCCAGTGACCATACCTTTGTGCCGGGTCTAAGTCCCTAATGTAGGATCATCCTTTCCCTGGTGGTCCCTAATTGATCACTCAACATTCTTAATCAGCTGTTCAGGCGTAACCCTAATGATCACGTCACATTCTTAATCAGCTGTCAGGCGTACCCTGTTCCTTTTTAGTTGTGTGTTTGGACTCACGGGGAGTTGGGTTTTAAAACCAGGCTGGTGAACTGAAATCTAACTCAAGATCTGGAGTCTAATATGAGATTCCAATGTTGCAACTTAGATAGTTCGTGCATTAGAGCACGACAGGGGCTTAAATAAAAACGTAACTCAATTAACTGGATTCCAGGACCGAGATGCAAATTCCTATAATTTCACGAGTTTCAGCTTCATTCCACGGTCGCAAATTTACCTCAGAATTCCTTTTTCACTTTGGAATCGCCGTTTGCTAAAAGTTTTCGGAAATTGCTCGTTTGTACTTAAATTCACTTTTCGTTAGCGATAGCGTTTGTTCGTTATTAACATCATTTGTGAATTTGCTAAACATTACACGTGTCCGGTGAATAACAATTTATAATAAACTCCAGAAATAAAGGTTAAGTAAAATTCACCCACGCGGACGTAAACACAGGTCAGCGAGGAGCCCAAGTTAGTGCAGACAAGCTGCTGACTGATTCGTTGTCTGGTAAATAATAATAATACAAGTGCTATACAACAACAATAAGTTCAGTATTGCTAATGATAATTATATAACCATGGGTATCCCAACTTCTCATCATGAACAAAAATCGATCATTCGACTAGTCTAGAGTATGGGTCTAGAGTGACACAATTTGTCAGTATTCGTATCTTTCAGTAGTTGTCGGTAGTGCAAGTATCAGTAATGTGGGTATTTGTCAGTAATTTGTCATATTGGTCAGTAGTGGTCAGTATCTACGTGTAATGGTCTTAGTGCTGTCTCAAAATCTCAACTGTTAGTTTGATTAACTGTATACGAATTCTAGGAATCCCAGCCCATTACCATACAGTGACGATAACAATTAATCCAGATTTCTGTACTAGTATTCCGAACCCGACTGACCCATTGACAGAAATAAAAGAGGCTGACACAGCCTCTATTTGGTATGATAATATTTGTTTTACCTTGTTCCTACATTCCACTATCTAAATTGTCTTGGTCTTGGTAAACGAACACGTGTCAATGAAAGATAAACATCCGCACCAAGAACGCTTACTTCCTCTCCCGTCATACTACATATAATTATTAGGAAATTGTGAAGTTGGTTTGTAACTGACACGGCTGGATTTATTGAAATTAGTAATTTGTATCCGAAGACAAGTCTGAATGTTGACTACAAAAATATAATCAGAAAATTAGGTTTTTGTTGGTTGTGTCTGTGAGGCTGTGTGATGTGTCTGTGAGGCTGTGTCTGTGAGGATATAGCCAGATCACCAACTGGTACTGGATATATTCATCTTCTAGACAGCTTAACAGGTTGTCACAACATTGATCTTTGTTTTTTAATGAATACTGGATTTGTTTAGCTGTACTGTATTTGGTATTCATTTCCATTATTCTGTATTTCTTAGAATTTGTACTCGGTCATATTACACGCATCACATAAGAGAGTTGAATAGTTCACTTTGTAGTTCTCCTTTGTAACTTATGCAGGGCATATTCAAGGCGGGCAATTTTAGTCAACATAATATCTGTACCTCTGCATTATGACTTGGAAAAGTTTGTGTTAATTTGGTTCTTTAATTTAAAATCTCTGGTGAAACAAGATGACCACAAAACAAACAACAGACAAACAACCAACAAACATACTTACGTTGACATATTCGTGTTGCGTGTGTTCCAAACTCTCCAACTTAGGAGTCACGTAAGCTGTGATGTTAGTTCCCACAGGAATGGTATCAACTATTCCATTGCTGTTAGCTTGTACTAGGTAACACTCTTTTCCGCTGTATGTGGAACTGTCGATTGAGATGGTGAGCTCTCCAACCTCCTGAAACAGTTTTACATTTACACCAGTGAAACGAAGAGAAACGTTAAATGATTTTCAAGGTTGAGTTGGTTAGTATGTAGAATACAATTTTTTCTGTTCCTTCAAAGAGGAGCCGTCAGAAAAGCGGTGGAAAGGCCTGCGCTGTTCATCATTCCAACATTGCAATTGAGTTTATGTGAGTGTTCAAGTGACGTAGCTCTAATTACAGCAGCCTATTTTCTACAATCGTACTGAAGAGTGAGAAAACTAATGGCAGGTGATAATAACCATGAAATAATGTGACGACGTTAAAATAGTCTACATATCCTAATAGTATAAAGTTTGCTAGGGCACCCAGAGGCGTTGAAGGTCCCCAAAAACGTCATAATACACACTCTATTAAAATAACCGATATTCCCTCGCGAGTAATTTTATGGTCATTAACATAACCTTTCCTGCCCAGTATAGTCGCACTGCCCTCTGTGTCCTGGTATAAGTTTTAGTGGCGCGTGTAATATTATTCTCGTGATGAAGGTCGCATATTTCCAGGTAATTGTTTGAATATATTTGAGTCTGTGAACAACAAAGCTAGACGCTACTCTTTTCATTGTTCTTCCAGTACCATTTCCATGTACTGTATACAATTTGCCTTGTATTGACTCTAGACCCTTTGTCAGGATGAGAACGGGCCGATTTTTATTTTACTAATATTCAGATGGCGAGGATTTCTTTTGGAGACTTTATTTGTAGAAGATATTTCAGTTTTTTTATTAGATACTACGTCATCACCTCCACGTAGTCAAGTCAAGTTTCTGCGCGGTTTATTTTTCAAAGAACGTCTGCAGAAATGAAACAGTAATCACATGAGATTGTATCGTGCACTGGTCGAACTGTAACCGGTAGTGACTTTTATTATACGCTTTGATAGAGCACACGGTTTCACTGATTACGAGTCGTTAGCGTGCCCTACTTTCTACTCACAGCTGTTGCCAAGGGCAATGTTTGCAGTGAGGAGGCTTTTATTTCGTTTTGTGTTTCTACGGTCCTTCGGTTTTAAAGTTCATTAAAATCTGTGATTTTCAGTTACCTAGTTTTTCAAATAGTTGCCCAGCTTTATTTCCTGACTTTGAAATCGGAGCTGCACACTTATCTTATTACCTGAGTTTCATTAAATTATAGATTGAATAACCGATCATTTTGGTATTTTACAGTTCCAGTTTTCGCTTTTAAGTTGTATTTGAATTTCGATGTACTCAACTTTAATTGATATGTTTTCGCATATAACCTAATTATTTTGCTTGAAACGTTGGATAAAAGAATGCCGTACTTCTAAGTTTTAGTCAAGACGGTGAAAGAAAACAAACAGTTCATATGCAAATGTGTGAAAAATCAAATCAGTAAAATCTTCTGGAGTAGACCGAATCTCAATAATATCTGAAAATACACTAATGATAAAACTAAAATAAAAAACAGCACAATAGGATACGTTTATTCCATAAGTGTTTCATATCATAATGTTTAAAACAAAGGTATAGATGTAACTCAAATTCACTGATCGCAGAGAGAGAGTTTACATTTTACAAGTCCAACTACTTCCCTACTAAATTAAAATAAAGCTAGTTTTCGTGCACCCAACATAAACTTATCTGGATCTAAAACAAAATAAACTGTTACAGCATTTAAAAGGCTCAGTAAAACAGATTCAGGAGCTGAATTATGTCCGAAATACGTTCAAGAAAACATCGCTGACAATTTTTAAGAATTTGTGGGTTTTTAGATCAGGTCCCAGCACACATCGTAGTATCTCTTCATCCGAGTGAGATAGATCTGCACCACCAAGGTGAAGATTACCAAGTATATTCTCCGTCCTTCCTCTAGAGTGTCCCCACACGTCCTCAGACATTTACCTACACCCCCTCCCCTGACCTTCCTGGCGGGTCTCGCAACATCCTTCCGTACCCACCAACCAGATCTAGACTAACTCTGCCGCCGAGGTGGGAGCCAGCATCTGAGGGATTGGGAGTTTGTTCTCTTCACTGTTACACCGCCAGGGGACTAGCACTTTTGGTGAAGGACACTGCGAGTCTGAGTATATCCCGTTCGGTCTAGTTGAGACATGGTTTCCAGGATGTTGTTAACGGTAAAGTGAGATGAAACAATTGTTTTCAAATAGCGAGAACTGAGGGACAGGGGTTGGTGAAATGTCTTTTTTATACTCATCGTGAGTATCACAGATAGCAGGTGATATTGAAAGATGATTCAACATCTCGCATTTCATACTGTCCATATCAGTAGTAACATCTGAAACACAAACTCAGATCTAAGAAACGAGAGTATCTAGAGATAAACCCACGTCTTTTGTACTGAACACAGTTTTAATTCACCATCATCAAGATGAAGTCTCTCTAATTACACCAGCTTTCTAGATCTAGAGTAACACCATTAATACAGGACCCCTAGAGCCCTCCTCCTCCGCAAACTGCCGCCACTTCTCAACAATCCCACATACCTCCTGAACCCCCTAAATCTACACAAATACACAACCGGGTTAACGGCCGCGTTAAACCCACATTATCACACAAACACAAAACACAGTCAGAAGTTTTTTTTTTTTTTTTTTTTTTTTTTTTTTTTTTTTTTTTTTTTTTTTTTTTTTTTTTTTTTTTTTTTTTTTTTTTTTTTTTTTTTTTTTTTTTTTTATTTTTTTTTTTTTTTTTTTTTTTTTTATTTTTTTTTACTGAAGATGTCCACCAACCCCACTAAAACATGACACTGTAAACCACCACGGGGTAGGTTCAGTACCAGATACCACTGCCGTGATGATGTACATGTTAGTTAGGAACCTCCACTCCTCCCCCTCCTCTATCTGCATACTCTGCTGAGAGTGAGGGTTATGAGCTCCCGGACTGACAGCACACAACTACACATGATGGGGAGAAGGTGGAGAGGTTTGAGGAGGATGAAGACGGAGGTGAAGATGAGGAGGTAGTGGTGAGGAGGTATGTCCCAGCCACAGAACACCAGAGATCTAGAGTAGGTGTAGGTATCATGGTGCCAGTAAGGGAGGGAGGCGATGAGGAGGAGGAGGGTGGTGTAGAGTAAATAGGGTCATGTGTAACGTTTCCTCGCCTGGAGAAGGAGAGAAAGGGAGATTGTGCGACTGATACTGAGAACTGCCACCAGGAACACACTGAGTCTAGCAGATATAAAGAAGAAGACCCCCCACAAGTTACATATAACAGGGTAGGAGAGGACTAGAGGGGCCCGGTGTAGGAAGTGGGACAAACCCGGCCAGAAATCAGGAACACCGATACCAGGTCCACTGTGACAATGCTGAGGAAGAGGAAGTTGGAGGTGGTTTCTCTTCCGAGAGGTGAAGTAGCCCAGAGCAAGGATGTTTCCTAGAGTTCCAAGATGAAGCAGCGTGATTTAGAATCACCCAATACCCACATCACATCATTGCGTACAGGGGGCTGAAGGTGGAACTGGTGGTGGGAAGTGTAAACTCATTGAGGAGTCAGGCAGATGAAGATGGTTATACTGATATGGTATAACTTGATCTTTTGTGGAAGGTGGACGAAAGTGAACGGCTTGAGACATTATTATGTGATTGAGTATTGTTTGAATGAAAACACTACATAGCCAGGCAATTGGATATACTGATCATAAGTAAGGCCAAGAATAAGTTTTCTTGTCAATTACCCCCAATACTTATCTTTTTATTTAGCAGATTACATGTTTGTCAGCTGCGAAGAGGTCATTCATATTCGACTTGCGATACAAGAGTATTATAATGTTAATATTGTGTATAGCATAGTGGACAGGGCGACAGCTTAAATATTCATCATACGTTATGTCGTCAATAAAAAATTATTATAATTATAACCCAAATTTATGGTCATCAATACTTGTTATGACATCAAGACAAAGCATAAATGTTACGACACTCACTATAATTAATGAAAGGCAGTATACAGATTTTACAAGTATTCCATAGACGTCACCAACTCAATCCAATAGAGCCAATGGCATTATCAGATATGACGTTAACGAAACCATACAATGAATCAAATCCATATAATTTTATATAATAAAATATACCCAAGAGTTTTAATTGATCCAACAGACGTATTCCAGAAGATTATAATGTACAGAAGGGAACTACACGGTACCTACAGTACCCAGTACCTGGTACCCATAGTGCTGCACTCTGAGTATGACAATATGTGCGCGACCAGTTAACCATCATTGACAGTTTACCTAGTTTATATTGACTGGTTGAACTGATTGTGCCATCTCTCCTCCAAAATTTTCCCTCAACCGTTTCTTGATTTGTCATTTGTTTCATTTCCACAGACATTCGATTGGCGAGACTAGAGGCATATTTTTGGAATTAACAAAAGTATTTACATGTTTAAATTAGTGGGCACAACTGCACTTTGGAACAATGGATTTTGCTAATTACTGTCGCCCAATTTTACTAAAAAAACAAAGAACCCAAATTGACAGAGACGATCATGTTTGTCTGATCTGCTGCCAAGAAAGATGAGGCCATAAATCCCTGCCTGAAAGGACATAATAACCGTGATCTATTAGTGAAACGATTACTGTATATGTAGGTACTATCAACCTGCTTTTAACTGAGCTCGAACTTTCACGCTGTTGCACACTCCGGTCATATCATACGATAATTTGCTGCTTTGATCTTGGGTTTGTGTTGTTCATTTTCAGATAAACAAAGTTCTTTCTGCACGCAAAATGAATAACGTAGAGAATGGCCTCAAAGTGTCCTTGATTTCATTGAAATAACAACATGAGCTGATTTACTAAAGGCATTTACACCATAGCTGTATTGTGGACCATTGAGTTAAAAATACCATTATAGCTAAATGATCCTTAAGGTAGAAACCTGTGTTTGCCTTTGAAAAACATTCCCACAGCCAGACAGCATATCCTACCACGCGTTACAAGAGTACACAAGACACGCTATACTGCCGTGTGATATATCATTATCATACATGTCATGTACATAGTAGTGTATTATAGGCTTGTAGTCTGTCTGGTTCAGTAGATATCGCCTGCAATTAACTCACTAGCTATATTACCTGGACCGGAGCGCGTGAGTAATGAGTATAGGGGCACTTGTGTGACCTTATTTGGATGTTAAACGTTTCTTTTGAATACCGAATAGTAGTAGTAACTGAAATCGTTTTATAATCCTTTGCGTCACAGGCCTTTCTCATGATAACCGTAATACTGTTGCGACTTAGAGAGTACAGGGGTAGAGAGAAGGGTGACGAATACACGGTATCATTATGATTATAATATCTCCTGTAAATTTGAACAAGGTTTCAACTCAAATTGAATTGACTATAAAAAAAGATGAGTTACGTATGCTTTATGCTAATTACTTAATTAAGTCCAAAGTGTAGCACGTTGTTGATAATTTATTTTCTTCTTCTTCTTATATAATGGTCACCCGTTTCGGCCTAGCAATTTCTTGGTATCTTCTGTAGAGTCACATATGCTCAATACCTCAGATTAAACTTTAACCGTGTGACTTATTAATGTTTAAAGAGCTTTTGCTTTTATTCCAGAACTTTTCTGAAAGGATCACTTCAGACTACAGTGTTATTAATTGGCATTTAAATTATAAAATAGGTGTTAATTTTGTCGATTTATTGACGCGTTTGATAACTACTAAAACCAAGCTGCGGGATGGCTGATTCTCTATCTCTCACGAAATTGACGTTTGCTTTACATCATATAGGTAGCTTACCAAATTCCCCCCTTGATCACTTCCAACACTTCTTAAAACGGAAGCTAATAATTCTATATTTGACGCAATTGGTATCTGGTCATGGTCCACCACTAACTATACCCCATACTAAAATATCTTATAACATTTATTGTAGTTTATATCTTATTTAACCTTTATATCTTACAACCTTTATATCTTATAACATCTCCCAAACTTGTAGTATCCTATAATTTCTTTATATCTTATAATCTTTCCCAACATGAATTATCCTATAAAACTTCTTTTATATCTTATAACATCACCCAATCTTGTAGAATGGCGATGTTTTGTTATCCTCGGTCCATGCTAACTTACTACAACGTCCGGTCAGCGTGTAAACTAGACAGATGGGGTCTCCCTGTCCCAGAACAGGATCCCCGGAATGTGTTCACTGTTCCAGCTATAATTCCTCTCCATATCCACTCTGAGGACAACTTCTATTCTCCTGGAGTCCAACTAGCTGAGGTAGGTGTTTCTCAGTTCTATTTGCAGACAAGTGAACATTTTATTAGTAAGTCCTCATTTTCCTAACCACAATGACCGGTAATATTTCTCAGATCTAGCTATAACCTCAGATCATGATCCCCAACTCCTCTACAGGCAGTGTTGTACACAGTGTCCGTACATTAACCCCATGTACTGAACACCACCTCCATCTGCCATAACACGCACAAAAGTGGATAACACCTGCTAGAGACGTATCTGTCACACTGGGAAATGAACAAGTGGGAAAACTCAGAGTGGGAGGAGCTCTGCAAACTCCTGATACATTCTTGCAAGACACCAAGTAAGTGTGGACACTACAAGGGTTTTCCTTCCAGTTTAGAGTTTGTTTGTGTCAGGAGAATTACTGTAGCTTTAGTAGTTCAATTTTTGTTTAGCTGTTATAAATTATGTCCTTTAATTAACAGTCTAGACTGTAGTACTTAAAATCAATAACCTGGTTATAAAGTCCTTCCGCAGAATGTAAAAAAAATTGAGAAATCTAGACTCTAGTCCTTAAGTAACCTGGAACCATTGCCCTGATAGACAGTTAATTATCATTTGAAATTGTCAGCAGTCTGATTAATTTTATTGTTGAAATACTCCATAACATCGTATTAACCATAATATGGCAATTAACCCAAAGACTGGCTACAATTCCAACAGACCTGCTGCAAAAAATTTGCAACTGAGGACGACCAGCTCCATTTCCTCTCAGGATAATCCGCCTCTAGTGGGTTTCCTAGGAGCACTAAGTCAGATAACACATTAGCTTATCGCCAACCTGTGCAACGTTTTTTAAAGATTCCTCAGTACTGATTTTCTGAGATGTACAGTATTTATTTCTGAGTCCTTATATAACACAACCTTTATTAACGGGGTATAAATAAATTGGTAAATGTGCAATAATATGACCTCATATTGAAGACTTAAACAATTTTAGCTGTAAGTTAAAAGACGTGTTCACGAATCTGTTCGGCTACTTATTCCGATAAAAACACACATTTTAACTTTGAAAATATAATTTAACTTCGATTGGCCTCAGAGCGATATTCCAATTGTAGGACAATTCCAAATTACCGATAACTCATTCCAAACAGATATCGTACCGTCCACTTTCTCTGGATCTGGAACGACTCCGAAAGCTACCCTTACTTCCTGAGAACAATTTTTTCATCTGACCACTACAAGCTGAAGCAATCGTGGAAATCATCAGACAAAGTAACTGTTTCTTTAAATTTCAACTGAGTTAATTTTAGGGATGTATGTTTTTTGAGATGTATTTTTCATTTTAGCCTCCGAAGACATGAATTCGGTAATGTATGTTTATAAATGACTACCAAAACTCTTTAACTCACTATGACAGTTCGAATTGGAGTTACATTGGTATAATAGCATCTGATTCAAACTACGGAGGAGCCGGGTTATCAGCCATCCTCACCCACGCCTCCAAGATCACCACCAAACAAAAGGAGTTCTGTATCGCATTCCAATACAAGCTGCCAGCCAAGACTGGCCTCAGACATAGCCGACAAGGTATGGATTTTTAGTTTCACAAACGAAATATGTATATTTCACTTATATTGATATTGCTGATCTTCTAGTTCTATGATCTCGTTTGACATTATTAATGTAGAAAATATTCCATTAAATTTCATAACAACTCAGTTTTGGGCAAATAAACAAACGGAGCTATCAAGTCCTCGTGCTATTTTCCGATATAGAACGAACTAAAGAATTCTTCGGAGCATTAAAAGACCAGCTAGCTAAGCTAGAAGTTACCGAGCGAGACAGACTAAGAGAGAAAGTACTGAAAGTCACGTACATAGGATCAGACTCTTGGTCTTCAGATCAGGAAACCTTCACTTTGTATCACAGGGATGTGTTCAGGAGGTTCATCGGTTTGTGGGCTCTAAGCAAGATATTACAAGGTTCAAAGAACACTACAGACCTGTAAACTCAACTAATTAATAACACTATGTACGATAATATGAAGAGAAATATTTCTGAAGTGGAACGAAAATACCGTGCAAGCACTGGTCAGGATTGGCAGGATACGATAGTAGACTCAACAACAAGACGATCCTTCGACCACTACAGCAAAGCAGTCCTCGCGTTTTAGGTCAGGGACTGCACGAGTACCCTCAATGCAAGACAAGATCCACAGCTCGTTTGACACTGTAACTTCTGACATGTATATTGATTGTCCAAAAAGAGTTGAGTTTCACGAGTCTCCACCGGAAAAGTGTGCGATTGGTAGCAATCATCACGTATGTAGCCGATATAATAATCGTGGAATATGTAAACGACAGTTTAACCACGTTGGAAACTACTCTGGTGCCAAAAACTCATGTAACAACCACACATACCAGAACCTACCCAACATTAAAGCTCAGCACACCCTGACGGGTGGTCAGAGGCGCCAAATCAACCTCACCCTGCTAGTCACGATGTGTGGACTGCGCTGCACACATCACAGCAACCGAACCACTACCATGGTGCTACGATTTGCGCGGACACTACCACCAATAACGAGGATCACACTGGTGTGTAGCGTCCCAGCCGACTTCATCACCTTCACCTCCTCGATTGCTGTTATCCTCTACAACCTGATTGCTGGGGGGCTGGTGGCCGTGGCGGGGATTGTGTTATCTTGTGTAAAATTTCACGGGTTTTTCGATAACTTGTAAAAAATTTATCACCACAAAGGATAACCACATCCCCGCCACGGCCACCAGCCCCCCAGCAATCAGGATTATAGATAACAGCAAACGAGGAGGTGAAGGCGATGAAGTCGTGTTTGACGGCTACACAACCAGTGTGATCCTCGTTATTGGTGTACGTGTCCGCGCAATCGTAGCACATGGTAGTGGTACCGTTGCTGTGCTCGTGTGCAGCGCAGTCCACACATTCGTGACAGCAGGGTGAGGTTGATTTGCGCCTCTGACCACCCCGACATGGTGCTGAGCAAATGGAGGGTATGTTCTGGTATGTGTTGTTGTACATGAGTTTTTGGCCAGAGTAGTTTCCAACGTGGATAAACTGTCCGTTTACATATTCCACGATATAATATCGTCCTACATACTGATTATTGCTACCAAACGACACTTTATTTCCGGTGAGACTCGTGAAACTCAACTCTTTTAGTACATCAAACAGATCAGAAAGTAACATGTCAACGAGCTAGTTTGAACTTGCATGCATTTGAAGTACTCGAGCATCCCTGACAAACGCCGGACTGCATCTGCTTATGGCCGAAATGATCGTCTAGTTTTGAGTCTCCTATCGTATCCTGCCAATCCTTACCAGTGCTTTCACGGTATTCTTCGTACCACTTCAGAAAATAATTCTCCTTCATATTATCGTACATATTATTTAAAATTAGTTTGAGTTTTAGTCTTTAAGTGTTCTATGAACCTTTGAATACCTTGTGTAGACGCCCACACCTATGAACTCTGACACATCACCGTGATACAAAGTGAAGGATTCTGATCTGAAGACCAAGAGTCTAATCCTAAGTACGACTTTTCAGTACTATCTCTCCTTAGTCTGTACTCGCTCGGATACTCTAGCTTTAGCTAGCTGACTATTTAATGCTCCGAAGAATTCCTTTAGTTCGTTCATATCGGAAACTAGACGATGCCTGATAGCTCCTTTCGTTTATTTTGCCCACAAAACCTGAAGTTTTTATGAAATTTAATGGATATTTTACATTAATAATGTCAACGAGATCATAGAAACTAGAAGATCAGCAATAACAATATAAGTAATAAACATATTTCGTTTGTTAAAACTAAAAATCCATTACTTGTCGGCACACGGTGGTCAGCGCCCAGTCCATGCTGCACTTGTATATTGAAAGCCATACGAACTCCTTTGGTTTGGTGGTGATCTTGAGGCGGGGTGAGGATGGCTGAATAACCCGCTCCTCGTAGTTTTGGAATCAGAGGCTATTATACCAAGTAACTCCAATTCGAACTGTCATAGTGAGTTAAAGAGTTTTGGTAGTCATTTATAAACAAACATAACAGAATTCATGTCTTCGAGGCTAAAATGAAAATACATCTCAAAAAGACAACATCCCTAAAATTAACTCAGTGAAATTTAAAGAAAACAGTTACCTTTGTCTGATGATTTCCACGATTGCTTCAGCTTGTAGCTGGTCAGATGGAACTGTTCTCAGGAAGTAAGGGTTACGGCTTCTGAGTCTCCAGATCCAAGAAGTGGACGCGTACGTTATCTGTTAGGAATGAGTTATCCGGTAATTTTGGATTGTCCTACAATGGAATATCCAGCTCTGGGCCAATCTAAGTTAAATTATATTTTCAATTAAAATGTGTGATTTTCTCTGGAATAAGTTAGCCGAACAGATTCGTGGAACAACAGCTTTTAACTTACAGCTAAAATTGTTAAAGTTCTTCAACTGAGGTCATATTATTGCACATTTACCAATTTATTTATACCCGTTAATAAAGGTTGGTTTATATTAAGACTAAGATACATTACAGTCCACATTACTCAGAAATCAGTACCTGAGGAATCTTTAAAACGTTGCACAGGTTGGCGATAGCTATAGTGTTATCTGACTTAGCTGCTCCTAGAAACCCACTAACAGCGACTTATCTGAGAGTAAATGGAGCTGGTCAGTCTCAGTTGCAATTATTTTGCAGCAGACTGGTTGGGATGTGCCAGTCATTGGGTTATTGCCCTATATGGTAAATACGATGTTAGGAGAACATCAACAATCACTTAATCCGACTGCCGACAAATTCAATGAATAATTAACTGTCTCTCAGGGCTAAGGTTTCCCAGTTTCTTAAGACTAGAGTCTAGATATCAATTATTTTTACATTCTGCAGGAAGACTATATAAACCAGGTTATTGAATTTAAGTACTACAGTCTAGACTGTTAAATTAAAGACAAAATATATAACAGCTAAACAAAAATTGAAACTACTAAATCTACAGTAATTCTCCTGACACAAACAAACTCTAAACTGGAAGGAAAACCCTTGTAGTGTCCACACTTACTTGGTGTTTGCAAGCAGGTATCAGGAGTTGCAGCTCCTCCCACTCTGAGTTTCCCCACTTGTTTCATTCCCAGTGTGACAGAACGTCTCTCTAGCAGGTGTTATCCACTTTGTGGTGTTAATGCAGAAGAGGTGGCGTTCAGTACATGGTGGTTAATGTACGACACTGGTGGTACACCACTGGCCTGTAGGAGGAGTTGGGATCATGATCTGAGGTATAGCTAGATCTGAGAATAATAACCGTCTATGTGGGTTAGGAAATGAGGACTTACTAATAAAAAGTTCGACCGTCTGCAAATAGAACTGAGAAACACCTACCTCAGCTAGTTGACTCCAGGAGAATAAAGTTGTCCTCAGAGTGGATATGGAGAGGAATTATAGCTGGAACAGTGAAACACATTCCGGGATCTGTTTCTGGACCAGGGAGGACCCCATCTGTCTAGATTACACGCTGACCGGACTGTATTAAGTAGCAGGACCAGATAACAAACATTCGCATACTACAAGTTTGGAGATGTTTATAAGAAAAAAGCGAAGTTATAGGATACTACAGATTGGAAGATTATCAAGATAAAAGAAATTATAGGATACTACAAGTTTGGGAGATGTTATAAGATATAAAGGTTGTAAGATATAAAGGTAAATAAAATAAACTACAAAAATTTATAAGATATTTAGTATGGGTAAAGTTTAGTGGTGGACCATGACCAGATACCAATTGCGTCAAATATAGAATTATTAGCTTCCGTTTAAGACGTGTTGGAAGTGAATCAAGGGGGAATTCTGGTAAGCTACCATATAATGATGTAAAGCAAACGTCAATTTCGTGAGAGATAGAGAATCAGCCAGCCGCAGCTGTTTAGTAGTTATCAACGCGTCAAAAATTCGACAAAAATTAACACCTATTTTTATAATTTAAATGCAATAAATAACACTGTTCGTCTGAAGAGAACCTTTCAGAAAAGTTCTGGAATAAAAGCAAAGCCTTAACATTAATAAGTCACACGGTTAAAGTTAAATCTGAGGTATTGAGCCAATGTGACCTCTACAGAATTGCCAAGAAATAGACAAGCAAGAAACGGGTGACCATAATAAAGAAGAAGAAGAAAAATTAAATACCACAACGTGCTACACTTTGGACTTAATTAAGTAATTAGCATAAGCCATACAGCTAACTCATCATTTTTATAGTCAATTCAATTTGATTTGAAACCTTGTTCAAATAGTACAGAAGATATAATAATCATAATGATACACGTGTAATCGTAGCAACAGTATTTGGTTATCATGAGAAAGGCCTGTGAAGCAAGGATATAAAACGATTTCATTTACTACTACTATTCGTCTTCAAAAGAAACGTTAACACATCCAAATAAGGTCATCACAAGTGCCCCTCTACTCCATTTAACTCACGCGCTCCGGTCAGTAATAATACCAAGAGAATTAATTGCAAGGCGATTATCACCAGAACCAGACAACACAATCATAATACACTACATGTACATGACATGTATGATAAAGATAATCACACGGCAGTATAGCGTGTCTTGTGTACTCTTGTAACGCGTGGTAGGATATGCTGTCTGGCTGTGGGAATGTATTTCAAGGCAAACCCAGGTTTCTACCTTAAGGATCATTTTGTCTATCATGGTATTTTTAAAAACTCAAGGTCACAATACAGCTACAGAGTTAGAAAGCCTAGTAAATAGCTCAAGTGTAATTACATGAAATCAAGTGACAAACTTTGGAGGCCATTCACAACGTTTATTCATTTTTGCGGCAACAGAACTTTGTTTATCTGAAAATGAACAACACAAACCCAAGATCAAAGCAGCAAATTATCGTATGATATGACCGAGTGTGCAACAAGCGTGAAAGTTCGAGCTCAGTAAAGAAGGATAGATATTACCTACATACTCCAGTAAATCGTTTCACTAATAAGATCACGGTATTATGTCCATTCAGGCAGGGATTTATGGCCTCATCTTTCTGGCAGCAGCATCAGACAAACATGATCGTCACTGTCAATTTGGGTGCTTTGTTTTTTAGTAAAATTGCTGACTGTAATTAGCAAAATCCATTGTTCCAAAAAGTGCAGTAAGTGCCACTAATTTAACATGTAATACTTTTGTTAATTTCCAAAAATATGCCTCGAGTCTCGCAATCGAATGTCTTGTGGAAATGAAACAAATGACAACAAAACGGTTGAGGAATTTGGGAGAGATGCACATCAGTTCAACATCCAATATAAACTAGAAAACTGATCAATGATGGTTACTGGTCGCGCACATATTGTCATACCAGAGTGCGAACTATGGTACCAGGTACTGGGTACTGTAGGTACCGTGTAGTTCCCTTCTGTACATTATAATCTTCTGGAATACGTCTGTTGACAATTAAACTCTTGGGTATATTTATTTTATAAATTATATGAATTGATTCATTTTATGGTATTCGTTAACGTCATAACAGAATAATTCAAAGCTCTATGTATTGAGTTGGTGACGGCACTGAATACTAGTAAATCAGTATACAGCTTTCATTAATTATAGTATAGTTTTCGTTACATTTAAGCTTTTGTCCATGATGACAAACAAGAATTGATGACCATAATATTGGTATAATTATAATAATTATTTTATTGACGACATAACGTATGATGAATATTTAAGCTGAACGCCCGTCCACTATGCAAATACACAATATTATACATTATATACTCTTGTATCCAAGTTCGAATATGAATGACTCTTCGCAGCGACAAACATGTAATCCCCTGCTAAATAAAAAGATAAGTATTGGGGGTAATTGACAAGAAACCTTATTCTTGGCCTTACTTATGATCATATATCAATTTCCTGCTATGTATTGTTTCACTTCAAACAATACACAATCATCAAATAATGTCTCAAGCCGTTCACTTTCGTCCACCTTCCACAAAAGATCAAGTTATACCATATCAGTATACCATCTTCATCTGGCCTGACTACTCAATGAGTTTCTACACTTCCCACCACCAGTTCCACCACACCCCCGACCAGCAATGATGTTGATGTGGGTATTGGGTTGATTCTAATCACGTGCTTCACTCTTGGAACTCTAGGAAACATCCTAGCTCTGGGCTACTTCACCTCTCGGAAGAGAACCACCTCCAACATCCTCTACCTCAGCATTGTCTCAGTTGACCTGGTATCGGTGTTCCTGATGTTCTGGCCGGGTTTGTCCCACTTCCTACACCGGGCCCCTCTAGTCCTCTCCTACCCAGTATATATGTTAACTGTGGGGGGTCTTCTTCTTTATATCTGCTAGACTCAGTGTGTTCCTGTTGGCAGTTTCTCAGTATCAGTCGCACAATCTCCCTTCTCTCCCCCTTCTCTCCAGGCAGGAAACGTTACACCATGACCCCTATCTTACTCTACACCACCCTCCTCCTCCTCATCGCCGCCCTCCCTTACTGCACCATGAACACCTACACCTACTCTAGATCTCGTGATCTGGCATGGACATACCCCCTCACCACTACCTCCTCATCTTCACCTCCGTCTTCATCCTCCTCAACCTCCTCCCCTTCCTCCCCATCATGATGAGTTGTGTGCTGTCAGTCCAGGAGCTCACTAAACCCTCACTCTCAGCAGAGTATGCAGATAGAGGGAGGGGTGAGGAGAGGAGGTTCACCTCAACTACCATAGTCCATCATCCGGCAGGTATCCTGGTACTGAACCTCCCCGTGTGTTTACAGTGTCATGTTATCCGTGGGTTGGTGATCCATCTTCAGTAACTATCTGACTGTGTTTGTGTTTGTGTATAAAGTGGGGTTTTAACGCGGCGTTAACGCCGGTGGTGTATTTGTGTAGATTTAGGGGTTCAGAGGTATTGGATTGTTGAGAAGTGCGGCAGTTTTGCGTAGGAGGAGGCTCTAATAGTCCCGTAAATGGCTGTTTTACTCAATCTAGAAAGTCTTGTGTAATTAGAGAGACTTCATCTTGATGAGGTGACATTAAAACTGTGTTCAGTACAAAAGACGTGGGTTTATCTCTAAAGATACTCTCGTTTCTTAGCATCTGAGTTAGTGGTTTCAGATGTTACTACTGATAAGACAGTCTGACATGCGAGATGGTTGAATCACATCTTATCAATATCACCCTGCTATCTGTGATACTCACGATGACTATAAAAGACATTTCACCAACCCCTGACCCATCAGTTCTCGCTATTTGAACAATCTGTTTCCATCTCACTTTACCGTTAACAACTCCTGAAACCATGTCTCAACTAGACCGCACTGGATACTACTCAGACTCGCCAGTGTCCTTCACCAAAGTGCTAGCTCCCCCCGGCGGTGGTAACAGTGAAGAGAACAACACCTCCCAATCCCTCAGAGTGCTGGCTCCACCTGGCGGCAGAGTTAGTCTAGATCTGTTTGGTGGGTACGGACAGGATGTTGCGAGACCCGCCAGGAAGGTCAGGGAGGTGGTGGTGGTAAAGTCTGAGGACCGTGTAGTGGACACTCCTAAGAGGAAGACGAGGAATATCCTGGTAACTTCACCTCCTGGTGGTGCCAGCTCTATCTCACTCGGAAAAGAGACACACGATGTGTGCTAGGGACCTGACTCTAAAACCCACAAATTCTTAAAATTGTCCAGCGATGTTTTCTTGAACTGTATTTCGGACAATAATTCAGCTCCTGAACTGTTTACTGAGCTTTAAATTGGCTGATAACAGTTTATTTTGTTTTAGATCCAGATAAGATTTATGTTGGGTGCACGAAACTAGCTATATTTTATAGTAGTGAAGTAGTGACTTGTAAAATGTAAACTCTCTCTCTGCGATCAGTGAATTTGAGTTTACTCATACCTTAGTTTTAAACATGTATGATATGAAACACTTATGAATAAACGATCCTAATGTGCTGTTTTTTATTTTTAATTTAAACATTAGTGTATTTTCCAGATATTATTGAGATTCGGTCTCCTCCAGAAGATTTTACTATTTGGACTTTTCACACATTTTCATATGAACTGTTTTTGTTTTCTATTCACACTCCTTTGACTAAACTTAGAAGTACGGCATTCCTTTTATCCAACGTTTCAAGCAAAATTAATGTTAAATATCGAAACATCATCAGTAAAGTTGAGTACATCGAAATCAAATACACCAAAAAGCGAAAACTGAACTGTAAAATACCAAAATGACGTTATTCAATCTATAATTTTTATGAAACTCAGGTAATAGATAAGTTGCAGCTCCGATTTCAAAGTCCGAATAAAGCTGGCAACAATTTGAAAAACTAGGTAACTGATAATCACAGATTTTAATGACTTAAACCGAAGACCGAGAAACACAAAACGAAATAAAAAGCCTCCTCACTGTGCAAATGATTGCCCTTGGCAACAGCTGTGAGTAGAAGTAGGCACGCTAACGACTGTAATCCAGTGAACCGTGCTCTATTAAAGCGTATAATAAAGTCACTACCGGTACAGTTTCGAACAGTTCACCGCTACAATCTCATGTGATTCTGTTCATTTCTGCAGACGTCTTTGAAAAACCGCGCAGATAATTGACTTGACTACCGTGAGGGAGATGACGTAGATTCTAATTAAAAAACTGAAATATCTTCTAAAATAAAAGCTCTCAAAAGAATTCCTCGCATCTCGAATATTTGTAAAATAAAAAACTCGCCGTCTCATCCGGACAAAGGGTCTAGAGTCAATACAAAGGAAACATTGTATACAGTACATGGAAATGGTAACTGAAGAACAATGACAAAGAGTAGCGTCTAGCATTGTTGTTCACAGACTCAAATACAATCAAACAATACCTGGAAAAGTGCCGACTTAATCAAGAATAATATTCACCACCACTAAAACTTATACCAGAACACAGCAGGCAGTGCGCTATACTGGGCACGGAAAGGTTATGTTAAAGGACCATAAATTACTCCGAGAAATATCGTTATATTTAACTAAGTGATATTAGACGTATTTGGGGACCCTTCACCGCCCTCGGGTGCCCTACGAAACATAATACTACTAGGATATGTAGATATTTTTAACGTCGTCACATTATTTCATCGTATTATCACCTGCTCTTAGTTTTCCTCACTCTTCTAGTACGAGTGTAGAAAATAGGCTGCTGTAATTAGAGCTACGTCACTTGAACACTCACAAAAACTCAATTTCATGTCTGGATCCTGATGAACAGCGCAGGCCTTTCCCACGCCTTTTCTGACGGCTCCTCTTTGAGGAACAGAAAAAATTTGTATCTACATACTAACCAACCACCAATGAAAATCATTTAACGTTTCACTTCGATTCACTGGTGTAAATGTAAAACAGTTTTCAGGAGGTTGGAGAGCTCACCATCTCAATCGACAGTTCCACATACAGCGGAAAAGAGTGGTTACCTATACAGCTAACAGCAATGGAATCGTTGATACCAATTCCTGGTGGGAACTAACTCTCAGCTTACTGACTCCTAAGTTGAGAGTTTGGAACACAACGCAACACGAATTATGTCAACGAAAAAGAATGTTTGTTGGTTTTGTTTGTCCTGCTTGTTTGTTTTGTTGTAATCTTGTTTTCACCAGATATTTTAAATTAAGAAACACAATCTAACAACAACTTTTCAAGACACTAATGCAGTAGGTACAGATATTATGTTGACTATAAATTACCCGCCGTGAAAATCCTGCATAATTACAAAGAAACTACAAAGTGAACTATTCAACTCTCATATGTGATGCGTGTAATATGACCGAGTACAAATTCTAAGAAATACAGAATAATGGAAATGAATACCAAATACAGTACAGCTAAACAATCCATTATTCATTAAAACAAGATCAATGATGTGACCACCTAGTTAAGCAGTCTAGAAGATGAATATCATCAGTACCAGATGTGATCCTGGCTATATCCTCACAGACACAGCTACAAGACACCCTCACCAGTCACGCAAAACCCAACACAAAAACCTAATTTTCTTGATTATTATTTTTTTAGTCAACATTCAGCTTGTCTTCGGATACAAATTACTAATTTCAATAATCCAGCCGTGTCAGTTACAACCCAACTCTCACAATTATCCTAATATTATATGTAGTATGACGGGAGAGGAAGTAAGCGTAGCTTGGTGCGGATAGTTTATCTTTCATTGACCACGTGTACGTTTACACGACCAGACAATTTAGATAGTGAAGGTAGAACAAGGTAAAACAAATATTATCATACCAAATAGACGGCTGTGTCAGCCTCTTTTATTTCTGTCAATGGTCAGTCGGGTTCGGAAACTAAGTACAGAAATCTGATAAATTGTTAACGTCACATGGTATTGTAATGGTCTGGGATTCCTAGAATTCCGTAGTACAGTTAATCAAAACTAACAGTTGAGATTTTGAGACAGCACTAAGACCACTACAAGTAGATACTGACCACTACTGACCAATACTGACAAATACTGACAAATACCCACCATTACTGACTACTAGCACTACCGACAACTACTGAAAGATACTAATACTGACAAATTGTGTCACTCTAGGACCCCCTACTTAGACTAGACGACTGATCGATTTTTGTTCATGTGAGAAGTTGGGATACCAGGGTTAATATAATTATCAGTAGCAATACTGAACTTATTGTTGTTGTAGAGCACAGTATTATTATTATTACCAGACAACGAATCAGTCAGCAGCTGTCAGCACTAACTTGGGCTCCTCGCTGACCAGTGTTTTACGTCCGCATGGTGAATTTTACTCTAACCTTTATTCTGGAGTTTATTATAAATTGTTATTCAACCGGACACCGTGTAATGGTTAGCAAATTTACAATGATGTTAAACGAACAAACGCTATCGCTAAACGAAAAGTGGAATTTAAAGTACAAACGAGCAATTTCCGAAAACTTTTAGCAAACGGCGATTCCAAAGTGAAAGAATTCTGAGGTAAAATTGCGACCGTGGAAATGAAGCTGAAACTCAGTGAAATTATAGGAATTGCATCACGGTCCTGGAATCCAGTTATTGAGTTACGTTTTTATTTAAGCCCCCTGGTCGTGCTCTAATGCACTAACTATCTAAGTTGCAACATTGGAATCTCATATTAGACTCCAGATCTTGAGTTGATTTCAGTTCACCAGCCTGGGTTTAAAACCCAACTCCCCGTGAGTCCAAACACACAACAAAAAGAACAAGGGTACGCCTGACAGCTGATTAAGGAATGTTGACGTGATCATTAAGGGTACGCCTGACAGCTGATTAAGGAATGTTGACGTGATCATTAGGGACCACCAGGGACAAGGACTGATCCTACATTAGGGACTAAGACCCCCGGGCACAAAGGTATGGTCACTGGGCTAGAGGAATGAGCTGTTAATATGACCATTAGAAATGATGTGCACAATAAACGGGCTGCTCGAACGTCAATTAAAGTAACAAACGGTGTTAAAGCCTAAAGTTGTTTATAGTTTCTCCGGCGAAATCCAGCTGGACGATATAATAACACGAAAGTGGCGTTGGGACTGCGTAAATCGTAATAAATTGAAACTACATACTACATACTGCAGATCAGTGAAAACGGAGCTAATTTCACTGCGCTAGAATGACGCCGGGTAAAATTAATGACAAAAGCAGGAGGAGCCAGGATCAGAGCTGGCTGGTAGGTAAGGAGCACCTGGCATACTCATGAACACCTGTAGTCAACTCCTTAGTTCCTACTATCTTCCACTCAGCTTCATATCTACAGACACAGGGTTATTGATGAGGGACCAGGGTTTACTGATCACAACTGACTGTCATTTAATTGTTAAATGGGTGTTGCTATTACAAAATACACTTGCACTGTACTTTAATGGAAATTTTGATGAAGGTAAAGATGAATAAAGATATGGAGGTTGTCAATATTGTGCCAATTGGTGCCTATTGGTCGCAGTACTGAGAAAGTGACATGAACTGTAATGCATACTATTCTCTAGCATTCTAACTCTGTGCAGTTCTCGATTGGTTCTAATTAGCGCTCTCTGTTTGACGCCTTGGTATCGGGAGAGAGAGATATATGATATCAGGTACTTTATACTAATTTGCACTGGCCACTTCACAACCTTCCTTAGCTTCTACAACCTTCCTTAGCTTTTCTAGCTTTCTAGATATGACGTATGGCAGGTTGTAAACCAGAATTAAAACTACTAGAAAATGGTAAAACTAAGGGCATTTGCCGCAATTGGGAACACAACAAACTACAAAGAATAGAATGAAAACGACTAAGTTATCGACGTCGGTCTTACTATTAGAATTACATCTACTAAATAATGGAATTAAAAAGCATAATTTTCGATCAATTTGGTTAAGAATGTTGTGCTAACATGTCAGAACAGATCTATAACAAAAAGTACGATTAGCTAAAATTTACTAAATTTACTAGCAATAGCTGTGGACGGAAGAGGTGAGGAAACGTAACTGGCAGAATAGTGTATGCAGCTCGTGTAATTATTCTTTATTAAACGGCAATTTACATGTTATATTACGTTATTGTGCTTAATTGTCGTTTAATTAATAGAGCTGGAATCCGATTTAAGCAGCTTAACTTATAGTAGGTTTTTTTAAGCAGTTAGCTTTACAAAATGTGGTAATTTTCGAGTATAGCGACATTAAACACGGCCAAGTTAGGGAGGGTATGATAGGTGCAGTTTGAACTTTGATCACAGAGACTAGCACGTTACTAAAGCAGCGAGCTGGGGTTTGGGCTGACGCTCAAAAGCCATAAAAGAAGGGTTGAAGTCGCGACAAATTACACGTTGGAGAATAATTGTTGAGTTGGAGTCTAGGCGCTATTCAGCGACTAATTTATGTTAATTTATGACGAGACATTCGAAATATGAAGAACATGTGTGTCGGACTGATTCGTCTGTTAGTTTCATAAAATCTATTGTATTTTCATTTCCAGCTTTCCCCGTACCTGTGTCAATTGGTCACGTATTAAAATGAACTTGATCACGATTTAAATCACTGCATCAAATTCTCACGAATACTGCTGTTATGTCTTTCTCTGAATATTAATTTATTGGATCGTTACATTATGACTGATTCATATAAAAATCAATTTGACTAATGACCAGGCATACATCCCTCCACCGCTCTAGAAGCAATGAAAATTTGATGAAAAAAACGCTCCTTATTCGGCCCTACAACCAACTGACTGAATAAGGAATGATGCACGGCTGGATTGATGTAATAGATACCATTGCGCGTTTCTATCGCACTTTTCTATTAGAAAAAACGCCACACAGGATCAAGTCTTAGTCTCAGCGGTAGCCTTGATATTGTCGCGTATTTTAAGCCATTGCTCTACATTGTACAACTGTGAAAGATGAAATTAAATAAACAGCAGTATTTATACACTGCCAATACCGTCAATCCAAAGTAACGTAATTTAAGATTTACGGATCCAAAGTCAAGTAAAACTTGGACTTCATTGGTAATAAAATAAAGTTTCGGATGCTTAAATAGGATATTATCTACTGCTAAAATATGTTATTATATACTGTAAGTGTAAACTATTCAGCAATTTGTGTTGTGACATGACAAACAAGGTTTTGAGGAGCTTTTTGAAGAGGAAAAAAGGGGAAATCCTACGATAAAAATCATTAGGGGGCAGAAGAAGCCCTATTTTCAGACATACTTTGCAACACTAGAATACCAGTTAACCAGTTGAAATACAAAAAAATGAGTGATACATCTTGACTTTTAAACTATAATCGTCGAGTAAATAACGTTTATCTTACCACCACTAAATAATAAATACTGCACTTTATAAATCAATACTTGGCTCACTGGCAAGAGGGTTTTAGCCAGAGACCATTTATTAATTTTACATGCAATGCCACAGGAAGTGTAGCTTAGCATTCCCAATATTTTACTTCATGTGGTTAAGACGTCTCAACCGTGTTAATCGTAATTGTCATTACTGTCTCGCAAAGGAAATGTTTATTATTTTATTATATCGTTTAAACACTGATAATGATATGGGAAGTAACTTGACAAAAACCTCCCATTCAATTATTATAAGATTCTTATTTGATGTATTTAACCATAGTTTAGGGGTCGTTTGCTAGAAATTGAGGCCTATAATTACTAAATTTTAAATGAACGATATCTCAACGTAGAATTTGATACGAACATATATTTGATACGATAGTTTGTAGTGAAACTCTTTAAAACCTTGTGATTGATTTATTGGCATTCTTGTCAGCACCAAATAAGCAGGGTAGTTTAGCAGTTAGTCTGTAATATACAATTTATGGCAACCTGCGACAGTGTCTCAAGTACCCTGCGATCACTGTAAATCGTTTAATAAAATCAAATTTATATTTTGATTAGTTATAAAACTGACTGGGAAGTAATAGTTGCAGAGTTTTTAAAGATGTCGTCGAATCATATCTCGATATAAAAATAGGGCAGAATCCAAGAAGCCAGACACAGCTCCGCACTATTTGACCCTTGAATTCCACCTTAATAGTTCAATATATTTCAATTTGATTCCGTTTTACCTGAGAACAGTGCAGGAGTCAGAAATTTTGGAAAGAAATTGCAACAACCGTAAACTTTCCTCACTTAACCAGGCGTTTAATTTTCTCACAACCATTGAAATATTTTCTGGAATCAATATATTAATATATTAATATACGTATACAGATTATGCGTTATTTATAATTAATGACTATTACCCTACATCACGTGACTCTTCCCCCCAGATCCCAGGTAACCCTCTTACCAAGAGGTCCGTGTTGAGCCAGACTGATGACGGATACCAGCTGGTTCTCACCACGACGGAGGGTGGCACTGAAACGGTCACCACCGAGGAGTTTACTAAAGACGAGATGGCAAGGTTTATATCTGAAGGTTAGTCTGACTGTTCAATCTTTCGACTCTCGCCTTCCCAGAGTATACGTTGTTACATTCAACCATGGTCATTGGTCCATTGTAAACTGATGCCGTCTTGATATATGTGACACCGCGTCAATCACAGCGCCGCCACTCAATCAAGGCTTGTTTTTTCAAATAATCAGCGGTTTAACACTGACCGCCCAATAGCAAGTTTTTATATTTACAATGAACTTCCCTCCCAGGTGCTAACTTGGTCCTACAGAGATTGAGTATTATACTCGGAGTACATAGTCGTATGAGCTTTAACGTCTTCTCCACGGATAATGCCCTTGCTAATGTCAGCTACGTGAGTAATCTTCTTTAAACTACCACACAATTATTTTCAAGTTTAGATTAACCGCTACGTAACTCATTTTGCATGATAAATACACAGATTTTAAAACTAAAATCAACAATATCCTTGTTAATGGCAACTTAATATTGATAAATCAATACGAAAGTTTTTGCCGAACTATCAATACAATCGACTATAATAACATGAACAGCTGATACTACCATGAACAGAGGTAGAAATGAACCTCTAATTGACTTCTAATTGACCTGTCGTCGCGGCTAGTATGATTAACAAGATTGGTATACTGTTACCCCTAGTATACCATTGTTCCCAGAAGTCTACGAGGCCTCTTTTTGGGCCTTCTCCAGCACCCTTACAATTAGAGTGAATTAGACCTCAGATTGTTGCCTGAAGTAACGCAACAATGTTGGTGAACATGCATAAACATAGACTATACAGTGTGCTATTGTTAATGTACCTGTGAGTGAAACCCAAGGAACGGCTCCTATATAGAGTGGGGCTCTGAGGGTGTTCATTCTTTATACCAGACAAAACACTGTGGAACAAAGATACAATGACACCAGTCATCAAGTGTGAGAGGCATCAGAATTACGTTACATACGAAACGCGCAGACTGGCGAACTTAAATCGATCATTAGCATTGAGAATTACCAACCTGCACTTTTTGAATAAATTACGTAATGCTCCCACTCGTAGTGGAGCATTTTGCACTATTTTTACGATTGTCTAAAATATTGTAAGTTCTAGCTAAATAATCACTGCTGCATGGATACTAGTTTATCATTATTCCTATAAGACTAATCCCACTGAAGATATCACTGTAATATTTTCCATTCTAATTCAGCCTTGATAACCACTATTACATTTACACATCTGAAGACTTCCACTCTAAGTTCTAACACTCTTAAACCCCCACAGTCCCCTATAGAGTCCCACTCAGTGTTGTTACAGAACGTTACTCTGGAAACCATTGGAATTGAGCGATGTGTGGATAATAAGGACGAGAATCCAACCACCTGGAAAATATACTTCCTCTCTGACGGGTAAATTATATTTTTAATTTGTAATACCTGCCCTGGCCTTGGCTTGCAGCTCGACACCCAAGCCTCTGTCCAACCATATCACTACAATTTACCAAAACCGAAATAATACGCGGGAGATTGACCGTTCTGTATGTGATTTGATTAAAACTACTTTAATTGACTACTTGACTTACTTACTTGCTCCAATGCACATCTGCCAAGAACAAGATACTCGTTATTTTCACACGTGAAAGTAGTTTAGAGTTTAGTCAACTAAACACGACTCAATTTAAGTCAGTGCTCCACCATTGGTGGAGCACTGACTTAAACCACCAACCTCAAATCAACCACCTCATCATGCTAAACATCAACGCGGTTATTTTGTTATTTTTCTCAATTCTAGAAATCTCCAACCTTGCACTATTGATGCTTGCCTGTTTAATTTGTTTACTTTAGTATTAAAATTTCCACAATCCAAATTAATTAATAGTATCAGTTTAACTTGTTTATATATTTTTTAATCTATTTGTTAGTGATTAAAACCAACTATGGCGTACGGAAATATTAAATGAAATTCGGTCCGGTGCATTTCCTAAAACTTAATATAATGCACCTTATCTGACTTTATTTGGTCGAAAATTACGTGAGCGGCGAGCGCTAGAGGGCTCATCGTCCACGTAATGTCCGCCCAAATTAAATTCCGCCCACCATGCACGGCCCCAATTTAAGGTATATGGGCCCTATTTGCTCGAAAATCTGTGTTCCCGCTCAATGTATTATTGCGTATATCTGCACCAATGTATGAGCTCATACAACTGTAAAACTGTTATACGAATATTTCCCAAGATTTTCAACCTTCCATTTCAGCCACATGTATACCCGCGCTCAAGTCGGGTCACCAGTGTACATGAAGATTAAAGATATCCCAGAGAACTTCATGAAAGACGAAGGTAAGGAATCCTACATCCTTACTAAGTTGAGACCACGAAATAGATTTATCCTTCGCTTACCATGTTACCTAATATTTAAGATGGTTGCAGCATCTAATTAAGGTAAATTTTAATAAGATCTTGACCGCCCTAAAATGTACAGCCCTTTAAAAAATCGTCAAAAACCAGATCCAAGATTTTCGAACTTTTTGGAAAGTTGCAAAACGTCAACTAAATTATGAGTCAGGATGAAATGAGATTACATCGATTAGTTGTAACCCCCTCTCTTTCACTAGACGCTGATTGGGTATTCCCTGATTTCGGAAAAGGAAAGCTGCACTGGGAGGATGATATTGAGATGTTGTCACACTTTCTGGACAGAAAGGAGGAGTTGAAGGAGGACCATGTTAACTACATGAAGAGACATCCTGAGCTCAAGGCCATCCTCGGAGATTTTTTACAGGTACTGGGTAGGAAGGAAACCGGATGTTAAGTAAACGAACCAAAAACTAAAAGCTCTGTTGATTTATTTTATTAGAACCAAACTTACAAGTTACAGTCACTATCCTTAAGATTATTGGTGTATTAGTGTCTCAACAACTAAAAGCTGTAGATGACAAAAAAGGTTTTTAAAACGGTAGAAATCTGCAATAACTGCTTCCAAATTACCTTTTAATGAGTAATTCTAATATGTTTCTTATCTAATTGAGATTGTTATCTAAACTGAGGTTCACTTTCAGTTCCTGTTGATGAGAAAGCCAAGTGATGTGATAGAATTTGCAGCAGATTTCTTCTCCTCCTACTCTGCAACCGCAGAAATGAAACCCTCGTTTGCCCACTCCAACTTCGTCAACCAGTCAGCTATCCGATCAGAATAGATTGTGGATTAGCCAATCAACCATGTACATATCACTAATATTACTTCCTCTATTTGAAACATCAATCATAATTTCTACCATATTTGAAACAACTATTTGATCAACGAGTAAACATTATCTGCCTTCATCTCCTCTGCTTTTCTTGATTATCTGAACACGAATTGCATGAAGATAAGCTACTAGGACCCTACTGAATTTAAAGTTCTGTTTCGCTCTTTGAATTAGTCATAAATTTGATGTGAGTTGAACTTTCGTACAAGCTTAGAATCAATGATATGATCAGTTTTTTGTAACTTCATGTATGATTACAGATACCAAATGTGTAATTGTTAATGTAAGATAATTTTGTAATTAAATATAGTAGATGAAGCCGCCTGTCATTTAAAAACATGAATATTCTGTTGCATTTGTTAATAAATTTGGATTTTCATACGCTGTAAATATAACATGAACATTTCTCTTATCAGTTATTCTTATGAACCTCCTGAAGTATAATGTTTGTAAATATTATGAGAGTGTGGTATTTATTCAGGTAAACACTTCTTCTCTTCTAGTTCTATTTCTTTATTGTAATAACAGCTATTTTCTTTTTGTCGCACAATCTTATCATATAAAGCGGGAGAGGCTTTGAGGTCTATAAAATTTGAAATCAATTGAAGTGCACTAATCTTGTCTGTTGTCACACGTTGTAGACCTGCCGCGCACGAGTGCGCGGCTGTATCGTGGCTTTCGCCACTTAGTGAAAGGACAATGGGGGTCACGACGTGATACAACACTAATCCACGGATGAAAAGCGACATTTCCAGACGTTGCCTTGACCCACGCTGCAACCCCTGCCGGAGTGCACGAGAGAGGTATCGTATACAACGTGTAGCAAACGTTGCCTGACCTGACACATACAATTACACAGCTAATTGCCTCACTGCTCAAGTCGCGAAACCTAATTTTTGTTAAATCATTCGTCATTCGTGGCTCTTCTGTCTTCGCATTTCGCAAAAATTAGGTAAAGCTGATCGTGAAGTAAAACAATTTTAAGCGCCCTATATATTAGATTTAGAGATCTCTCGAGCGTGCGCAACAGCAACATGTTAACGGGTGATACTTCGTAAAATATTTGTTCCAACCGTCGACGAGTCCAACTCGGCGCGCGTCCTGGTAGGTTATAAACCTACAAACAACATGCAATTGCAACAACATCTACATTGTACTTCATGCTTTAATTCTCCATTATTGATGGACTGCAATGCCGGCCGGAGCGCGCTTAGCTTATACGTGCCCAGTTTAATTGACGATGTCAATTTATCTTAGCTCGGCGCGGCACTGTAGCGCATCTCGCCGATCGCTGTGAGTGTGAGAAGCCTCATTGAGTGCGCGGCGCGGCACAGTAACGCATCGCGCTACAAGTGCCCAGTATATATGATATAGCGCAATGCACTACTGGACCGCGCTGTGCGCATCAAATTGCAATTGTATGCAAATAATTTGGAAGACTTCGCCGCTTCGACGCACCGCGCAAACTACAAACTAGCATTCTTGCTAGCAACGATCTCGACGGATTGACATCGTCAATCAAGCAAATAATATTTTTCGCAACCACTGTGACTCTTAGTAGATCGGCAAAATGTACTGTACTGGGCAATGCCGAGCTGCAAAGGGTTAAAATCGCGCTTGACCATTGTTAATGGTCTGGCCCGGCGCGCGCTACTTCGTAGCACGTGCCATAACATTTCGAGAAGAAAGCGGCGCGCGCTACTTCGAAGAAATTTAGACGAGTAACATCCGTCAACATCGCGCCATCGTGAATCAAATTATGATAAGTCTAAGGCAAAATTAAAACATATTCTATTGTAAAATTGCTCTATCCAAAGCCCTTGCGCTAGCTTGCAGTAGCGCCCGCCCGCCTTCCAGCTTTACTTGTGAAACATGAAGCGCGGCGCCCGCAGTGGCATGGCGCGAAAGCACATGGTTAGTTGAATGTAAACCACACTAAACTTTTAAAAAGCAAAAACCATATAATTATTATACAAGGCGCATGTTATAATACATTGCTGCCAAAAGCACATCCAATTTGATACGTATGAAATATTTGTCATACGTTGTATGACCTGCCGCGCACGAGGGCGCGGCTCCCCCTGTATCGTCAGGACGACAAAGTGAGTCACCACTATAGTGAAACGACCGTGGGAGTCGCAACGTGATACAATGAAATATGTTTATAATTGATAATTTCCTTGATTATGCACTAACAACTTAGTTGGCGTTCTGCAACCAAAATACTGAATACGTCAGTAGCGTTTTTGAGCTTGTTATTATCTTTCAAAAGTTCCAGGTGGTTAATCTATAAGTGTCTATATTAACTTTAAATACATTGCAAACTAATTTATTTCGATTCATGAAGTTTGAAAGAAGTTACAGCAATGCGCGCAATTTGGGGAATGTGCTTTCGGCGGGGATATAACCTGCGCCATAATACAATATATGTAGATTGTAGGTATTAATATAAATATATGATAAAAGTTAGTATACAGTGACATTAAATCAACCAAAAAATAAAAATATTTTAGGAAGGTTGCTAGTTTGCGCGGCGCGTCGAAGAGGCGAAGTCCTCCGATAGAAAGGTAAAGATCAAAACGTAAAATGGAGCACGATAAAAATATAAGCCAAATTAGTGTCTTTTGTTTGACCATTGTCAATTGTTAATGGTCTGGCCTGGCGCGTGCTACTCCGTTAACGGGTGATACTCGTAAAATATCTGTTCGTCGACGAGTCCAACTCGGCGCGCGTCCTGGTAGGTTGTAATCGGGCAATAATATTTCGAGAAGAAAGCGGCGCGTGCTACTTCGAAGAAATTTAGACGAGTAACATCCGTCAATCTTTTGTCCAGCCATTGCGTTACATTTACGCCGAGCTGCGATGAATTGACATTGTCAATTAAACATTCGCTCGAAATAGTTGGTATCAGTAATACATATCAACATTAGTGGAAGAGAGTTCCATGCAAAAGGGGGTTTGGGCCCAGAAAAGGTTTTTGTTCAACTTTTGACTTTTTTTTTTTTTTTTCGCATGAAGAATGGTCACCTGGTCTCTTCGACCTGGTCATTGGTGTTTGAAGAGTTCTTATCCAACTACATCCACAGCCATTAATGCTTTGGAGGTAACCAGAGTGTAGTACCGTGAACTGATTTGTGGGTAATAGACAAAGACGAGTCCTTGTCTATAGGAGTATGTGGCCTTCTTATAGATCAAACCCAAGTCTGTTCTGACTTCTATGTTATAGATGACAGAACAATTAACCATATCAATTAATGTTTATTTCTAAATCGTGCAATAGAAGTTTTGTACTCGCATTTGCTATTGATAACTTGCGAATAAGGTATTCAATACTCATGAGCAAAATTTGCCAAATGTCCTGTCCTTATGTTTGAAACATAAATTGCTGCTGCACAATTCACATGTTGTCCTAAAGTACTTATTATCTACACCATTCATGAACTTTTAATCTTTATTACAGTGTTAGTTGCACCCTCGCTATCTTTATTAATCCCCCAGTTAGCTTTTAATGAGACTCTTTAACATTTATGTTTGTAATGCAGACATGGGATATTTTAGATTTTGCAACCAAATCAGATGACTTTTCGTTGGATCAGGCCAAAGAATGTATGGTATACTAAAGCCGAATTATTAAAACCTGTATAGTGAATGTCTTGCAATTAACTTGGACCAGACTCCATCAGTCCTACACAACAAAGATCAGTCACTGTATCTGATTTCCATAGGTAGAGCTGTGAGATCAAATAATTATAATTCAAGATTTGAATCCACTTTTTGCCAAGAGGTTATGGTACCTATTGCCTTGCGCCAGATGACCTGTTGTGAGTGCACTATTTTTAGATTTAATGATAATGTATTGTGCTAAAAAATTCAAGTTGATTTTTAATTCATTTTCCTCTCAGCAAAATGCTCACCCCAGAAGATGACTTGGAGCTCCTGAACATTGAAGGTCAAGCAGCAGATGAAGCCAATTTGCTTCTTTCTTTCTAGGACCTACTACAGAGCGATCATGGGATGCGTTTGGGAACTGGCTCAGTTGTTATCTGCCTGTGTAAGCTGCACTGATTTTTTACATACACGAAAGAAATTGGGAAATTCTAGACAGCTCCATAGGAAGGAGAGTGGGACAGGGAATATAGATAACCTAAAAAGTTCAAGGATCTGAGAATGAATATGAGGACATTGAGATGCTTTACTTGAAACCAAACAGACGTGCAGATATGAGGTTATTGGTTAAAGCACAGTGCTCACAAAGAGATTTGTTTGAATTCATGTGGCATTTTTGGAGGTCAGTTTGAATTATGTTATCTTTGTTCTCACTACTACTGGCAGGGGAGTCATGATTCCTGTTCCGCAGGTGTAAATTCTCCAACGATAGTCTATTTCCAGCAGGAATTCCCATCATTTTGCTCTTCCCTCTACTCCCTTGGTGGACATAATTTGATACATGTCACCAAACTTAACTTAGGCCAACCTTGCAGACAGGATCATAACATATGAGGATTAACCCAGACCGGCTGGGCTAATATTCAATAAAGTTGGTATACTGTTTGCTCTACTTCACTCTGTGTGGTGCTTTCTTGTGCGGGCAGTCTCCAAGAACGTGAACACAAGTGGAGTATTGAGGGGCTGACTTGTTCCTGAATGGGCTGATGATGGAAAAGGGAATTGGGTTGTACTGGGATGCTTTCTATTTCCAAATCGAATCTATGCTATTACAGTTGTTATGGGAGCCTCCATCAACCGGGCTTAAGAACACTTCGTTTGAGCATGCCAGTTCTTCTTTGTCTTCATACCTATCTGATTTGTTTTTGGGCACTTTCCAAAACAATGTAAACCATTTCAAAGAAAAAGGCTCCTAAACCTGTCAGCACAGCAGGCCATCAATAATAGGACATAGTGAAATTATGTGATATTGTGAAGTGACCCACATTTTTTCGAACGTTGTGGAGAATTTCACAAATTTTCCTCCCTGCTTGTCTCTGCCTTAGATTGTCATTTCAATAACTGCATGTGTCCTAATTGTGCTGTGAATTTAGTTTGCTCCAGTTGATCAGTACTCATTTTGGGCTAAACTGCTGATCAAATTTCATTGTGTTTTTTTTTAAACCCAACCGAACCCGTATTCCATATAATTTTAGATTTCAATATTATTGTATCATAACAGATAGTTTTAACTTAATTTTACTGATCATATTGATATGATACTATAATTCCAGTTTAGATCAGCTCATTTTGGCCTCTAATGCCTTTTACAGCTGGCGATAGGTTGGTTAATGGTTTTAGAATATAAAACATTAATTTTATTAAGTAGTAAGTTGATTATAAGATGAATTGTTAAATTTCCTACTATAATTGATGTTACTATGCTATATCCAGTTGACAAATGACTTCAAAGTTCAACTTAAGATCATAGAATTAAAAAAATATCAGAATTTAGAATTTTAAAATAAAGAAGTGTAATTTATGTAATAATTAATTTTTCTGACTCACTCTCATTCTCGAATGACGTTAAGAATAATTTCATAGCATGATTTTAGTTAGTATGAAAATTTTTAGAATTTTTTAATACTGCATGAGATTATTTGATCTGCATTTCCCAGCATTAAGATTAAAGAGGCATTAGAAAATTAAAAACTATATCGTCTTATTATGGTTATATATGAATTATAAATTGTATGACAAAAAAAAAAATTTTTACTTTTAATTTGCGATCTGATTTTAATTATGTGTTTACTTAGTTTTGCTTTGATATCATGTAAATAGCTGTGATATAAAGTTGATAGTTATTAATGAATGATTATATAAGAACATGGACAGTAAGATGATAATTTATTCTTCTTAATATCAAATACTTTGTATTGCAGTTATACATACGTAATATTACTACAAAATTTTATTTTCTGACCCAATTGTGTTTTTAATTTCTAAAACTCTCCTTCCTTGGTCAGATGCCTAAAAATTTCATGAAAATATGTTTCAACTAGCCAGGGAACATATAATGAAAAGTCCCCCAAATTTGAGATGAAATTCAGAGTTCATGATTTAAAGTGTTAAATGCTATTTCATGTATAACCTTGATCGATTGAAATATTCAGATGACTTCACCAATAACAATATTTATAACTATGATATTTTATTTAGTCAATGACTCACTTGAAATTTTCATTTCCCACTACATGAATGTGGTAACTGGGACTAGACTATTCATCAGGTGAAATGGCAAGCAGTGCGTGAAGACAGTCCTCAGTCTGCCCCAAAACCCGGAACTGATATGTCATTGACGGATCTTCATTTGTGTCCAAAGTTGTTTCGGGGCAGACTACTGGATATTCGGAGGACAGTGGAAAGAGATAAAGGACATGGTGAAAGTTTTGTTAACAGCTGTTGGCGAGGGGTGTGGATGTAGGTTTGTCATGCCACACCTGGAAGACGCGCTCACTCCCACTGATCTTAATACATAAAACTGGTCTCGACTTTGTGTCTATCAATCAGAGGCTGCCTACAGCTATAGACTTTATCAGAACCCTCCGTGCCTAGTTTGTTGTTGCTCAGATTCTGAACCATTCCGTTTCGAGGTGATATGTTCGGTCAGTGATTTCGAGTTTGAAGTAGCAGCGTGGCTAAAAGGTTAACTGTACAAGGAATGATCTCCATAATATAGATTCAATAGCTCTGAAGGCGTACCTCTTCTTTAACTCACCACATTTACACTGAGAAACACACCTTAATTAAATCGACAGATTCTACTGACAAAGAATCTAGGGTTGAGAAACACCACCTGCCCCTATATCATGTCTCCTCGTAAATTCACTCATTCCTCGGAGATCTACACGCATCCACAGAAAACTTCAGTCAAATGCTGCTCTCGGACCTATCTATCCTTACATCATCCAAGAATCTTGCATGTAGTTCGCCCGCCAAACTACACAAATAACATTTTAGCCCCACTGCTCTGCGACGAATCCAAATACAACTTTCTCCAAGCCATTATCAGTAGTATAATTTTCTTGCGTCGATGAAGCTTGGAAACCAAATCACCTCAATGACTGTCGAGTTACTTTATAACATCACCAGGTAAGCATTTTTCAAACCACATAATTTCATCTCACCAATGTTATAAATAATAATTTCATCTACAATACAATCATTAAAACTAAATTAAAATCGTAATATATTTTATCAAAATTGATACAATTTATCGAATGCTGTTTATGGATTTTATATGGTGTAAATTGCGATTCTTTTTGCCAATAATTTAGAAAATTTTGTTCACATCGAAATGACAACTTTCCCATTGAAATGATCCCAAATCTATATAAAATATTGATAATGACGTATTTTAACCTCATTCAGATATATGAAATCATAAACAAAACAGATCATTGTGAACTCCATACCATTTTTGGCGGTATCGGACAGTTAACCTGTATGAACAAGGTTTACCCTCGAACATGAGCCCCTCACTTCCTTTCCTCCTTCAACTTGTAGCCGACCCCTCCGAAAGCATCTATAGAATCTGCTCGGTATTTGCTGCCTCTGTCACAGAGAAATGTACCGCCAGTAACCTAGCTTGTAGAAGCTGTCACTTGAAGAGTCACAATCAAAGAAAAGACAGTGAAGTGGAGCGTTAACAGAGTAATAAAGAGGATATCTGAGAATGGCCCACGTTTGTGAAGTGTTTGCGCAGGTGACATTTTAACACCACCCTGGCACAGCAGCAGCCTCCCCATTACCTGGTCTGTGTTTGTATCCTCAACTACTGTGCATATCCTCTTATTCCAGCTTGCGCAGTGGAGCTTAACGCTTCTGCACAGGCTGTTTCTCATACGACGCGGCTGATGTGACGTCCTAAAACGAGTACTGGTATCAGTTGTTAACACACGTGCTATCAACATAACTCTCAAGTCTAGCACGTGGGGGGGGCTCCGAGCCCTGCTTCAGATTGCCTCGATACTTACCTACCTACAGAACCATTCTTACTGCACAACTATTTGATGGAAGCTCTACAGTTTCGCATTACTAACCTTCGGATGAAGGGCTACCATTGAAAAGCTTGTGACGATATGCCGGACAGAGTTGAGATGTTTAAGGTTTTCTGATGATGGTGTTACAGTCATGAACATGTCTATTGATGAAGAAGAGAAGAGGAGGGATCAACGACGAGGAGAGAAAAGAGGGTGAGAAATGTCTCGATTGTTTCCAGAGTATGAGACAATCTCCGACGATAGTTAGAAATAGAACCTTGTCACAAGATGATGACGATCTCCTTTAACGAGCTGTACTGGTGGTTTTCTAGGACATAACTGTTTTGATTAAGATCTGTGTGGAATAGACTGAGATACATCTGAAGCTCACAAGAGACGTCTGATAATAGCACAAGACAGAAACAAAAGAACACTCAGAAATAAGAGTTAGCTAGATCGAAAGGTTCAACAAATGTGCTGTGGCTGAGAATGATGAACCTACAAATGACCAGCCCTGTTACCAACAGAACGCATTCCCAATTACCCTTCTGTTGCGGAGAATACAATCAACAGAAGAGCAAAAAGTACCGAAGCTGAGGCCAGTAAAACCTCCAAACAATTCTCAGTCAGATCCAAACAGTTTGTTTCCCGTCAATGGGATCGTACCTCCTAAGTTCCCATTGCAACTAAGAAGCCAGCATTTTCGCCCAAATAACGGTCACGAAGCTTGTGTCACCTGAACCCCCCAACCGGGCCTAGAAGATTACCCTCTCCCGCCCTCTGCTCAACAGGATGAACAGTTGATCTTCCAGCCCAAAGCTCCGGAGCAAAGAATTCAAGCCCCTCCCCCTTCCCCCCCTCTCCCTGATCCAATGCCTCTGTACTCAACCCTTTTAAGTAAAGCTGAAATGGTTTCCCCTCCTCATAGCCGTTGATACAAGAGGCACACTGACAAGGAGACATGTATCAACCAGAGTGGAACCCTAATTCTGTGTGGGACCTGATGGGGTCCGTCTCATCAAACCACAACAAAACCCTGTGAAGAGACACAGTAGCGATAATCGTAGATGTTATTGTCGATATTTGACTATTATAATAGACAATAGTGTGTCAATTGAGAATCAAGAATAGTACAAATTATGCTACTATTCAAGTTATTATTGAACCTTCCAATTATGCCCAACTTGAGCTTTAGTCATTAATTTTTTTAAGTATCTAGATCATATGACTGTTTAGGCTGCCTATATGTCAAATAAAGTTTTTTACTCTATATCAATAATACAATTGTAGTTATACTTAGGCTTTTCACAAGTACTTGTCAGGAGGACGTGAATTATTAATTAGTGTCTCTGCTTAAATCCTGATGTCTTGCATCTAAGTAACTGTTTTCCTCAAAGTAATAATTTGTTGTTAGTGTTACAAATATAGAACCTGCATTGCTAGAGCTTAGTAATTAGAGTTTTTTTAATTGTTTGTGTGCACTTGTTATGTTGTTCGGGCTGATTGGTCACGAGGATGTAAGATTCGTGTTTGTCAAATTTTTAAATGTTATATTACATCAAGATAATTCATCCTGCAAACAATTCTAATAATGAACCCAAATCATGATCAGAGACATTTATTTTAGACAAAAATGTTCACAAACGTTCGATTTTTCCCTCAAGTTTTTTTTAATTATAAAACTGTGACCCTTTATTTTTACTAATATGTTAATCATTAAAATTCCATTAAGTTTATTGAAACATATTTGTAGTCATTTGACTGCCTAAACTATAATTGTAATACACAAAATCTTTCAATTACTACAAAAGATCAGTAAATAAATTAAATCTACAAAAATAAAGACGTCAACTAACTAATTTTCCTTATAATCGATATGAAACAAAATGACAATGACAATAGTTATCCGAGATCTTAAATTCATATTTTCTAATATAAATAACAGCTGACCATATTTAAATACTGAACTTAGTTTCCTAGATCTTTTTCTAATTTTCAAGATGCCAAAACGAAAAACACTGTCACGTAAGCTCCGACTTCGGATGAGGAGATTAAAGAAAAACTGCATCAAACGACCAGAAACCCGATTGTACCAAAGGCAAAAGTAGATGGATCAGAACTTGAAACAGCCAGCTATACAAACCTTCTGATAGTGCAGCTACAACATGAAATCTAAATTAGAAGGATGCTTGAAGTAAAGGAAAACAAAAGTGTATCACTAAAAAGCTAAACCAAGAAGTCAGGATATTCTTCACTTTATCTGAAACTCCTGAAAGAATGTAAACACCCGCGGATCCCTCTCCTAAGAAGACAACGTCTAACAAACCACCGAAAGTTGCTGTGACTTGCTCACAAAACAAAGAAGTGACCCGAATTCACAGAGTTTTAGCCGACCCCAAAGGTCCTGACGTATTAAGTTCAATCAAAAACATCTGACAATTGGGGCTCACATTTCATGCTAAGGAGTTTATATGGCTTATCAACGCCATTTAAGATAAAAGCTACTTCATGGCTTTATTTACTGTATAACAGAGCTGTATGACGAAGAGAAATTAAAACATAACTGATTTTTAAAATTTCCTCGAACAAAGCTTTCGACTAGCGGGTTTCTAGTACCCAATATTTGGAACAAATATTTTAAGAGTATCACCCGTTAACATTTTCATGTCTACGTGAATACCATCAAGATTCTATATTAAAGTCACTATTGTGACGGTACATTAGAACTAAACAGAAACAAAGTGTGAAGGGCCTGAACGGAATATGCGTTTTTTTGGGCGACTAAGGATGAATAGAGATAGTCGATAAAACGTTTGGCTATTTCTCGAACTGTACCGAGTCTGCTGTGTCAGGTGGAAAGATCAGCAGGCTGATGTTCATTGTTCAGTCTTGAAAGAATTGGCGGTCCCGTGCAAAGTCGGTTGTCTGTTAAATACAGAGTAGTTGAAAAGGGTATGTTTTTTAAAAGTAGCAAATCCCATTTTTTTTCATTTCATCAAAAGTTATCGTTATTTCCAAGAAACGAAAATCAAAACTTCTAGTATAGCCGCCTGCATTATCAACAGAGTGTAAAAGTTTCTCGATGAAGATGATGAGATTGAGTGATGAGACCCTGTCATTAGCACGTAAGCACGAGGACAACCTATCACTCTATCCTGTGCCCAGTGTACAAAGTTCAGGGGGAGGAGGTCCTGATCTGCGATGATGAGAGTGAACTTCCGTTTTGTGAGCCAGGAATGTATTTTGTGTCTTATGGTACATTAAATGGCGGCCAGAGACAAGCAGCAACCTCAAGCGGCAACATTCTGATGACTGATAGTTAAATTTACTCCAACTTTAGAGTGAACTATCGATCCTGTAGATAATATCTCCATAGTATCCACACTGGATGTTAAACGTCCTATTTAAAACCAAATTTGATGTTGCGTTAAAAAATTTAACGCAGATATATTTATCTTCTTAAAGGTTTTTAAACTGCAGATGGTATATCAAAAATGTGTCCCCAATACATAAAGTTATGTACAGCTAATATCACGATCTATTGTGAGACTCACCCAGCAGCCATAGCATGACAAGTGTCGAAACAAACTCCCACTCTCGTCTTGTCAGTCACGTGACTGATTATACTCCCTAGATCAGACAGATCGCCTCCAACAGTTGTTCCCTGAAATATTTAAGCGTAAATCCGCGTAATATCTTCATTAATGATTAAGATAAATTGTTTTCTGTCCCATTAAATAAATTGTTACTGCACAAGACAGAGGACGTATACTTGTGTCACAGTGACGTGAGTAGGCTTTGTTACACGGTACTATGCAACATAATCTAGAGTCCATCGGCTCAGTTACAATGGCAATTCTGGGATAATGTAATCAGGTTGATATACACAGGTGCAGCTAATCAGGCTCGGTTACCTACACTGCTATCCACGCACACTTTGATATCAGATCTAATGCAAGGCCCTCATTCTACAAATTAAAGTGTTTTGTTATCTAGTCGGACAAATCTGTAATCTACCTGGCAGGCAAAACACCATTACTTGCAATAATTTCGTGTGAAAAATCCAAGAAATCAAATGTTCGTACAAAAAATTGAGACTGGTGGGAAGATGAGCTGGTGGGAAGATGAGCTGAAACTTAAATGTCTGTTTATGATAAGCATTCCAGAGCCTGTTTTTAATGAGTCGTAGATAAATGTGACCATTGCAATGAGCTTTCCAAGCTCGATCAACTTCGTGAAAATATGGCTCAATACTCACCAGTCCCACCCAGGCCACCGGTGTCCAATCATACAAAATAATGTTATGTTTTCCTAAAAACCAAAAGACTATATCACATTTTGCATCTTACTTTACTAAGAGCCAATATTATCTGGCAACCGTAAGAACACTAAAATACCCCCCACGACCACGGGCCACACGGACTTATAATTGGCCCCATAGTAAGGCCTCTCTTAACTATCTTGCAAACATTCTGCATGCCATCTACAGATCGATACTCCGTGGGTGAGCTAATTCATTTTCAGGTTATCGTCATTTTAAATTATGCTGTATACGGTGTATGCGGATTGGATAACTTCATTAATTGTGTTTGAAGATCACGTAAATATGATTTTCGGAAAGCGATCCATAGTTAAGCAGATACATTAATTTCACAATAATTTAATAATAATTCAAGCAACAGGTGGATGAACGGCTAAATGGTTGAAATGTTGATTTCAGATCCTCAGCCTGGTTAAAATTTAATCGGTTTTCTAGAATTCGAAAGTTAAACTAGGCGCGCGCACGTTTCAAAAGCGCGAAAAGTGCTTTACTTGAAATAATTAAAGCATTTTCGCGTGTTCCAGTATCTTTCAAAAGAAGACCCTTTTCTAGTTCCCCTTAAAATTATTTCGAAAATTTCTCTGGGCGTAGGATGTAAGGGCAAAAGATTTGGGGCCAAAAATGAATCAAGAATAGCCTATCTAATAGGGCAAGAACTGAATACTCTTTCACGATTCAAGTCATTACAATAACCGGAACCTGACCAAAACTCAATCTTAAAACCTGACCCAAGTCTCCAATTAGCTCATTTCCATAAATGACTTTCGTAAATGACTTTCGCTGCGGCCATGGTCACAGGATTTACAGATACCTGTCACTAACGGCTGAAAAGTGGCATCAATGTCTGGATAACCCACCTGTTTGCACATATTTTCAAGAAGGACAGTTACATTGGAGGTAGCAGAGTGTGCCTTGTTTATACTCTCTGCTATCTGTTGTAAACATTTCTCTTTATCCATACCCTTCACAGCACTTCCAGGATGTATGTTCAACTGTAACGATATTACTGTTCTCGAAAAGGTAATATAATAGCTCCAAACAATGATTGAATAAAAACACTTTACAGATTAATTAAAAACCACTTAACAGATTAATAAAAAACACTTAAGATGAATATCAATTAAAAAAGAGATAAATAAAAAAGATAAAAGGATCATATTTCTAATGATCTCACAGGTCAAATCCATCTTGTAACCCTTTTCTTTAACCTAACTTGGATAGAGTAACATGGCGACTTAGTCATATATAATATAAAGGAATTAATTAAGTAAGTTCGCTTTATCTTTGGAATGTTTCAACTATTAGACCTGCCAGACAACTTACCCAACACAGCTGTAACTGCTCACAAATCTTAAGCTCAGTTTCAAAGCAAGCGTAACTTTTATCGTATATAGTCTGATCTGGAGACCCCAAATTAACGAGATAGTTACCATGTGGTACTATGTTCTCCCGCTTGTATCCCAAAATCTTTACACCTTCGTTAAATATTGAAACTTCTTCATCTGACAGAGCTGAACATTAGGGGCGTTACGATTAGGGGCGTTACAATTAGGGGCGTTACAATTAGGGGCGTTACAACTTCCAGATTATATTTAAGATGTCAGGGTGATCATAATTTAAGCTGTTACCAGTAGCAGTAGGGATCGTTCACATGTTACGTAAGCCAGCCGAGTTATTGCTACAGTAAATACAATAGCTATATGTGCATGTGTAAAGTGGCTTTTAAACAGAGGGGTAGTCAAAATTCTAAATGTGGCTTACGTAATATATGTGAACATGAAGTTTGAGCTTGACACGGATCATAGCTGTGATCCCTACCAAACTCTTTAGAAAGTATCACAATGGTATATAACGATACTTTTATTAAATTAAAATCAAACCTTTTTCAGTGGTCCACCTGCGAGGCTGCGTGATAAAGAAAGCCATTGAAGTAGCTTTTATCTTAAATGCGTTGATAAGCCCATTATAAACTCCCTTAGCCACTGAAATGTGAGCCCCAATTGTCAGACTGTTTTCTGATATGAACTTAATAACGTCAGGACTTTGGTCGGCTAACTCTGTGAATTCGGTAACTTTTTGTGTGAGCAAGTCTACAGCAACTTTCGGTGGTTTTTTAGCCGTTGTCTTCTTAGGAGCAGGATCGCCGGGTCGTTTACATTCTTTCAGGGATTTCAGATAAAGTGAAGAATATCCAGATTTCTTGGTCTTAGCCTTTTTAGTGGTATCACTTTTGTTTTCCTTTACTTCAAGCATCCTCTCTAATTTAGATTTCATGCTTGTAGCTGCACTATCAGAAGGTATGTCACTAGCTGGCTGTTTCAGTCCATCATCTACTTTTGCCTTTGGTACAATCCGGGCTTTTCTGGTTCGTTTGACTGCTGTTTTTTCTATAATCTCCTCATCCGAGTCGGAGCTTCGTGACAGTGTTTTTCGTTTTGGCATCTTGAACACTTAGAAAAAGATCTAGGAAACTAGTGTCAGTATTTAAATGTCAGCTGTATTTCTATTAGAAAGTATCAATTTAAGATCTCGAGACACTAATTGTCATTTGTCATTTAGTTTCACATCGAATATAAGGAAATTTAGTTAGTTGACGCTCTTTATTTTTGATAGATTTAATTTAATTTACTGATATTTTTGCAGTAATTGAAAGATTTATGTGAAATTACAATTAATAGTTTAGGCAGTCAAATGAAACAAATTGTTTCAATAACTTAATGGTATTATAATGACTTAACAATTAGTAAAAATAAAGGGTCACAGTTTTCTAATCCAAAAAACTGAGATAAATCGAAGTTTGTGAACATTTTTGTCTAAAAATAAATGTCTCTGATTCATGATTTGTGTTCATTCATTAGAAATGTTTGCAGGATGAATTATCTTGATGTAATATAACATTTAAAAATTTGACAAAAACACGATCATACATCCTCGTGACAATCAGCCCGGGCCGAACAACATAAACAATTGCACACAAACAATTAAACAACTCTAATTACTAAGATATAGCAAGTAGCAATGCAGAGTTCTACTTATTTGTAACACTAACAATAAATTATTACTTTGAGAAAACAGTTACTGTAGATGCAAAGACATCAGGATTTAAGCAGATACACTAATTAATAATTCACGTCCTCCTGACAAAGTACTTGAAAAGCGCTAAAGTAATAAATAACAATTGTATTATCTGATTATAGAGTAAAAACATTTCATCTTGACATATAGGCAGCTAAACAGTCATATGATCTAGCATACTTAAATAACATTAATGACTCAAGCCTCAAGTTGGCATAATTGAAGGTCACGTAATAACTTGCATAGTAGCATAATTTGTCCTATCTTGATTCCTCACTTGACACACTATTGTCTATTATAATAGTCAAATATCGACCAATAACATCTACGATTCCTCGCTTCTGTGTCTCTTCACAGGGTTTTGTGTGGTCGATGAGACGACCCCATCAGGTCCCACCACAGAATATAGGGTTCCACTCTGGTTGCTACCATAGTTCTCCTTGTCAGAGTGCCTCTTGTACCTCATCGGATATGAGGAGGGAAACCCATTTTCAGCTTTACCATACAAAGGGTCTGAGTACAGAGGCATTGGATCAGGGAGAGGGGGAAGGGGGATACGGGGCTTGAATTCTTGCTCCGGAGCTTTGGCTGGAAGATCAACTGTCTCCATCATGTTGAGCAGAGGGTCGGGAGGGTAATCTTCAAGGCCCGGTGGGGCGGGTTCAGGCTGAACACAAGCTTCGTGAACGTTATTTGGGCGAAATGCTGGCCTTCTTCCAGGTTGCAATGGGAACTTAGGAGGTACGTTACCATTGACGGGAAACAACTGTTTGGATACTGACTGAGAATTGTTTGGAGGTTTTACTGGCTCAGCTTCCGGTACTTTTTGCTCTTCTGTTGATTCGTCTTCCTCCGCAACAGAAGGGTAACTTGGGAATCGCGTTCTGGTAACAGGGCTGGTCATTTGTAGGTTCATCATCTCAGCCACAGCACCATTCGTTGAATCCTTTCGATCTAGCCTAACTCTTATTTCGGAGCTGTTCTTTGTTTCTGCTGTGCTATTATCAGACGTCTCTTGCTGAGCTTCAGATGTATTCTCAGTCTTATCCTCACCAGACTTACTCAAACCAGTAATGTCCTTAGAACCACCAGTAACAGCATCGTTAAAGAGATCGTCATCATCTGTGACAGGTTCTATTTCTACCTCATCGTCTGAGATAGTCTCATACTCTGGAACAATCGAGACACTCTCACCCTCCTTCTCTCCCTCGTCATCTGACTCCTCCTCTTCCTCTTCTTCATCAATAGACAAGTTCTTCGACTGTACCACCATCATCAGAAACCTAAACATCTCAACTCTGTCCGGCATCTCGTCACAGAGCTTTTCAATGGTAGCCCCCTTATCCGAAAGGTAGTAATAGAAACTGAAGAGCTTCCCATCAAAATAGTTGTGCAGTAAGAATGGTTCTGTAGGTAGGTAAGTAACAGAGGCAATCTGAAGCAGGGCCTCAGCCCCACGTGCTAGCTGGAGAGCTATGTTGATAGCACGTGTGTTAACAACTGATACCAGTACTCGTTTTAGTGACGTCACATCAGCCGCGTACTGAGAAACAGCCTGTGCCAGAACTGCGTTAAGCTCCCACTGCGCAAGCTGGATAAGAGGACTATGCCACCAGTAGTTGAGGATACAACACAGACCCAGGTAATGGGGAGGCAGCTGCTGTGCCAGGGTTGTGTTAAATGTCACCTGCGCACACTTCACAAACGTGGCCCATCTCAGAGACTCCCTCTTATTACTCTGTAAACGCTCCAACTTCACTGTCTTTTCTTTGATTGTGAACTCTTCACACGTGACAGCTTCTACAGCTAGGTTACTGGCGGTACATTTCTCTGAGACAGAGGCAGCATTACCGAGCAAGATGCTATAGCATGCTTTACGGAGGGGTCGGTACAAGTTGAAGGAGGAAGTGAGGGGCTCATGTTCGAGGGTAACCCCTTGTTCATACAGATAACTGGTCAGAATACCGCACACAAATGGTATGGAGTCACAACTGATCTGTTTTGTTACTGCATCTTCATATATCTGAAATGAGGGATTAAAAAACGTCATTATTAACACTTTATATAGATTTCGATCATTTCAATGGGAAAGTCTGTCATTTCGATTGTGAACAAATTTTCTAATTATTGGCAAATAGAATCGCAATTTACACACTAATAAAACCATAAACAGAATTCGAGAAAATTGTATCAATTTTGATAAAATATTATAAGATTTTATTAGTTTTAATGCTTGTATTATAGATGAAATTATTATTATAACATGGTGAGATGAAATTATGTGGTTGGAAAATGCTACCTGGCTGATGTTATAAGTAACTCGACTATCATCTGATGGCTGATTTGGTTTCCAAGCTTCATCGACGCAAGACAAATTATACCTACTGATAATGGCTTGGAGAAAGTCTGTTTTGGATTCGTCCGCCAGAGCAGTGCGGGCTAACATGTTATATTGTGTAGTTTGGGGGCGAACATACATGCAGATTCTTGGCATGATGTCAAGGACTAGATTGAGTCCCGAGAGCTGCATTCCTGACTGAAGTTTCCTGTGGAATGCGTGTAGCATCTCCCGAGGAATGAGAGAATTACCGAGGAGACATGATAATAGGGGCAGGTGGTGTTCTCTCAACCCAAGATTCTTTGTCAGTAAGAATCTGTCGATATAATCTATGGTGTGTTTCTCAGTGTCCAATGTGTTGAGTTTAAAGAGAGGTACGCCCTTCAGAGCTATGAACTCGTTATTATCGGAGATAATTCCTGTACAGTTCTTAACTTTAGCCCACGCTGCTACTTCAAACTCGAAATCACTGACCGAACATATCACCTCGACACGACATGCTTTCAGAATCTGAGCAACAACAAAATAGGCACACGGAGGGTTCTGATAAAAGTCTATAGCAGTAGGCAGCCTCTGATTGATAGACACAAAGTCGAGACCAGTTTTAATGTTTTTAAGATCAGTGGGAGTGAGCGCGTCTTCCCAGTGTGGCATGACAAACACTACATCACACCCCTCGCCCAACAAGCTGATAACAAACTTCTCGACAATGTCCTTTATCTCTTTCCACTGTCCTCCGAATATCCAGCTAGTCTGCCGAACAACTTTGGACACAAATGAAGATCCGTCAATGACATAACATGTTCCGGGTTTGGGGCAGACAGGGACTGTCTTCACGCACTGCTTGCATTTCACGCTGATGTATTCGTCTAGTCCATTTACCACCATTCATGTAGCTGGGAAATAGAAAATTTCAAGTTGAGTCATTGACATATCTATATTATATTTTAAACTTGACGAAATTTCCCCGGCAACGGGGACATAGAAGAAAAAACACCGAAAATCGACCTCAAAATGACCCTCTGGTGATGCCAAACCCAGCTCGCAAATGGAGTTGAAACCTCGCCATTTTTAGCAGGGTTGTAGAAAAAGGATAGGAATAGGCTATAGCATTCTTAGAATTTTGATTTAGGCTTTAGATTTTTTATAATTAACGTCGGAAGTGAGGTTAAATAATCGTTAGAATAATGGCGTTATTTAAGCAAAGGTTTACTGCGCTGTTGCGTAGCAACTAGGCTATCCATTATCGGTATGAAATCTTTTATCTAGATAAACAGATAAAAATTTAGGTTTTATCTAGATAAAACCGATAAAACCGATAATTTTTCTGCTGAAGGCCAAAGCCAAAATGTTTTCCAAATTTCACAAAAACTGATTGTCGACTTTTATTACTGTTTACCAGTAATCTTGCTAAAGTACAACTTCCTTTCTTTTGAAAATATTAGAGCATCAGTTTTCTTCTCCGGGGAACAATAGTGTACCAGTTCTCTTCAAAACAGTAAACCAACGGTTTGTCTTCTCCTAAGAACAGTAGTGTACCAGTTCTCTTCAAAACAGTAGATCACCGGTTTCCTTCTCCTAAAAACAGTAGTGTACCAGTTCTCTACAAAACAGTAGACCAAGGGTTTCCTTCTCCTGAGAACAGTAAGTAGTACCGCACTAGTTCTCTTCAAAACAGTAGACCAACGGTTTCCTTCTCCTGAGAACAGTAGTGCACCAGTTCTCTTCAAAACAGTAGACCAACGGTTTCCTTCTCCTGAGAACAGTAGTGCAACAAATACCAATTCTCCTCGAAACAGTAAAACATTTAAAGTGATTCAGTGAACCGTTTCCTTATTCTGTGGATAACTTGGAGCAACAGATTCCTTCTCCTGAAGACAATGTTTCACGCCTAGAACACTTACGGAATTTAATTGAGTGCCCTGCCGGTATTTTTGACTCTTGTTAACAGTAACATGCTCGTTCCTGTCTCCAGAATGGTTATAAGGTAGAACGCCAGCACCCTAGCCTCAAGATAACAATGTCAATAACTTTCTCTAGACTTCTACAGTTCTACAGTTCTACAGTTCTACAGTTCTACAGTTCCATAGGTATACAAATGTAAATAAACATTTGTGTAGCTCACATTTAAGTAAACTACCTCTTCTATCATACTATTAAAAAAAACATTAATATTTCTTTAAAATTTTACGGTATTGTGGCAGTTTTTTCGGTAATTTCTAGTGAATTTTTATACCGATAAAAATATGTTTTATCTAGATAAACAGATAACCCTTTTTAACGAATTATCGGAGATAATTATCGGTAACGATTATCGGAGTGGATAGCCTAGTAGCAACGTTAAAATGCACGTGCGCGAGCAACCACAGATTAACAACGCGCGTTGTTATGCTGTATGCTACGTCATAATTTCAAAACTAGCTCACATTTATGCTCACGCTATGACTTCTTATAACTTTGTTTGTGATTGGTATTTTTTGATGCGGTAAAAAGTATCGTTTTGGGAATCCGAATACTAACAACGCTGTCGCCATTGTTAGATAAATTCCATTATGTCTACAGTATAACAGAGCTATATGATGAAGAGAAATTAAAACATAACTGATTTTTAAAATTTCCTCGAACAAAGCTTTCGACTAGCGGGTTTCTTCGCTAGAGCTACACACAATGCTGACATTACGCCGCGCACACACAATCAACAAAAATATTGTTGTTTCCTAATTACGCAAATAACTTTGCGCAGTTAAACATCACGTGCCATTTTAAATGCCTGGCAATAATTCAATTGACTGTCATTCTCGATTGAAATATCTTCCAACGATTAACATATTTTACTCATCTGTTGTTGTTTTTCAATGCCCTTTCTTGGATCTAGACCTGCTAAACGGAGATCTCTGCACAATCGATTTGCTGTGAGAGTTAAAGATATGAAAAAGTTCAGACACCGTGACTCATTCAAATGTGTAATTCATATATTTTCAGTGAAGCAGGGTTCGGCAACTAAAGCATATTTGTTGGATTGTTTGACCATTGACTAGCGATGACCGATAAATTCGAACGATAAATTCGCTCCCTTATAGTGTCCTTTAATAAAATTTTCGACTACAGCGGATTTCAACGTGCGGTGTTATGCTGTATGCTACGTCAGAATTTCACAACTAGCTCACATTAACCCTCATGACGCTATATACCTATATATATTTATAACTTTGGTTGTGATTGAAATTTTTTGATGCGGTAAAAAGTATCGTTTTGGGGCTATATGATGAAGAGAAATTAAAACATAACTGATGTTTAAAATTTCCTCGAACAAAGCTTTCGACTAGCGGCGGGTTTCTAGTATAATATATATTATATCATAGTTATATATTATGGTACTTGGTGAAGTCATCTGAATATTTCAATCGATCAAGGTTATACATGAAATAGCATTTAACACTTTAAATCATGGCACGTCAAAGAGAACCAGATGTCAAGATGTCATAACTCTGAATTTCATCTCAAATTTGGGGAACTTTTCATTATATATGTTCCCTAGCCTAGTTGAACATTATTTTCACTGAAAATTTTAGGCATCTGACCAAGGAAGGAGAGTTTTAGAATAAAACATAATTGGGTCAGAAAATAATAAATTTGTAGATAATATTACGTAAAGTATAACAGCAATAACAAGTATTTGATATAAGAAAAATTATCATCTACTGTCATATTCTTATAATAATCATCATACTAACTATCAACTTTATATCACAGCTATTTACAATGATATCAAAGCAAACTAAGTAATCACATAATAAAATCAGATCGCAAATTAAAAGTAAAATTTTCATACAATTTAAAATTCATATATAACATAATAAGAACGATATGGACACGTTCATTTGAGTTTGAGGATATTGGTAAATATAAGTGACCCTATTAAAAGGCACAGTGTAGTTGACTTTGTCACACTATGAAATTACTTAAACCCTTGATGGTTAGGATAATCGTCTCATCCTCTAGGCTAACTTTGTCACATAAGGATATCTTAATCAGGTGATAAGATATCGCTTAAATACGGCCGGCACGGAGATGGTTACATTGTCACACTATAAACATGTGACGGAGTAAATATGGACCCCTTGCTGCCGTTTTTGACCAAATTTTTGAGTGTCCAGTTGATTGGATGGGTACATATGACCATTACCTACATATTTGACGACTTTTTTTCGTTAGATGGTGCATTCAGGTTTACTCTGTCACACATTAAAGAAAATATGTGATGAATGTTTAGGGCACCCTGATAAGCAATGCTGAGTAGTGTAAGTTTATTTGATGGCCTGGAAGTGCTGGGAATTGTTATTATATCATATAGTCGTAAGGAATTAAAACACAGAAGGCACAACCAAGCTTACTTTGTCACACAATCTTGATAATATCTGAACATGTGTGAAATTGAACAAATAATGATATACCAGCTTAAACCCCTTATATTATACGTACTATGGATCAAACAACACTGCTAGTACCATGCACCAGTCACATAAATCATTATCAGGTGGTAATATGTTAACAGTGTCACAATTAAACTACCGCTACATGGTCAAAAATAGGGTAATTTCGTCACAAAAAATTATTATAACTCTGTTAGCTCCTTGCTGGCAAATAACTAGTTTATCGAAATTTTTTTGATGATAAAGTTACATAGTATTCTAATAGAAGTATAGTTCTTCAAAATAGGGGCAAGACATGTTTACTTTGTCACATCAGTTATTATAAGAGTTAGGTAATCGTCATCAGATTTAAAGATATTTTTCGTAGTTTGGATCGATTAATACTTTAATATACCTGTAATAAATCCTATGCCAATTTTAACACACTATCTTGATACTGTTGGCCGTTGGGGCAGGGAAAGTTAATTTTGTCACATTTTCGATGTCTTTGACAAATTAATCTAAATTTTAAAAATTGAGTTCTTATGTTTTGGACAATATTCTTCCAATCGTTTCTGAAAGATTGTTGAATTCTAATAGAGTTATAGATCTTCAAAATATAAATAGGGGCAAGACATGTTTACTTTGTCACATCAGTTATTATAAGAGTTAGGTAATCGTCATCACATTAACATATATTTTTTGTAGTTTGGATTGATTTATATAGGTAATAAAGCAGCCTATGCTAATTTTTACACACTATCTTGAAATTGTTGGGGCATGAAGAGTTAATTTTGTCACATTTTTAGTGACTTTGACAAATTTAACCTAAAATTGTTAAACTTAAGCTCTGATGTTCTGGACAATATTCTAATAGAGGTATAGAATATAGATCTTCAAAATAGGGGCAAGACATGTTTACTTTGTCACATCAGTTATTATAAGAGTTATTATAAGAGACTATTTCATTCTATAATCATTGTTTTTAATCTATTTACGATTTCGTATAATATTTTGTGACAATGTAAACATCAACTGATCTTAACTTGCATCAACTACATTGTCATCATATAAAATTTTCCCGCCTTTCAAACCAAAATCAGATATAAATTATTCGCCCAAAATTTTAAATTTCATATATTGTGACAGAATTAACCTCATTTCCCAATAACCAAGTGCCTGTATTAGCTAACTATTCAAAACAACATATTTTAGGGCTATGCTTGGTAGAGCAACCATAAAATAATGAGTTGAAAGGGTTTTTAGGACACCTCACAGTAGAATAGAGGTATGGTATCATGAGTGTGACAAAGTTACCCAAATATTGCCTTGTAACCGTTCGATCCGTGCCCTTTAACCAATGTTGTATCATAATTGTTAGATTGACCTAATTTACTATATTTCAGACCAAGGAATGATAATTAGACAACTGCAGTTAACTAAGTCACACAAAATGTGACATTTGAAACATTATAGTGCCTAACAACAATAGATTTTCTTTCTGAGCGGTGCATATGGGAGTATGGGTTGCGTGGCTAATGTTCAGAACTTCTGAACGTGCTAGGTTAATAGATGTCAAAATTAAGCCACTATCGTCAAAAACGCTATTATTTTTGTTTACCAATATCCTCAAACTCAAATGAACGTGTCCATATAGTTTTCTAATTTTCTAATGCATCTTTAATCTTAATGCTGGGAAATGCTCGATCAAATAATTCTCATGCATTATTAAAAATTCTAAAAATTTTCATACTACTAAAATCATGCTCTGAACAATTATTCTACGTCATCGAGAATGAGAGTGAGTCAGAAAATTAAATATTTACATAAATTACACTTCTTATTTTAAAATTCTAAATTCTGTATTTTTTATTCTATGATCTATAGTTTGTACTTTGAAGTCACTTGTCAACTGGATATAGCATGTAACCTTCAATTATAGAAATTAACAATTCATCTTATAATCAACTTACTACTTATGAAATAATTTTTTATAATTCTAAAACCATTAACCAACCTATCGCCAGCTGTAAAAGAGCATTAGAGGCCCAAAATGAGCTGATCTATAACTGGAATCTATTAGTATCATATCATATGATCAGTAAAAATTAAGTTAAACTATCTGTCTATGAATACAATAATATTGAAATCTAAAATTATATGGAATAAGGGTTCGGCTTCGGTTGGTTTAAAAAACACAATGAAATTTGATCAGCAGTTTAGCTCCAAAACTGAGTACTGATCAACTGAGAAAACTAAAATTCACAGCACAATTAGGACCAGATGCAGTTATGAAAATGACAATCTAAGGCAGATACAAGCAGGGAGGAAAATTGGTGAAATTATCACAACGTTCGAAAAACTGTGGGTACACTTCACAATACTCACATAATTTCACTATGTCCTTTATTGATGGCCTGCTGTGCTGACAGGTTTAGGAGCCCTCTTTTCTTTGAACTGGTTTACAATTGTTTTGGAAAGTGCCAAAAACAAACAGATAGGTATGAAGACAAAGAAGAACTGGCATGCTCCAAACGAAGTGTCATAAGCCCGGTGATGGAAGTCTCCATAACCAACTGTAAGCATAGATACGATTTGGAAATAAAAAGCATCCCAGTACACCCAATTCCCTTTTCCATCATCAGCCCATCCAGGAACAAAGTCAGCCCCCTCAATACTCCACTTGTGTTCACGTCTTGCAGAGATGCCAGCACAAAGAAGCACCACCAGAGTGAGTAGAGCAAACAGTATCCCACTTACTGAATATAATGCCCAGCCGTCAGGGTTATCCTCATATGTTTTGATCCTGTCTGCAAGATTGTGCCTAAGTTTGGTGAACACTGTATCAATTATGTCCACCAAGGAGTAGAGAAAGAGCAAAATGATGGGAATTCCTGCTAGGAAATAGACTATCGTGAAGAATTTACCACCTGCGGAAACAGGAATCATGACTCCCCAGCCAGTAGTAGTGAGAACAGATATAACATAATCAACTGAACCTCCAAAATGCCACATGAAATCAAACACATTCCTCTTTGTGAGGCACTGCTGCTTTACAATAACCTCATATCTAGCAACGTCTGTTTTGTTACCAAGTAAAGCTTCATCAATGTCCTCATATCTCATTCTCAGATCCTTGAACTTTAAGGTATCTATATATCCCCTGTCCCACTCTCCTTCACCTATGGAGCTGTCTAAAATTTCCCAATTTCTTTCCGTGTATGTAAAAATCAGTGCAGCTATACACAGGCAGATAACAACCAAGCCAGTGGCCCAAACGACATCCTTGATCGCTCTGTAAGTAGGTCCTAAAAAGAAAGAAGCAAACTTGCTCTCATCTGCTGCTTGACCTTCACTGTTCAGGAGCTCCAAGTCATCTTCTGGGGTGAGCATTTTGCTGTAGAGGAAAATGAATTAAAAATCAACTTGAATTTTTTAGCACAATCACATTATCATTAAATCTAAAAATAGTGCACTCACAACAAGGTACATTGGCGCAAGCAATGGTACCATAACCTCTTGCAAAATTGGATTCAAATCTTGAAATTATAATATTGAGCTCACAGCTCTACCTATGGAAATCAGAATACAGTGATGATCTTTGATGTAGGACTGCTGGAGTCTGGTCAAAGTTAATTGCTGGGATTGCTACAAGATTCAGAGAAATATTAGAAATAAATTAGCTAAAACCTGCAAAAAGGCTAATGTAATCGATGATCTACAAGTTAAAAGTGCCAAGAATGATCTTAAAGGGATATGGAAAACTATCAAACTGGCATCAAATATGACCCCTGGTACAAATAATTGTCAAACTATCAATGAGAATGATCCTGAGCTATTTAACTTTCATTTTGCAAATGTTGGATCAAGATTACAAAATCAGGCCCCCAATATTGAAAGAGTTAGTTTTACTGATTTTTTACCTCCTAGAACTTCTAACATCTCATTTGATAGATTCCAAGAAATAAATGAAACTGATATCCTAATGTATGTCGAAACGCCCAAGAATGACAAGGCCTCATATGACGATGTGCCTCTATTTTTACTTAAGCAAGCTGTACCATACATAGTTGAGCCACTTACCCATATTGTCAATTTGAGCCTTAATACAGGTGTTGTACCAACCCTTTGTAAAAAAGCTAGAGTAACTCCCATCCATAAGGCAGGAATGAAAGATGATCCTAATAATTACAGGCCAATATCCATCCTTCCACTTGTAGGAAAACTTATAGAATACTTTGTCGGCAAGCAACTCACTGATTACATGGAAGAGAACAAACTTTTCATCCGGCATCAATATGGCTTTCGGAAAAATCACTCCACAACTTATTTGATGTACGATCTGATGGACGAAATATATATGAGTAAATCTAAGTCTTATAAACCAGGAATCATCTTTCTTGATCTTAAGAAGGCCTTTGACACAGTGAATCATGAAATATTGCTTCAAAAATTGGCATATTATGGAATTGGTGGCATTGCTTTAACCTGGTTTAAGAACTTCTTATCTTGTAGATATCAATGCACTAGGATCAATGGCAAACTAAGCTCATTTTTAGAAGTTCTGAGTGGTGTACCACAAGGAAGCATCATTGGGCCTATATTATTTAGTATCTTCATAAATGACATCATTTATGCCTGCAACCTATCTAAGCCCTTTCTATTTGCAGATGATGGTGCACTATTCTTTGATCAAACCTGCAGAAGCACATTTATAAACATGAAAATAGAACTTATGACAATCTTTAAATGGCTGTTAAATGTTAATAAATTATCACTCAATGAAAAGAAGACTGAATTCCTATTGCAATTGTTTGATTCTGTTGATCAGCATGATGAATTAACCATTGAATGTAATGAGGTAACTTTCACAATCAAGGAGTGCAAAGAGACAAAATATCTTGGCCTCATTCTAGATAGTAAATTAAACTTCAAAAGCCATGTAGATTATATTATTAGGAAGGTCATGAAAAGAATTGGTGCCATGTATAGAAGTAAAGCACTGCTACCCATTAAATATAGGAAAATGTTTGCCAATGCACTCATGTTGCCACAATTCGATTATTTAGACACGATCTATTGTAGAGCTGGCAAGACAAAACTTGCTGAACTTGACACTCTGTACAAAAAGGTAGCCAAAATAGCTCTCAACGTTCCACAAACAGAGAGCAGCCTTAATGTTTATAGAGACATGAAATGGTTACCACTCCATCTTAGACGACAACTCCATCTGTCAAATTATATGTTTAGAATCATCCATGACAATTGTCCTACAAACTTTATGAACAAATTTAGTTACATATCAGGAGGTAGTAGGAGCGGCGAAAGCTGCAACCTATATGTTAATAGATCAACATCACATAAAAACTTTCAATACTTGGGGGCAAAATGTTGGAATAATGTTCCAACAGATCTACGAAATCTGCCCGATGTTAAAAGCTTTAGTGATTCGTATAAGAAACAGCTACTCTCATCTATAACAACAGACCCTAATTATACCGTTGACAATTCATGTGACAAATTTTACACTGCAATCATAGTCGACGATAACTAAGTATCTTCTAATTCTTTTAAGTCTGAGGCATATATAATTGATGTATCGAAAGGATATTCCCTTTTTTACCACCTTACCATTCTGATTGATTTTTCACATGCCTGACATGTTTTAACTGGGAAGGGGTTCTCACAGTGGTAGTTTTATAAACCACTTTTAATTTATTGACCTATTATACCTAGTGGTAGTTTTATAGACCACATTTAATTTATTAACTTATTATACTTAGTATTAATTTTTGGTGACTGTATCACCCAGTTTTAACATTTGATAATTGTACAGTTTATTGACGACACATTGACTTAATGTTATTTTATATTCTAATCTATATTCTAGATATTTTATTTATTTTTCAACAGACGACAACTTCCTGTTTTTTCTTCTATATTAGTTACTCATATCTCTTGTACAGACTGTTTTACAAGGACATTGACAGATGAAACTCACATTAGGCATTCATTATTGCATCTAAATTATTTCACTTGCATTAGGTTTAGAAATTTATTCTCTGGTTAACAGATTTCAAATGTTTAATTAATTTGTAGTATGACAGTAAGGTATATAAGAAGTTATTTAATTTTGCTTGGGCTATTATATTGACTATTGAGGTTTAATGATGATATGGAATTTGAATTCTACTGTACTTCATTACAGTATTAAGATAATATAAAGCAAATCATGTGAATATATGACTACGAAATAGATCTATAGATTTGTCCATAATATTTAATACCGTATTGATGGTTTTGAATTTTGTATATTGAATTTTAATGTGAAGCGTTTACTCTTCCCCCTCGGCAATTAATTAGACAGTTAGATTAATGACAATAACAAATAATTGCCAAATGACGTAGTAGATATAGATGTTCAATGTTGTAGAGTGATTTCAAGAGTAGTGGTCCACAGGGGTCCGAAAAAGCCGTACAGGCACTTGGGTCCTTATCCTTGTCACTAGTCCCAATTGGATTCACTTTACACAAAACATGAACGTTTACAATTTAGACGTACACATTGGCACGATATTTATTAGAAAGCAAACAGTATAAAATAATACGTGCGTGCGCGGCTTGAGCCGCGCCGCATAACAATTGATGCGTTTAGGGGCTGGAGTACGCGTGTTTACAGATTAATGAATTGTTGCATTATAAATATTTAAAGTTGAAGATATATTATGATCTTATAGGGGGGGGTGACATGTCTCCAATGTCTCCAATGTCTTTTGTCTTTTTTGAAAAGATAGGGTGCAGAGACATGTCCTGGAGACATTGGAGACATTGGAGACACAGCTTTTGGAGACATTGGAGACATTGGAGACATTGGGGACATAAGAGACATTGGAGACAAAGCTTTTGGAGGATGACCCAGGAGGAGGACTCAGGAGGAGAAGGAGGAGGATGAGGACTCAGGAGGAGGACTCAAGAAGAGGACTGAGGAGGACTAAGAAGGAGGAGGACTGAGGAGTACTGAGGAGGATGGCTGAGGAGGATGGCTGAGGAGGATGGCTGAGGAGGATGGCTGAGGAGGATGACTGAGGAGGAGGACATAGGAGGAGGAGGACCCAAGAGGAGGAGGACCCAGGAGGAGGACTCAGGAGGAGGAGGAGGAGGAGGACTCAGGAAGAGGACTGAGGAGGACAGAGAAGGAGGAAAACTGAGGAGTACTGAGGAGGATGGCTGAGGAGGATGACTGAGGAGGATGACTGATAGGGAGGAGGAGAAGAAGGACTGAGGAGAAGGAGAAGGAGGAAGACCTAGGAGGATGAGGACCCAGGAGGAGGACTCAGGAGGAAGAGGAGGAGGAGGACTCAGGAGGACTGAAAAGGAAGAGGACTGAGGAGAACTGAGGAGGAGGAGGACTGAATAGGAGGAGGAGGAGGGGGACTGGGGGAGGACTGAGGATGAAGAAGACTGACGAGAAGGATGAGGAGGAGGACTGAGGAGGAGGACTGAGGAAGAGGACTGAGGAGGACAGAGAAGGAGGAGGACTGAGGAGTACTGAGGAGGATGGCTGAATAGGATGACTGAGGAGGATGACTGAGAGGGAGGAGGAGGAGAAGAAGGACTGAGGAGAAGGAGAAGGAGGAGGACCTAGGAGGATGAGGACCCAGGAGGAGGACTCAGGAGGAAGAGGAGGAGAAGGACTCAGGAGGACTGAAAAGGAAGAGGACTGAGGAGAACTGAGGAGGAGGAGGACTGAATAGGAGGAGGAGGAGGAGGGGGACTGGGGAGGACTGAGGATGAAGAAAACTGACGAGAAGGATGAGGAGGAGGACTGAGGACTGAGGAGGATGAAGAGGAGGAAGACCCAGGAGGAGGAGGACTGAGGAGGAGGATGAGGACTGAGGAGGACTGAGGAGGATGGCTGAGGAGAATGGCTGAGGAGGATGACTGAGAGGGAGGAGGAGGAGGAAGAGGACTGAGGAGGAGGAGTAGGACTGAGGAGGAGATTGAGGAGGACCTAGGAGGAGGAGGACCCAGAAGGAGGACTCAGGAGGAGGAGGAGAACTCAGGAAGAGGACTGAGGAAGACTGAGAAGGAGGAGGACTGAGGAGTACTGAAGAGGATGACTGAGGAGGAGGAGCAGGATGAGAAGGACTGAGGAGGAGAAGGAGAAGGTGGAGGAACTAGGAGGAGGATGAACCAGGAGGAGGACTCAGGAGGAAGAGGAGGAGGACTCAGGAGGAGGACTTAGGAGGAATGAGAAGGAGGAGGACTGAATAGGAAGAGGAGGAGGAAGACTGAATAGGAGGAGGAGGAAAGGGACTGGGGAGGACTGAGGAGGAGGAGGACTGACGAGAAGGATGAGGAGGAGGACTGAGGACTGAGGAGGAAGAGGAGGAGGATGAAGAGGACCCAGGAGGAGGAGGACTGAAGAGGAGGACTGAGGATGAGGACTGAGGAGGAGGAGGAGGACTGAGGAGGACTGAGGAGATTGGCTGAGGAGGATGACTGACAGGGAGGAGGAGGAGGACTGAGGAGGAGGAGGAGAAGGACTGAGGAGGAGAAGGAGGAGGACCTAGGAGGAGGAGGACCCAGGAGGAGGACTCAGGAGGAGGAGGAGGACTCAGGAGGAGGACTCAGGAAAACTGAGGAGGAGGAGGAGGAGTGAATAGGAGGAGGAGGGGGACTGGGGAGGACTGAGGAGGAGGAGGACTAAGGAGAAGGATGAGGAGGAGGACTGAGGAGGAGGATGAGGACTGAGGACGAGGACTGAGGAGTACTGAGGATGATGGCTGAGGATGATGGCTGAGGAGGATGGCTGAGGAGGATGGCTGAGGAGGATGGCTGAGGAGGATGGCTGAGGAGGATGGCTGAGGAGGATGGCTGAGAAGGATGACTGAGGAGGATGACTGAGAGGGAGGAGGAGGAGGAGGAGAAGGAGGAGGACCTAGGAGGAGGAGGACTCAGGAAGATGAGGAGGATTCAGGAGGAGGACTCAGGAAGAGGACTCAGGTGGAGGACTGAGAAGGAGGAGGACTGAGGAGAACTGAGGAGGAGGAGGAGGAGGACTGAATAGGAGGAGGGGGACTGGGGGAGGACTGAGGAGGAGGGGGACTTGGGGAGGACTGAGGAGGAGGAGGACTGACGAGAAGGATGAGGAGGAGGATTGAGGAGGACTGATGATTGAGGAGGAAGAGGAGGAGGATGAAGAGGAGGAGGACCCAGGAGGAGGAGGACCCAGGAAGTCCGGAGGAGGACCCAGGAGGAGGACCCAGGAGGAGGACCCAGGTCCCAGGAGGAGGACTCAGGAGGAGGAGGAGAACGACTGAGGAGGACTGAGGAGGACTGAGGAGGACTGAGGAGGACTGAGGAGGAGGAGGAGGAGGAGGAGGAGGAGGAGGAGGAGGAGGAGGAGGAGGAGGAGGAGTCTCCAAAAGCTGTGTCTCCAATGTCTCCAATGCCCCTAATATCCATTTTATGTCCCTAATGTCCCCAATGTCCCCAATGTCTCCAATGTCCCCAATGTCCCCAATGTCTCCAATGTCTCCAAAAGCTGTGTCTCTAATGTCCCTAATGTCCCCAATGTCCCCAATGTCTCCAATGTCTCCAAAAGCTGTGTCTCCAATGTCTCCAATGTCTCCAATGTCTCCAATGTCTTTTGTCTTTTTCGAAAAGATAAGGTGCGGGAGACATTGGAGACATGTCACCCCCCCCCCCCCTTATAGTAAATTTTTCAAAGCTGGCTTTGGACTTCGGTAAAATTATAATTTATTTATTTAAAAGATAGTTTTAAATTTACATAGTCGTATAACTATAATCAAGTTAATCCTGTTTTCAAGAATGCGCGGCTTTGGCGGCCAGTTATTGACTTGTTAAAATTAATTTTTGATAAATAAGAAATGTTAATGTATCAAAATTTAAAAAACTTTCAAAACGGAGGCTTATAAATATTATTATATTATGCTTGTAAAATAAAGATAAAATTTTTAATTTGTTTCACTAAAATTTGTTTCCACTAATTTTATATAAATTTACACTATTGGTTGAGGCATTTTGCATAGTAAATCTGGTTACTACCCTATAAAAATCATATTAATTTGATGTATTCGATTTTCTGATTAATTTCCTAGTAATATGGATTATTATAATCTGCATTTGGGCTTTAGTAGGTGCCCCGCTCAAAAACTGGTTTCTTCCAGGAAGCATCCCGTGCACAGAGCTTGGTCTACTTATATATTAAATTATTAACCATTCATTCGGTATGTGCACGAAAATTTATTTCAATCAAATTGCAAGACAATCCACTATACAGTTTATAATTCGGCTTTAGTATACCATACATCTTTTGGCCTGATCCAACGAAAAGTCATCTGATTTGGTTGCAAAATCTAAAGTATCCCATGTCTGCATTACAAACATAAATGTTAAAGATTAGATTAGATTAGATTAAAGAATAATGACATAAACATCATCACTATTTTATACATTCTTTCTGATTTCCTCATTATCAGACTGTGAACATTTCACAGCCTCGTCATTAAAAAAAACAAACAAATTCAATAACTAACATAATTGTCAAATTATTTTACATGTTAAAGAGTCTCTGAATCTGAATTAATCCGGTGGAAGAACAAGGACAAGTAAACAAGGATGTTAGGAGTAAGGGCAAATTTTTCGGCGTCAACGGCCAATCTTCAGGCTCAAATTAAATTTGTTATATAGTAGTGTTGAAAGTATAAAACTTTTAATTTAATACTTTTAATAACTTTTCAACACACTATATAACAAATAATTTGAGCCTGAAGAGGCGTTGACGCCGAAAATTCGCCCTTAACTCCTAACTACCTTGTTTCACTTGTCCTTGTCTCTCCACCGGATAATATCCAGATATCAGTATTTCAAATCATGAGAACTAATAAACAGCGAACTACTCCGTTTTGTTAATAGAGTCCTCTTTAAAAAAAAAAGCTAACTGGGGGATTAAAAAAGATAGCGAGGGTGCAACTAACACTGTAATAACTGATTAACAGAGTTCATGAATGGTGTAGAAAATACGTACTTTAGGACAACATGTGAATTGTGAAGACAGCAATTATGGTTTCAAACATAAGGACAGACATTTGGCAATTTTGCTCATGAGTATTGAATACCTTATTCGCAAGTTATCAATAGCAAATGCGAGTACAAAACTTCTATTGCACGATTTAGAAATAAACATTATATTGAGTCAACTAAATATGTTAATTGTTCTGTCATCCTAAAACATATGAAGAACGAACCACGGACTTGGGTTGCTTCTTAAGAAGCCCACATACTCCCTAAGACCACGAACTTCTTTGTCTATTAAACCCACAAATCAGTTCACTGTACTACACCTGGTTAACTCTCAAAGCATTACTGAATCTGGATGTTGAGGATACAGAAACTTTCAAACCACCATGACCAGGTCGCAGAGACCCAGTTGACCATCCTCAATGCTCAAGATACAACGAATAAAAAGTCAAAAGGATGACGACGTTTTCTGGAGCCATGCACCGGTTGCATGGAACTTTCTTCCACTGATGTTGATATGTATTACTGATACCAACTGTTTCGAGCGAATGTTTAATTGACGATGTCAATCATCATCAGCAGCTCGGCGTAAATGTAACGCAATGGCTGGACAAAAGAATTGACGTATGTTACTCGGCTAAAATTCTTCTAGTAGCGAGCAAGCCGCTTTCTTCTCGAAATATTTATTGCCCGATGGCAAGTGCCTTACAACCTACCAGGACGCGCGCCGAGTGGACACGTCGACGAAACTGATATTTTAACGAGTATATCCCTTAACGAAGTACGCGCGGCCAGGGCCAGACCATTAACAATTGACAATGGTCAAACAAAAGACACTAATTTGGCTTAGATTTTTATCGTGCTTCATTATGTTTTGATCTTTACCTTTTCTATCGGACTTCGGCCGCTATCGACGCGCCGCGCAAACTAGCCCAACCTCTAAAATATTATTCTTTTTTTGGTTGATTTAATTCCCTGTATACTAACTTTATCATTATTTTAATTAATACCTACAATCTACATATATTATTATTGTATTATGGCGCAGTTATATCCCCGCCGAAAGCACATTTCCCCAAATTGCGCGCATTGCTGGTAACTTCTTTAAACTTCATGAATCGAAATAAATTAGTTTGCAATGTATTAGAGTCAATATATACACTTATAGATTAACCACCTGGAATACTTTTGAAAGATAAAACAAGCTCAAAAACGCTACTGACGTTTCCAGTATTTAGTCTGCAGAAACGCCAACTTAGCATAGGTGAAGAACAGTTAAAACTGCAAAGGCCAACACCAAACCAACCCTACTCTATCTCCCAAACACAACCTATACTCCCTGGTTCGGCCATGTCCCTCCACCTGCATTGACCCCCGCAGAGGTCACAAGCCCCATCGGAAGCCCAAATGAGCGAGAAACGGAAGCCTTAGCTACCGGGCCAAGGACTGCATCACTAGCACGAAGTACGGATATACCCTCCCATTTTACATGCGTTCAACCGCCACCCGACCACAAAACACGCTGTTTCTTAGACATAACCTATTTTTTTCCCCAACCCCTTTACATCAAGTGTCTTCTCGCATCTAACAGAGCATCAGCAGTGTCGACACGTGTAGACTCAACCCTGCCTTGATCAGAATCTTCAGGACACAAACCTGACAACACCGTTTCGGGCTTTCATTGCGATAACGGTTTTCTGTCAGGTTCCCCAGCACTCCGCGTCTCTCTTGGACCACCATCTGATCTGACAATCACCCGAGGATACCTGCAAGCTCGCGATTTACACTTGAGTTTACTTAATGGCACCTTTGCTGTTTGTGGAAGTCATAAAGCTCAAACAGCTCTCATCTCCCACTCTCTTTTCCTAGACAGCAGATAAATCCATCTTGAAACAATGGCTGCATCTTCCCACAATCTCTGGACCAACTTCTTGAGGGCTCCTTCCAGTCAGACCAATCTTCCTTGAAGCACTCTCCAAACTTGCTGCGACACACCTCCTAGCCACCAACCTCAACAGCAAAGCTGAACATGACCACGCCATTATGCTTGTATTTCCGCTGTAGACTGTTATAGCCTTCAAGCTTCAGTCTACAAGCGGAATGGATTCAGCTAATCCTCCTCTCCGACGGTACTGTAAGCTCCCACCAGATTACTCTCTTGGAAGCTTCGAGAAAAGAACCAAATCTGGTCTTAATCTGGTCGTTGCTATATCCGACGGGAATTTCAGCTCTTATCCAGGTCGCTAATACGATCCAATCAGTTGCTCCACTCAGAATCCCAACCTCACGTCTACATTCTTCGAAGTAGCGCGCGCCCGCTTTCTTCTCGAAATGTTATGACGAACTGCCTAACGAAGTTAGCGCGCAAGCCGGGCCAGACCATAACAATGGTCAAGCGCGATGGTCAACCGCTTCGCAGCTCGCAATGCCCAGATAACCGAACATTTTGCCATCTCTACTAAGAGTCACAGTGGTTGCGAGAAATATTATTTGCTTGATTTACAATGTCAATCCGTCCGAGAATCGTTTGCTAGCAAATGCCAGTTTGTAGTTTGCGCGGCGCGTCGAAGCGGCGAAGTCTTCCAAATATTTGCATACAATTGCAATTTGGATGCGCACAGCGCGGTCCGTAGTGCAATTGCGCATATACTGGGCCACTTGTAGCGCGATGCGTTACTGTGCCGCGGCCGCGCACGTTCATGAGGCTCTCACAGTCGATCGCGAGATGCCGCTACTGTGCCGGCGCCGAGCTGCGATAAATTGACCATCGGTCAATTAAACGGGGCACGTATAACTAAGCGCGCTCCGGCCGGCATAACAGTTCCATCAATAATGGAGAAATTAAAGCATGAAGTACAATGTAGATGTTGTTGCAATTGCAGTTGTTTTGTAAGGTTTATAACTACCAAGGACGCGGCGCGCTCCGAGTTGACCTCGGTCGACGGTCGGAAAAAATATTTTACGAGTAAACACCCCGGTTAACATGTTGGCCTGTTGCACACTTGCTCGAGAGATCTCTAAATCTAATATATAGGGCGCTTAAAAGTGTTTTTTACTTCACGATCAGCTTACCTAATTTTTGCGAAGACAGAAGAGGCCACGAATGAAAAACCCGGAAAACAAAATAAAAAAAAAAAATAAAAAAAAAAAAAAAATTTGAAATTTTTTTATTAAAAAAAAAAACAAAAATTAGGTTTCGCGACTTGAGCAGTGAGGCAAGCTGTGTATGTGTCAGGTCAGGCAACGTTTGCTACAACGTTGTATACGATACCTCTCTCGTGCACTCCGGCCGTCGCCGCGCCGATCAAAAAGGGGGGGTTTATTGCAGCGTGGGTCAAGGCAAACGTCTGGAATGTCGCTTTATCATCCGTGGATTAGTGGTGTATCACGTCGTGACCCCCATTGTTCGTTTCACTTAAGTGGCGAAAGCACGATACAAGCCGCGCACATCGTGCGCGGCGGGTCTACCAACGTGTGACAACAGACAAGATTAGTGCACTTCATTGATTCAAATTTTATAGACCTCAAAGCCTCTCCCGCTTTATATGATAAGATTGTCGACAAAAAGAAAATATGCTGTTTATTACAATAAAGAAATAGAAACTAGAAAGAAGAAGTGTTTACTGAATAAATACCACACTCTCATAATAATGACAAACATTAATACTTCAGGAGTTCATATGAAAACTGATAAGAGAAATGTTCATGTTATATTTACAGCGTATGAAAATCCAAATTTATTAACAAATGCAACAGAATATCATGATTTAAATGACAGGCGGCTTCCTCTACTATCTTTTAATTACAAATTATCTTACATTAACAAATACACATTTGGTATCTGTAATCATACATGAAGTTACAAAAAACTGATTCATACATGATTCTAAGCTGTAACGAAAGTTCAACTCACATCAAATTTCTGACGTAATTCAAAGAGGCGAAACAGAACTTTAAATTCAGTAGGGTCCTAGGACTTATCTTCATGGCAATTCGTGTTCAATAATCAAGAAAAGCAGAGGAGATGAAGGCAGATAATGTTTACTCGTTGATCAAATAGTTGATTCAAATACTGTAGAAATGTGATGATTGATGTTTCAAATAGAGTAAAGGAATATAGTAATATGTACATGGATGATTGGCTAATCCACAATCTATTCCGATCGAATAGCTGACTGGTTTGACGAAGTTGAGTGGGCAAACGAGGGTTTCATTGCTGCGGTTGCAGAATAGGAAGAGAAGAAATCTGCTGCAAATTCGATTCACATCACTAGGCTTCTCCATCAACAGGAACTGGAAGTGAAACCCTCTGTTTAGATAACAATCTCGATTTGATAAGAAACAGGGACGTAGCCAGGATTTCTTTGAGGGGGCCTTGTCGGCAAGCGAGCGAGTCGACGCGTCCAATCAAGCTGCGACACGAGCGAAGCGAGCAAGCTGTGGCAGGGGTCTGCGGCGCAGCCCCCCACGGGGTCTCATGGGCGGAGCCCCTTGGCGGGGGGCTAGGGGGGCGCAGCCCCTTGGAAATTTTTGCGAACAACGGGTGTTTTAGACACATCTTGCATTAAAGAAATTTGTAGACAGCAATAAACTGGATGAAAAGAATCAGAACTCACGTAAATTTTGGTAACTTCACAACAGCAATCTCATTCGTCCAATCAGAAATTTACGACTTACTCAGAGGCCTCATCGTCTTAAGATTTTTTAACATTTCCTACGGTCTAGGGGACACATTGACTATATTTATAGAAGCTTCTAGAATGTTGCTTGATTTAATGACATAATTTACAATCCACAGTTCAAATCTTTGACTGACTGCCGTCATAAACACAGCCCAGTTACCAGGCGACCGATGGGGACTAGGGGGCTTATCTTTTTACTGGGGGTTCGATTTTTCCGGGGGGGGGGGGGGGGGGGGGGGGGGGGGGGGTGGGGAGGGGGGGGGGGGGGGGGGGGGGGGGGCTGCCGCCCACCCTAGCCCCCCCTGGTACGTGCCCTGATAAGAAACATATTAGAATTACTCTTCAAAGCTCATTTGGAAGCAGTTACCAGATTTCTACCGTTTTTAAAAACCTTTTTGGTCATCTACAGCTTTTAGTTGTTGAGACACTAATACACCAATAACTCAAGGAAAGTGGACTGTAACTTGATAAGTTTTGGTTCTAATTAAAATAAATCCAACAAAGCTTTTAGTTTTTTGGTTCGTTTACTTAACATCCAGTTTCTACCATACCCCAGTACCTGTAAAAAATCTCCGAGGATGGCCTTAGCTCAGGATGTCTCTTCATGTAGTTGACATGGTCCTCCTCAACTCTGCACTTTCTGTCCAGAAAGTGTGACAACATCACAATATCATCCTCCCAGTGCAGCTTTCCTTTTCCGAAATCAGGGAATACCCAATCAGCGTCTAGTGAAAGAAGGGGTTACAACTAAAGAACAAATCGATGTAATCACTTTCATCCTGACTCATAATTTAATGAACGTTTGGCAACTTTTCCCAAAAAGTTCGAAATCCTTGGATCCGGTTTTTTGACGATTTTAAAGGCTGTACATTTAGAGGGCGGTCAAGATCAATGAAAATGTACCTCATTAGATGCTGCAACCATCTAAATATTAGGTAACAAGATAAGCGAAGGATAAATCTATTTTCGTGGTCTCAACTTAAAGTTTGTAATTCCTTAGTAAGGATGTAGGATTCCTACCTTATCTTTTCATGAAGATCTCTTGGGAATCTTTTAATCTCATGTACTCTGGTGACCCGACTTGAGCGCGGTATACAAGTGCCTGAAATGGAAGGTTGAAAAATCTTGGAAATATTCGTCAAACCCTCTACGCTCGCCGCTCACGTAATTTTCGACCATATAAATCAGATAAGGTGCATTATTTTTAAGTTTTAAGGAAATGCACCGGACCGAATGTCATTTAATATTTCCGTACGCCATAGTTGGTTTTATCACTAACAAATAGATTAAAAAACCTATAAACAAGTTAACTGATACATTAATTATTTTGGATTGTGAAATTTTTAATACTAAAGTAAACAAATAAACAGGCTAGCATCAATAGTGCAAGGTTGGGAGATTCGAGAATTGAGAAAAATAACAAATAACCGCGTTGATAATTTAACATGATGAGTGGGTTGATTTGAGGTGGTGGTGCACTGACTTAAATTGAGTCGTGTTTAGTTGACTAAACTCTAAACTACTTCACGTGGAAAATAACGATATCATTGACTTGGCAGATGTGCATAAGAGGCAAAAAGTAATCAAGTAGTTTCAATTAAAAGTAGTTTTAAAATCAAATCACATACAGAACGTCCAATCTCCCGCGTAAATTTCGGTTTGGTAAATTGTAGTGATATGGTTAGACAGAAGCTTGGTGTCGAGCTGCAAGCCATGGCCAGGGCAGGTATTACAAATTAAAAATATGAATTTACAACGTCATGAGATGAAGTATATTTCCAAGTGGTTGGATTCTCGTCTTTAATTATCCACCATCGCTCAATTCCAATGGTTTCCAGAGTAACGTTCTGTAACAACACTGAGTGGGACTCTATAGGGGACTGTGGGGGTTTAAGATGTTAGAACTTAGAGGGAAGTCATCAGATTTGTAAAGGTAATAGAGTGGTTATCAAGGCTGATTAGAATGGAAAATAAGTACAGCGATATCTTCAGTGGATTATCTTATAAGGAATTATCGTAAACTAGTATCCTGCAGCAGTGATTATTTACTAGAACTTAACAATATTTTTAGACAATCGTAAAATAGTGCAAAATGCTCGACTACGAGAGGGAGCATTAACGTAATTTATTCAAAAGTGCAGGTTGTAAATCTACGAATGCTAAAGATCGATTTAAGTTCGCCAGTCTGCGCGTTCGTATGTAACGGTAATTCTGATGCCTCTCAAACTTGATGACTGGTGTCATTTGTATCTTTGTTCACAGTGTTTTGTCTGGTTATAAAGAATGTACACCTCAAGCCCCACTCTATAGGAGCCGTTCCTTGTGTGCCAACTCACAGGTACATTAACATAGCACACTGTATAAGTCTATGTTTTATGCATGTTCACCAACATTTGTTGCGTTTATTGAACTTCAAGGCAACAATCTGACGTCTAATTCCACTCTAATTGTAAGGGGTGCTGAGAAGGCCCAAAAGAGGTCTCGTAGATTCTGGGAAACAATGTTCTACAAGTGTCCAGTGGTAACATAAACCAATCTGTTATCATACTAGCCGCGACGACAGGTCAAATAGAAGTCAATTAGAGGTTCATTTCTACCTCTGTTCATGGTAGTATCAGCTGTTATTATAGTCGATTGTATTGATAGTTCGGCAAAAACTTCGTAGTGATTATCAATATAAGTTGCCATTGACACGGATATTGTTGATGTTAGTTTTTAAAAATCTGTGTATATCTCATGCAAATGAGTTAGCAGCGGTTAATCTAAACTTGAAAATCATTGAGTGTGGTAGTTTGTAAAAAGAAGATTTCTCACGTAGCTGACATAGCAAGGCATTATCGTGGAGAAGCCGTCAAAGCTCAGAACGACTCTGTACCCGTGTATAATAACTCAACCTCTGTATCACCAAGTTAGCACCTGGGAGGGAAGTTCATTGTAAATAAAAAAACTGTGCTATTGGGCGGTCAGTGTTAAACCGCCGATATTTGAAAACACAAGCCTTGATTGAGTTGCGGCGCTGTGATCGACGCGTGTCACATAATCTCAAGACGGCATCAGTGAACCCAAGTTGTTACGATGACCATGACCATGGTTGAATGTAACATCCGTATACTCGTGAAGCGAGAGTCGAAAGATTGAACAGTCAGGACTAAACCTTCAGATATAAACCTGCCATCTCGTCTTTAGTAACCTCCTCGTGGTGACCGTTTCAGTGCCACCCTCCGTCGTGGTGAGAACCACTGGTATCCGTCATCATCTTGCTCAACACGGACCTCTGTTAGAGGTTACCTGGGATCTGGGGGAAGAGTTAACGAGAGATAGGGTAATAGTCATTAATTATAAAATAACACATAATCTGTATACGTATAAAAATATAATAATAATTGAATTCCAGAAAATTTCAATGTTGTGAGAAAATTAAACGCCTGGGTTAACTTTAAGTGAGGGACATTTCGGCGGTTTGTGTCAAGATTTCTATGAAACGAGCAAAAGGAGGTGGGTACTGGAGCGGTGCTGGCACAGGTGGAAGCCGAGCGGGAGCGTATGGCTACGAAGCGCGGCGGGGGGAGAGTGCGCAGTGGAATTGAGAGCGAGCGGCGTTATCATGACTTATGGCTATGAGAAGGAGAGTGCGCTACGCAGCGCGATGACTTAACGTATGTAGTTCTGAAGATATCACTGGCTTCCTGCCCTATTTTTTTATCGCACATAATGATTCGACGACCATCCTTTAAAAACTCTGCACAATACTTCCAGATCATTTTATAACTAATCAAAAATATAAATTTGGTTTTATTAAACATTACAGTGATCGCAGGGTACGTTGAGACACTGTCGCAGGTTGCCATTAATTGAATTATTACAGACTAACTGCTAAACTAGACGGCTTATTTGGTGCTGACATGATGCCATAATCAATCACAAGTTTTAAAGGGTTTCACTACAAACTATCGATCAAATATATGTTCGTATCAAATTCCTACGTTAATCGTTCATTTAAAATTTAGTAATTATAGGCCTCATTTTCTAGCAACGACCCCTAAACTGTGGGTAAATACTCAAATAAGAATCTTATAATAATTGAATGAGAGGTTTTTGTCAAGTTACTTCCCCTATCATCATCCGCTTCAAACGATATATAAAATAAATACATTTCCCTTGCGAGACAGTAATGACAATACGAATTACGCGGTTGAGACATCTAACCACATGAAGTAAAATATTGGGAATGCCTAAGCTACACTTCGTGTGGCATTGCATGTAAAATTAATAAATGGTCCTCTGGCTAAAACCCTTCTTGCCAGTGATCCACGTATTGATTTATAAAAGTGCAGTATTTAGTGGTGTAAGATAAACGTTAATTTACTCGACGATTATAGTTTAAAAGTCAAGATGACCAACTCATTTTTTGGGATTTCAACTGGTTTAACTGGAATTCTTATTTAATGTTGCAAAGTATGTCTGAAAATAGGGCTCTTCTGCCACCAAATGATTTTTATCGTAGGATTTTCCCCTGTTTCCTCTTTAAAAAGCTCCCCAAAACCTTGGTGTGTCATGTCACAACACAAATTGCTGAATATTTTACATTACAGTATATATTAACATATTTTAGCAGTAGATAATATCCTATTTTAAACATCCGAAACTTTATTTTTATTACCAATGAAGTCCAGTTTTACTAACCTTTGGATCCGTAAATATTAAATTAACGTTACTTGGGATTGACGGTATTGGCAGTGGTAATAAATACTGCTGTTTATTCATTCATCTTTCACAGTCGTACAATGTAGAGCAATGGCTTAAAATACGCGACCACTAAAATATCAAGCTACCGCTGAACTAAGAATTGATCCTGTGTGGCGTTTTTTTCTAATAGAAAAGTGCGATAGAAACGCGCAATGGAATTCTATTACATCATCCAGCCGTGCATCATTTCCTTATTCATCAGTTGGTTGTAGGGCGAATAAGGAGCGGTTTATTTCGATCAAATTTTCATTGCTTTCTAGAGCGGTGGAGGATGTATGCCTGTCATTAAGTCAAATTGATTTTTATATGAATCATCTAATGTAACGATCCAATAAATTAATAGCAGAGAAAGACATAACAGCAGTATTCGTGAGAATTTGATGCAGTGATTAAATCGTGATCAAGTTCATTTTAAATACGTACAATTGACACAGGTACGGTGAAAAGCTTGGAAATGAAAAGACATAGATTTTAATGAAACTAACAGACGAATCAGTCCGACACACATGTGCTTCATATTTCGAATGTCTCGTCATAAATTAAACATAAATTAGTCGCTGAATACGCCTAGACTCCAACTCACAATTATTCTCCAACGGTAATTTGTGCGACTTCAACCCGTCTTTTAAGGCTTTTGAGCGTCAGCCCAAACCCCAGCTCGCTAGCTTTAGTAACTGCTAGTCTCTGTGAACAAAGTTCAAACTGCAACCTATCATACCCTCCCTAACTTTAGCCTGTTAATGTCGCTATACTCCGAAATTACCACATATTGTCAAGCTAACTGCTTAAAAAAAACCTACTAAAGTTAGCTGCTTAAAATAAGATTCCAGCTCTATTAATGAAACGACAATTAACTCAATAACTAATATAACATGTAAATTGCCGTTTAATAAAGAATAATTACACGAGCTGCATACACTATTCTGCCAGTTACGTTTTCCCTCACCTCTTCCGTTCCACAGCTATTGCTAGTAAATTTAGTAAATTTAGCTAATCCGTACTTTTTGTTATAGATCTGTTCTGACATTTAGGCACAACATTCTTAACCAAATTTGATCGAAAATTATGCTTTTTAATTCCATTAATTAGTAATATAATTCCTAAAAGTAAGACCGACGTCGATAAACTTAGGCGTTTTCATTCTAATCTTGTAGTTTTTGTTGTGTTCCCAATTGCGGCCAATGCTTATTTTAATTTTATATGTTTTTACCATTTTCTAGTAGTTTAATTCTGTTTTACAACCAGCCATACGTCAATTCGAGAAAGCTAGAAAAGCTAAGGAAGGTTGTAGAAGCAAAGGAAGGTTTGGTGAAGTGGCCAAGTTGCCAATTAGTATACAGATACCTGATATCATATACTCTCTCTCCCGATACAAGGCTCAAACAGAGAGCGCTAATAAGACCAATCGAGAACTGCACAGAGTTAGAAATGGCTAGAGGAATATATGCATTACAGTTCTGTCCCTTTCTCAGTACTGCGACCAATAGGCACCAATTGGCACAATATTGACAACCTCCATATCTTTTTCACTTTACTCATCAAATTTCCATTAAAGTAAAGTGCAAGTGTAATTTTTAATAGCAACACCCAATTAACAATTAAATGAAAGTCAGTTGTGATCAGTAAAACCCTGGTCCCTCATCAATAACCCTGTGTCTGTAGATATGAAGCTGAGTGGAAGATAGTAGGAACCAAGGAGTTGACTACAGTGTTCATGATAAGCGCAGTGCTCCTACCACCAGCCAGCTCTGATCCTGGCTCCCCCTGCTTTTTGTCCATTAATTTTACCCGCGTCATTCTAGCGCAGTGAAATTAGCTCCGTTTTCACTGATCTGCAGTATGTAGTAGGTAGTTTCGAATTTATTAACGATTTACGCAGTCCCAACGCCACATCGTGTTATTAAATCGTCCAGCTGGATTACGCCGGAGAAACTAATAAACAACTTTAGGCTTGAACACCGTTTGTTACTTAATTGACGTTTCGAGCAGCCCTGTTTATGTGCACTCATTTTATTTTTTTTTCTAATGGTCAAATAACAGCTCATTCCTCTAGCCCAGTGACCATACCTTTGTGCCCGGGGGTCTTAGTCCCTAATGTAAGATCAGTCCTGTCCCTGTGGTCCCTAATGATCCGTCAACATTCCGTCATCAGCTGTCAGGCGTAACCTTAATACACGTCAACAATCCCTTAAATCCGCTGTCAGGCTACCCTTGTCTTTTTGTTGTGTGTTTGGACCACGAGTTGTGTTTTAACCCAGGCTGTGATCTGAAATCAACTCAAGATCTGTAGTCTAATATGAGATTCCAATGTTTGCAACTTAGATAGTTATGCATTAGAGCACGACCAGGGGCTTAAATAAAAACGTAACTCAATAACTGGTTCCAGGACCGTGATGCAATTCCTATAATTTCACTGAGTTTCCAGCTTCATTTTCCCACGGTCGCAATTTTACCTCTGAATTCTTTCACTTTGGAATCGCCGTATTGCAAAAGGTTCGTGAATTTTGCTCGTTTGTACTTTAAATTCACTTTTCGTTTAGCGATTAGCGTTTGTTCGTTTAACATCATTGTAAATTGGCTAACATTACTCGGTGACCGGTTGAATAACAATTTAATAATAAACTCCAGAATAAGGTTAGAGTAAAATTCACCATGCGGATCGTAAAACACTGGTCAGCGAGGAGCCCAAGTAGTGACTGACAGCTGCTGACTGATCGTTGTCTGGTAATAATAATAATACTGTGCTCTACCACAACAATAAGTTTCAGTATTTGCTACTGATAATTAATTTACCCTGGATCCCAACTTCTCACATGACAAAAATCGATTCAGTCGTCTAGTCTAAGTAGGGGGTCTAGAGTGACACAATTTGCAGTATTAGTATCTTTTCAGTAGTTGTCGGAAGTGCTAGTAGTTCAGTAAATGGTGGGTATTTGTCAGTATTTGTCAGTATTGGGTCAGTAGTGGTCAGTAAATCTACTTGTAGTGGCTTAGTGCTGTCTCAAAATCACAACTGTAAGTTTTGATTAACTGTACTACGGAAGTCTAGGAATCACCAGACATTTACAATACCATGTGACGTAACAATTTATAAATTTCTGTACTTAGTTTCCGAACCCGACTGACCATTGGACAGAAATAAAAGAGGCTGACACAGCGTCTATGTTGTATGATAATATTTTTTTACTTGTCTACCTTCCACTTATCTACATTGTTGGTCGTGTAAACGTACACGAGGTCAATGAAAGATAAACTATCCGCACCAAGCTACGCTTACTTCCTCTCCCGTCATACTTACATAATTAATATAGGATAATGTGAAGTTGGGTTGTAACTGACACGCTAGGATATTGAAATTAGTAATTTTGTATCCGAAGACAAGCTGAATGTTAGACTAAAAAAATAATAACAAGAAAATTAGGTTTTTGTGTTGGTTTGTGTTCTGTGAGGCTGTGTGATGTGTCATGAGCGTGTCTGTAGGATATAGCAGATCCACACTCTGGTACTGATGATATTCATCTTCTAGACTGCTTAACTAGGTGGTCACATCATTGATCTTGTTTTAATGAATAATGGATTGTTTAGCTGTACGGTATTGTATTCAATTTCATTATTCTGTATTTCTTAGAATTTGTACTCGGTCATATTACACGCATCACATAAGAGAGTTGAATAGTTCACTTTGTAGTTCTCCTTTGTAACTTATGCAGGGATATTCACGGCGGGTAATTTATAGTCAACATAATATCTGTACCTACTGCATTAGTGTCTTGAAAAGTTGTTGTTAGATTGTGTTTCTTAATTTAAAATATCTGGTGAAAACAAGATTACAACAAAACAAACAAGCAGACAAACAAACCAACAAACATACTTACGTTGACATATTCGTGTTGCGTGTGTTCCAAACTCTCCAACTTAGGAGTCACGTAAGCTGTGATTTAGTAGTTCCCACAGGAATGGTTCAACTATTCCATTGCTGTTAGCTTGTACTAGGTAACACTCTTTTCCGCTGTATGTGGAACTGTCGATTGAGATGGTGGCTCTCACCTCCTGAAACAGTTTTACTTTACACCATGAAACGCAGAAAACGTTAAATGATTTTCAAGGTTTGAGTTTGGTTAGTATTAGAATACAATTGTTTCTGTTCCTTAATAGAGGAGCGTCCAGATAAGCGTGGAAAGGCCTGCGCTGTTCATCAGATCCAGACATGAAATTGAGTTTTTGTGAGTGTTCAAGTGACGTAGCTCTAATTACAGCAGCCTATTTTCTACAATCGTACTGAAGAGTGAGAAAACTAATGGCAGGTGATAATAACCATGAAATAATGTGACGACGTTAAAATAGTCTACATATCCCTAGATAGTATTAAGTTTCGTAGGACACCCAGAGGGCGGTGAAGGGTCCCCAAATACGTCATAATACTCACTCTAGTTAAAATAACCGATATTTCCTCGCGAGTAATTTATGGTCATTAACATAACCTTTCCGTGCCCAGTATAGCGCACTGCCTCTGTGTCTGGTATAAGTTTTAGTGGAGCGTGTAATATTATTCTCTGATTAAGTTCGCATATTTCCAGGTATTGTTTGAATAGTATTTGAGTCTGTGAACAACAAAGCTAGACGCTACTTCTTTGTCATTGTTCTTCAGTTACCATTTCCATATACTGTATACAATGTTTCCTTTGTATTGACTCTAGACCCTTTGTCAGGATGAGACGGCGAGTTTTTTATTTTACAAATATTCGAGATGCGAGGAATTCTTTTGAGAGCTTTTATTTTAGAAGATATTTCAGTTTTTTAATTAGAATCTACGTCATCTCCCTCACGGTAGTCAAGTCAATTATCTGCGCGGTTTTTCAAAGAACGTCTGCAGAAATGAACAGTAATCACATGAGATTGTAGCGGTGAACTGTTCGAAACTCTACCGGTAGTGACTTTATTATACGCTTTAATAGAGCACGGTTCACTGGATTACAGTCGTTAGCGTGCCTTACTTCTACTCACAGCTGTTGCCAAGGGCAATGTTTGCAGTGAGGAGGCTTTTATTTCGTTTTGTGTTTCTACGGTCCTTCGGTTTTAAAGTTCATTAAAATCTGTGATTTCATTACCAAGTTTTTCAAATATTGCCCAGCTTATTTCCTGACTTTTGAATCGAGCTGCACACTTATCTTATACCTGAGTTTCATTAAATTATAGATTGAATAACCGATCATTTTGGTATTTTACAGTTCCAGTTTTCGCTTTTAAGTTGTATTTGAATTTCGATGTACTCAACTTTAACTGATGATGTTTCGCATTTAACATAATATTTTGCTTGAAACGTTGGATAAAAGAATGCCGTACTTCTAAGTTTAGTCAAGGACGTGTGAAAGAAAACAAACAGTTCATATGCAAATGTGTGAAAAATCAAATCATTAAAATCTTCTGGAGTAGACCGAATCTCAATAAAATCTGAAAATACACTAATGATAAAACTAAAAAAAAAACAGCACAATAGGAAACGTTTAATTCCTAAGTGTTTCATCATAATGTTTTAAAACAAAGTATAGATTAACTCAAATTCACATGATCGCAGAGAGAGAGTTTACATATTACAGTCCTACTCACTACTTAAACTATAGCTAGTTTCGTGCACCAACATAAATCTTATCTGGATCTAAAACAAAAATAACCTGTTATCAGCCAATTTAAAGCTCAGTAAACAGTTCAGGAGTATTGTCCGAAATACAGTTCAAGAAAACATCGCTGGACAATGTCAAGAATTTGTGGGTTTTAGAGTCAGGTCCCTAGCACACATCGTAGTAGTCTCTTCATCCGAGTGAGATAGAGCTGGCACCACCAGGAGGTGAAGTTACCAGGATATTCCTCGTCTTCCTCTTAGGAGTGTCCACTACACGGTCCTCATACTTACCCACCACCACCTTCCCTGACCTTCCTGGCGGGTCTCGCAACATCCTGTCCGTACCCACCAAACAGATCTAGACTAACTCTGCCGCCAGGTGACCACACTCTGAGGGATTGGGAGGTGTTGTTCTCTTCACTGTTACCGCCGCCGGGGGGAGCTAGCACTTTGGTTAAGGACTCTGGCGAGTCTGATAGTATCCATGCGGACTAGTTGAGACTGGTTTCAGGAGTTGTTAACGGTAAAGTGAGATGGAAACAGATTGTTCAAATAGCGAGAACTGATGGGTCAGGGGTTGGTGAAATGTCTTTTATAGTCATCGTGAGTATCACAGATAGCAGGGTGATATTGATAAGATGTGATTCAACCATCTCGCATGTCAGACTGTCTTATCAGTAGTAACATCTGAAACCACTAACTCAGATGCTAAGAAACGAGAGTATCTTTAGAGATAAACCCACGTCTTTTGTACTGAACACAGTTTTAATGTCACCTCATCAAGATGAAGTCTCTCTAATTACACAAGACTTTCTAGATCTAGAGTAACAGCCAATTATACGGGACTATCTAGAGCCCTCCTCCTCCGCAAACTGCCGCCACTTCTCAACAATCCCACATACCTCATGAACCCCCTAAATCTACACAAATACACCACCGGGTTAACGGCCGCGTTAAACCCCACATTATACACAAACACAAACACAGTCAGATAGTTACTGAAGATGTCCACCAACCCCACGATAAACATGACACTGTAAACCACCACGGGGAGGTTCAGTACCAGATACACTGCCGTGATGATGACTATGGTAGTTGAGGTGAACCTCCTCTCCTCACCCCTCCCTCTATCTGCATACTCTGCTGAGAGTGAGGTTTTAGAGAGCACTGGACTGACAGCACACAACTCATCATGATGGGGAGGAAGGGGAGGAGGTTGAGGAGGATGAAGACGGAGGTGAAGATGAGGAGGTAGTGGTGAGGAGGTATGTCCCAGCCACAGAACACCAGAGATCTAGAGTAGGTGTAGCAATCATGGTGCCAGAAGGGAGGAGGCGATGAGGAGGAGGCGGGGGTGTAGAGTAAGAAGGGGTCCATGTGTAACGTTTCTGCCTGGAGAAAAGGGGAGAGAAGGGAGATTGTTGCGACTGAACACTGAAACTGCCACCAGGAACACACTGAGTCAGCAGATATAAAGAAAAGACCCCCCACAAGTGACATATTAACAGTGTAGGAGAGGAACATAGGGCCCGGTGTAGGAAGTGGGACAAACCCGCAGAACATCAGGAACACCGTACCAGTCAACTGTGACAATGCTGAGGTATAGGATGTTTGGAGTGTTCTCTTCCGAGAGGTGAAGTAGCCCAGAGCTAGGATGTTTCCTAGAGTTCCAAGAGTGAAGCACGTGATTAGAAGCACCCAATACCCACATCAACATCATTGCTGTACAGGGGGGCTGAGGTGGAACTGGTGGTGGGAAGTGTAGAACTCATTGAGGAGTCAGGCAGATGAAGATAGTTATACTGATATGGTATAACTTGATCTTTTTGTGGAGGTGACGAAAGTGATCGTCTTGAGAAATATTGAATGATTGTGTATTGTTTGAAGTGAAACAATACATAGCAGGAAATTGATATATGATCATAAGTAAGGCCAAGAATAAGTTTCATGTCAAGTACCCCAAACGTACTTTTTATTTAGCCAGATTACAGGTTTGTACCACATCGCGAAGAGTCCATTCATATTCGACTTGCGGTACAAGAGTATTATAATGTTAATATTGTGTATTGCATAGTGGACAGGGCGACAGCTTAAATATTCATCATACGTTATGTCGTCAATAAAATAATTATTATAATTATACCAATATTATGGTCATCAATTCCTTGGTTTGACATCATGACAAAGCTTAAATGTTACGAAACTATACTATAATTAATGAAAGGCTGTATACTGATTTACTAGTATTCCAGTGACGTCACCATTCACCAACTCAATACAATAGAGCAATGGCATTATCTGATATGACGTTAACGAATACCATAAAATGAATCAATTCATATAATTTATAAAATCTCTACCCAAGAGTTTAATTGTCAACAGACGTATTCCAGAAGATTATAATGTACAGAAGGGAACTACACGGGTCATAATAAAATAAAAAGAAACCTACAAGTCCCGGTTACCTGGTTCCCATAGTGCTGCACCCTGATATGACAATATGTGCGCGACCAGTTAACCATCATTGACAGTTTACCTAGTTTATATTGACTGGTTGAACTGATGTGCATCTCTCCAAATTCCCTCAACCGTTTTGATTTGTCATTTGTTTCATTTCCACAGACATTCGATTGGCGAGACTAAAGGCATATTTTTGGAAATTAACAAAAGTATTTAATTAATTATCTAACTTTTAAAACAATCTCGAAATAGTAAAAGAAACATCTTAAGAGACTGATAAGTGCCCAAAAAAACATAACAGTTCTCCTGAAAAAAATGGTTAATTATGAGGTACATAAAAAATTTTTTTGTTCTCCACAAAACTCTGTTAGAGCAGTACCCTTAGATCATAAAGATCATTAATATCACGTATGGTAAGTTTCTTTTATTCAATCATTTATAATAAACTATAAAAGATAACTTTGGTGTCCGACCAACACATCTTTCATGTAAAATAACGCATTAACAGCATATTGAAGAGCTCTCTGAGCTGGTGATGAGCAGTCACTGCGAAGGACAGTCAAGCATTTTCCCCAGCGAGCATATGTCACTCGTCTGACAACGGTGTTACACCACAGCGTTCATAGAGGCTTAATACTGATAATAATGGGATATAGTCATCTTCAATATTTGACGCAGTGTCTTCTATGACATCATCAAGTTTGGTCAAATAGTTCTGAGGGTAGCCCCGCTATTGCATATAGAGCATAACAGATGTAACGTTGCTTCATAAATCTTAAGCTTTGCCTTCAGATTAACTTAGATCCTTTGCACCAACTTTCTTGTATTTTTTCGAATGCAACATTTCCAAGGATTATACGATGCTGTATGTCTTCTACCTACATAGCTTAGAGCCTAGGGACACACACTTCCTCCAAGGTTCTCTATTTCTTAGAGGTTCCCTTTTCGTCCTTCTCACTACTTCCAGCCAGATAACACTTTAACAAACTTCGGTTTTAGATTCATTCACAAACAAATTCCATTCTGAAGAATTTTTCTTGCAAATTGGAAGGAGCTGGTGTAACGAATCCTCATCTCATCAGCAAAGTCCACATCATCAGCATATTCCCATTCTAAAGGAATGGAGCTTTCAGATATGGGGGATTTGGCGTAGATGTATAACAACAACTCTAAGTGGTAGAGGTGCTCCCACTAGGTACATGGTATACAGCGAGCAGACTAACATCACCTTGAAAGGCTCCTATGTGACTTCGAACCTCCAATGTCGTCTTTTGATTCTTAATTCTGAGCTTGGTGTTAGCGAGCAGTATCTAACTAGTCATATGTCATCTTCTGAGCATCCTGCATCTTCGAGTAGCCTGAGGATAGTTGACGACATGTCTATCCCCATTTTACTAAACTCCCAATGTTTCTCCTGACAACAGAAATAAGACCCTTTGTGTCCAACAAATATTCGAGCAGCTGTGTCCTGATTTATAGCATTCTGCCATGGCCCAGTGTAGTTCTGCTAATCAGTTTGTTGAATACCTTGAGTGTTATCATGAAAGGATTTGCCTAGTTCCATTGAAAGCACAAGGGACGCAGACTCTAACTGGTCCTTTTGTTTTTCCAGGCTTCTGTATGGGGTACGATTCCCTCAGTGAACGATTGGAACGAGCTCTTGTTTTTCAAAGGACTCATTGATAAGTGATGCAAACTTATGTAGAAAGAAAGGAGGTGCATACTTAAGGAATTCGTTGGGAGGTTGTCAGGGGGGGGGGGGGGACAACTGCTTTACCGTTTCTTTAGTTTCTTGGCTGCTGTCTCAACTTCAAGTGTAGTTATAGGCCGTATCAATGGCGTAGCACCTCCTACAAAAGTTATAGTGGGTTCTGGGTCTGTGTAATGTTTCCATGAACCATTTTCTTGACTATGTCTGCCTTATCTTCGTCATTGAGAGCAAGTTCTTACTGGTTTTCTGGTAGGGAATACAGAAATAGGAGGAGTGTCCCTTGGTCGTGAAAAGCTCTGGTTGCTTCGAACATTCTTCTGGTATCATCAGTGGATTTGATCGTCCTCAGCTAGAAGTTCCGCATGACGTTACAAGTGTAATAAGGCGCTTTGCAATGTCATTCTTGAGTCTGTTGAATTCCTTACCAGGATAGTTTTCTGTCACGCATTGTGTTGTCAGTTTAAATGTTGTAGTAATTGGGTCTCTTTCTGAATAGAGACGACTTGTGGGTCTGATGTTCTGAGACGTTTGGCTGTGTTTCTTTTCCGACCCACTGTTTCTGATGCAGCAATTTAAACCGCCTCGAAAAGTGTTAAAACTTGCAGGCCTGACTGGGCAGATGTATCAGTTTCAATCTTCTGAGCAGCATTTTGTTGAAAGGAAATTGAACAATCTTTGCTACAAACCAATGATTTTGGTGTTATAGCTGTTTGACTGTGTGTTGAAGTACTGTAAAGTTTTGTAACGTTTACGGAGTTCAAAGTTGCTTTTACAATTTTGGTGATCAGATTGAAGTTTTGCACCCGCGTAAGACCTAGCGTCAACAAGCAGAGGGGTACTTCAGATCTACATAAAACATAATCAATTTGAGAAAACCAGGTACAGACATTTTGGATCTACGTCTTAATCCCATCCTGTAAAAGTGTTGGTGTGGTCTGCTAAGCATGTGAAAATCAGTGTTGGCTGCATAAGAGTCCATTTAGTGATCATGAAGCTAGCAACCTTTCGCCATTTTCGTTACGCGACCAATACCAAACTATTGGGGTTTTTTTCATCCCATGTTAAGTTGAAGACCACTTTTCAAATCTGAATTTAAGTTCGTTTTCCCTAGCTAGCATAAAATCCACCCTGATTAAAAGTTTCATTCTGGCAGAATTCTGATAGCTTCCTGAGCTCACAGTACAACTCATCAGCACTGCGTGGGTTTTGTATAGATTTGACCATTAGTTGGACTGTAGCAATTAAATACGGGCTTTCAGTGATGGTTTCCCATGACCCTTTGATGGTAGAGAAAGGTCCATGTATGCTACTCTTCACTGATTTGATGGTACGAGACAACATTTTGATACAAATTACTGTTGATCATAAAAACCGAGTCCCGCCTGCCAAGACAACTTCTGGTTTAAACAAAAGAAGCCTGTTGGTTGCCGGTATAACAGTGTCCTGAGTGTTTAGACACCTTAGTTCTTGGAGGGCTATAACATCAAGTTGTATCTGTTGCAATCATTTGCAGCTAGATGCGCGAGTGTTCCTGACTAATGCCTCTAAACATTCCAGTGGCGAAGTGGAGAGATGCCAACGTGAAAAAACCGAACAAAACAAAGCTGAGAGAAGAACTTAGGCTCTTGGAAGCGTCAGACGTTCATGTCGTAATAGTACTCCCTGCGTGCCCGTCACAGCAACACACCATCCTAAAAAAAAGTATTTACATGTTAAATTAGTGGCACTCTGCACTTATGAACAATGGTTTTTGCTAATTACAGTCAGCAATTTTACTAAAAAACAAGCACCCAAACTTGACGAGGACGATCATGTTGGTCCTGTTGCTGCTGCCAGAAAATGAGGCATAAACCCACTGCCTGAATGGACATAATACCGTATCTTATTAGTGAAACGATTTACTGAGTATGTAGGTAAATATCTATCCCTTCTGTTTTTTAAAAAACTGAGGCTCGAACTTTCCACGCTTTGTTGCACACTGGTCATATCATACGACATCAGCTGCTTTGATCTTGGGTTTGTGTTGTTCATTTTCAGATAAACAAAGTTCTTTCTGCACGCAAAATGAATAACGTAGAGAATGGCCTCAAAGTGTCCTTGATTTCATTGAAATACAACTTGAGCTATTTACTAGGCATTTACACCAGTAGCTGTATTGTGGACCATTGAGTTAAAAATACCATTATAGCTAAATGATCCTTAAGGTAGAAACCTGTGTTTGCCTTGAAAAACATCCCGCAGCCAGACAAGCATATCCTACCACGCGTTACAAGAGTACACAAGACACGCTATACTGCCGTGTGATATATCATTATCATACATGTCATGTACATGTAGTGTATTATTGCTTGTAGTCTGTCTGGTTCTGTAGATATCGCCTTGCAATTAACTTCTCTTGCTATATTACCTGGACCGGAGCGCGTGAGTAATGAGTATAGGGGCACTTGTGTGACCTTATTTGGATGTTAAACGTTTCTTTTGAATACCGAATAGTAGTAGTAACTGAAATCGTTTTATATCCTTGCTTCACAGGCCTTTCTCATGATAACCAAATACTGTGCTACGATTACACGTGTAACATTAGGGAAATTTTTTATTATATCTTCTGTAATATTTGAACAAGGTTTCAAATCAAATTGAATTGACTATAAAAATGATGAGTTAGCTGTATGGCTTATGCTAATTACTTAATTAAGTCCAAAGTGTAGCACGTTGTTGGTAATTTATTTTCTTCTTCTTCTTATATAATGGTCACCCGTTTCTGGCCTAGCAATTTCTTGTAACTTCTGTAGAGGTCACATATGGCTCAATACCTCAGATTTAACTTTAACCGTGTGACTTATTAGTGTTTAAAGAGCTTTTGCTTTTATTCCAGAACTTTTTCTGAAAGATCACCTCTGACTACTGTGGTTACTAATTGGCATTTAAAATTATAAAATAGGTGTTAATTTTGTCGATTTATTGACGCGTTTGATAACTACTAAAACCAAGCTGCGGGATGGCTGATTCTCTATCTCTCACGAAATTGACGTTTGCTTTACATCATTATAGGGTAGCTTACCAGAATTCCCCCTTGATTCACTTCCAACACGTCTAAACGGAAGTAATAATTCCTATATTTTACCGGCAATTGTACTGGTCATGTCCACCACTAACTATCCCCCATACTAAAAATCTTATACATTTTTATTGTAGTTTATATCTTATTTTTTTTTTTTAAAACCCTTTATATCTTACACCTTTATATCTTATAACATCTCCAAAACTTGTAGTATCCTATAATTTCTTTATATCTTATAATCTTTCCCAAACTTGTAGTATCCTATAACTTCTTTATATCTTATAACATCTCCCAAACTTGTAGTATGCGATGTTTGTTCCTCTGGTCCATGCTACTTACTACAGTCCGGTCAGCGTGTAAACTAGACAGATGGGGTCTCCCTGTCCCAGAACAGGATCCCCGGAATGTGTTCACTGTTCCAGCTATAATTCCTCTCCATATCCACTCTGAGGACAACTTCTATTCTCCTGGAGTCCAACTAGCTGAGTAGTGTTTCTCAGTTATTTGCAGACAAGTGAACCATTTTAATTACAGTCCTCCATTGTCCTAACCACAATGACTGGTAATATTTCTCAGATCTAGCTATAACCTCAGATCATGATCCCCAACTCCTCTACAGGCAGTGTTGTACACAGTGTCGTACATTAACCACCATGTACTGAACACCACCTCCTTCTGCCTTAACACCACAATAGTGGATAACCACCTGCTAGAGAGACGTCCTGTCACACTGGGAATGAAACAAGTGGGGAAACTCAGAGTGTGGGAGGAGCTGCATACACCTGAGTACCTGCTTGCAACACCAAGTAAGTGTGGACACTACAAGGGTTTTCCTTCCAGTATTAGAGTTTTGTTTGTGTCAGGAGGAATACTGTGATTTAGTAGTTTCAATTTTTGTTAGCTGTTATATATTTTGGTCTTTTAATTTAACAGTCTAGACTGTAGTACTTAAATTCAATAACCTGGTTTATATAGTCTTCCTGCAGAATGTAAAAATAATTGATATCTAGACTCTAGTCTTAAGAAACCTGGGAAACCATTAGCCCTGAGAGACAGTTAATTATCATTTGAAATTGTCAGCAGTCTGATTAATTTTATTGTTGAAGTCTCCATAACATCGTATTACCATATATGGCAATAACCCAATGACTGGCACAATCCCAACAGTCTGCTGCAAAAAATTGCAACTGAGACTGACCAGCTCCATTTACTCTCAGATAAGTCGCCTGTAGTGGGGTTTCTAGGAGCAGCTAAGTCAGATAACACTATAGCTATCGCCAACCTGTGCAACGTTTTAAAGATTCCTCAGGTACTGATTTCTGAGTATGTGACTGTATTTATCTAGTCTTATATAACACAACCTTTATTAACGGGGTATAAATAAATTGGTAAATGTGCAATAATATGACCTCAGTTGAAGAACTTTAACAATTTTAGCTGTAAGTTAAAAGCTGTTGTTCCACGAATCTGTTCGGCTAACTTATTCCAGAGAAAATCACACATTTTAATTGAAAATATAATTTAACTTAGATTGGCCCAGAGCTGGATATTCCATTGTAGGACAATCCAAAATTACCGATAACTCATTCCTAACAGATATCGTACGCGTCCACTTCTCTGGATCTGGACGACTCAGAAGCCTACCCTTACTTCCTGAGAACAGTTCCATCTGACCAGCTACAAGCTGAAGCAATCGTGGAAATCATCAGACAAAGGTAACTGTTTTCTTAAATTCACTGAGTTAATTTTAGGGATGTGTCTTTTTTGAGATGTACAGAGGTGTTTCATTTTAGCCTTCGAAGACATGAATTCTGTTATTTGTTTATAAATGACTACAAAAAAAAAGATAAAAAAAAAAAGGGGGGGGGGGGAAACTCTTTAACTCACTATGACAGTTCGAATGAGTTCCATTTGGTATAATAGACTGATTCAAACTACGAGAGCCGGTATCAGCCACCTCACCCACGCCTCCATGATCACCACCAAACAAAAGGAGTTCTGTATCGCATTCCAATACAAGCTGCAGCAAGACTGGGCCGCAGACATAGCCGACAAGGTAATGGATTTTTAGTTTTAACAAACGAAATATGTTTATTATTTATAATTGGTTTTGTAGATTGCCCCTTATTTGGGGGGAAAAATTCCCCCCCTTCCTAGTTTACTATGATCTTCGTTGACATTATTAATGTAAAATATCCATTAAATTTCATAAAAACTTCAGGTTTTGGGGCAAATAAACGAAACGGAGCTATCAGTCATCGTGCTATTTTCCGATATAGAACGAACTAAAGAATTCTTCGGAGCATTAAAAGACCAGCTAGCTAAGCTAGAAGTTACCGAGCGAGACAGACTAAGAGAGAAAGTACTGAAAGTCACGTACATAGGATCAGACTCTTGGTCTTCCGATCAGGAAACCTTCACTTTGTATCACAGGGATGTGTTCAGGAGGTTCATAGGTGTGGGCGTCTACACAAAGGATATTAAAGGGTTCAAAGAACACTTACAGACCTTAAACTCAACTAATTATAACACTATGTACGATAATATGAAGGAGAATTTTTTTCTGAAGTGGTACGAAGAATACCGTGAAAGCACTGGTAAGGATTGGCAGGATACGATAGGAGACTCAAAACTAGACGATCATTCGTCCACTACAGCAGATGCAGTCCACGCGTTTGGTCAGGGACTGCTCGAGTACATCAATGCAAGCAAGATCAACAGCTCGTTTGACACTGTTACTTCTGATCTGTTTGATGTACTAAAAGAGTTGAGCTTTCACGATCTCACCGGAAATAAAGAGTCGTTAGTAGCAATAATCAGTATGTAGACGATATTAATATCGGGAATATGTAAACGGACAGTTTTATCCACGTTGGAAACTACACTGGCAAAAACACATGTACATCAAACACATATCCAGAACTACCCTCCATTTCTCACACCAGTCCGGGTGGTCAAGGCGCAAATCAACCTCACCCTGCTGTCACGAATGTGTGGACTGCGCTGCACACGAGCACAGCAACGGTACCACTACCATGTGCTACGATTGCGCGGACACGTACACCCATAACGAGGATCACACTGGTTGTGTAGCCGTCACACCCGACTTCATCTCCTTCACCTCCTCGTTTGCTGTTATCCTCTACATCCTGATTGCTGGGGGGCTGGTGGCCGTGGCGGGGATTGTGGTTATCTTTGTGGTGAAGTTCCAGACGCCCGTCGTTCAGGGACACGGAGTGTTCATCTACATTACCCTTCTGTCACCGTGTTGGGGGGGGGGGGGGGGGGGGGGGGGGGGGGGGGGGGACTCTTGCACGCCCTCTACTCTTCTCTTCGTGGGCGAGCCATCTCATCTAATCTGCAACCTCCGACTAGCGGTTCCTGTGTTGGGTGTCCTGTTTGTTTCTCTGTGTCTCCTGTCTCACTAAAACTGTTATCATCAAACTAAGGGCGTTGCAGATTACTAAATTCTATATCATCCAACTGTTGATTCTAGTGGTAGCGCTACTGACTCAGGTGTTTATTATGGGACTTGTCTTGTTCTTCAAACCAATGAAATACCAAAAGAAGGAGATCTTACGAGGAAAGGTGTTCGGGGAATGTCACTTTCAAGACGACACACCTCGCATGGACATCCTTTTGTACATTTCCTGTTTCGTCATCTTTGTGGGCTCACTCGTCCTATCATTCCTCGGCAGAAACATAAACGAGAACTACAATGAAGGAAAATTCTTAGCCTTCCAGGTGATAGCAATGCACATAGTGATCGTAGCGTTCATTCCCACAATAATGCTTCTAGAGGGACCTGTTCTGAGTGGCGCGTGGGCAGTAGCTATCGTTATTATGTGTTTCATAGTCCTGATCGTTCTCTTCACTCCAAAACTTTACATCGTTATCTACAGACCTTACAAAAATCAGTTTATTGAGGAATTAATGCCGGAGATTCCGAGAACAAACGGTGTAATCAGCGAGGAAAATTCTGTAGATTTGTGACAATCTTAAATTAGAGCTTAATATTATTGTGTTTGTTGATTGGGGCATGCATCACGATTCCGATAGAACATTTTCAAGGAGAAACATAATCATAAATATTTTATAACTTTATTAATTCTATTCATGGTAATCTATTGTATTTATGTTAACTTTTGAACTCTTCTTTTATACTTTTCATACTGTTTTCAACAAAATTCGTGTATTCAGTTGTTTGCCCAATTCCTTCAATCATCACAAAGTTCACAAGTGGAATTGTTTAACAGAGCCAAGACAATTGCTTCGTTATAAACGATGCAGGTATGGACTCAGTTCAAGCCTACGTAAGTGTGCTAGTAGTCAATAACTGCACACTGCACAGTGGTTATTGTTTGTCGTATGTGCCTGACAAATAAATGGCTCTAATATGTTTGTATGGCTACTGAATATGCATAACAATGAGCTCTAACCAAGTTACTGGACAATGAAATTAAACTAGACCGCCCGGCATAATGGATCCCACGGAGGTATTATAAATATCTACAAAGCTAACCTACCTTTCCAGTGTTCTCCGATAGTGTAACCAGCCTGTCCTTGAATAGTATCCTACTATCTATCCTGCAATCGTCTGAAATGGATCGTATTAAGAGGAAATGTAGCATGCGAGTGTAATATTATAAGAGTTAAACACGGTGATTGTAGCGAGCTATAACAGTCTATTGTAATTGTAACTATGGAGTGCGATAATGACGCAGGAAGTAATATGAGCGTTGTAACGCGAGTATTAAGGAGTCAAGTGTCCTAATTTAGGACTTAATACAGTTTTTGACCGGAAGACGGTAGCAATTGATTATTCTTGACCCGTAGCTATGGTAACTTGGTTTCGAATGAAGAAGACTACGCCTTTTGAGCCATAAATTGCCAGAAAAAGTCAAAAACGTATGTGCATCGCGCGTTGTACTTTACAAAATTATATTCGGCGCGTTACAACACACAACTAAACTGGACACGGCTGTCCCAAACGTGAAGTCAGGCCGTTGATCTCGGGTAAAGTGTGAACATTATTATATGGCGGTTTCTTCGTCTTAACTCATATGCGACAATTAACATCAATTCTACGACAATCCTTGACTTACCTAGCTTAGAGATGAAATTGTCAGCTTCAGTGATAAGTGACCTGAAAAGAAAGCTCTTATAAAAAAGAAATCGTGATATAATTCGATTTGTATCAACTTTAGTAACTTTATTAATGTAGCTTTACATAGTTTTGTGTATTGGATTTATGGTATGATATTATAAAGTACAAGTGTAACTCGGCCTTTGGCCGGGATTCCACTGTCGCAGTTAAAACGGTACACAGGTATGATCCAGCTCAGTCGAAACCAGCATTTAAATAAATTGAATTCGGAGTGCCTAAATACTTTCTTTTTTTCTTTTTTTCTATTTTTGGAAAGTGATCGTACTTATAATGCAATTATAAGGCGAATATAACAACTTGTCGAAACACTGGCTGATTAACGAGGTTCTCAGTATCAGATGACATGGCAACACCTGACTACTGACAAGGTTTCGGTCATGTTACTTCATGATAAGGTTTCTAATAACTAAAGGGCAGGTCACGTGATTAAAACACTAATCACGTGATCAAGAGGCTGATCACAAGATTCTGATCACGCGATTACCCAATCCTTGTTAGACAATTTTCCAACGTAGACTCCAGTCTAGTGTCTGAAAACCCGGCCTTGCCTAATCCAACCAGTTACAATGGTATATAATCCTCAAGGACCCATTACAAGTTATCTACATTTCCACATCTACTAGTTACATCTTCATTCAACAAATTCAACAAAATGTTTCGGTTTTCTTGAGAAAAAATCTGATAGCCAGCTCCTGGATTCCTTTCTTTGTGCCTACACACTGCGTAGACAAACTGGACAAGGAGGGTACGGAACTGTGTTTTATTATGCGAGAATAAGACAACTGTAGCACCTACCGCTGTCAAGATAGTTCACGACAGGAATACAGCCGGAAGTCGCTGGTGCCCCCGCAGACAAATGACATCCTGACGAGATCCTCCTCTGGAGAAAGCTGACCTCCCTCTATCGTGCAGCTGAGTGACCTGTTCCTGAACAAGACTTCTGGATGTCCGTGATGGAGAACGATCCTGATACCTGGCCTTGTTTAAAGTGCGATGAAATCGTGTCCTATAATTCAGCATTACACCGATTATTTATCAGACAAGTCCATTCAAGTGAGCAAATACCTTCACTCAGTCGGTGTGGATCATAGAGACATAAAGGACGAGAACATTCTATACAACCCTAGATCAGGACAACATCAACTCCATAGACTTTGGAATCACTTCAGCCATCACGACAATGTACATTGTACGCCACAATTCCCAGGTACTGAGGGGTATGTTCCTCAGAATACTACATCAGGGTGCGATCAGTACAACCTGCTGCAGTTTGTGAGTATCGGATGTCTGGCTTACACCCTCCTGAAAATGACCCTCCTTATCTGAAGAAGGATGCTATTGTTGGAGGAAGGTTGTTGAGTGGGACTTACAAGATTCCAAGCTAGAGACTTTGTTGACCAGTGTTTGAATTACAAGGTTAATCACAGGATTAACTTTTATTATCTCGCTAGACATACTTGGTTCAGAAACTAACGGATCGAATCAAAGAGTATTACTGTAATATTTCCGTTTTAAGGAAATAACGTTTTAGATTTACTGTTTCAGTTAATATATAAGCACCGTGTGCAGTGTATTATGATATGTACAACTATTTGTGTTTTTATGACAAATTTAATTTTGATTTACAGTAAATAAAAGAGTTGTCAATAAATTCTAAAAAGTCTTGAAATAAGAGATTGGGAAGTGCGACTAAATGTTTGAAATGTTTGAAAATGTCCGCCGTCCGGCTATAAACCAACATCTCAATATAAAAATCACGAGTTGATATGTTACTTTGATAAGTCTTCCCCTGATATAAGCGTTGATTAATTCTATTGATAAGCTACCCGTAAACAATTATCAGAGAATTAAGTTTAAACTTTATAATGAAATATTTATCAATACTTACTGGTCGACATCCATCTTGGCAGGGAACCTATAGACAAGTTTATAATAAGACTCTCGGATATTTGAGGTCATTTTAAAAGCAAACACAACGACTCTAGACAAAGATAAAACTGTGATAAATAAAATTGAGGGTAGAATGTTCTGAAATTATTCAAAGTTACGATATGTATTGGATTCCAAATATGGGGACACTTGGAACCACGTAAACGCGTTAAAGTGTATCAATGCACGATAATAAAATTAGTTAGGTCATACAAATTTGAGTAAAAATACCCGAGAGAATTCATTATTCAATATTAAAGAACACAGATCGTTTAGGGAAGTACAGAGTATTTAATTAAATGAAATTCAAAAGTCATCAAAATCATTAACCCATAAAAAATTCATGCAAAAACGTAGAGGTCATTTAACAAAAAAGGTGATTTCTTTATCTTACACCTGACAAATGACAAATCAAATTTTCATAATTCAAGTCAGACATTAAAATTCGATCCAAAAGCCGAGGTTAAAATTCGATATAAATCCCAATTAAATGTCTGATCTGAGCTTCAAAATCTTTAAAACGTCAGAGGTTGGCAGAACTATATTTCGCTCCTGCAAAAGATCTGTGAGATTGTCTAAACTAGTCGTCCCCTCACCCTTCCACAATCTGGCAGTCTCACACGGCAGTGTCAAAACTTCTAAATTACTGTTCAGCCTCGCAAAGTAACTCGGAGAGCAATACTCATAAAATATTCCACAAAACGCTGCCATGGGTTCCCCCCCCCCCCCCCCCAAAAAATAAATTTTTTGTTTGAACTGTTGAGCTCCCGCTATATTAAACTGTGATTTGAAGAGGATCTTGTTAGTAAAGGTCAGCTGTAAAGAGCTGGCAAGGTTACTCCAGATATTAAGGAAGTTATCAGGCGCAAGAGAGGCAGATAGACTTGCTAGAGACTGTTGTAACTCCATAAGTCCAGCTGAGCAGGAAGGAGTTATAGTATCCAGTTTATTGGGGAGCATCCAGTTTTTCTTGAAGTATCCGCTAAGCAAACTGTTCACTTTACTCGATATAGAGGATTCTAGGGAGTCCTGTAAATCTTGTTGAAGAAGTTCATAGGAATCGCTGATGTGAGAAAAGGGAGCCTTGTCACCCTCGAACTTGGATACCTTGATGTAATGCTGATCGTAGCTCCATTCCTCTAGGATCGCCAAAATGTACACCACGCTATTTACTACCAGGTAAAACTTGGGGTCTTTGTGGGTCCAACTTTTGTAACTTGTCTGATAAATGAATCATGAACTCTTTCAAGAGATCACATTGGAGGGAGTAGAATGAATTGTTGAGAGCTAGAGATGGGAACACTTTTACTCTTTCTCCTACAGCCTTCACCGATGTCAACACTCTGACGCACATGGAGGGTATTGGATACCCACTACCACTCTCCCTCTCTTCGAAACAATGTTCATCTGCCTCCACATTTGTGAGAAATTTGAAGGAGGATATTGTCTCCAATTGTAACCACCTGTTTAAAGTCTTTTCTTCTGTGAAGAGGTTCAGTATTGGAGACTTAAAATGGGAAAGAGGGATGTGGTCCTTGAGCTCTTTGTGGAATTTGATGACTTCGTCAATGTAATGAGTGAACAATCCATCATCCAGTTTAGGGATATCTTCATTGAGTTTCAGTACAGCAAACTCACAATAGTGTTCCACAAACAGAGCTGTGATAGTTGCATTATTTTCGTTCTCAAACAAAACACCGAAGTGTGTTTGGAACTTGTCCTTGAACTCGCGTATCCAGGACAGCAGTTTTGTAAAGTACCACTCAGGTTTCTTGATGTCGTTTGTCTTGACTTTTCTCATGAAGTGAAACTTAAACTGCAGCTCAAAGTGGCTGAAAATGTATTTTAAGCCCAGTTTCAGATTGGGTTTCCCATGACATAACGGTTCTGATAATTTAAACAGGAATTTCACATTCTCTAAAATACCAGGAATAGTTTCCTGGTTTATATTTTTCCAATTCACTGGACCGAATGATTTCAAAGCCATCTCAGTAAGTATCTTGTATCTTTTCCGACACTCTGCTACCATAACCCGCTTCAGATTAGCACATGCAGTGTCCTCCACAAGACTAGAATAACAATTCAACTCATCATATATCGGGAGACACTTCTTCCAGCTCTCCTTGTTTTGTCGCTTATCTAAAAAGTTTACAGCTTCGTTCAGGAACTTGACCCAGTCAAGATATTTAGCAATCTTACTGAATTGATCGACAGCAGCCAGTTTGCCGAGAAGCTCCTCGCTGGGTGTCTGGCGGACTGCATCAGTACTCTCCACCAAGTCCTCGCCTAGCCTTATGTACTTCCTTGCTTCTCTGATATCTTTGTGTAACTTTGTTTTGTGCGTTCTGTGCACTGCCGCCGTATCTGTAGCAACGACACTCAGCTTCGCTTTGGCATCTTCGTAATCGTTGTGGAAGTGTTGCAGGGAGGCTGGAACGTCGGAGATTGAGGTCAGCTGATCAAGATATAAAGCTTCCTCTTCGTTCATGATACTATCTATACACCTGTCGGGATTGTTGGTTAGTTAAGAAATACATGCCAATAATTGTATAATTACAGCTCATTTTTGGACCAACATCAGAATATGAATCAATCTTTGATGCAAGTTAGACATGGTAATACATTTATTACAATTGTTTTCAAAGTCATTTACACGTCACTGTAAATAAAACAAACAATTTGATACTGAAATGAAAATATATTTAATGAAATAAGAATTGTTAAATTGCATTGTAAAAATATAATAACACATACATTCCGGGACACATTCTGTTTTAAGGTATAACAGCTACAAGCTGTTCAATATGATTGCATGCTACCAAAGACACTAAAATCTAAACTTTCTAGAACTACTAGATTAATTAAAGGAATCTTTATCAACTGAGTCAATTTTACTCATTGATACAACAAACCGATCTCTATTGATAGTAGATACTGTTGTTGTGATATCATAAAATCTTGAATATCTAAAGCAAAATCTTAGTTGTATAGCTATGTGCCCATCACAGATTTAAGTTCAAGATTCAAATTATACAGAACAATTAAATAAAAAACAAATACGAAATATGAAAATAAATGTACATAATATTTTCTGAGCTACGTTAATTCTAAAAGTAACCAAAAATCAGAAAAAGAGCTTAGCAGTTGAAATGAAATTTCATTCTCCATGAAGTTGTTCTTAAAAAGGAAGAAAACAAATAAAGCAAGAACTGCCAGATTACTGAAACCCTCAAGAGCTTAAACCCCAAAAAGCTCGTATCCTGGCCCTGATTATTGTGGTCCTAAATTCTCAATTACTGGCGGCACTCTCTTCTTGACTTCTATTGAGAATTTCCATAAACTCATATCTTATGGTCTGGGTAAGTTGCTCCTGAAATGAAACATCGTGATCAAGCAATTGGGGTAACATGAGCTAGATAGCTCACGTATCCTACATTTTGTTTGTTTATAAAACCACAATTGACAATCGATAAGGTCATAAAAACAACAAATATAGGCTCTGAGGAGAATCTGCCATACTACGTTTATTCAAGTAAATGTTGAATGAGATTTTAGAAAACTTACAAGTTGCTCAGCCTTTTGCTCCCAAGTTTCTACAATAATTTCAGGTTCAAAAATGGGTGCATCCTCTTCATCATCTTCAACTTCTAGAACCTGCAGCAGTGTGATTATAGAGACTTAATAAACGTAATTGCAGTGATAAACCTTTTTCATGTTTGTGGGCTTTGTAAAATGACAAGAACTGCCACAGTACCTTGCTCGACAGAAAACTGTGAAAGTAAACACAGGACACTACACAGGCTACAGCTTTACATTACCTTAGTCGGTAATATTATGGGGGGTCTAAATTGGTCCTTTTCGGGCCAAAGAACCATATTTATAACAGTCCATATTTGTACCCCCCATAATTTAAATTTTGGTATATCAGTCATATTATGCTTAACGTTTCTTTCATGCACGTCCAGAAGTATGCTTACGTTATTGTTTGCTGAATTGAAGCTAGTTCTGGTTCAAAAAGTCTACTATTCCCCCATCCTTTCAATTAGAGGGGTTAACTAGGAACAATTTCAATTTAAATTTCAGATCAGCAACTTCAGATGAATAATAAAAGTTCAGCACCAGCTGTTTCATTGCAGTGTACAATTCGTAAGCTGTACGGGCTAAAACATATACTTATAGGGGAGCTTGTGAATATTTACACGATGCAACTGACCACTGAATTTTAATCACTAGATTTCGATAGCAGTCAGCCCCACATTCTAAAATAACGCTCCATGTGTAACAGAATAAATATACTTTAACACCTGATAGGGATTGGATATCTAATGAAAAAATATTAAATTTGGTGCGAAAGCGGCAATGTGGTTATAATTGCGAAAAAATTTGATCAATATTTTCGATTTTCGATTTTTCATGAAAGGAAAGTCGCAGTTAAAAGTGTGGGGGTCAAATTTGGTTCTTTTCGGGCCAAAGAACCATATTTATAACAGTCCATATTTTTAACACCGATAATTTCCCCCCCCCCCCCCCATCCCCCCATAATATTACCGACTAAGGTATACATATTATGCACCTCATGAATATCTCATTGTTATGTTTACTTAGACAGAAAACATGTTATCAAAAACTGAACTTGCTCTTATTAGGATATAATTTTAGGCCACACAAGTGTTACCTTTATTTGATATTGATAATTCAAATTTCCCATTTTCTATTAAATGACAAAGTCATTCAAAATGCCCTTAGTAGAGCTCTACAGAGTTTACAAGCAAGCACACTGACTATTGAGCTAATGTTTTACTTACAGTAAGTTTAATATCCTCTATCTTCTGCCTATCAAGTAACATTTTTGTTTTCAACAGAAGGTCCAAAATCTCCTCATCTTTCTTTTTAAGAGTTGTTACGGTCCTCTTTATTGTTTCTACATCCTTTTCAATCAAATCAGCTGTCTTTTGACTTGACATCAATACCTTTCTGAGACAATCGTTATATTACAATTATGTTACATGAAATTTTCTTTGTATAGTATACACTATGTACAGTAAACAGGGTGTCACAGAAAAGGTAACCAAGTGGTCAGTGTTAAATTCATCAAGAACGTTTTGAAAATGTCATTTATCATTTACAGGGGTTATAGGGTAAAACCTCTAGAGTCTGTGACCAATATTCAGATCTCTAGTTCATTCGAGTGGGGCGTGGCAGGCGTCCTGTGTCAGCATAGTTCCACAGGCTCATGTTTGCTGGAGTATTTGCAACGTCATGGGTTGCATTGAGGTGGAACTTAAGTAGAGCAGGGCTCATCTTGTAGTTGTAAATAAGGTTGTTCCAACCTAATTCTAGCTGCATGGTGTTTTCCCATGTTAAGAATTGTCCTTGGACTCCCTTGTCTACCAGTGTCAACAGGATATCCTGCTCTGAGATGTGAGCTACCAGTTCTTTCAGTTTTTCCTTTTCACTGGCTACACTCCTCTTGGATCCCAAGCCCATCCTGCCTTGCACTGTTACTCCTACTAACTCTCTGAAGTAAAGATCTCTTTCTCTAGCACTCAGCTCATTGGTGTAACCCCACTGACTGCTCCCTTCTTGGCTCTTGGCCCTGTGCTCATAGACCTCCTTAACTTTAGGATCCTTGCTGCTCTTTAGAAAGTTACCTTTAGACACCTGAAGGAACTTGTATAAGTCCAACAGTCGTTTAAGGTTTAATCCAAAGCAATCCTTATTTCTATAAAGCACACTGACAGTAATTGTCTTTGTTACACCTAGCCATTTCTTCAGATACTTCGTACATATTGCTTCAAGATCTTTGACGAAACTAACCGGGAGATTGTAGATCATCAGGTCCCAGGAGAGCTTGCTGGTTAGGAGGTTGTTGTAAATCCAGGTTGAAGGCCCCCAACCGGGGTCGGCGGGGGCCTTCATTACCCCACTGATTGACTTGTTCTTGCTCCCAAAGTGAACATAATGTGATGCTGAGCTTGGTATAACCTAGTTATTAGTTTGAAACCTCACATGAGTCATGAGCAATTTAATGTGCATGTGCTAATTGGGTACTTGATAACAGAGCTGCTGACTCAAATCGTTAGCAAACAGTTGAGAACCGAGAACCTAATCGGTCGATCCCATGAGCTGACTAGATCCTGTCGCTGTTGACAATGTGGATCACATGATTCTCACGCAGCTCTTGAATGAGCCAGAGCCTTAAAATTTTCAGCAGTGCATTACATTTTAACAGTGAAATGTACTGTTGCAGCTCAATAAGCTCAGCTCTTTAATTCATCGAATTAGTGTCGATCTGGCAAGAAATGAGTGGGCCGAATGAACAGGTTCCTGATGTAGTTTTGTCCTAAAATTTGTTAAACACAAAATAGAGATTTAAAGTTTTTAAAAGGAGGCAGGAAATAAGAATGGTTTGGATTAAGAGAGGCAACTCAAATACACTTTATAATATTGGACGATATTAGAGTGCAGATAGATTCAACAATAAAATGTTCCACTTATCTTTTAGCAACTTTAAGAGACAAAACATGTATCTAAAATTAAGTGCAGTTGTTGGATAGTGCCTCATTTAAGTAAAAAGACACATATACTCTGCCCACAATATAATAATAAGGAACCATGATTGTTTCAATTATGTAACTGTATAGAATTACTATTATTATTAAGTGAAAATGATTTTAAAAAACCCCCCAAGGTGAACCAGTTAATAATAATAAGCCATTCGGTCAAATTTTCATGGTACTATTGTGTAATTTATTGTAATAATGTGGTAAAAATAGTTTAAGTTTGCCGTAAAATTAAGTGTAATGGACAACTTCAAAGTAATAGATAAAAGGAAATCCAGAAAAACTGCAAAATAACTTTTAAAATGTAAACTATTGAACTTGAGAAATTTTTAAAATAAAGCTCGATTATATTATTTTATAAGTATACCGCGATGCACTTCTGGGCCGCGCCGCACATCAAATAATGCCAATTTTCTTTTAGGTAATCTTATTTAATTAAAATTATTTTTATCGTATTTACAATTTTCCAAATAATTTACTATAGCCATAGGTCTTATATCGTGTAATATTTTACGGACAAAATGATTTCAAGGGCCGCGCCGGACTCCCATACCCACCGCTTATATGTTATAAGCTTTGGCAATTTAATTAATTAGTTCATGTTAACGGGTGATACTCGTAAACTATCTGTTCCATATATTGGACCGTCGACGAGTCCAACTCGACGCGCGTCCTGGTAGGTTGTAAACCTACAAAGTTCATGCCATGCACCTTTACAAACGCGCAAGCTGGAAAAACCATTTTGCCTTCTTGTTGTTATGTGTCTTAGCTACATGGGTTGAGGGTCCCGGGTCCCCCTTTTCTTTTTTTTTCTTTCTGATATCATGTCAAACTGTGTTTTTTGTTTTCTGTTTCTGTAATGCTTTAAATTTACTTTTAGGCTTTATAGGCTATCTTTCTCGTCGAATTAAATGAATTAGATTTTATAAACAATCTCAGATTTGCTAATTAATGTCCAGGTTTCTATTTCTCATTTCTGCCGCTATTTTTCAATTTTCAATTAGTAAAACAAAATTTTTATTTACCACAAAACAATCAATACATATTTAATATTATTATACATTTACAAATAAATCTAAATTTAAATTCAGCTATATTCACGATACACAGCCCGCCGCGCAGACAGCCACACATTGCTGAGAGATTCTCAGGTGCAGATGTAAGCGTCGCGAGCACGAGGTTTGTTATCTTACAATTACATGTCACGATATATTATTAATTATCAGAGAATTTTAGAAGCAAAATAATAATTGCATATTGGGAAAATTTTGGTCGTTAACGCAGTACAGGGCGTGGACACTGCAATGCTAATAACGGAAAATTTTGAGGCACGAGTTTCATTCAGCTACCCAATTTATATGTGACATGTACTTGTATTAAATTCAGATAAATGTCAGTATAACAATCGACGTCAACATTGTGCAACTGTAAACTGCAAAATGTTAACGTCGATTATCACTAAATCACATCTCGCAAGTTACTAATTCTTTGCACTATATATGTTACGTCACTATAGCATATGTCATTCATATTGTACGTTATATAAGATAAAAATAAACATTTTATAATTGTTTCAATGTTCAACACTGCTAAAAAACAAATACCTACTTGCCCATCGATTAAGCAGTCGCCAAAACAAGGCTCAAAGTTAATTTACCTTCACACCTCGTTTTGGAGACTGAAGGATGTCAATAAATAAATAATGGATAACATTAATACTGAATATGATGGATAATCAGTAATATCAATAAAATCCACAATCACTAATCATGTTTTCGATGGGCAAGCACTCGCAACTGGATGCTGAAACGAACGGCGCAAGTCTTGCACCGTTCATGCAGCATACGTCGCGAGATATCATGAGCTCCGCTAACTCTGCGATTCTAACGGATGAATTAGGCTACCCCGACAGAAACACAGGTAACAGGGGGTTGTGGAAGGACACGAACACTGTTCGTTAACTCGTACCCCGGGTACCCCATATATGGACACGTTCATTTGAGTTTGAGGATATTGGTAAACAAAAATAATAGCGTTTTTGACGATAGTGGCTTAATTTTGACATCTATTAACCTAGCACGTTCAGAAGTTCTGAACATTAGCCGCGTAACCCATACTCCCATATGCACTGCTCAGAAAGAAAATCTATTGTTGTTAGGCACTATAATGGTTCAAATGTCACATTTTGTGTGACTTATTTAACTGCAGTTGTCTAATTATCATTCCTTGGTCTGAAACATAGTAGATTAGGTCAATCTAACAATTATGATACAACATTGGTTAAAGGGCACGGATCGAACGGTTACAAGGCAATATTTAGGTAACTTTGTCACACTCAGAATACCATACCTCTATTCTACTGTGAGGTGTCCTCAAAACCCTTTTTACTCATTATTTGATGGTTGATCTACCAAGTACGGAGTACCAATCATAGCCCTAAAATATGTTGCTTTGAATAGTAAGCTAATACAGGCACAATGAGGTTAATTCTGTCACAATATATGGAATTTAAAATTTTGGGCGAATTATTTATATCTGATTTTGGTTTGAAAGGCGGGAAAACTTTACATGATGACAATGTAGTTGATGCAAGTTAAGATCAGTTGATGTTTACATTGTCACAAAAAATTATACGAAATCGTAACAATGATTATATAATGAAATAGTCTCTTATAATAAGTAATAACTCTTATAATAACTGATGTGACAAAGTAAACATGTCTTGCCCCTATTTTGAAGATCTATATATTCTATAACTCTATTAGAATTTAACATTCTTTCAGAAAAAATTGGTAGAATATTGTCCAGAACATCAGAGCTCAAGTTTAACAATTTTAGGTTAAATTTGTCAAAGTCACTAAAAATGTGACAAAATTAACTTTTCCTGCCCCAACAATTTCAAGATAGTGTGTAAAAATTAGCATAGGCTGCCTTATCACCTGCTTATTACCTAAATAAATCAATCCAAACTACAAAAAAATATATGTTAATGTGATGACGATTACCTAACTGTAATAATAACTGATGTGACAAAGTAAACATGTCTTGCCCCTATTTTGAAGATCTATATAGTTTTAAACTAATTACAACACTACAAATCTATTACATTTATTGAGTAATACGAATGTAATACGAATGTAACGTTAATGGAAAGGAACAAATCTCACATGTGAACTCTTCAATTTGCTTCAATTCAAATCAACAACTTAATTCAAATCATCAACTCAATATCATGGACGATTCAATGGAAACATTTTTTGGAAAACTATTGTCGGAATGTGATCAAAAATGCAAAAACTGTACTGCATTCAAATCTCATGTCAAGTTTCTCGAGCGGAAAGTGATCATCCTAGAAGACATTGTTCAAACTTCTCAGACTATAGCAGAGATTAATGGTACGTTGTTACATCAAAGTACCAATCAGTCAATAGATTATCGGGCTGTCCTGGATAGGTGTTCAGATGTTGCAGTTCAGACAGAATTTGAAAACGATCAGATTGAATATGACAGTGAATGCGAGGTGCCTGAATCTTTCATGCTAATCAATAGTGATGGCATCATTGAAGCACCAGATTCTATCATTTCCAACAACACAGAAAATCAAATCAGTGGGAGTACAGGATCTGTCAATCCATGGAGTGGCAAGTATTATGCTGAAATAGATGTAACACCCATATCTAGTGTGGCCTTAAGTGTAAATGATGAAAGCCCTGACATTATCATACCACCTGTTGAACTCATTGATCAGGCACCGTTTCAAAAATTCTCCTTAGACATCTTCCTGAGAGAATTGGATTTTAGCCACCAGTTTCAAAATAGGAAAACAGCTTACTTTGGGGACTTCCCATATGTGTATAATGGGGGAAGTCACGAGGCGAAGGAGATACCACATCAGTCCTATCTGGCTGCTATCTGTTCATATCTTGATGTGTTACTCCCGGATTATGTTTACAACAGTGCTCTCGTAAACTACTACAGCTGTACTGGGACAGAATGCATGCCTATCCATAGTGATAATGAAGAATGCATCGATGAAAACTCTTATATTGTTACAGTTTCTCTGGGTGCCTCTAGGACGATGCAGTTCACAGAAATTCAAACAGGAAAAGTGGTGTCTGCCCTAGATCTAAAGCATGGGGATGTTTGTATCATGTCTAAAAAATCCCAGCTTCATTACAGACATGAAATCTGTACTCAACCATCTTGTACAAACAAAAGGATCAGTATCACATTCAGACTGATCAAACCTGTAGCTGTTGTCCAAAGATTAACAAGTACACCAACCAACATGTGCAATGACAATTACCATGACCCATATGAAAACATCTCCAACTCCAGCGGCTATGTACCTTATCAAGAAGACGAGTTTATAGTTCATCCATCAAGGAAAACGAATGGTGCTTATCAGCACCGACCTCTAACCCCACCCTATACATCTCCACCACCCCATCTGCATCAATCAGGGCGGCATGTTAACAGACAACAATTGTTCGAAAAGGAGACACCCAACGATGTGAGCACAGTTTATATCAGCTACATACATGTTACATGGCGAGATCTCCATCCAAAAGGATTAGTCTGCGTCATCTGCGTCATTACTTTGTATTATACAACTTCGGCGGGTAATATTTCTCCATCCTTTTCGATCTGCAGCCAATCTTCTCATACAATCAATCGTGAGTCCATTACGATCCAATCTCTGCTCAGCATCTTCAATAAATACATCATTTAAGCTCTTCCTAGGCCTGCCTCTTGATCGTTTCCCATGCTTGGGTTTCCATTCAAGTAGATAGTTAGGTAACCGATCTTCAGGCATTCTACTGACATGTCCAAACCAACGTAGCCGTTTTGTTGCTATTATGTCAGTAAGAGCAGTTATTGAAGCCCTTCTTAAAACATCTTCATTTCTTACTCGATGGAACCACCTCACTCTCAGGATTCTGCGTAAGCAGTACTGATGGAAAGACTCTAATCTTCTTGTCTGCACTTGAGTCGTGTTCCATATCTCACTTCCATAGGTCAGAATGGTAAGAACAGCTGCGATGTAGATTCGCACTTTGTTGTTAATGCTTATGTTCTTATTCTTCCAAATGTTATTGAGTTGGTTAAAAGCTCCGGTTGCTTTTCCAATCCTGACACTTATTTCTTTATCGATCTTGCCATCCGATGTAATTTTGGCACCCAAATAAGTGAATTGAGTGACCTGCTTTGCAGAGTTTCCATCGACAGTAATATCTATGGTCCTATTCTCTGGGAGTGGGTGCTGCGACGTATCTTTCCCAATTACCATGATCTCTGTTTTCTTTGCGTTCATCTTTAAACCCCCAAGCCCACAGTATTTCGCAATATTGTCCGTTGTTTCTTGCAGTCCCTCGACAGTGTCATCCATGCCTGCTATGTCATCAGCATAGTCCAAATCAATGACACATTTTTCCGGTTGTCTGGAACTTTGTCTGTACTGAAGAGTAAAACCACGCGATATATTTTTAAACTTCTCGGCAAGTTCTAATCCCCAGTTAAGTACAAGGTTGAAAATGGGGGGCCCTTGCACATCACCTTGTCCAGTCCCCGAATCGACATCAAACCATCTTGTCAATTCCCCATTGACACGAACTGCACTTTCAGTTGCTCTAAAGAACGCTTTGAAAACATTGATGTATTTTGTTGGAAGACCATAATGTTCAAAAGCTTTCCAAATAAAGTCACGATTGATTGAATCAAAAGCAGCTTTAAAATCAATAAAGTTTATATACAAAGGGACGTTGAATTCTATACAATTGTGTATTATACAATTAAGGGAGTATAGCTGATCTATACAAGAACGGTTTCTCCTGAAACCACACTGATTTTCTCTAAGTAACTTTTCAAGCCCATTACTTAGTCTTTTTAACAACACGATTTGAAATAACTTCGATACTGTGGAGCGTAGAGTTATCCCTCTGTTGTTGTTGCAATATGTGAGGTCCCCTTTCTTTGGGATGATGGTGATGATTCCTTTCCTCCAATCACTAGGAATATCCTCACTTTTCCATACAGTTTCAAACAAATCTTTTAACCAAGGCAGAAGTCCAGGAGAACCGTACTTTAACTGCTCATTTGAAATTTCATCAATTCCAGCACTTTTGTAGTTCTTCAACTTCTTGATAGCTTCCTCAATTTCAAACAAGGACGGTGGCTCATCATCATTACTAAGATATTCAAAAGAAAGTACCTTTTCGTCCTCATCCAATAGAGAGAAATCCACCGCATCTGCTGCTGGCGTTAAGAGTTCTTCAAAATATTCGGCCCAGCGATGTGACTGAGCTTCGGGATCTGATATAAGTGTCCCATTCTTATCCCGCACTGCCGCAGATCTGTTTACTCTCTTGTTTGTAAGGGATTTTATTTTCTGCCAAACATCTCTTTGTTGACCCTGCTTGGCAGCCTCTTCCAATTCCTCAGCTACTCTAACAGCCCAGGCATTATCATCTCTTTTACAGTTCTGCCTAACAAGACCGTTAATCTGCGAGTACTTAGCACGATTCTCAGCAGTACTAGGTTTCTTTTTAATCTCACCTCGTTCTTTTAGGAGATTCTTAGTATCCTTTGAGAGATGTTCTGTTCTCTTTTTCCGGCCCCTTTCACCCAGAACTTCAAACGAGATATCAGTTATAATGTCTCTCAATTTCTTCCATTGTTCTTCTATCATATCAGCAGCAGCATGTTTAGGCATCTGAATGAAAAACTGTTGAGCTCTTCATCTCAGAAGGCCAAAGTATTCTTCTACCCAGGGGCCAACTCAATCCAAATGTCCCAAAGACTCTTTAGCGACAGTCAGTTCAAAGTTCTCAACAAAGAAAAGGTTAAAAAGGTTGTTTTACTAACTGGTACTAACTGTGTTGATCCAATTGACCTCAACACAATGAACTTCAACAGTGCCACCAATGACATGGAAGAATTTGTTCAAAAATTGTGGGCAGAATTTAATAGTGCAAAAATATATATCTTAAATATTCTGCCTAGAGCTGTCACTAGTAAGAACATCATAGTGCAGGGACTTAATCGATACTTAGAGAATATGTGTTATAAGCATGGGCTAATATACATTAACACAGAACATGAAAATAATCTCTTTACTTTAAATTATAATAGAAAGGACAAGTATTTTGGCAGGGGCCATGACAATGTGCACCTTAATAAGTTAGGAATTGCCAGGCTTGGTAAGCATCTCAAATATGTAACTCACTTGTGTTAAACTTCATTAAAATTCTATAATCCAAGGGTATCAACATGAATAATAACAGGATTACTGTTTTATCTGGTTTAAAATGTTAGATCAGCACAAATTTCTAATAACTTAACGTTTTTATATCTCTCAAGCTATATTTATCACAAACAGAAGTGAGTTACTATTTTATGCTGTTAAACTTTATGATTTAAACTGCAGTATGATTGCTGATCCGAAATCCAATTTAAATCATATGTATGACATGATTTGAAACTTAGTCTACTTGAGGAGACTGCATGTGGATTTGTTCCCCATTAGCTTTGGTTTAACCTTATTCGTACCTCAATAAACGATAATCTCTCTCTTGGTCTATGTAATATACAGGGTGGCCTGACTAATCTGGCAAAAACTTTCGAACTACAGGAGCTAATATTTCGCGAAAAGCTTGACATAATTGGAATTAATGAGACAAACCTTAAATCTGATATAGACACTAGTACACTTAACTTCCCCTTAAACTTTGATTTTATAAGGTGTGATAGACCTAACGATAGAGGAAGAGGAGGGTGTGGTATATTGATCAACCAAAATGTTAACCACAAATTACTCAATTTAGATATAACCTACTCTGATATTTCTAAAATCGAAGCTATATGGATACAACTCAAGGACGCCAATCTTTACATTTGCTGCTTCTACAGATCACAAAACTTTTGTCATCTAGATACTTTCCTTGATTATATGACTGAATGTATGATGAAACTTCAAGGTAAGAAAGTAATATGGATTGGCGATGTTAATGTTAACCAAAACTCTTTATCTGATCTAGACTATAAAAAGTTAGATATAACAATGAAGCTCTTTGGAATGATACAGACTGTTACAGGAGTAACAGTCTGTATTGCAAACTTAGATGGTAGAATAACGCAGAGCACAATAGATGTTGTAATGACTAACTGTTACTCTAATTTCATAGAGTGTAAAGTACTTGATGATAGAATAGGAGATCACCAAGCTCTTAAATGTGTTCTCGACTTTAAAGTAAATAAAGCTAGTAAGTTCCAGAAGGTCCTTATCAGAGACCACTCCTTAAACAATCTAAAAGCCTTAAGCTATTTTCTGGGATCCTGCAGTAACTACAGTAATATTCTAAGCTGTACTAATGTAGACCATGCGCTAGATGGACTTAATCATCACATCCAGGAATCGTATGATAATTACTGTCCACCTAAACAGATTAAATGTAATAGTAACTTTCTTTGTAATCCCTCTAAAGTACTGTTGGCAGAAATACGGAAGAAGAAGATGCTTTTCAGAAAGTATAAAAAGTGTTTAGGACAATTAAACAAATTCAAGTGTAAGTGTATTAATGGAATATGTAACTGCAGAAAAAGTGAACTACATAAGAAATGCTCTACTTCGTGGGATAACTATCGTCCCCAAAGAAACTATGTGACAAAATTATCCAAAGAAAACAGACGTACAAATATTGTTCAGGACCTTACTGTGAAAAGTGCAAAAAACGATTTGAAAGGTATTTGGAAAACTATCAAACATGCTTCAAACTTACCTGGAAAAATAAGTAGCTCTTCCCCAAGCAACTTAAATGTTAACGGAGTTAACCTGCATTTTGCCACAGTTGGTACAATATTACAAGAATCAATTAAGGAAAAGGATTCAGACGACTTTCTAGAATATATGCCGCCTCCACCAGAGTGTAAACTCTCTGTATTCGAAGAGGTGACTGTTGAACAAGTAAAAGAATATATACTCAGTATACCATCAGATAAATCTATCAACGATATCATGCCTATTAAAGTATATAAGTATATTATTCCCCAAATCATCGATCCAGTAGCTCATATTATAAACCTTAGTATGAAAAGTGGAACAATGCCGTTGGCATGTAAAATTGCATCAGTCACTCCAATTCTTAAAACTGGTGACCCTAATGATCCAAATAACTACCGGCCAATATCCATACTCCCCCTACTTGGAAAATGCATAGAATATTTTGTTAACCAACAGCTCACAGAGTATGTTGAAACAAATAAACTACTTACCAACAATCAGTATGGATTTAGAAAAGATCATTCCACCACTTTTCTAATGCTTAATCTATTTGATAAAATATTTACGTCTAAGGAATCACAGAAGAAACCTGCAATTGTATTCTTAGATATTAAAAAGGCCTTTGACACAGTAAGCCATAATATTTTATTGAAAAAACTTAAGTATTATGGAGTTGATGGCTTTGTCATAAAGTGGTTCAAAAGCTACCTTGGGGACAGAAAGCAGCACACCAAAATACGTGGTAATGTAAGCACATCACTCCCTGTTAAAACAGGTGTGCCACAGGGTAGCATATTAGGACCAATTCTATTTAGTTTATTCATAAATGATCTCAGTAGAAATTGCACACAATCTACTGTTTACTTATTTGCAGATGACAGTGCACTATATTTTGATAACATTTCCCGAAGCATATATGAAAATGTAATTAAGGATATGAAAATTGTGTATGAATGGCTTAGAATCAACAAGCTGAGACTAAATGCTGCAAAATCTTCATTCATTGTATTTGATAGATATCCTAATCTGGACACGTTGTCAATCCCTCTGGATTTGGAAAAAGAATGCCTTTTTATAGAAGAAACTAAATCTCAAAAATATTTAGGTCTCATGATAGACAATTTATTGAACTTTCAAGACCATATTGATTATGTGAAATCAAAAATTGCTAAAAGAATAGGGGCATTATACAGGTCGAAAAATCTTCTTCCACTGAAATATAGAAAAATGTTTGTAAATGCTCTTATGCTCCCCCAATTTGACTACCTGGATATAATATGGTGTAGGGCTGCCAAAACCAGACTTAATTCTCTTGATATATTATACAAGAAAGTAGCAAAAATTGCACTGGATGTTCATTGGCAGGAACCATCAGTAAATGTATATCGAAATATGAAGTGTTTACCCTTACACTTAAGACGACAACTCCGTCTTAACGTATATATCAACGTATATGTATAAAATTCTTAATGAGGCTGCACCATCATCATTCACCGGTAAATTTTCTTATGTATCCGGAGGATCACGTGATGCTGAGAGGTGCAACCTTTATATTCACAAATCCAGAACACACAAAACCTTTACATATTTAGGTGCAAAATGTTGGAATACAATTCCAGAGAACATAAGGACTATAGAATGTAGTGTAAATTTCTCACAATGTATGAAATCTAAATTTATGTCAGATGTAATTCAAGGAGTCTCATCCTATGAAATAAACAATAGTTTCGACTATTTCTACACTCTAGCTATGTGACAACTGAAACAATTTTTAAGGTGCTGGAGTTTTGTCGGGTGGAAAGGCCCCCTGCGTTATATGACCTATTTTCAGAAGTATAGAACTTTAAACATCTCCTTTATTCGTTCCCATTTGTTATCATTGCCATTCTAATGTTGTTCTATACTTCTCTGTGTATAACTGTAAATAATATTACTTACGAAATTCCAAAGTGGGCATCAATGTAATTTTCAACATTAATTGTTACCTTCATGCCCACAGTTCACTGTTAAATCATATCTTATTTTACCACTCATTAATTTATTACTTATTTTGTTTTACAATTTACATGCTATATCCTTATGTCCCTAGAAGGGTGTTCTGCTAACAGTTTTTGACTGACTTGAATGTCCTGCACAGCAGATTGAAGCTTCTTAAATTATTTTTTATTCTTATTGTATTGCTGTGTAAATTTGATTCTAATTCTAATTCTAATTCTAATACCTCTATTAGAATACTATGTAATTTTATCATCAAAAAAATGTCGATAAACTAACTAGTTATTTTGCCAGCAAGGAGCTGACAGAGTTATAATAATTTTTTTGTGACGAAATTACCCTATTTTTGACCATGTTGTGGTAGTTTAATTGTGACACTGTTAACATATTACCACACGTTAATGATTTATGTGACTGGTGCATGGTACTAGCAGTGTTGTTGAATAGGCATGGATCAGATCATTTTCCAGTCTATTGTGACTTCTCTTTGGAATTTGAAAAGAAATATTTTAAAGATATCACTTACAGAAATTTGAAGACTGTGGATGATGACCAATTTACCAGTGATCTCTTCGATATAGTAAACTTGATTGATCTTGGGAAAATTGGAACTACTGATATGAGTGCATCTGTTGCCAACTTGAACGACTTGTGTGCTGAACTCCTAGATGAGCATGCTCCAATAGTCTCCAAGAAGGTATCTGTTATTGATTCTGCACCTTGGTTTGATAATGAATACAGGGACTACAGAAAGCTGAGAAGAAAAGCCGAGGCAAAAACTCGTAAACCAACAGCAACGCTTGAAGATAAAATCATGTTTAGAGACATCAGCTCAGAATGTTCTAAAATGGCTGATCTGAAGAAGAAGGAGTACTTTAAGAATATGGTAGAAAACTCTAAAGGCAACCCAAGAACTTTGTGGCAGCTGGTCAATAGAAATTTAGACCGTAAACAATCTAATCCTCTGCCAGATTACACAGATGATCTTCCAAAGCTAGCAGCAGACTTTAACGCCTACTTTACATCTAAGATTGATAACATTAGGAAAGATATGGATCATGATCGGTTTACTCTTCCATCAGACTCTTCTGCTGAAGCTCCCGAATCCTACCACTGGTCTACCTTTGAACCTGTCACATTAGATGAGCTAAAGGAAATCATTGACGAGTTTGGTATCAAATGTTCACCTTCTGACATCTTACCTACTACACTGCTTAAAGAGAACATCAGCATTCTGCTACCATTACTTCTACAGATTGTTAATGCATCCTTATCTCAAGGTTCAATGGACGGAGTCAAACTTGCTGATATTGTTCCCCTCCTGAAAAGTAACTCTCTTGATCCTAATGTCTTGAAAAACTTTCGCCCTGTCTCAAACCTCACTTTCCTTGGGAAGCTAATCGAGAGAGTGGTGTTAAAGCGCCTAAACGATCACTTAGATAAGCATAATCTCCACTGCCCAGAACAGTCTGCATACAAGAAGACCTTCAGCACAGAAACATTATTGATCAGAATATGGAATGATCTTCTAGTTGCATCAGATGAAAAGAGTGCTACAGTTGTCATGATGCTTGACCTATCGGCGGCGTTTGATACTGTAGACCATGATGTCTTACTGAACATTCTCATGAAGGAGATAGGACTAAGGGGCACTGTGTTAAAATGGTTTACTAGCTTTCTAACAGGTCGTGCTCAGAGAATTCGACTTGGTTCTACTCTCTCTGAAGAAATAGTTATTAAGTTTGGTGTTCCTCAGGGCTCAGTTCTGGGACCTGTTCTGTTTAACCTTTATATCAGATCCATCTATAGATTTGTACAAGGAATGGACTTCACAATTTATGGGTATGCAGATGACCACCAGATCTTAAAGAGATTTAAACCCATCAACCAGTACGAAACATTACTCTCTAAGCTCAGGGGATGCTTTGCATCTATTAGAGCGTGGATGAAAAAATACTTTCTAGCAATGAATGACAGTAAAACACAGATAATGGTTTTTGGTCCTATGTCCGTCCTACGAGAGATCAATATAAAGGGAGTGAATTTTGGGAGTGACACAACTATTCGATTTGTGAGCACAGTTAAGAATCTTGGGATACATATGGACTCTGGGCTTACTATGAGCAACCATGTTGTTGAGTTGAAGAAGAAATGTTTCCTAACACTACGCAACCTCACTAAGATAAGGTTTCTGCTGACTACAAAACAGCTTAAGACAATTGTTAATAGCCTCGTTGTTTCTTGTTTGGACTACTGTAACGCCATGTTTTACGGCATCTCCAAGTACCTCATACATCAACTACAGCTTATTCAAAATGCCTGTGCAAAAGCAGTAACTGGAAAATATAAATTTGATCACCTAGGCGACGATCTTGATAAATTGCACTGGCTTAATATACCTAAAAGAGTGATTTTTAAAATATGTCTCCTATCTTTTAAGGCTATTAATGGAATAGCGCCACTGTACCTTCAAGATATGTTTAAGTATGCTCACCATGGACACACTGTTAGGCTCATAGTCCCTTATCGTTCAACCAAGGGTTTTGGTGATCGTAGTTTTAGTGTGGTTGGTCCACGAGTTTTTAATGCACTACCAGACTCAGTCAAACAATGTTATTCTGTTGAGGCGTTTAAGTCCGCACTGAAGACTTATTTGTTTACTTTATCTGACACTGAGGTAGCAAAAATGTTTTATTAATAATTTTAACCCTCTCTTTGACTTATCTAAATTATATTAGCTTTTTGGAAGTTTTATGAACGAATTTATACATAGAACTTTATTTTGCTTTTGATATATAGTTTTAAAAGTATTTTTGTTAACTAGTTGTAGTGACACTGCTGAGTAAAAGTGTACGCTTAATAGTGGTGTTTTTAAATTTCAATTTTAATTAATTAATTGTTTGATCCATATTACGTAATACAAAGGGTTTAAGCTGGTATATCATTATTTGTTCAATTTCACACATGTTCAGATATCATCAAGATTATGTGACAAAGTAAACTTGTCTGTGCCTTCTGTGTTTTAATTCCTTGCGACTATATGATATAATAACAATTCCTAGCACTTCCAGGCCATTAACTAAACCTACACTACTCAGCATTGCTTATCAGGGTTCCCTAAACATTGTTCACATATTTTCTTAAATGTGTGACAGAGTAAACCTGAGTGCACCATCTAACGAAAAAGTCGTCAAATATGTAGGTAATGGTCATATGTACACATCCAATCAACTGGACACTCAAAATTTTGGTCAAAAACGGCAGCAAGGGGTCCATATTTACTCTGTCACATGTTTATAGTGTGACAATGTAACCATTTCCGTGCCGGCCGTATTTAAGCGATATCTTATCACCTGATTAAGATATCGTTATGTGACAAAGTTAGCCTAGAGGATGAGACGATTATCCTAACCATCAAGGGTTTGTGTAATTTCATAGTGTGACAAAGTCAACTACACTGTGCCTTTTAATAGGGTCACTTATATTTACCAATATCCTCAAACTCAAATGAACGTGTCCATATAGATCTATGTCCCGCCGGAGAGAGCCCACCACCAGTCATATCGAAAGCAGCTTTTAATTCTGCATTATAAATATCGCGTCGTCATAATAAATAATATACATTACCACTACACACTTGTCACTACACACTTTTATGCACAGTACAACTAAAATATTAACAAGAGACAGAAGAGTTTTACATCGGCTCAGCACCGCAAGGACGTTGGCTATACACGTGGTTCATAAGTTAGTTTGATTTGGGTACGGTTCGACCGGGAAAGTGGTCGGGATTAGTTCTCATAATGAGTGATCACTGTCGTCAGATATATTAGAGCGGGAACTCCCCCAGGTTCCGGACGAAACGCGCACAGTATTTAGAGTATCAGCGCGCAATGCTGTGCGCGCGCGTTCCCATATTGTTTTATCATTCGGCGATCGCGTTCAACGTGACTGGTGAGGAAGTGCTATGTTGTTTACCTAAATTCAAGCATGGTATCTACAGATAAGATTATCAGTCAGTAACTGGGAATAACAGGCAAGTATCACTTCTCACTCAGAATTCAGTGAAATTTTTGTCACACCAATCAGTTCCATACCTGTTTTAAGCTCTTAGAAGTGACTGTTTAAGCAAATTCTTGACAGAGCTGCAAGGGGAGGTGAAATTCATCGGCCCAACTTTACGAAATTCGTTCCACAGCCATGCAGATTTGTACATAAATTGATTAGTTGGAGAGGGCGTGATTAACAAATTATCTTTCCTATTAGTGAAACAAATTTTAGTGAAACAAATTTAAAATTTTATCCTTTATTTTACAATCATGATACAATAATATTTATAAGCCTCCGTTTTGAAAGTTTTAAATTTAAATACATTCACATTTCTATTTAAAATTTAATTTTATGTACAAGTCAATAACTGGCCGCCAAAGCCGCGCATTCTTGAAAACAGGATTAACTTGATTATAGTTATACGACTATGTAAATTTAAAACTATCCGTGGTTTTTTAAAAAAATAAATAAGTTATAATTTTACCTAAGTCCAAAGCCAGCTTTGAAAAATTTACTATTAAATCTAATCATAATATATCGTCAACTTTAAATATTTACAATGCAACACTTCATTAATCTGTAAACACGCGTACTCCAGCCCCTAAACGCATAAATTGTTATGAAGCGCGGCTCAAGCCGCGCACGCACGTATTATTTTATACTGTTTGCTTTCTAATAAATATCGTGCCAATGTGTACGTCTAAATTGTAAACGTTCATGTTTTGTGTAAAGTGAATCCAATTGGGACTAGTGACAAGGATAAGGACCCAAGTGCCTGTACGGCTTTTTCGGACCACTACTCTTGAAATCACTCTACAACATCGAACATTTATATCTTCTACGTCATTTGGCAATTATTGTCATTAATCTAACTTTCTAATTAATTGCCGAGGGGGAAGAGTAAACGCTTCACATTAAAATTCAATATACAAAATTCAAAACCATCAATACGGTATTAAATATTATGGACAAATCTATAGATCTATTTCGTAGTCATATATTCACATGATTTGCTTTATATTATCTTAATACTGTAATGAAGTACAGTAGGACTTGTGCTTCGAGAAAGAAAGGTTGCGGTCAAATTATTAACAAAAGTAAACAAAAGTCCATCAGGGACTCCGTGGAGTCGAAAAAGGTACACGGCCGCTGTCTGGTGCTGCTAGGCATTTATTGATCAAGATGTTTTATTGTATTGATTTATAATGATTCTATTGTTCGTGACTAATCAAGTTCTATAAGTGGAGGTATAAAGTGCTGCTTAAGATACTTCGTCATATCATGTCCAGTATAATGATTAAAATAGTATACAATGCAGTTTTAGTAGTTGACCCATACAGTTAAGTCCGTCATAACTCACAATCGTTAAGTCGTCGGTCAATTGTCAAAGTCGTTGTGTGTTTATTCGTTGAGATAGCAGTAAGATAAGATGTTACGCGCGCGCGCGTTTAATCCCGTCGACGTGAGATGTGACAATGAAAACGCCATAGAATTATTATTTTCGCGCGTTACGTAGAGTTTACCAGTGTGTAATACTAGTTAACACTGGGTGTACACTGAGTGTAAGTGTAAGTTTCATATACAAGCCGTTGAATATTTCCAATTTTGAGTGTATCGTGAGCATGTTTTACAGTGCGATTGCTCGGTACTAGTGTGTTTGTGTATATATATATATATATATATCATTTGTGGAGTATGGTGTAAGTAATGTTTTTGGTTGGAGTGCAGTGGTTGTATGTATGAGAAAAGATATATGGTCATTTTAGTAACTCACATAAATCAGAACTTGAGCTCATTTGTGGCAAAATTAAGCTCACACCAATCAAGTGTATCATGCTTGAATTGCAATTCTCGTAAGGCAATTTTCAATATATTCTTAAACCCGTTTGTCGGAGTATTAAAACTTATCTTACTTGATGTTTGTCGACAGCTGTTCCACATGTAGGATGATTGGTAGATGAATTGTGAGGATGGTTGTGATGTAATGAAATAATCCTCTCGTCGTGGTGACCTGTTAAATGATGAGTACAGTGATAATGGTTCCTCTAACTTATTAATTTTGAATAGTTCTAAGAGACAAGTGTACTTGTACAGATTGTGGACCGTCAACAACCTGTGGGTTTTAAACAAGGGCTTGGAGTGTTCTTTTTGGTAAAAGTCCACCCCCAGTCTTTGCTTATCAACAGGTCGTGTTCGGGCACACGTTTTAAACTTCTCTAGGTAAGCTTCTCTATCCCCAAACAGAATTCTTATACACTTTTTCTGTGTTTTAAAGATAGGTCAAGTCGGTTATTGCTAATACCACCCCACACAGATATTCCAAATCCTAAATGTGATTCAAATAGAGTATGATATAAATCCTTATAATACTGCTTTGGGACAATGTGTCGTATTCTGCACAGCTTTCCTACTTCGCATTTAAGTTTTGAGTTAAGTGACTGCGTATGTGATTTCCAGTTAAGTTGGTCGTCAATAATAACGCCTAGAAATTTAGCTTCTTGAACTCTTTTAATAACTACATTATTTAAAGTTAGTATGTTCTCGTCATTTTCTATTTCCTCTTCGGCCCGTGAGGGTTTAAAATGAATAAAACAACATTTCTTAATGTTAATATGTAATAAGTTTAGTTTCATATACTTGTACACAAATGATAGAACTTCATTTCCTTTTTCGTATAGTCTTTTGACACATGTGTCTTCTATAAATATGTTAGTGTCGTCGGCAAATAGTATAAACTTTCCTATAATTGATGAGTTACGGATGTCATTAATATAAATAATAAAAAGTAAGGGACCAAGACAGCTCCCCTGCGGCACTCCATAGACTACTGGAAGTTTCTCGGAGTCTTCACCTAATACTGAGACATACTGGTATCTGTTCGACAGGTAACTTGCTATAAGGTTATTTGCATTTCCACGGATTCCATAATTTTCTAACTTATGCAGTAACTTTTCATGTGATATTGTATCAAAGGCTTTGCTAAGATCAATAAATATTCCAAGAACGTGTTGTTTTTTCTTGAGGCAAGATTCTACGTGGTTCACTGAGTAATTTAGGGCATAACTGGTCGAGTGATTTTTACGGAATCCGTACTGGTTTTCATATAAGGAGTTCTGTGAATGAAAGAAGCTGTATAATCTATTGAATATAATCTTTTCAAATATTTTACCAAACACAGCTAGCGTTGATACAGGTCTATAGTTTTCAAGGAGTTCCTGGTTATCTTTCTTGTAAATGGGACTAATCCTTCCAACTTTAAGGTCATCTGGAAATATGCCATCCTTCATACATTCGTTATACAGTACAGTGAGTAGAGGAGTAACTATTTTAGAGGACTGCTTAATTACATGAATCGGTATGTCACTTGCCTTGCCATTTTTAAGTTCAGATATGATTTTGCTAACCTCGTCTGTTGTGCAGTCATGCATGTAAATGCTGGAAGTGTTTGAAAGCGGTAGATAATCATAGAAACTAGGCATACTGTTTATGTTAATTTGTCCAAGATCATTGTAAGCGGTATTTAGGTCAGAAGCTAATGATGCAAAATATTTATTGAATTCGTTTGCTATGATCCTTCTATTTGTTATCTTAACGTTGTCTATGGTGAACAGCGGCTTTATTTCACGCCGCTGTTTACCTCTTATACGATTTATTAGTTCCCAGGTCCTTTTACTATCACCGCTATTTTCAGCAAATTTACCAGAGAAGTATTCTGTTTTCACAGTTTGACGTGTTTTCTTTAGGACTTTTCTGTATTCTTTGTAGATAAGGTAGCGACTACGTTTTAGTGAGCATTCAGGGCACTGGCAAATGCCGCCCTTGTTATCCGTTTCCCCGAATTTACATTTTCTATTTCTTATTTGATAAGCCGAATAGGTAGTATAACGAAATTGGTACTCGTGACTTAATGATCTTAAACAATTCCATTAAACAACGGTATCTGTATAGGTTCTCTATAGCAAGTAGTTCGTGTTTTGTGAATAGAGGTTTGGCGGACTCTTTAACATAGAATTCAGATCCTAGACGTTGAGAATTAATTGGTCTTGCTCTAGCACATGTCTTGAACTTGTCTACATAGGCTTCAAAGTCTCCAAAGAGAATCCTGATACACTTCTTTTGAGTAATAAATAGCGGTTTCAACTGATTATTGGGAATACCTCCCCAGACAGAAATAGCATAACCTAGGTGTGATTCAAAGAGAGAATGATATATTTGCTTATATAGTGATTCTGGCAAGCATTTCTTAATACGGTAGATACGTCCACAAGCACTACTTAGTTTCTTATTGAGAGATAATATGTGTGGTTTCCAGCTCAGTTTATCATCAATGATTACTCCAAGAAATTTTGTCTGACTTACACGTTTAATTATTTTGTTATTTATGGACAAGTTTTGGCTATCTATATCTGCATTTAATTCGCTATTATCACGTTTAGAGGGAGAAAAGTACATATAACAACACTTCTTTACATTAATGTGCAGTAGGTTAACTCCCATATACTTGTTTACGGCCTGTAGTACTTCATTAGCCAATTCGTATGCTTTATTTTTCGAATCGGCAGCGACAAATATATTAGTATCGTCTGCAAATAAGACAAATTTACCCTTATTAGTTATATTGCAAATATCATTGATATACAGTAGGAAAAGTAGAGGTCCTAATACACTACCCTGAGGGACTCCAAATTCGACCGGTAATTCATCAGATTTGGTATCTAGAACATTTACAAATTGTTTCCTATTAGACAAGTAACTAGAGATAAGATTCAGAGCATTCCCTCTTATACCGTAGTTTTTTAATTTAGTAGTTAGTTTACAGTGATCTAGAGTGTCAAAGGCTTTTGAGAGATCGATGAAGACCCCTAGGACATGTTGCTTTTTACTAATTAACGATTCTATATGTTCTACAGAGTAGTTCAGTGCATGGCTGGTGGAGTGTCCTTTCCTAAAGCCGAACTGATTTGATTTGAAACTTTTACAAAATAGCAAATATACAAATGTACAGCAAATCGAACAACATATAAATTGGGCCGAAATGTATAAATGCTATAAAGCGTGGGTCAGTGAAACAAGTACAGAGAACAACTTTTAAAACAGGAGTTTTATGGCCGCCCAAAGTCTCAATAACATCACCTCCACCTAGTAATAAAATTATGAAATGTGAAAAGTGTGAAACAATCAAATAATAAAGTATTTAAATTATATAATTGTCTCTCAAATACAGATAACATCCGAAAACTCATCACTCCTACATATACTGATAAGTGTCCGAGAGACATAAATAACTCATGATGGCTTTTTATCACGGCTAAATACCTTCCCGTACCGGATATAGTGGTCGAGATGAGTCTGTTCAGCCCTCTTCTTCTTCAGGTCAGTTACCAGATGCTTCCTTGTTGCTCGTTCTTCGCAGGATCTGTCTGGACATATCCATACATCTTTGTGCGACTCAACTAGCCTCAGTCTCCCTGTTTTCATCAGAATCTGATGAACTGCTGTGGAGCTTGGGACGGTGATCTTGACTGGTCGGATAGCCGTACTACCTGGTCTCTTCCAGCCGATTCTAGTCGCTTCGAAGTGAGGTTTCTCCCCGATCTCCTCCAATACTGCGGTAACTAGCGCTGGAAAGCTGTTCTTCCTCCTCTTCTTTTAGCCCAAACACAATCAGGTTCTTGCTCCTGTCCTCCTCTGCAGCCACACTCTTCATCACCTTCTTCAGGATATTACTGTTACAGACCGTACCACTTGCACTGTTCTGTTGAACAGCTGCACTATAGTTCTGAATCCCTGACTCCACCGTTGTTTGTACTGTCTCCTCAACAGACGTCTTAAGCAACTGAAGTTGTTCATCCTTCTGCACAAGCAGTTGGCCCTGCAGTCTGATCACCTTCTCTTTGTCTGCTAGTGCTTCCGTCTTGAAGCACTCGATGATCTCCTTCAAGAGATACAACTGACTATTCTGCCGACGAACAAGGTCTATTGCATTCACAAGCCAGCCTGACAGAGTCTGTTTATCCTTAGTCTTGATCTTTTCACGACTTTCGTAATCAATGTCACTGTAGTCCATGTGCAGGTCTTTTCCTAACTGACTGGACCACCTTGCAACACAGCCTTCCACATCTTCCTGTTCATCATAATTGAACTCCTTGATTAACTCCTGGGATCGGGTCAAACTTGGGTCATCCGCCATAGTGTACTTGTATAGTAATGTACAAGTACACACGCAAAGGTAAACTACGCTGTAGCAGCAAACTGAACTTATCGCAAATTTACAAAAGATAAGAGAGAGAGAACTGGTTTTCATGTATTATCCCCTTGGAAGTAAGGAAACTATAGAGCCTCTTATAAATTAACTTTTCTAGAATTTTCCCGAATACAGGTAGAGTTGATACTGGTCTATAGTTTTCTAATAGCTGTTCATCTTCTTTTTTGTAAATGGGGCTGATTCTCCCAGTCTTCAATTCATCGGGGAAGTGGCCTTCTTGCATGCATTTGTTAAAGTATCTAGCTAAGTACGGTGCAACTTAATTTGGCATGACTTCTTGATCACATGAATAGGTATGTCACTGGATTTCCCGTTTTTTAGTTCGCTTATGGTCTCTTTAATCTCAGTACAGTCAGAATCCCAAAGATAAATACTGGACGTAATTGATGTTGGCAGGTAGTCAGTAAATGAAGGCAGCGAATTTATTCTCAAATAGTCACCAGAGTATGCTTCGTTCAGGTTAGCTGCAATAGAGGCAAAGTATTTATTGAACTCATTTGCAATTATACGACGATTAATCACACGTTCATTATTTATCACGAAGTTCGGCTTGATCTCACGTCTTTTCTTACCACGTAGTTCGTTGATTATCTGCCAGGTTTTCTTGCTATCTCCAGCGCATTCTGTAATCTTAACACCATGATACTTACGTTTTGCAGAATTGATAAGGTGGTTTAATAACTTCCGGTGTGCCTTAAATTCTTCATGACGTGTTACCTTATTTGTACAATTATAACAAAGAGTAAGACAGTCTGCATGGCTAGGTGAAGAGTTGCTGAGGCATTTCTTCTTAACTGCCTTTTTCCATAGGTCATAAAGCTCATGTTTTCTATTTATAGAGGCAATTAGGCCAGATGTAATCCATGGGTTGTTTTTAGCAGTACGTTTAGAACACTTAGGCTGGTCTAGTTTACATGCGTTGGTCTAGTTGATGATTGAATAGAGTGAAAAAAGTACTGAAATCTTCTGGTGGATCACTTGTTAATTCATTGTCTAGTACTTCGACAAATTTGTTCACATTAGTTGCACAGTAGTCATAGTACTGGAAGTGCTTTTGTTCATGATCCTCAGCACTGACTAGGGGTGAGTTGAATATGTTAAATACAGCATGATGGTGACTGATGCAGGTACTAATCGTTCCAGAGCAGATAGAGTTTCGATGTTGGTGGTGAGTATGTTGTCAATGCATGATTGGTTACATCCTGGTTTATGATGCGTAGACGTAGAAATAAGTGGTGATAAACATAGGCCTAGAATAAGGTTTTCAAAGTCTTGAAACGAGTTTACTGTTTTCATCATGGAGATTAATGTTGAAGTCTCCTAGTATGTAAACATTCTTTTTTGAGCATGATTCAATAATTTTCTAAGTTCATTTAGTGCCTCTGAGGCGTTCCCACTAGGAGGACGGTACAGAACTCCTACATGTAGAGGTTCATCATGTTGAATGGTAATAAATAGGGTTTCAAGATTTTTGGTTACCCATGATAATTTTTCGTTTACAACTCTATTAAGTTTGTCCTTTAAGTACAATGCTACTCCACTTCCCTTCGCTTTATTGATATGTTTATCTTGGTAGAAACAATTGTATCCCTCTAGATGGTAAACAGTGCTTTCCTCTATTCCAATATTGGTTTCAGCAAGTCCGATAATTTTAAATTTTTCGGCTATTAGGTCTAGTTCCATGCTAAAGGCATCAAAATTTGTTTTATTGCCATCTATGTTCTGGAAAATCATGGAGCAGTTGCTTGCAAAACACGGTTTGATATGTGTGTTAAAGTTTATTTTAATATACATATTTAATTAATATGTGATAGAGCCATACTGAGGACAAACAAGAAAAAAACTAATTTTGTGTTCCTGAGATAACACAGGTTAAATTTTGAGGTTTACCTGTAAAACTAGAACTACAAACAGCCCTAACTTTTTTGACCTTTCGATTCCTTAGTGGAGAAAATCAGCCTCTCCCTGATTTTGATTCTTTATGGTTCCTTGGACAATCATTTAAAAATATTGTGTAGCGATTTATGAGGTTAACCATTTCAAAATGTGTAATTTAGCTTGAGATCATCACAAGTATTCTTTAAAATATGTTAATAAATTAAATTATTTACTATGTAAAATATACACAATCAACCTAGTTCAGGTTAATGAACTTCCTCTTTGCTTCCTCTTTGCTAAATAGTGATGAAATCACAGATAATCATTATGTCTACTTTTGTCCTCCAAATAATTATCTCCTTCAATTCTACTTATCACCTCATCAGACACATTCCAGTGATGATGATTACAATATATTCCATTTTAAAAACAGTCCTAAATATTCTAGACTTGTCTTACTATAATTAACACTAGAAGATTTGTTAACATCCACTGGTAGGAATATACCAATAAGGTATAACTCTCTCAGATATAAAAAGCTTTACGAAGATTCCTTAATTTAGAGCTTTTAATATTGCACTTTATCTTTGAAACAATATTCATACCTGATCTGCTGATATGTGTGAAGAATATTCAAACAATATACACATAATATAGCAATGGCCAATTGGCTGACTATAAGGTCATGGCCTGAACAAACAATTTTTTTAAATAGTCAAGTGATGCTAAAGCAGAGCACAAATGTGTAATAAGTTAATAGATTAAAAAACTGATTCATGTGATGCATTACGCAGAGCACAGATAGAAATACTGATTCAATGATTAAAATTATAGCTGTGAGTGTCAATAAATTACTGTGTCATAAGAAAGGAACGATGTACACGTGATATGAGATACCAATATCTCAATATCAAAAGGATAGTGTCTAGAAACATTCATAGTCCATGGTGGCAGGTATCAAGTTAAACGAAGTTACACTGACTGGCAATGTATACGATTGCCGTCTCCCTCTCTCACCCCTGACCGCTATCAGGGTGCTCCTGAGGATTGAGAATCTAATCCTGGTGCGCATGTAACACATAATAGCCGCATAGTCTTCTCCTCTCTTCTGGGATAGTTTTCAGCGAGTCTCTTGTGGTATCTTGTGGCTTGTGGACCCCATCCGCCATTTGTTGAGTATATAAGTGGGGTAAAGGCCTTTTTCCACCTGGATGATTCTGTTGTTGTACTTTTTCATTTTCCTCATTTCATGAGCTTTATAGATCTGTTCCATATCTTTTTTGTCATATGTGGGTGAGTTGGGGTGGGTAACACAGACATCAAAGAATGTTCGTTCAAATGTGCTACAGAGACCTCGTGAGGATACATCAGGTGCAGCTCTATCAGCATTGGTACCAACAATTTCTTCATTATCAAGGGGTATCAATGCTGGCTCAGTCACTACATCTCTGCATACTTCACGCTGCAGCTCTGCATTTAGATCGCGGATGTTGTTGTGTCTCATAGAAACATAGCCACCTTTCTTGCATATAAGTGTGTGATTCACATTATTTCTCTCTCCACAAGCACAGTGAAATGGGGTGTACGTGTTAGGGATCTCCCAACCATAACGCAAGTACAGAGCATCACGGAACTCAATCTTGTTCAGGGAGTAGCCAAATCTCTTCAATGGAAGTGCAGTAAGCCAACATCCTGAACCTTCCTCTTTGATGAACTGGAGAGATCTCTTTAGGTTGGGATCTCTTACACTGTCCTCTATTGATTTGCTAACCGTAAATAAGTGTTTCTCCTTGATTGCCTTGAGACTTTTTATAGTGTCATTTTGAATTGACATGTTGTAATGTTCAAGGGTGTTTTGCTGGTTGATAATCAGGTCTGTGAGGTCTTTTGTGATGGTGACTGAGGATGTGTAATTTAGTGTAAATTTCTGAAATGGTTAACCTTACAATTCGTAATTCGAGTACCTAGTCAAGGAACGAAAATAGCTACATCAGATTTTTAGATAAAGGTCAGATTTTGATCCTTTTTTTCATGTTCGTTTCTAGCAAATCTATTACATAATTCGGGCAACATTCGAGATAATATTCTTTTCTGTGCTTCACTGTGTCTGCCAACAAAATTGTAGTGTATGTCAGAAAAGGAAACTCTATCCTGAGTCACCAACAGAAGTTTTAACAAGAATTGAAGGTACCAGTTATGTCAGTAATAAGGAAAAACACAATGATTATCTTTGGTTTCATCCTTATGTAGCAAAGAAACTTTTAATAAAATCTTTACTCCACTGGGAAGTATGAATAAATTAAAATTTTTAAAATTTTTCTATTGTTGTTGTTATTCATGATTAATATTTGATAAGTTATTACTTTTAAATTTGATGAAGAAATAGTAACTGTATATTTTTCCATGTAGTGCGATGATACTTTGTAGACATAAGTGATGATGTTTTGTCATAAAGTAAGTACACCCTTTGTATTTTGTCTCAAGTACTAGAGCATCTTTTTCCACTCTGTTTGCACATCTTTTTCCACTCTGTTTATTTCTCTACTCGTATATTGCACAGATTTTCATAAATATCTTTTATCATCAGTTACTGTTCTGCAGTAAACTTTTTCAATCATTTTTATTGTATATTGGAGTATTCAGATTGTTTGTATATTTGTAGTTGTATAGAATTTTCATAGTAGAAATTTTAATATTTTAGAGATTTTCATCTTTTTTATCTTGAATATTATTTTGATAGGCTGATGAGTTTCACACTGAAATCTCTTGTGGTCATCATCCATTTTTCAAGTCCTCTGTTAGAAAACCTGCTAACCTTTCTTTGATATGTTCTTGTTAGGTGCATCTGCCTTATTTAGTCAGGATTTAATTTGCAGTTATAAACTTCTGTTTTCCTAATAGTTTCACCCCTGTCCAAGGCGAGATGCACAATCCCCACTGTCAATTAGGTATCATTTACAGCTGAGCATATAAGGGTTGAATTTAAATTATTTTACCTTTTGGTGCTGCATAAAAATAACATTAATTTATTATTGTTATTATTATAATGTGTGAAATCTGAGAAAGTTGTGTTTACCACCCCCCCTCTGGCCCTCAACCTTTTTGTGTTGTGATCCACAAGAATATTCTGGTAACTAATTGCAATATTTTTAGCAGGAGTAAAGCTGTCAAGCATGACAGAATCTGTGAAGTTCACATTCAAACGAAGATCAGAGAAACCCAAACTATTAAAGACTAAACAGAAAGATGAATCTGAGGAAACAGAGTATATATCAAGTAGTGCTGCATTATCTACCCACGTTAGTAAAAAGAAGAAAGAAAAGCTTGTTATTCATGGCTCTAAGAACTTGTGGCAACCTGGAAATGTTCAAGTAGATGACATAACAAAAGAGGCAATTAACCAAATACTTAGTGATCCAAATAGTGTAGCAGAAAAAGAGAAGAAACAAATAGAAGGATCAGCAAATGCAAATGACAAATCTTCACTTAAATTCCCTGGTGTTATACCACAGGAGGACTCTACTCTTGATGATTATAACGATGTTCCAATTACTGATTTTGGGGAAGCATTAATGAGAGGTATGGGTTGGGAAAAGGGAAAAGGAGTTGGACGTAATCGCAAGATTGTAGAGCCAGTAGATTTTGCAACTAAGAAGAGAACTCTTGGCGTGACAGTGCATGAAGAAGAGGCTGCTGAAGCTGAAAAATTATTTCACGACTTCAATTTGGGTGATTATATTGAAATAATTGGTGGACAAAATAAAGGTGAACATGCCAAAATATTGTCACTTTCATTAGAAACTTCAAGGTGCATTGTCAGAGTTCCATCTGAAGAAATGGTTGATTTAGCCATCATCAACATCAAGGCAGGTTCTAGGGAAGAATACTTGAAACAGCGTGATCAAAGTCAAAAAGATGATACTGATGTGTTTGTTGCTCCCGCAGCTAAAAGACACAAATCTGATAAAAAGGTGGTGACACCATCTCAAAATGGATCCTCCAATGAGATGAGCAGTAGAAATGCTTGGTTACATACAGATTTAAAAGTTAGAGTCGTCAGTCAAGACTTTTCTGAAGGGAAATATTATTGTAAAAAACTAGACATTGTTGATATCATTGATCCTTGGACTTGTATATGTCGCACAGAACGGGGAAAACTATTAGAAAACGTACCTCAGTCTATTCTAGAAACTGTTATACCAAAGAAAAAAGGTACCTTAGTAATGCTCTTATCGAAAAAGAATCGTTTTGAGTTAGCTGAACTTGAAGAAAAAGATTCTAAAACTGGTTCAGTTATCTGTGTGACATTGATTGAAAAAGATGTTGTATCTGCTTCGTATGACGAGGTTTGTCAATTTGTGGGGGATGCTTATAGGTAACAGCAAAATTATTCAGGTGTTGTAAATGACCTATTTAAAATTCAAAGCTGTGCTTTAACTGTATTATATTTAAATGACTTATTTATATTTTATAATCGTGCCATGTTTCTGATTGAAGCTAAATTATTCAGTATAATTAAACAAAATTTATCAACCAAGCCTGCGTCAATAATTTTCTAGACAGAACTTTCAACTTATAACAGTGATTCAGCATTCAGTTCACTTTATGTATCAAAGTTCAACTTGTTTTTACCAGATTAATGATTCAAACCACAAAATTCATTAATAAAGAGGCATAATTATTCTTTGCTCTTAGATGCGAAAACATGAACATTCATTTGTGTTTCGACATTTAAAAAAAAAACACAACTTTTGACAATTCAAATATGTTTGTATTATATTATTTAGAAAGTTGTTTATTGGTAACTGTTAACATTCACATTATTTTAGGGTAGCTGCAGACATGAACAGTCAAAACTTTCATCAGTCCTACAACCCTCAATCCTCGAGTGGACCTACAGCCGAACAATTAGCGGCTTTTCAAAAACAGCAACAAACGTTCCTACAGCAACAGCAGCAGTACATGATGCAGCAGCAGCAACTTCAGAAACAGATGATGCGTGAAGAACAGCGGAATCGTCTGAAAAATATGAATGTAAGAAGTATGGGGGTTTCCACTTTTCAGCAGCCTACATCCATGCAACAGCAACATCCTTCAAACTATCCTTCAAACTTTCCTGCTCCAAGCAATAACGGCTATCAAACAACTCCAAATTCGCAAACTAACCAGCAATATCCTTCAAACTATTCTCAAGTTCAGAATTTTCCACGAACTGCCATGAATCATCATCAGTCAATGAATCCTGTGCAATCGATGAATCCTATTCAATCAATGAATCCTATTCAATCAATGAATCCTGTTCAACCAATGAATCCTATGCATTCCATGTCATCTTTGCATTCAATGAATCCTGCGCAGTCAATGACTCCAGTGCAGTCAATGAATCCGGTGCAGTCAATGAATCTGGTGCAGTCAATGAATCCTGTGCAGTCAATGACTCCTGTGCAGTCAATGAATCCTGCACAGTCAATGAATCCTGTGCAGTCAATGAATCCGGTGCAGTCAATGACTCCGGTGCAGTCAATGACTCCGGTGCAGTCAATGAATCCGGTGCAGTCAATGACTCCAGTGCAGTCAATGAATCCGGTGCAGTCAATGACTCCTGTACAATCAATGACTCCTGTACAGTCAATGAATCCTGTGCAATTGATGTCTGCTGCACAACCCCAAATCACTCCATCTACCTCCAGTATGTGGAGTAATTCAATGCCCCAAGTTTCAGTACAGAACAGAACTGATTCCCATGCTCCTAGTTCAAATGTCGATTATGGAATATTCGGTGTTTCGACTAACAGCAGTTTGAGCGGTTTTACTGCTAACAACAAGACTGACGATATTTTTAGTGTTCCACCCACAAGCTTTCAGTCTAGTGTAAGTGTATTTGATAGGAAAGAGGAGCCGTCCAATACATTCGTCCGAGCTGACTCAGATGATTTTGGTGATTTTGCATCAACAGGCGAAAGTTTTTCTGCTCCAGAACCAAGTAGTACAGCTCACAACCACCTAGATATATTTCAGTCAAGCACTTCAACTAATGTTAGCTTCAGTGGTAGTTCCAACCTCCAAGGTATGTTTCAGTCAGACACATCACTCGCTCTGACTCCTTCTGCCAGCCCCAGAATGGAGGTTAGTGCTCCCCAAACACTGAATCATCAGAATATGTTTCAATCTAATACATCTGCCAGCCTGACTCCAGCAACTGGTACTATCTCTAATCTTATGCAGTCTGATCTGTTTTCTAGTGCAAATTCGTTCAAGGGGAATGATTCTTATACTGAGACGGTATCAAGTTTTTCTAAGCCTATATTCGCTACTGAAAACCATGTTCCGTCTATACAAAGCAGCTCGTCATTTTCAACATCTGAAAACAACCAGGATGATTTCGATGAGTTTGACGATTTTCAAACAGCAGTTCCAGAATCAACACCTGCTGTAAGTACTAATTTGGCGTCCACCTTTTCCCAGCTAGATAAAAAATCACAACAGGCCTATGTCCCTGGATCATTGACCAATGAAGACGCTGATGTAGTTTACTCAGTTGCAATATTTTCCAACCCGATAAAAGTGGAAAACACAACAAAATCAAACGTTTCCGAGTTTGATAATCTGATTAACAAATCACTGAGTGGAAAAGCAACAAAATCGAACGTGAAATCATTGTTTAAACCTGCCCAAAAGCCCTCGATTCCATCCATGAAGTCAACTGCTACGCCCTCTGAAAAAGCTGCTGACTGGGGTTCACTCGATCTAGGCAATGCATTTCAAATTCCTGATCAGGAAGAGGATGACGATTTTGGTGATTTTTCATCGAAAGTACCCGAAACTGAAACTGTTCCCCAAAATGATATCTTAAACATGGCTGCTTCGTTACCTACGGTATCCCATTCATCTGAATCACCCACTGATGACTTGTTTTCATTGTTTAGCTCCTCAAAACCAAGTGGACGTTATGACAAAGTACCTTACATCTCAGAGGGCACCCAGGATCCAGCAGAGATGAAAGTAGGAATTAAAGAGTTGCTTGGGATCACCACCCCAAAACCCGAACCTAAAAAAGAAAGTAATTCTATCCTTAATATGTTTGGTAGTAACAATCTTGCTTCGGTAAGTCAGGGCAAAAAGTCAGAGCCTACTGAGCAGGATTGGACCGACTTTACGACCACACCAGTTGCAGTGGTTGACCACTCACTAAATTCTAGTGTACCTGCGATTGATCTAGCGCCACCTGTTAAAACGAATCCATCCAACTTGAACATGACCAAAATACCCTCTATATATAAAGATATCATCGCCTTTTGCAACACTCCAAGCGGTATTATTGATGTCGGGAAGATTTATGAGATTTTGCTGACAGATAAGTTCAAAGTGGTCGCTCTGCAACCTTTGATGAGTCAGTGTAAGATGATGGGAAGCCCGACTGCTAAAGATCTTGTTGATTTGCTTGGAATTGTTGCACTAAAGCAGAAAGGATTCCCAACACCATCGAAATATGAACTGAACTATCAGAAGCTATCAATACCATCGATAAATATGTCTGTTTTGAAGAAGAACAAGTCCAACCAAAAGGAAAGTAAAAGTGAGCAGCCAACTTTACTCTCTTTTGTGAGCCAGGATGCCGAGAAGAAGGTGCCAGCACTAGCACCTGTTTTCGATTTTGGCATGTCTTCCACCAAAGATCTCTCGTGTGCACCATTTGCTGGACCACAAACGAATAATAACGGAATGCTTCCAACTGATTTGTCTGCAAACAACGATGACGATGACTGGGGTGATTTTGGAGAGGTTAGTGAACCAGCTAAAAGTACCAACTTTTCCTGGGACAATAACCAAGTTGCTGACTTTGCACCCTCTACGAAGAGTAGTCCTGTGGTAGATCTGCTAAATATGCCTATTGTTGTCTCTACTAAGAGCAATCCTGTCGTCGATTTGCTGAACATGCCTGGTCTTCCTGTACGAACTTCTTCCTTAACAGTGAGTCTGCCTAAACCTCGATCAGCAGCCCCTTTGAAGCTGGATGAACCTCCGCCCTTATCAGACGAGGATGATGAAGACTGGGCAGACTTTGCACATCCTGCTCACAAATGGGATATTGACCCCGATGATATTGAGGAACAAGCTGTCAATAATACTGCATCTAAAAACAGGTGGGGCACTATCTCCATTTCATCAGATAAAGGCACAGGTATTGACAATTATCATGATAAGGATTATAGTCATGTTAAAGTTGAAGATGTGGAGGACACTAAAGCTGAACAGCCCAACTTTTTTGCTGCGAACCTTTCTTCTATTTCAGTTGCCAAAATGGATGTTGCAATGTCTGATGTTCGTTCCAAGTTTGATGTACCATCCCCAGCAACAACAAATAACTCAAATAAAGATAAACTTGTCTTCGAGAAGGAAGTTGTGTTTGCTGATGAAACCACGACAAAGAAAAACGTTGTTCAAAAAGATCTAGACAAGCTCGCCTCTCCTGATGCAGATCTTGGACAGTTTGTGTCGCCTTTTGCTGATTTGACTGATTCAAATCCGCAACCATTCGATGCAGTTTTCATGAAGTCTGTAGAAAAGAAAAAGTTCGATAACGTTTTCGTCATCTCTGCAGGAGCTTTTGATTCTGGTAACAACAAGGACGAATCAGCAGCTTCTAATTTTGACTCACCATTCGCCGACTTCAACAATAACACAGCTAAAGCAATAACCGAGTCTGGTGACTTTGGTAATTTCACCACTTCTGGTGATGCTGAAACTGGTGAAAAAGATAGCCAAGAACCCGAATCATTTGTTCCTGCTTTTGCAGATTTCGGGAGCCCGTCAGACGACGAAGACGAGTTTGCTGACTTTTGTGGCACTGCTGAGGATAATGACTCAACAAAAGATACTCTGACTGAATCATTGAAACTCACTAACCTCCCGAAGAAAGACCTTGACGGATTTTGGAATGACATGGTTGATGGTCTTGGCTCTAAGACTGACAGTGTCCCTGTATTTGATTTAAACGAGGAAGCTCCTAAAAAAGTGTCTAAGCCTGTCGATGTTACAGCGTTCGTTCCTACAGTTCAACATCCCGTCAGCTATGATGCCTTAAAAGGGGAATCATTTGACAATGAAGAAGACAGAATAGGGGCTTGGAGTAAGAGCTTATCAATGATTCTGACGATTCTTATACATTGTCAATCTCTGTTAGGAGCTTCAAAGGTTCCGTTAGTAAAACAAGAGGTGGTTGATTCAGAGAAAGGAAAGTTGTACCTGGACTGTTGCACTGAAGTGTTCAGAGTTGCCTGTAGAATAAGTCTAGCAGGTGCCTTTGACGATGGAATCGTCGAAATATTCAAAGAAATCAAACACACTTGGACCCTTATATCAGAAATGTTGGACGACAGTATTGATTTACCAACTATTCGCGATTTCAATATCCGCCCAGCTAAAACTGAGGACGAATTTTCTGGTAGGAATTGTGGAATATGTTTGTTAGACACGGGTGTTGAGAGTAAAACCAGCAAATTGCAATATAACGGGGTTTTTTACCATGTGACTTGTGCTAATTTCTGGGTGAATTCTGTTAGTCCGTTACTTCCTGATCTGAATAGTAAATTGGAGGCTCCGCTTTTATAGCACCTTTCGGAATTATTTTTTTATAATTTCACATTTTAGCAAGATTCAAACTGTATGTAAAATATCAAATACGAAAAGTGTTTAAGGTTTCAGAAATTGCATAGCTATAGATTTGTATGCTACTTTTGTATCATGATTTCGTAAAAAAGGATCTCGGTTTCTTATTATTTGACAGATATTCAAGTTTGATGTTTAGGAATTAGGATTAGTTGTATTTTGTTCGGCTGTAAATAAAGCACAGAATTCCGAAACAGCAGTGTGCTTTGATTCGATATCAATGATTATTACTTAGCAGTTCCAGAATTATTTGCATGACTTTGACTTTAATTTCTATTAATTTCTGATGCCGCTATGAATATGCACAGTGTAATTTCGACAGGTTTTCCACTATATAAAGGTTTTCTTCCATATCATTCTTAAATTTGTAATGATTTAATCTATAGCTTTTATTGAGCTTACCTCTGAAAACCCACAGCAAGTGAGTTGATCATTTTTCGTTTTTTAAAACATCTGGTTTATTGAAGTCTATTAAATGATAATAAGACAATTATATACAGTCTTCCAGTAGTCAGTTTTCATTTTTTACTTTACAGTTTTAAAGAATGAAGATATACTGTAATGTTGCCTGCTATATCTTGTGAATGCAATGCAAGCAGAATTTAATACGATCAGCAAAACACTTAATAGACGACTAAAAAATGTAATTTTTGTAAATCGAGGTTAATGTTAATGTTTTTTTCAGGTTTTTGGTCAAGATTTTACTGTTACTGTATCATCATTGTTTCACTGTTTGCTCTTCTTGTCCCAAACAAATAAATAGAATTTCAAATTAGATTCCATGATCATTCTATATGTTACAGAATTTGGCATTCGATGTCATGTCAACTCAATGAACATTTCATATTTGCAATTTATCAATTATATATAACTTCCCCAAAATCTGTCAGTATCTAATAATATGACACTTCATTAAATTATCTCAGAATGCCAAATGATTGCTGTTGGGAGCAAATCCACTGATACTTGTGACAGAAACATGGAAGCAGAATCCAACGAGGAAGATAAGCGTTTCATTTACTTCAACCCTAACTTTTGTATAAACAACATAAATGTCAAGGAGTTAGTCCTTCGAGCAGAACAAGCTGCCAGCGTTTCTAAAGCACCAGACACATCAGCTCAGACAAATCAGAATACTTTGTCTCTCACTGGTAATCAAAACAATCCATTTAGTTCTCCTCCAGCAGTACCTGCTTTCACCTCCGAATCTGTAAGAAATAACCCAGCCCCAGCCTTTCCAGGACCTTCTGATAACCTGCCTGCTAAGAAACGAGTTGTTCTCCTCCCCACTCCTAAACCTAATACTTTCAAGATACCCCCGCCCAGACACCTTAACAAGGGTCCGGTTCCAGCACCAAGTTGGATCAAGGACAATCCCTTCTATGCAAAAGACATTGATTGGAATGACAGAGACCATCCATGGTACCATCGCGATCCAAATTATGTTAGCAATCTGTTAAATCTTGCTGCAGACTATGCAAAGCGGCCTAACGAAATGCCGAGATGTCGGATGCCTCCACTATCTAAAAGAGAGCTATTATTCCGAATGGAAAAAGAACACAAACATGGGAAATTGCTTTCATCCTTGGTACCTTGTGCTGTCGAAAAGTTCATTAGATACATGAATGTGGTGAAAGATCAGATTGATTTCGATATGCTCAGAATTGATTATTCCAAAAATCAGTCATATTCAGAATGCAGGAGGAAGCGATCAATGATGAAAGCATTGGGTGTCAATAAGTTCCATTATGTTAATGAAAAAGCTGCTGATGAGTTATTTGCTAGGAGTCAGAATTTAAAGGGCTTTAAAAAACAAATCAGAAAAGATCTGGACCTCTCAAAACTGGACACTTCTAAACTTACAGTTGGTCAAAGAAGATTCTTGTTCAAGCATCATGTCCTGAAACAGGGTAAAACAGTTTATGTGAACCCAGATAAGGATAAAACCCCTAGCTCTAGCTCCTCCTCTAGTTCTCCTCTTGTAGCTGTCAATAAGTTTAAAGCAGTTTCCAAAGCAAGCCTTGTCCCAACTAAGAACCGGAAACTACGCCTGTCACTCCGCTACAGAAGGTCTGATGAACCCATTCTTCAAGACTGCAGATTCTACATAAAAACTGGGAAGTGCAAGTTTGGTGTTCGCTGTATCAGAAAGCATGATCCATCCAAACTTCCTACGAGATTAAAGAAAGCGGCTGCAAGGAAGATGCCCAAGTCGTCGTTTAGTGTGAACAATATTCCTAAACTTCCGAGACGGCCATACAGTTCACTGCCCCCACCGCCACCATTAATACCAATCTCTGAATTAAAGTTATCAAAACTTCCGGTTGTAAACCTGTCTAAGAAACCACCCTCCAGTGCTTCAGTTCCCTCTTCAAGCACTGCTTCACCTCCGACTACAAATCCTGGTCATGTGACCGCTCCAGCCGCCAGTCCTTCTCCTCGCAATTCAAACTACAGATTTATCAACAACCCCAAACTGGGCCCCACTAAAGTAGGCCTCAATAAAAAACTGGTAAATCGCGCTCTCAAGTGGAAGAGGAAGACGGCCACGAGAAGAAAGCAGGACTGCATGTTTTTTATCCGACGGGGAAAGTGTGCGTTTGGTGAGGAGTGTAGGAAGAGACATGATCCTGCTAAAGTCACCCTGTGTAACCACTTTATCTTCTACAACCGTTGCAACAACTCTCAGTGTCCCTTCCAGCATAAGGTATGTTCCTTCATTTTACTGTTATTTAGAATATATATTCGCATGTATCCACACTATATTTACATTACACGTTCAACGTGATATCATTATCAGTGCAGTGTGTACATCACCAACTACACCGATCAATTGCCAATCTGCGAAACATTTAATTATTATTATCACTTCGAGATGGCAGGGCCTACTCTCATGCTGTCTACTCAATTGGTAGAGCAAGACACGCGAAATGTCGAGGTTCTGGGATCATTCCCCAGTTGTCCCTAGTTTTTCAGAATCAATCATCACCTATAGACAGCATGAGAGTAGGCCCTGCCATCTCGAAGTGACTTCATTTTACTGTTCAATATTTAACTAATCTAAGTAAACTATAGGTAAAAATATAATATTAATCATAAGCTAAAATGTACTAATCTTTGTATTCTAAATGGGGAAAAAGAAGAAACATTGTCAGTCAGTCGAGAAAATTGTCAGTCAGGCTATATGGCAGCTTTGTAGATGTTGTGACTATGCTAGTAGTGGTCCCAGGCTTGCGACTGGAATTGCGGTGTTAAATCGATTTAATGGTACCAACGATCCACCTCCCACTTGTTGTTTGGTACTTAGCATTAATAGTGTTAGCTGTAGCCATTTATAGCAAGAATCTTAAAACTAAAGGGGATGACAAGGAAAAGAGGAAGGAAAAAGAATAACGGGACAAACAATTAATTAAAGTATTTATAGGAGCATTAGATATTGTAATTACAAGCTTCAATAATAAATCACTGACTAAAACTTCTAATTAAAATGACACTTGGTACGCTCGCCCATTTTCACTGGTCAGTCTGAACTTCGGTTTAGCACGTTGTACACTTATTCACCTAAGATTCAGAATTTGTTCAGTTTAGCAGAGTTAGTACCCGTGTTTCAATAAATCAAAAGATATCAGGGGAGTTCTTTAATAATGTTACGGTCATCTAGAATACCGAACTTCCTGAAAACGTTATCATATTTCCTCAGACAACGTTTAATGCCTTTAATCAGTCTATCACGGCTATATCCTCTATCAATTAGAATTTTGAATATTTTGTGAAGATGGGAGGTAAAGATATCCAATCTAGTGCAAACATTACCATATCTAAGAACTTGACTTGAAAAAACGTTGTAGCCAACCTCGGTTGGGATGTTACTGTGAGGAAATGTAAGGGATACAACATGAAAATTAAAATCATCAGTTTTGTTATACACTGATATTTCTAGTCCTTCTGTGGAAATATTAATATTTAAATCAAGGTAGTTAATGATTTTATTATTGGAACCAGCTCGCTCCATCTCCAATGAATTAGGATAAATATCTTTAATCAATTTATGAAAGTAATGGTAGTTAATAATAGATAAATCGTCAACATATCGTTTATTATTGGATAATATCTTTGCTAATCCCATTTTCTTTTCCTGAAGTAAACGTTTCATATAATTAAATTCCTTTTTGCCAACAGTGAGATCAGCTATAGGGGAACTTGAATTTCCACCCATAGGAATACCCTTGGTTTGTATGAATACAATCCCACCGAAGACGACATAAGTGTTATAAATAATAAATTTAACAGCCTCTTTTAGGTCATCTTGACTAAAGCAGGCATGACAATCATAGGTTTTATTGGAAAAGAAACATGTATTACTGTCTCTTTTAGAAATACAAATATATCTAATATCTATTACGGTCTGAAAATATTAAATCAACAACTTCATTAATCATATTCTCTACTTCAATCAAGTCTAATCTGGTATAAAGAGTAGTAAAATCATATACTTGTATATTATAAACATCGCTATTTTTGATAGCTTCAAGGAATTCACTTGAGGAATCTATGCTCCAAAACATGTTTGTACCGCTGTTGTTGTAGATTGCCTCGCAGTATTTCTTGAAGTATTTCCTCAAAAGTTTCAGACAACAGTTAACTTGGACGTTAAGTTGTTTCGTAACGCAAAAACGGGCACCTGCAATGAACCTCGCCTTGTAAGGGTTCTTATGAAGCTTAGGGTTCCAGAAGATGCGTGCTAGTCGCAAGTTTTTATCTTCAACTTGTACATTAAATCTTAACAATTCCTTCACTCTACAGTTCAACATTTAACTTAACATAAAATCTTTGCATTATAACACATGTTTGTTTGGGGACCGGTTTTTGGTACCCGGCCAATGTTTACAAAATAATATAATACATAACAATATAATTTTATTTAATATGCGTGAATATGAAAATTGAAAATGTTGATTACGTCTATTCATTAAAAACAAAAACAGAAACTTTAAAAATTAAAACTTGTATATCATGATTTATTAACATATAGTGACAAATAATTTGATTTGATACGACAGATGATCACACGCACTGTTTTATAAGCTACTTGAGGTTAAAACAAAAAAGAATAACTGAGCCCATGTCTTATCAGCACCTGCTAGCGCTATCTATATGATGCTATTAATATGACAGTGAATGGGCAGTGAAAAAAGTGGCATATGGTTGATAGTGACTAGTGTGCTAACCGTCTGGTTTTATTTATTCCTTAGTTTATTCTCGGTAGTTGATTTGTTGTGTGCCTGATCTTGTCGATTTACGTAGCCCGGGTAAATTATGTAACAGAAAAGGTGGCCATTCTTCATCGTTTCCTGAGCTTTGTAGTTCTATCATTACACACTTCGCTGATTTCTTATATATGCTTATTGAGAAAATGCTAGATGGGCAAGTTATGCGACTAATGTTGTGCTCGGTAATAGCTAATATAGGACCTTTATACAGAACACTAGCGCGTAGATCTGGTTGAGAGAACGTTGTTAGCCAGTCGATATTGTCGTCATAAGACGTGCCATACTTTGGTATATCGGGAGGAAATAAGTCTTTTATCGACGACGGCAGAAGGCCAGGCATGTAAGTTATCTTGTGCATCAGAGTCAGAGCATTTTTTATGATGACCCCGTGTACAGATAATATTTCGTACTCTTTAAACGTAGTTTTAGTATGATCCGGAAGCTTACCGTCCTTGTAATAGTAATTCACGTAGCCCGGCATAACTGCTCGTATTCCCTGCTTTTGTTTAGTGAACAGTGATTCAATATGGGATTTTGCAGCAAAGCCCCAAACTAGTGAACAGAAATTTAAGTGAGATTGTACAAAACTTTGGAAGATCTGTAAGCGTGCTTTGATTGGTAATTTGCGTTTTATTTTGAACATAATACCTATAAACCGTGACATTTTTGTTTTGACGGCTCGGATGTGGCTGGCCCATTTTAGTTTGTCGTCGACGATAACTCCTAAAAACCTGGCCTCCGTTTTGCGTTCTATAGGAGAGTTGTCGATACTTACTTGTAGAGACGATAGATCTACCCGTCTTTTTGAAAATACCATATAGCAAGTCTTCTTCAGATTATGAGCTTGGCCGTTCGAGTTAACCCATTTTATCAACACGTCAGTGAGGTGGTTTCTTTGGATATAATGTCTTGTACATTTGATCCGGTGATAACAATGTTTGCGTCGTCTGCGTATAATATAAATTTAGCTAGGTTACTGATTCCTGGTAAGTCATTGATATATATGACAAAGAGCAGGGGGCCTAATATGCTCCCTTGTGGAACACCGTATATCATAGATTCTAATGATGAATTGGAGCCGTTTAGGGAAACAAATTGACTGCGACCACTGAGGTATGACTCGAACCATTTCAACGCAATGCCACGAATACCGTAATGCTCAAGTTTCCTGAGTAATGTCGCGTGATCTAGGACGTCAAATGCCTTGCTATAGTCTAAAAGTAATAAAAGTGCTATTTGGTTCTTATTTAGAGAATGCAGAATAGAGCTCTGAGCATTGAGAAGTGCGTGCTCACATGATCTTCCTGGTCGGAATCCGTACTGATTCTCGAATAGAGAGTTATTCTTGTCGAGAAATTCTAAAAACATACACTCTGCTGTTGATTTACTGAATTATTTAGCTCTCATAATATCCAATCAATTATCCTACTATCACAGCTGATAAAGGAGAAGATGCCGCTCTGTCTATACTTCTACGCTAACAAGTGCTCCAAAGAAGACTGTCCGTTTCTACACGTTAAATTGGGTATTGATGTACCTGTCTGTGAGAAGTTTACTGCTGTAAGTAGTTCAGAACCATTTAAAGTCGATTTAATCATTGTTTTGTTAAATATTATTATCCCTTTTATTTCTTCCTTCTCTTACTATATATAAAGTGAGACGATATATTTATAATAGGCATATATGTTGCCATTTTACTGACACCACGACATCAACTTTAACACAACTTTCCGCGAAAACCGCGAGATATATACGGGTCTTATGCTTTTATATGGGTTTTATGTCTTTTTGACCAGTATGAAGAAATAAAAAATAAAAAATTGGCCAAGGAATAAAAACTTAAGGTTCCAAAATTTGGACCAGCAAGTGGTGTCAAAATCGCAAAATAGATAAATATTGTTGACTCTTGACACCACTTTAGCCCTTTAGGGTTTGAACAGGTTCCTGCTAGTACTTCTAATAAATAATCTCTAATATATAAACTTGTAAAGGATTTGATGCTTTTGGGACCTGATAAATTAGAACACCTAGTTTATGTAAAATATTCAAATCATGACTACATTGAATATTGATACACCCTAATCACACGCTCATAATATGTTGTAATCATATTACATATTATGTAACATAATGAATGTAAAATGTTTCTCTATACAGTATGAGTTCCGTTGGCTATAATTTCCAGCACATAATGAGCGGTCATAAAGACTGAAATTCAAGAAATGTGAAGGCAGTGGAACTGTCTAATATTTGTTCAGTCGGCTGCAAAAATCACATAATATTTCATTTGCTGTCTGGATTTTGATAACCATCCGTTAACCATTACCAAATCTAGGTGGTAGAATTATTTTTAAAATTTAGTTTATCAGTAAAGGTTCTTAACAGATAAGAACTTTGTAGGGTCACCTTACTTTGTAAATGGCTACTGGCCTACTGGACACACCCAATTTGGACAACTGCTTGGGAACATAAGTAGGGAACCCTAATTATGGTTCCCTAATTATAAGTAGGGAACCTAATTATAATTAGGGAACCATAATTAGGGAACCTAAATATAAACCCAATCAGTCTACCTAGTTAACCTAGTTAGACTGCAACCTAGTTGAACTGTCAACTTCGTTTAATGAGTCACGTGATACAGGGTCACTGTGAGAAAGGAACTAACTGTACAAAGCGACACACACGTGACTGTGAAACTCACTTCACCACTGGTTTCTGTCTGGACACTGAGTGCACCTTGCTACACCAGAAGATACTCAGGACCCGGACTTACTCTTTTAGCTCCAGTTAGTATCCCATGTTAAGATCTTTTGTTGTTCTGGGCTCGCTGTAAACTGACTTCTAAGAACAGATAAACTGCGACTGATTGCTTAAGTAATGCGCTAATCTTTCGAGCTGTTCGTTAAACTGTACCTATAAAATGGGTAAATGGTTGAAATCCTTTCGAGCGGTAGTAAATTTCATGAATGTGATGCGGTGTGATGAATCACTTATTTCAATATTACATTCCTGTGATTAATCCTTGATAGCTTCAGGGACTGAGGTATGAGTTTATTATTTTTATGCTTTCTCTCATAGTTCAAATCGACAAAAAGAATGCTGACTCTGCTTGATTTCTGCCAATTTCATAGCTAGATCTGTCAAATAAAACAAATAAATGCGTGTAAATTGTTCCATATAAAGTAAGATCTTTACAATTTACGATTCACAATGTTATTCGTTGTGGTGGCCTCTGTTCAGTGCAATTAAGCGGTTAGTAGTGCACTGCTCCGTGCAGTGTGCACAGGTCAGCGCATCAGTGCAGCGCTCTTCACGTAGCGCTTCAGTCATCGCACAATGTGCCTAGATCATATCTCTTCTGAGTGGAGTTGGGTTAAAAACATATAAGAGATACGATGATTTAACTTGTAGAAGCTTTCAATAAACATGTGTTAATCGTCGTCAGCTGAATGTGATGTGGTGGACAATGCTTATATGTGATTGAGTGGTGTCAGGGATGGAGGGTGGGGGAGGTGTGGGTGGGAAAGTGAAAATTACAGTACAATGTCAATAAAAATTTAGTCTTCTGTTGAGGTTGAGAAGGAAATGCCAGATGGTCTGGACTTTAAGGATTTGGCAATTTTAGGAAGAATGGGGTCCCAGAGGGAACTACATTTGGGTGCGCGGTCTGTTCTGTTCATAGCTGGTTGTCGTATTTGTATAGCTGCGTGTTCTGTGAGGTCAAGTTGGGAGCGTGAGGTGAGGGATTTGAGGACTTCAATATTGTTCCAGGAGATGGTGTGGCCGGTGGTCAGGGCATGATGTGCAGGGGCTGATTTGATTCTGTCTGTGGATTCGTCGATGGCGTTGTTGAGTCTGTAACATTCTCTTCCTACAGTTGACAATGCAATGGACGTGGATAGACCCTACTTTGATGGAGATGATTTTATTCCTATCGGACTTGGCAGGATTGAGGACAACGCCTCTCCAGGTTACTTATAGTTTAATTAATTATATAATGGAGGTAATTATATAATATGGAGTAATTATATAATAGGTTGTTTGACGATTCAATGAATTTAACGTAACTTTTTCAGTACTTTAGTGGAAATTTCATGTTTTAAAAAAACCCATCATCACAATAATATGGAGTATTTTTTGGGATTTTCTATAATATTACAGTTCATCTCAGATATTCTGAAAATGTTGGATTCTGACGTGGAGTCCATTGCTGGATCACTAGCCGAATGTGATTCTTTAGACTGATGGAATACGAACGGTGAAGCAGCTTGGAACCTCAAATGTCTTATAGGTACTCAATGCAACGTTGTACTGGATGCACATTGCACGTGCAAAGTATGGTAGTCCCTACGAGTCAAGTAAGTCTTCATTGTAGTGTACAATGTATTTATATTGGTGTGTCATAGTACCATCTTCAGAAAATTCAGGGTGAAGCGGTTCTCTCTGAATATGACTATGTTTGAAAATGAATACTGTTCAGTGTTCACTGCTGATGCATTATCTAAAATCCAATAATTTCTACTTCATTAAAGCTATTTTGGAGGGTCAGCTGTAATTCATGTTGCAATGTAATTAAATATTTATATGGTTCCACGTCCTGTACGACTAATGGTACCACCGCCCGCCTCCAAGTTCTAAATTAAGCTTTCATCTGCGCCACTCCCAATTCTTCATTTTCTTTGCTGTTACCATTTCCATCCGACGAGCTCATTATTTAGTTCTCCATATAATACATCAAAGCTGTAAGGATCGTTTTATTATGCTGCATGTTTCCCTTCTACCATATTTTGAGGGTATTTCTCAATGTGCTGTCTTCAGTCTTTGTTTTTTTAACAAGTCATATTCGCTCAGAGGGAATTTCTATAATCACCTGATTAGTATTTATCTTGTTTTTTTATTCAGAAAAAGACTGTTTTAATGTTTTTAAAGTAAAGTTACTTTATTTTTATCAGTATCATCTAAAATAAGACATTCAAATGCTGTCGCCAAGCTTTCATTAATAAAGCAAGAAAAAAAGGAAAAAAAAGTTTAAATATTACAAGATTATCTGAACTCAAGATACGTAAGATTATTGTAAATTTCATTTCATACTATCTTTTTGCAATAATATCTGGTGTTTTATTGCTTCATTGCTTCAACGAACCTATACAACTCATGTTTGGTGCTGTTATTGGGTTTCAATTTTTTATGGCATGAAATATTATTCAATGGCATGAAATATTATTCAAGATATATATATTGCTAATTGGAAGATAATTTCAAATGATTGATCGATAATCACATCCTAATCGACCACTTTTTGTAGCATGTTCAGTTTACACATGTTACGATGGGTAGAGTTGTAACTAGAAGTCAAGAAAAGGCTGGCTCTAATAGTCAGGTATGTGCTCCTTCATAATATCTTGTTTGTTTTCGTTTTGCTTCATTCAACTTCTACCATATTTTGTATATTGTGTCACTCTCAAATAAACTACATCGTAGTCGATAGTATTTTGTTTCAAAATCCAAACAGTAGAAATGTAAACTTTTAAACTTCCAGATATTACAGACACAGTCGTCGGTCATTTGATCGATGATCAAGGTTGAAACTTTTAACTGTAATCTTAATCATGTTTAAATTGTCGTATACATTTATCAATTACGTCATGCGATGAACATCGATTACACCCAGGAAATAGCCAGCAGAGGAGTAAAGACTAACTCTGAGCAAACTTTGTCTAGCACCCAGAACGGTAGAATTTCTAAGAAGAAGAAGAAACGCTCCATGTCGAAAAGAGATAGGTTAGTTCTATTGTTATTTGTTATTGTGTGTAAAATATGTCAATAAGAGCGGATAGCATGCCACGTTGAAACGATGTGTAATAGTTACCTAACTCGTCGAACAGCAAACAAATCACTGAACTGAGTCGCAGATCGCCTTCAGGGAGGGGAGGCCTAACTTGTAAGTCTACCTACCAAACACGGAATGTATGTGAACTATTATTAGTGTCCATACCAACTCACACCGAGTTAGAATGTGGTCCCGGTGCAGAGGGTGCCAGAGATGTATGGAACGCGCGGATTTGCTTTTTCAGCACTCTACATTTTTTCTAAAATTGTTAGTAAAATCCAACAAGAAAGCATTTACTATAGCAGTTTTGTGTCGCGCGCGCGCAATGACAATCTTGGTCAGTTTGACTGCTCATTATTATACACCGGTAACGTAGATCGACGTGACACCTGCGATACCATTGAATACAGAACAATCAAATCAGCAAGTTAGCAATCAACAAATGTAACTTTATGAGGTGTATAATCGCCCTAACCGCAGCACGGGGTCCAATCTAGACGTGTCAGTTCTGTCGCTGGACGACACCGAAACATTTTCTCAAGAAGCTAGTACCAGCAAACAGGCCTCTTCATCCTTCGAGTTTTCACCAACTGAGCCGACAACTTGTGCTGATATCAATTCTCAACCTCTGTCCCCTAAATCTGGTGAGCTTACCTCGTGTTTTAAAATGTACTATAAATTGAGAGTTGTCATTTCTATCTCTGTTGGCAATGGGATATACCATGATTGGATAGTCTGAACTCTGAAGCAATGTGTTGAATCTGGAACATCCTGCTAAAAATAACTCTGTATCCTCACAGATAAGCCGGAGTGTTCGATATGTTTGCAAACAGCACTACAACCTGTCAAGCTACCCTGTAATCATATCTTCTGCTTCCTCTGCATCAAGGTATGCGAACAGTCAATTGCTATATTTACATCCATTTTAATGGTAACATGTATAATTTGATTAAGCTTGTCATATGTACATATTTACTTGTTACTTCCGTAAAATCGTATGTTTTTGTAACACTATCACGAACTAATTTATCGTGTAGGGAGCGGTGCACAACGGTACAAACTCATGTGCATTATGCAGAGCACCTCTACCGAGGAACTATATATTACACCCGGAGGTAATCAATGAATCTTCAAGTTCTGAAGATAATTCTCTTGAGGAGGTTGCCGATGATAAGTGGTATTACGAAGGTAAGAAGCCTTCTTACATTTACCTGTTCGTTATACAATACTACTAGCCTGTCATAAAACTTATTTTCCGGTGTTAGGTTTCATTCTTATTACTGATACACTATTAGTATAGGAGTCATTTACATATTAACTGACATTAAAAATGGAAACTCAGAATCTCGTCCGCTTTTCAGTTTTCTGGTACTAATTAGATATTTTGCAGGTAGAAATGGAGGGTGGTGGGAGTTTGATGTCAGAACTGCTCAGCAAATAGAAGACAAATATAACGAGCCAGCAAGTGACGAACCCAAAATATTAGAACTTATGATCGCAGGATTCATCTTCATCATCGACCTTGATGCTATGGTAAGTCCAAAAGAATAATAGTATATGTGTAAGTGTAACAAAATCTACAAGTAATTCACATATATAGGTAGTTTTTAAGGTACGTAATCGCACCAATTGCAATAATTATCGCATTGCAGTGCCAGAGAAGAAAAGATAACCCGCACATCCAGCGCCGACTCAAGAGAGATAAGCAGATAGCAGATAAAAAGGGCGTGGCAGGAATTGTGAAACCAAGACGGCATAACAACAGCAGATCACGTGGCGGCACCCCTGTCTGAAAGTAAAATTTATAAACAACTTTTATCAACCTCGCTGTTTAGTGTAGTTTCAGAACTGCTGATCCAGACATTTCGTTATTAATTTATTTCTGTATATTACAACTAATTTGACTGGAAGCCTTTTTATCACGATTTTACCCAAAATTAAATATCTTTTAAACCTAATAAGTTATTAGTAATAACTCTATCATTTTGTATGCTTTCATTCATTTTAGTTTTTACGTCATTGTAGTTAATAATTATTCATGGTGAAATTTGGTTTGTAAAATTGTTTATTTTTGTATTAGTTTACCCTGACTCGTCCACGCAAAGCAGAATGTAAATATAGATTATTTTAAATTCGGTGATTGACGTCGACTAGTTTTATATTGCAACAGCATCGAGAGATTCGGAACTCCTTATCGTATTGGTGTGTATAGTATGGTGTTTTTAGTTTTTAATTAATCGGATTGTAGAAGTTAAAATAACGCTATTTACTGGTAGTGGTATTTTTGTTAGATTTATTTATTTAGGATTTATCTAATTTTGGAAGCTAGAATTACGCTATCAAGTTCCTTATCGGTTTTGAGATGCACAGTTTTTGTCATTATTAGATTTCCCAAAAAATTTACAAATTATCACAAACATTACGTATGGTGTGTTACTTCAACTTTTTTGAAAATTACATCGGAAATCTTTCTTTTAATTTTGGACTGTACCGCTCATTAACAGCATCCATGCTAATCGTATAACTAGAATGTAATGAAATTTTAACACTTTTGTATTCACTCTCCACTAACATTTTAGATGATGGCCGCTGCCGAAGATCACTCAAATGAACTTTCTGAAAAAAATCCTGTCAAAGCTCCAGTTCTCTCAGAAGATAAAACTACAGAATCTAAAACTGGTGATGACAACTGCCCATCCTTTAACCCTGTAACCTCGCCTTCAGAGCATGTTGTTGATGAACCTACTGTTCCTCCTACAGACACAATCTCTAAAGAAGACTCCAGTACCCTTCCTCAGAAAGATAAATCTCACAACAATGACACTGAAATTTCTGCCACTAATTTAACTACGGATATTACAGAAAAATGTAAAGATTCCCTGTTCGATGAAAGTGAACTATCAGAAACAAACGTTGTGCTGAACAGCCCAGCTTCAGATTCAAAATTAAGTGTTAATTTTAATAGTGATAGGGATGAACTGTTAGGCTTCTTAGAGCCAGATGAGATGACAATCAGTAATACTGATAGAGAGTCAATCTCTCATAAGAATAGTTTCTCTGATGAAACTGAAATAGTAGCGGGACGTGAAGATAAGGGTCCCGATTATCCCATGGCATTTACAGAAGAGAATGAAAATGAAGATATTTTAGATGAACCCAGATTTTCACCGAGACTTCTCAGGCCTGTTATTAACTGCGTTCCTCAATCCTTACCAGAACATGTCGCGAAGCATTTTAAAACTGATGGAACTCATGATACCCGGAAACGAAAGCTTAGTAAAAAAACTTATTCTAGTAAACAAAGAAAAATCAGTGATTCTAGTAAACCAGATATAACGAGCGCTGAAACCCCATATCTGATCACTGACGATACACCAGTCGGAACGGAATCCTCTATGGTAGATAAATCAACAGAACTAGACAAATCTGATAAATTTTACGATATTAAACGGATATTGATTCAAGCAACGCGTGAATCATCTGGGGTTAATCTCAAACGTTATAGACTATTTTCTAACATATTCCTTAAAAACTGGCGGTATTCAAAACAGTTTTCAAGTAATACAAACGCTCGTGGGAAGCAAGTTATTGATAACAATCTGAAAAAGATAGTGAAAGATTTGTATGAACATCATCTAATCAAGGTGAAAGGACCGGTACATAACGTGGATGTTATCAAAATGCTGACAGAAGAAGTGATGCAGGATAACTCTAGAATGTTCAGCCAAACACCACCCTCGCTAACAGTTCTAATAACCTCTGAACTGTTTGACAGGCACTTCACAGGTGGTGTGAGAGAACCTCTCCCAGTAAACGGACAGAGTGTCTCAAAGCGTGGTGGAGTCAGACCATTGAACCTGGGGTCTTCAACCAACCAGTGGCTCAAACTAAAGGATGAACTGGGGATGGAAACGAACTCAGAGGTTGCGTCTATCCTGATCCACTGTTACAAAGCGTGGATCAGTGTGGCGTGCAGCAAGTGCAGGAGACATATGGAGGTTGGGATGGAACAGAAAAGTGGGAGGAGTATAGCCAACTCAGAGACATCTGTGTGTATCGTGTCATGTGACTGTGGCAAGAGCACCAGTGGTGGGTTTATGATAGAGTGTGACGTATGTCACAAGTGGCAGCACGGGTTCTGTGTCAATGTGGATAAAGATAATATTCCTGATAGTTACTCCTGTAGTTGGTGCCGTAAAATAAGGGGGAAAGTGGAGTTGTCTGAAAAGAACAACGGTGATGATTCGGACGACAGTGTTGTCAGTATTGATAACACGAATTTGTGTTCTACAGATGACAGTGAGCCAGAGGTCATAGAGCTGGATTGAGTTCATACTTATAGAAGAGTACAGTATATTCGGGTTATATTCGTTTTACATATTGCCTTGCGGAACTGATATTTTCATCACCGTCCAATTAAACAATCAAGACTTATTTGGGCAGTTGAAAGTATTTATTCCTGTTTTGAAATTCCAGTTCTAGTATTTATTTGCTGTCACCCAGTTGGAAGTGATAGCATAAACAGATTTCTAATACGATTTTTAATAATTAAGACTGTTAATTTATTTTTAATTTGATTAACTATTCTACGATCAGCTTTTAAATTTGCAATCCAATCATTTAACTAGTAAAAAGGTTAAGGAACGGGAGATTTGTCAGTTAAAAAGGTTGAAGTCTAGCGTATTCCAGGATAAACAGCGTTAATGGGACCTCTGGGGTGGCGGAATATTATATAGACGGTGCGACAGCTAGCGGCCATGGACTGCTGAATGATATTATATAGTTAAGGCGGCAAACACATGCTACGCCACCGACTAGTTACAAATTTTGCTATAATTTCGTACGTGCTGCGCTGTACCATCTGTAATAATAAACGCGCGGCCCCAATAACTGTCCAACAGAAGACCCTTTTCAGGAATTGTGAAGTTCGGGAATCACATAAAATTGAAACGATATCATGTTCTCAGTTCTGGATAGAATGTTCTTTTAAAACAATTTAAAGGCGCAGAACTTGAATTTACGTTTAGTTCTGTCTGTTTACAAGATCGTGAAAGTATGCTAGTCTGAGCAACCAGACTAAAATTGGCAGGTCAATAAACGTGACTCTCCATAAAATATCTTAAAATAAAGCCCCCTGTTGGCAATTTATTGTAATATGGCCACGTTTATGAAGTTCCTTAATGAATATGCAGTATGACTAATGTCTAATAATATAAATAATTTTAAAACCACTATACACATATATTTTTTATTGAAATCTTTCAAATCAGTCAATTACATACAAGTTTACACAATGAATTAGTTAAATATAATATTGTCCTCTAAGCATGGATTGTCAAAGTTGAAATTGTCTCGGACAAAATGTATGTAACCAAAGGACCTGAGGGTCACCAAAACACAGATATTGAGTGCAAATGCAGCTCCTGCACAAGCATGGGCCCTTATAAAATTGTAATAAGTTACTTTAAACAAAATCACACACCCATTCAATCAATTCATAAAATATTGTGCTGTGAGATGAAATTGAGAAATATGTGAATGCAGACATCAAGAATAGATAATCTTGAATAAACTATTTTACGGATTTGTTTCTATTGAATAGTCAAGTTCAGAGTCCGAATCCACCGGGATAATTTTCCCCCACATGTAAGTGGAAAGTTTACTTTTAAAATCAGTGATACTCTCTATCTCACGGATATCTAGAGGAATGTGATTCCACTTAGTGTGGGTCCTATAGAAGAAATTCTTGGCAAAAGCGTTGGAGCTTGCTCGAGGTGAGATAGAGCTTACAAAACATAGAGAGTCCATGTGACTATTTCTGAGCCTTGAGTGGCCTTGAAATGGTTGCAAATATGAGGGTAAAGTGACAGGTATATGTTGCTTCACAATTTTAAAGAAGAAGATGAGATCCAAGAAGTCAAAGCGGTCTTCAATCGGCATAATCTTCAGCTGTCTGCATTTTTGAATGTATGTGGATGGTGGATAACTCATATACTCCTCGTGAAGAATCCACTTAATAGCACGCTTTTGGAGGCCCTCCAGCTTGCTTATCTGGGATTTTGTGACTGGTCTCCATATAACCGAGCAATGCTCAAATAGGCTCCTCACTAAAGTGAGATACAGTACTCTACGACGATTTACGTCTTGGACAAAATAACAATTTCTTCTCGCCATGCCTAATTTTTGGTTTGCCTTAGAAAGGACTTTGGAGCACTGATCTTTCCAATCGAGATTTGATGTCACAATTACACCCAGATCCTTTTCATGATCAACATAGTCAAGTGTGATTCTTCCCATGGAGTATACAAAGTTAAAGAGTGGTAGGACACTAAGGAGGGAAACTGTTTCGGATATCCTTCCTGCGACGGTGAGGACCTTACATTTGTCGGGATGAAATCTCATTTTATTAGAAAGTGACCAGTCATGGAGATAATCAATGTCCTTCTGCAGTCGCAGGATATCAGACTCCGAAACAATCTTACGCCAAATTTTAGTATCATCGGCATACAGTGACAGTTGTGTGCCTGGTGAAATCCCCACTGATATATCATCAATGAACATAATGAACAGCAATGGTCCCAAAATTGACCCTTGAGGTACACCAGACAGGGCGTTTCTCATAGAAGAAAACTTGCCACTTATCAAGACCTGTTGTTGCCTGTCTCTTAGATAATCAGTGATGAATTTCAGTAGCCTCCCATCAATACCAAATTTGCTCTTTAGCTTAAATAATATAAGATCATGGTTAACCGAGTCAAATGCTTTGGCAAAATCAAAGTAGACTACATCTGTTCTCATATTTTCATTCAGTGAGAGCGCTAGGCTGTCGCACAGTCCTACAAGATTAGTTGCACAAGATCTCTCAGCTCGGAAACTATGCTGTTTGTCATTGATCATGCCATTAGTAAGTGCCAATAACTCATCTCTTATTATGCGTTCAAGAACTTTTGTGATTAAGCATGTAAGAGAAATTGGCCTATAATTTGAAACCTCATGTTTATCCCCTTTCTTGAATATTGGTACAATGTGCCCCAGTTTCCACTCCCTTGGTAGTGTCCCAATGTTGTAGCATGAATGAAAAAGTATTGATATAGGGTATGCGAGCCCAACCGCACAGTTTTTCAAAAGTTTCCCATGGATACCATCAGGTCCATAAGCTTTATTAGCATTAATATTGGAAAGGATTTTGCGAACCCTTCTGTGGTCAAATTCAATATCAAAGCGCCAATCATTAGAGTAATCTATATCTATGTCATAAGTTGATGCCTCAGAGAACTGCTCGAAGAAAAAGTCATTAAATAGGTTGGCCTGGTCTTCAGGGCAGTTGCGGACAGTGCCTTTGTGGCTTACAAACTCAGGGATCCGCTGACTAGCTGTCTTCGATTTGACATAGGACCAAAATTTTTTTGTTATTAAAGCACTATCATCAGATTCATTTAATGTTTCCCTCATTTTTTGAGCAACCACATTTTTGAAATTTTTCCTAGCAAGGGAGAATGCAATTTCAGCTCTATCACTTTTATGCCTTTCTTTATGTAATCTCACTTTCTTACGCCATGCATCATAACACTCCGAGTCAAACCATGGATCTTGGCCATCAGTCTTGACAGAGCATTTTTTTATATATACTCTATAGTTGCCCTAATGTACGTAAAGGCTTCTCATAAATATCTAAAATCAACAAAGTAAGCAAATACATGAAAAAAGCTGTAAAACATTTTAAAAATTCATAGCCCAAAATATTCGTCCTCTTCCTCGGAGGTAGATTGATCATTATTATGGAGCAGAATATCTTTCAGGTTCTTAATTTCTAGTTTATCTTCTTTATCAGCAAAAGCATCGGCTGAAGTTGAAGGCATGGGGGCAGGTTCAACCGTATTTTTCCTCGACCATGCAGACGTATAGATCTTACTTCGGCATGTTGGACTCAGTTCCATCGGGTCCCTTTTTCTTAGGCGTTTCTTTTTTGCAGCAGGAGTTCCAAAACTCATGGGACTCATCTCAACAATGAACCCTAGTGACGAGGCAGCCTTTAAAGATTTTAAAGGTGTCAACTTTAATACACTCTTTTCACACAGCTGGGGGTTCTTAGCTTTTATCTGATTTCGTGGTCTGGATGCTTTGGGTTTAGTGTATGGTTCAGGCTTGGGTTTTAACTGTTTCGGTTTGACAGATTTATTTGATTTAGGTCTCCGAACTTTCTTTGGGTGAACCACCTTTAATTTTGATTCATTTGTTTTGACAGACTTATTTGAGTCAACTGTCCTCTTATCTAATCTATCTGAAGTAGCATTGCAGGTGCTAATTGCTTTACAGTTGGTAGAGTTAGAGTTAGGCCCTGCTCCAAGTGAAGCAAGTAGTTTTTGTCTACGACGTAAAGATTTTTGTGCGGTTTTATCTGATTGATCAGAGCTTGATGGTTTTGATTTAGCAGATGGTTCTGACTTAGCAGGTGGTTCTGACTTAGCAGGTGGTTCTGACTTAACGACCTTGTTCTCTGATGCGAGTATATACTCTTTGAGTCGTGCTGAAGACCTCCGTGCAGAAATACATGCAGATATACGTGACTGATCGGAGCTGGACGGTTCTGATTCAGTGAGTGGCTCTGACTTAGCCAGCGATTTCGAATTAACGTCGCCGTTCTCTGAAAACAGTATAGTAATGATTTTAAAATTGATAGATGTGAATTTGGAAATTAACTTAACCTGGAAATTGATGAATGGAAAATGTTTCCTCTTTTCCAAAAGATACCTTTGTTATGATCTGATTTTGTGACGGAAGGCTGAGAACAAATTCCAATCCGCTTAAGAAGCCTTTCTCCACGGCTCACATGCTTTCTCGTTTCTCCCATCTGAAGAACATACGATTTGTATCACTAATTCATAAAAGATCAGAAAGATTATTATTCACCAATTAAATTGTTTGAACGGAGATAGCAGTCTATCAGTATACTGAGATAACTCAACGTCTTACGTCGATACGAATCGTTGAAATTGTCCGAATTTAAATGTGAGTCAGTTGCGAATCTTCTATAATATAACAGCCGAAATGAAAAATACAATGTAAGATACTGAGATTAAAAACCTGTCAAGATGATCAGAACGTTATTCTGAGCTACATTGGAAAACGTTTTAATAATTGGATCATCATAATCCTATCTGAAACTTCTTTCACATTAATGATTTTATTTTTTGGATATTCAATAATTTTATTCATTTCATAAGTAATTGTCAGTTTTCGTAAAATATATGCTAATTTGCAAGAGAATTGGAAACTTTTGATTTAAATACGAATAAATTCAATAAACCAGTTTCAACAAAATTTATTGCTATCAATATTAAATACAAATATAAATTATAGCAGTAATATACAATATAGCATACAAAACTCAATAATAAAAAACAAACAATTCGTTTAACAAAAAATGAGGAAATGAATCCCTTGGCCCAAATTTCATTGGAACAGCGAAAGTAAAATTCAGTAGATGTCTGAATGATCAACAATACGACAAATATCTAACAAAATAATAAACAGTTCTTGAATATATTGGGATCATCAAATAGTTACTTTGTCCTCAGAAAAAAAGTCGAGTAAGGTCTGAGAATTGTCAATTCCTTGTAGATCTTGTTTGTTAGCCTTCACCAAATCAGCCACACATTTGAACCTGTTACTCAACTCCACCTTATCTGCAAAGAAAAGCTTATCAGTGCCACCGATACGTCAAATCAAATAAAATTCATCACATACGAATGATGTTTTTACAATCAAACAGGGCTTATATATAATTAATTATTCCCAGCTTGTGTAAATGAAAATAAACACTAAATTACCTGCTTGCTCAAAGGGTAGTGAGTTAAGTACGTCCTGGTAAGTGTTAGACCTCATATCATTAACACTTGTCTCTAGTCTCTGTTCTATTATCTGCCTTGTGTCTGGGTCACGGACCTGGGATCCTTTTTGTACAGAGATCAGTAACAGACTAGACGTACTAACTTTACTTTGAATTTGACAATTTAGTTTCATTCGTTCAGCTGGTTTCAGCAACTATTTAGGGGGGGGGGGGGGGGGGTTGACATGTCTTATTTACACCAGTTGACGTTCCTAAGATTGCTAGCTGTGAACTATCATGATGGAAGTAATCACATACAGTACGTGTCTAGACATTTAACACTATCATCTACATTTACCCATTTTTAGCATGGTCACTGCTACTTTACAAAAGTAACAATCAGGGAGCGGTTTGACAGGTGGATGTGAGTATTGTCGGCTCATTAAAAGAAGAGAAAAGGTCAGTTACCACAACACAATAGCCTAGGAAAAGCCCTGGCGAGTGTGCTGTACAGAACGTGCACGTGTGTACGTGAGTATTAAATACCTTTACAATGTTACACATAGCATCTGCACATTCTCTACCATCCTTTACTGGGAGAATACTCATGTCAGGTAACCTGCCGAGTGGTGTGTTGGATCAATAAAGTTAGGAAACAGCAGAAAAATATATAACTCCAGCAGATACCACTTAATATAAGAATTTATAGATCCACTCGCTTTTAACGATCTTTATTGGTTCTGTTATGCATCAAATATCCTCCAGTCAAGCAATTTTAGAGTTTTTATTTCAGGACAGAATTACAGGATAACTAATAACTAGTTATTACTATTATTAGTAACACTTTACTCACATTTCTTGAAGAAGCGATATAACATTAAGTTCGTTAAGTCCCAGTAACGGACTTACTGTAATCAGATATAAGCTGGTATGAACTTGCTGTGCTTTTCTTAACCTGTTAACATACAAATCATTAGTAAACAGCTATTAGAAGTGTATATAATATTACCAAGACGTGCCATTAAAAGTAATGGTGCCACCTGTACAACCACACTGTGTTACACAACTCAGGAACATACAGCGAGAAACAAAGCTTTCATATCCCCATCAGAGAACTAACAAAGTTGTGCACTTAAGATAAAGCAACTTTAGAATTACTAACCTGGTAACTAGGCCGGGTTTTAAGTTTAAAACTGGTTACTAGGTTGGTTACTAACTTGGTAACTAGGCCGGGTTCTAGAGCAGTTTCTGAGTCAGGTGGCCAGTGCTGCACTGACTTTGTCAGCTGCTGAGCTATAAATACTGGGCCTCCGTGAGGAAATATAACACTTCCTTCTGTGGTACCAGTACCATCTGTAGGGGAGATATAAAACTGTAACAGCTATCACAAATGTAGGGGAGATATCAAACAATAACTTCTATCACAAATGTAGGGGAGATATCAAACTGTAACTTGTATCACAAATGTAGGGGAGATATCAAACTGTAACTTCTATCACAAATGTAGGGGAGATATCAAACTGTAACTTCTATCATAAATGTAGGGGAGATATCAAACTGTAACTTCTACCACAAATGTATAGGGGAGATATCAAACTGTAACTTCTACCACAAATGTAGGGGAGATATCAAACTGTAACTTCTACCACAAATTTAGGGGAGATATCAAACTGTAACTTCTATCACAAATGTAGGGGAGATATCAAACTGTAACAGCTATCACAAATGTAGGGGAGATATAAAACAATAACTTCTATCACAAATGTAGGGGAGATATCAAACTGTAACTTCTATCACAAATGTAGGGGAGATATCAAACTGTAACTTCTATCACAAATGTAGGGGAGATATCAAACTGTAACTTCTATCACAAATGTAGGGGAGATATCAAACTGTAACTTCTATCACAAATGAAGGGGACATATCAAACTGTAACTTCTATCACAAATGTAGGGGAGATATCAAACTGTAACTTCTATCACAAATGTAGGGGAGATATAAAACAATAACTTCTATCACAAATGTAGGGGAGATATCAAACTGTAACTTATATCACAAATGTAGGAGATATATTAAAATTGTGACGACGAGCTAAGCAACATTGATCCAGAGCATGTTTGTGATTTAAACAAAATCTAGGTACTTATTTTACTTCGGTTTATCGAAACAGTTATATACCTAATGGTTACATTGTAACCGGTCAATTACAAGAGCCGAAGGTACAATCATATTTAGGCCATCGACGGTTAATGAAGTGTATACCATACAGCTACTTATTTTACCCTAAATTATTCGAGTGTGACATATTTATTGTAATTAACATTAACAAAGCAAATTTAGCAACAGATAAGAGAGCACTTAAAATCACAACAACAAACAAAAAGTTTGTACAATCCAAATACCTAATACAATTGAAATTTTCCTTGCAGTATCAATAAGTATCATAATTATAATTATAGACTAAAAGTCTAAGTCGAAACATAAAAAAACCTCTCAAAAACATAGATGGAGCATCCAAGTTCAATTATTTATCATGATAACCTTTATAGTCTACACTCTACACAGCCGATCAAAGTTAAACTTCTTCACCCGCCACATCTTCTTCGTCCCCTACTTTGCTTCTACATGAATCACGCTCACTTTCACACTGGCAACCGCTTTCACTTTCTCTTTTATTGTCGATCAGGCTCATCTTCAACACTTCCGTAGTGTTGTTCATGTTAGCAGTAACTTTCTTTATCAATAGTGCACAGAGAAGCAACATTAGACCTGCTAAAACAGCCCCATTCGAAAACGTGATCGTCTGGTTAAAATATAATCCTGAAAATTAGAATTTGTCAAGTCACCATTCGATTTGATAATTCTTGTTTAAATGAATAACCAACAACTAACCAATAACTAATATCAAAATGAAGAGGACTTTTAAAATGTATGCTGTATTAATTTTAATTTACCCTGAGTGCTAGTTTCGATATCCTCTTCTCCAACACTTTTAGAGCAGTTGATAATGCTGGTTTCATCAAAATTTTCACTTCGAGCATTATCTCCGTTGCCAGATTCGACACTGTTGCCAGGGTCGATGCTATTACCAGGGTCAATACTTTTAACAGGACTACGACTGTTACCAGGGCCAACACTGTTACTAGGGTCAACACTGTTGCCAGGGTCAACACTGTTGCCAGGGTAAACACTGTTGCCAGGGTCAATGCTGTTACCAGGGTCAAAATCTTTATCAGAGTCAATACTGTTACCAGGAACAACACTGTTGCCAGGGTCAAAACTGTTACCAGGGTCAATACTGTTGCCAGGGACAATACTGTTGCCAGGAACAACACTGTTGCCAGGGTCAAAACTGTTGCCAGGGTCAATACTGTTGCCAGGGTCAAAACTGTTACCAGGCAGGGACAAAAGGATTTCGCGGCATGTACGAAATCGCGAAATTTCCCATTCTCCGCGACAAATTTTATGTATAGTTTAATGTATAGCCTGTTAAATTTCGCGGTACCGCGAAATTTGGCCAAAATTACCGCGAAATCCTTTTGTCCCTGTTACCAGGGTCAATACTGTTACCAGGGTCAAAAACTTTATCAGAGTCAATGCTGCGCTTACTTATGTGAGAGCTAATATCCGCATCCTTGTCAGACAGCCTAGGTTGAACAATTGTCTTGACCAGCAGTATTTTAAGAGAGGTTTGGTGACTAAAATTCACAGGAGGTTCACTAGAAATGGGAACCATCAAACCGCACAATAACAAAATGAACATTTTCGATCAGTGGTGCGGTGGAATTTACGGTTTTCGTATAAAGCTAAGGATGATAACATACATGATGTATAATTAGATAGGTGTATGGCCTAAAGCCTACTTGTAATTTGAGTAGCTATTTGTATTTTGAGTTGCTACATCTGTTCTTGAGAGTTAATATCCGCATCCTTGTCAGACAGCCTAGGTTGAACAATTTTCTTGACCAGCAGTATTTTAAGAGAGGTTTGGTGACTAAAATGCACAGGAGGTTCACTAGAAATGGGAACCATCAAACCGCACAATAACATAATGAACATTTTCGATCAGTGATGCGGTGGAATTTACAGTTTTCGTATAAAGCTAAAGATGATAACATACATGATGTATAATTAGATAGGTGTATGGCCTAAAATAAAGCCTACTTGTAATTTGAGTAGCTATTTGTATTTTGAGTTGCTACATCTGTTCTTGAGAGTTAAATCAGTAAGGTATACATTGAAATTATTTCCGCTTTTAGCAAATAATTAGAATAACTAATAACTATAAAGCAAATATTTTGCGACTCACGAAGATTCCGCACTTTTGCAATCAGTAAAAAATATTGGGGATAGCGAAAATTTCTATTGAATTAGTCAGGGAAGGTCGTATATATATAATAATAATGATAATAATGGTATCTACTCACATCGGATGCGATGTCCTTTCTGCTGCAATCTGTTAGTTAAATCAGAGTTGGACAAAGAACAGTGAACTATCACCGGAGCTCCAGAATTCTGCATCTCAGCTGAGAGTGTTGAATGTGCAATTTAAAAAATAAAAAAAATTTAAATTTTAAACAAAATCCTTTCTAAACAAGGAGTTGACATTTTAATAATGAAAACAAAGGAAACATGATATGAAGACAATTTTGTTCAATTTTATACATAACAAAATCGATCATACCTAAAAATAATGTATTTTACAATTTTCTAAACCTTTGGATAAATCAAAAATATTAAAATCAATAATACAATAACTAAGTACCCTGAAAAACTGGTCGATTAGTAGTTGTAGGCATCAACCCAAGTCAGTCAAACCTGCTCAAATGTTTAACTTTAATAAAATCATATTTTCTACTACATTAATTATAATAAAGTTACTATCATACACACTGGAATTCAATATTTATAAATGCGTGTATCCTATAGCTATCAAAATAATCAAACTTAAAAATACACCACTCTATGATGATGACACTATTTTCTGGCAAAAACCCGAACACATTCGACTCCATCTATCCAGGTGGTCAAGACCATCTGTCCTGCGTCATCAATCTTTCTAACTGATTTCATGCCCATGTCACCGAGCAAGCCGTCCGCTGTGATGGAACCATCCTCACTAACAGTAACTTTACAAACATATGTTTTGGAGAACACTTGATCTGAAAATTCACTGCCATCCAAGGGAATCAACTTTTCCGTTGTTTTAACTGTTACTGTAATGATTTTCATATTGTCTCCCTCAAATGATATGGATTGGGATGGTTTAACATGTCCAGCAGCTTTCCTAATTAGAAAAGGTGCCCCAATTTTGTATAACATTTCTTCGACATTTGTTTGGCTGACAGTGTTCCAGTCACCAGCTAATTTCAGATGTTCTCCCATGTCAATCACCTGTCAGAGTGTTGAGAAGTTATTAATTATTCAGTAGAAACTAGAATACACTGAACGTGATAAAACATGACAATTATCAATTCAGACATTTAATCACTGCAGCTTTTGAACACATTAAATTCCAGATATGACACTTACAACAACTGCATCAATTTATCAATAATATTACCCATGAATTTATTTGTACACTAATTTGTGACTAAATATGTGACACAATTAAAAACACAATGATCATGGAAATATTTATCAAATAGTCCTTACTTTACAGCAACAATCAAATAAAAATTTCAAATTTCAATTTTTACTAACAATAAAAGATAACAAACCCTAAAAGAAAGGTGAAAAAATGCAAGATAGATAATAAAATAAAATCAAAAATTAACACAATATAACAGCAATAACAAAAATCTGATTTTATTTTAGGGAGGTTTAAATCAACATATTGGATATTGTACTCAGAGGCGTAACAAAGGGCCCAGCTGACCCCGCTGTGCGGGGTGTGGGACAATTTTGAAAAACTTAACTGAGGTACTAGCAAAACTGCATGTTTTGCTCTAGAACAGGGACAAAAGGATTTCGCGGCATGTACGAAATCGCGAAATTTCCCATTCTCCGCGACAAATTGTGTGTAGTTTAATGTATAGCCTGTTAAATTTCGCGGTACCGCGAAATTTGGCCAAAATAATCGCGAAATCCTTTTGTCCCTGCTCTAGAAACACACTTTTTTAGAGATTTTACTGGCTTATCCTCTAAAATCACCTAATTTGTTCAATTTTAGAGAGGGGTGCCAAAAGGGGAGGGGGCGCTAACAAGGGGGCGGATTTTCGGCGGGGGCGCCAACAGGCAACGTTACGCCACCGATTGTACTCAGTGTCGAAACGACCGTCCCTGCCTCCCCTCGCCTCCCCTGCTATAGGAGTGTGGAAAATCGTCGTTTGAATGTGTGACAATTTTGAAATACTTTACTGAATTGAAGTACTAGCAAAATGCGCATTTTCTCTAAAACACACTTTTTTAGAGATTTCTCCACTTCTCCAGTGCATTCTCTAAAATCAGGAATTAGAAAAATGTAGGGGGGGGGGACTGGAAATTTAGCTAGGGGGCAGCCCAAAGATACGTTTCGCCACTGATTGTACTTTTGAAATTCTGGGATAAACTCTACTAAATCTGTTGCCTAAAATCTTATAAATCATCAGTGTGAAATAAATTTTTGCATCAATAATGTTGAAAATGGATTTATTAAAGGTTTTTGATGGTGTGATGACAGTAACAAATAACAGCTGATAGCTAGATGGTATCTAAAGTTGTTTTCTCCCAAAAATCCGGACACATTCTACATCTTCCACATTTGTAGTCAATACCATTTGACCTTCATCATTAATTTCCCTAAGTACAGTCAAATCAATACCACCAAGTTTGCCCTGGACTCGAATTGAGCCAGTATCATTTATTGTAGCAGTGGCGACAAATAGTTTTTGAAACATTTCATCGGAAAACTCAGTTCCATCTATGAGAACAGTGCTTTCCTTTGTTGATATTCCGGTTTCAGTGGTAATAAACATCTTGCCTCCTTCAAAGGATATCCTTTGAGAAGGACTAACTCTAGGTCCAATTTTACGGATGATGAAAGGTGCACCCAATTTCTGTAACAGTAGCTCTAAGTTGTTGTGACTGATACTTTGCCATTCACCAGCAAGCTTTAAGTGTTCTGCGCTGTCTGACATCTAAAAGATGGAATTAAGTTTAAAATTTGTATGAATGTACAGTAAATCACTGTACTGCCTTCTGATTGCAATTTATAAACCTACAAAATTACTTAGTTGATTAATAAGGTTCATTTAGTTGAAGTTTAACATCAACGCCGAAATCATGCAGACTGAAAGTGGTGAAAACAATAAATATGGTGTATGCATGTGTACTGTTACAAGATAGTAGATACTAAATCTTTTGGCAGGGACCCTCCATATTTGACCCTCAATCACGGATTCCCTGATCAGTGATCATTCGACTGATGTTCGTGATGATGATGGCAACTGATAAGACTCCACCAAAAACGAATGACGTATATACCACATTTAAACCGTGATCATGTATTTCATTGAGCAATATACTACGCTACAATCAATTCTATTCGTAACTCTAATTATATCCGAGAGACCACATTTGAATCTTAATCAATAGTTTGATCCAGCAATTTACTACGCTAAAATTAATGGCAAATTATGCTAGTGGTAACTAATTGCATCCAAGATACCATACGTCCATACATACCAAGATACAATACATACCATTCAATTTCATAACATTTCATGATTGATATGCGGTCATTATGATCGGTTACATATGATCTGGTAAACTATCAATAGATTGAAGCGGTCATATTGCATATAGTGTACAATTGTTCACGAACACCTGTTCGCAAACAACTGTTCGCGAACAGGGGTCAGGCTATCTGGATACTGCCTTAGGGTTGTGGTTAGGGTTATGGATAACTTTGGGGTTATGGTTAGGGTTAGGATTAGGGTTTGTGTAAAACCGTTTTGTTCGGCTGCAAAACCAGAGCCTAGTTTTGTAGTGATGTAGATCCGGAACCCTTTCGTCACATCAAGTTCCTTGTCGCCCACTTTAACCTACATGTACACCAACAGGGATTGTCTATAATTTTGATGTTATATCAATTTATCAAAGAATCCTCAAATCTCGCCAGGCTACACTGCGTCGGTGGGAGAACTATTTAGGTTCATGACATCTAACGCCCGCCCAATCATGGCAGCCCCATGACAATAGGTTGATGTCCGACCCGTTGTCCTTGGCCTATCTCGAGTCGTTGGGTCTAGGCGGAAACGCCGAAAGGGATGATGTTACCTTCTTGACTTAACGTAATGGTAATTTTCTCAAAATCCTTGAATAAATGGGTAACCCCTAGTAATGTCTTTTCTAGCACTTTTAGATGTTGCAATGGTAGAGGTTGTCTCACTTGCAACAGTTTTAATCCTGTTAATACATTTAGGAGCAGTACTTTTAATAATGATTTTATCTTTGGACATACAAATTTTATATTTAATTGTAAAACTAATAATGTTATTTATGTTATTACCTGTTCTACCTGTAAAAAACAATATGTTGGAGAAACAACTCAACCACTTCATAAAAGAGTCAATGGCCACAGAAATTGTGTCAAAGCCAAATCATCCACATTTTTATATGAACATTTTAATATTCCTGGTCACGTCTTCTCAGATGCTTCCATACAGATTGTAGATTATGTTGATTCTGACATGTCCACCGATGTCAAAAATGATTTACTTCTCCTGGAGGATTACTGGATAGAGAAGCTTGGGACAGCATTCCCTCTTGGTCTTAATGACAAGAAGAAAGGAACGGGCAACATCTCCCAAGATCGGGTTATGAATTATTTTAGTGGACAGATTGCTCGATACAAACGTGGCAGAGGGAATGGAAAGAGGAAAGTTCAGCCTAAGAAGTCTCTGGATACCATAGAGTCTGATATTAACAGGCTGAAAGATAACATCTCTTCAGAACATTCCATATACAAAACATTAAAATGTTATAGCTTATCAGATTTAGACACTCTCTACTCTTTGAGTCAAAATAATTCAGGATTGATTTACAACGTATGTTCCTCTTTCTGTTCAACATTTTCCCCCAAATACCATCAGAACAAATCTGAATCCAGTAATAGAGAATTTATAATTGTTCCATTTAATTGCAAATTCATTGATAATCTTAACCTAAAATCTATTTTCTCTGACACTTCAGTCATTGATTTGCTTCCCATTTTGATTCAGTCTTTTACACCATTACAGATTTATTATGAGTATAATGATCCTATAAGTCTTTCTATTTGTAACTATGCTTCATTCTTAAAGAAACTTTCTATTTCTGATATTAAATCTATTTTAGGCAGTCCATGCGATTGTCACTCCTCCCCTTTCAATTATCCTCCTCATGGACATGTAGTTACTGGTAATTTAGATATTGTTGATAATGTTGAACTTAGGGAAGTACTTTCCTACGGTTGTAAATACAGAATTCCCACATTTAAATCTCCAGATGAGATATATATGTCAGTTACCGAAGCTGTCGATAAATTTATAAAATCAAAAAGTAGAAAGTACTGTCAAAAAGAAGTAAAGTTCAGCGATTGGAAGGAAAAAGTGTTATCAATAGTTTCCAATCGTATTGAATATTACAAGAAAAACTTTCCTGAAACATTTGAAATAAAAGAAAACACACTGGAAAAAGATGATGTTAAAAGAAGTCTTAAATTGCTGAAAAGTAAATACATTATTTGTAGTATCGACAAAGCTTCTGGTAATTTTTCATTTATTTGTAAAAAGTTTTATGTAAAAACTCTTGTCAATGAAATGGGTTTTGATCCTAATACTCTAGAATGTATAGGTAATGATACATATAAACCCTGTAGCGAAGACGAGACTCATTATGTCAATAAAATATCTGAGAGTCTAAAGGAGAGATTTAATGTACAAGTTGAAGATAAAAACTTGCGACTAGCACGCATCTTCTGGAACCCTAAGCTTCATAAGAACCCTTACAAGGCGAGGTTCATTGCAGGTGCCCGTTTTTGCGTTACGAAACAACTTAACGTCCAAGTTAACTGTTGTCTGAAACTTTTGAGGAAATACTTCAAGAAATACTGCGAGGCAATCTACAACAACAGCGGTATAAACATGTTTTGGAGCATAGATTCCTCAAGTGAATTCCTTGAAGCTATCAAAAATAGCGATGTTTATAATATACAAGTATATGATTTTACTACTCTTTATACCAGATTAGACTTGATTGAAGTAGAGAATATGATTAATGAAGTTGTTGATTTAATATTTTCAGACCGTAATAGATATATTTGTATTTCTAAAAGAGACAGTAATACATGTTTCTTTTCCAATAAAACCTATGATTCTCATGCCTGCTTTAGTCAAGATGACCTAAAAGAGGCTGTTAAATTTATTATTTATAACCACAGTTACCTGGAGCTCTACAAGATAATGAAATTCCGTGCTCCAATATCCTTACATGAGGGTTACACATGTTCATCAAGGAAACCCTGCCTTCTAATCTGTCAGGCAGACCCACCTGACAATCACAACACTAGATCAACCAGAATTTTTAACATTTTAACCCCAAAGTTCAGAATGACTGATTTTACTACTAGTGTAATGTGCTTGCGAGGAAAGCTAAAACGTGCGCTACTAGCTAATCAACATAACCACGCCCTGCTTGATTGGACCGTAAAAGACTTTGACTGCACAAATATTATTTTCCAAACATTATAACTGGCTGGTCACACACATCTAAATTAAATTACCCTAGGCTACTGTTTTCCAAGTCTTGTCCTGTGAGTAAAGTATGTGTGAGAAAGTTTTAATAAAATGAATGTATATTTTTGAATTTTTAAATTTTAATTTGAGAATGAAGTATAAAGAAATTTTTAATTAGCATTGTATAGTTTAAAATATTTATAGCTTATTATAACCATTGATAAATTTAAGCCATAATCTTTCGCCTGCTCTCCAATATCCACCTTGAAGGTGCATTTTTAATCCTTGAACTACACAATATAAAATCAAACATGTTTTAGTGTAGACTTTTTGTCACAACAAGACTGCAACCTAGATAGTAAAAACTTTAAACAGAACCCCTAATGTCTACTAACAATTTTTCTTATAGTCCTAATTTGAGCCTTGTCTCTAAAAACTTAACTGAACTAGCGTTTTGGTGTGTGCAAAAGCTCCCAGGCACGCGCATTCCTTGCCCCGTTAGTAACCTGTCCTTCCAAAACCAAACAAGCAGTCAAGGACAAAAAGTCATACACCAAATGGGCATTATATTTTATGAATTGTTTTACATCTTTTATTCTGTAAAATGTGCTAAAATTAAATTTCTTGTTTCATTGAATTTCTTGTTTCATTGATAACACTTATGTCGTCTTCGGTGGGATTGTATTCATACAAACCAAGGGTATTCCTATGGGTGGAAATTCAAGTTCCCCTATAGCTGATCTCACTGTTGGCAAAAAGGAATTTAATTATATGAAACGTTTACTTCAGGAAAAGAAAATGGGATTAGCAAAGATATTATCCAATAATAAACGATATGTTGACGATTTATCTATTATTAACTACCTTTACTTTCATAAATTGATTAAAGATATTTATCCTAATTCATTGGAGATGGAGCGAGCTGGTTCCAATAATAAAATCATTAACTACCTTGATTTAAATATTAATATTTCCACAGAAGGACTAGAAATATCAGTGTATAACAAAACTGATGATTTTAATTTTCATGTTGTATCCCTTACATTTCCTCACAGTAACATCCCAACCGAGGTTGGCTACAACGTTTTTTCAAGTCAAGTTCTTAGATATGGTAATGTTTGCACTAGATTGGATATCTTTACCTCCCATCTTCACAAAATATTCAAAATTCTAATTGATAGAGGATATAGCCGTGATAGACTGATTAAAGGCATTAAACGTTGTCTGAGGAAATACGATAACGTTTTCAGGAAGTTCGGTATTCTAGATGACCGTAACATTATTAAAGAACTCCCCTGATATCTTTTGATTTATTAAAACACGGGTACTAACTCTGCTAAACTGAACAAATTCTGAAACTTAGGTGAATAAGTGTACAACGTGCTAAACCGAAGTTCAGACTGACCAGTGAAAATGGGCGAGCGTACCAAGTGTCATTTTAATTAGAAGTTTTAGTCAGTGATTTATTATTGAAGCTTGTAATTACAATATCTAATGCTCCTATGAATACTTTAATTAATTGTTTGTCCCGTTATTCTTTTTCCTTCCTCTTTTCCTTGTCATCCCCTTTAGTTTTAAGATTCTTGCTATAAATGGCTACAGCTAACACTATTAATTCTAAGTACCAAACAACAAGTGGGAGGTGGATCGTTGGTACCATTAAATCGATTTAACACCGCAATTCCAGTCGCAAGCCTGGGACCACTACTAGCATAGTCACAACATCTACAAAGCTGCCATATAGCCTGACTGACAATTTTCTCGACTGACTGACAATGTTTCTTCTTTTTCCCCATTTAGAATACAAAGATTAGTACATTTTAGCTTATGATTAATATTATATTTTTACCTATAGTTTACCTAGATTCTTAATTCTTTTCTGACAAATAAAATGATTCTGACAATTTTCTCGACTGACTGACAATGTTTCTTCTTTTCCAGATTTAGAATACAAAGATTAGTACATTTTAGCTTATGATTAATATTATATTTTTACCTATAGTTTACCTAAATTAAAGATCCAAAGAAATACAAAATATATCAATTCCTTTTTTTTACGATCAAAACGTATTAATGAACAATTAAGTATTATTCGAAATCAGCATAAAAAATACATTGGTATAGCTTACTTTTACAATCCCACAGCTTACTCATAAAACAGAAACGTATGAGCATGTACACAGTACGGTCGAAATGTAATCGCACCCTTAGTTGGAGCACCCTTAGTTAAGCGTAACTTCTTGCACATTCTCCGCAAGCAGTTAGGGAATCAAGCAATAAACGAGCAAGCTAGATAAAATTAAATTGACCTTTTACATGCTTATTCTAATTTCTGTCATGTTATTGATATTATGGACAATGTTTAATGTTTATTGATGCTTTTCAAACAAAGTTACAGTGAATTTTCATGTTGTGCAGCGCATTTTAATATTTGGACATGATCCTGGGTTTGGACAGGATATGCCCCTTTTAAATATTTCCATCACATTACATCATATAATTCTAAATAATTATATAAATTGTTGATTCACGATGTCAATCCTTCGCAGCTCGGTGAGGCACAGTGGTGCATCTTGCCGATCTACCGAAGGTTGCGAGAAGAATTATTTGATGCGCGGCGCGACCCAGTAGTGCATCGCGCTACAATATAAATTGTAAATCATAAATATAATAAATTTTTAGTGTTGTAATTATTTTAAAAACAAAAATTTAACTGTAACCAAAATGCAATTAGATCGAACGCAAAAATTAAATCGGACGCGTTCGATCTAGGAATTAGATCGAACGTTCACATAGCCATGTGTCTACGCGTACTGCGTGACGCGCTTGTTTCACAAGTAGAATATACACATATAATGGATCAGCACTCATAAGATATATGGTACGTGTGCGCGCGCGCAGTGCTGACAATAGCGTCGTATTTAACCCCTGGTGCATGCTACTTTGCTCTAACCAGAGCCCTCTCGCTTGCTGTAGCGCGAAACAAGCGCGTCACGCAGTACGCGTATACACATGGCATGGCTATGTGAACACGCTACTGCAAGCGAAAGGGCTTCGGTTAAAGCAACAACGTACCAGGACGCGCGCCGATTTGGACTCGTCGACGGTCCTGTATTGACATACGTTGCATGCCACTTTTCGCGCGCGAAAGTTAGACAAAACAACTTTGACTGTCGGACTACAGTAGGGTGGATGGTTTTTTTATCGTTTTTATGGAATTGGTACCGTTGTAAAGCTTACATTATGACAGTTCAGATGGCGAAAGTTTTATCGAAAATGGACCTGACATTGTTTTGGAAATAACAATCATATCAAATGAGTTTACAATAATATCCATGACCAATTTAACCATATAAAGAAATACGGTCGGTGATCCAGTATTTAGCCTATGTGCAACTGTGCAAGTTCAGTATTCTAATTGCCCCTTCGATCAACTAAGGTGCGTCTTACTTGCAGTCATGTGACCGAGATCACGTGATAGCACCTTTTCATAATAATAGCCCTCAGGATCGCATTGGTTACGTTCACCGTAATGTGTATTGAGGTATGTGCTGTACTTGGCGGGCTATGTTTCAATATATAATATCAGAGATTAGTATATACATTCTACTCTGACTCATTCAATAAATATTCCTGCTATATTGGAACACACAGGGGAATACCAAAATATTAAAACATAACCCTGAGCAAAATTAATTGTAGTTGTACAGTGTACACCTAATATGATCAATAAAACTAACTTATAGTTATTCTTATCGGACTTTATTTTTACGGACATAAGTTAATAATTGCAAATGCTACAAGCTAAGCTCGATCGATCTAGCGTTCATTTTAATGCCCGCTCAAAGTTATGCCCGTTGACATTATGTCCGGTGGCGGTACGGATAAAATAACGTCCGATGAGCTATGTTTAAAAAATAACCTTTAGAACTAAAAGCAAGTGTGAAGTGTGAATTGACCGTTGCGAATTGCGATAAGTTCAACATGGCACGCTTCTTATCTTATAATTATTACTTTTAACATTACTGTTAGTAATATAGTATGTAACAAACCTACAGTTAAAAGTTACATAGTATCACTATTACTCCGATGTACGCGGAGTTTAAGAGAAAGGAAAAAGCCACGGTGAATTGGGATTTTGATTGTTTACATTATGTATGTTTTCAGTTATGCACTATTCGGGGAAGGGAAATGGACTGTTAACGTAACCGTAACCGTTACGGTTACGGTTACGGTTACGGTTACGGTTACGGTTACGGTTACGGTTACGGTTACGGTTACGGTTACGGTTACGGTTACGGTTACGGTTACGGTTACGGTTACGGTTACGGTTACGGTTACTGTTACCGTGCCCCGATTTACCGCTAACCCGATTTACCTTGCGTCCATTTCCCTTCCCCGAATAGTGCATAACTGAAAACATACATAATGTAAACAATCAAAATCCCAATTCACCGTGGCTTTTTCCTTTCTCTTAAACTCCGCGTACATCGGAGTAATAGTGATACTATGTAACTTTTAACTTTAGGTTTGTTACATACTATATTACTAACAGTAATGTTAAAAGTAATAATTATAAGATAAGAAGCCACCCCGACGCGCACAGATGGGACCTCCTTTGGACGTTTTTATTGCTTATTCTGATAGGAAACGTTTAATAGCCGAATTAAAATGAAAATTTTTTATTTGAGTTATTAATAATGGTACAGTCCGCTTGCAATTTGTCTATTTCACATGTACAATACAAAATTTGTGTCTTCACGTATTATAATTTTGACATAGTAGTAGTTTAAAAAAATATCTTTCTAAAAAGATGCAAAAAAAAGTCAACATTTTCGAGATTAAAATGGTCATAACTTGAGCAATGTTTATAGTAGAAAAATAAAAATGTTACCTGCCGATACCACTGAAAATTACCAATGCGCTGGTTTTAAAAACCGCGCGCACTTTCACGTGCGCGCGTGTGAAAATATAAATTGAAAATGTTTGCGGAGGATGTCAATCCAAGCCAGCAGCGTCAGTTCTTTGTACAGTCAAAGTTGACGCGAAACACTTTTTTGATCTTTCCGTACGTTTAAAATAATTATTATTTAGCTAAAATCTCCATTACTTCTATGTTCCATTTAATCTATTACTTTCTCTTTGTCATTTTAACTTGATTCATTTATCATATTTCGAAAACTCTTGCTTATGATGAAAATGTAGCCGATAAAACCGTGCAACTTTCCGGAATTTGACGTCGCAGACACAGGTCACAGACTTCGAACAATGGTATGTACCTTGATCTAGATAAGCTTTACTTCATAACACTAACTCCTGCCTTCATTTTGATAAACTGTACCGGCCAAATCATATTAGTAAGTATTCTTTTAAAATATCTCTTCAGTCAGTGAGTTAACTCACAGAACTGACTCCTGGCACTCATTTCAGCATCTTAAACGGCCAGACAATGTGTTTTACACTTATCCAACTATTTACACCTTTTTAAAACCCCTTTAAAGCCAGTAATATAACCCACAAAACTGACTCCTGGCACTCATTTTAGGATCTTAAACGGCCAAATAACGTGTTTTACACTTATCCAACTATTTACACCTTTTTAAACCACTTTAAAGTCAGCAATATAATCCACAAAACTGACTCCTGGCACTCATTTCAGGATCTTAAACGGCCAAATAACGTGTTTTACACTATCCAACTATTTACACCTTTTTAAACCACTTTAAAGTCAGCAATATAATCCACAAAACTGACTCCTGGCACTCATTTCAGGATCTGAAACGGCCAGACAATGTGTTTTACACTTATCCAACTATTTACACCTTTTTAAAACCCCCTTAAAGTCAGCAATATAATCCATAAAACTGACTCCTGGCACTCATTTCAGGATCTGAAACGGCCAGACAATGTGTTTTACACTTATCCAACTATTTACACCTTTTTAAAACCCCTTTAAAGCCAGTAATATAATCCACAAAACTGACTCCTGGCACTCATTTCAGGATCTTAAACGGCCAGACAATGTGTTTTACACTTATCCAACTATTTACACCTTTTTAAAACCCCTTTAAAGCCAGTAATATCACCCACAAAACTGACTCCTGGCACTCATTTCAGGATCTGAAACGGCCAGACAATGTGTTTTACACTTATCCAACTATTTACACCTTTTTAAAACCCCTTTAAAGCCAGTAATATAATCCACAAAACTGACTCCTGGCACTCATTTCAGGATCTTAAACGGCCAGACAATGTGTTTTACACTTATCCAACTATTTACACCTTTTTAAAACCCCTTTAAAGCCAGTAATATCACCCACAAAACTGACTCCTGGCACTCATTTCAGGATCTTAAACGGCCAGACAATGTGTTTTACACTTATCCAACTATTTACACCTTTTTAAAACCCCTTTAAAGCCAGTAATATAACCCACAAAACTGACTCCTGGCACTCATTTCAGGATCTGAAACGGCCAGACAATGTGTTTTACACTTATCCAACTATTTACACCTTTTTAAACCCCCTTAAAGTCAGCAATATAATCCACAAAACTGACTCCTGGCACTCATTTCAGGATCTTAAACGGCCAAATAACGTGTTTTACACTTATCCAACTATTTACACCTTTTTAAACCACTTTAAAGTCAGCAATATAATCCACAAAACTGACTCCTGGCACTCATTTCAGGATCTTAAACGGCCAAATAACGTGTTTTACACTTATCCAACTATTTACACCTTTTTAAACCACTTTAAAGTCAGCAATATAATCCACAAAACTGACTCCTGGCACTCATTTCAGGATCTGAAACGGCCAGACAATGTGTTTTACACTTATCCAACTATTTACACCTTTTTAAAACCCCCTTAAAGTCAGCAATATAATCCACAAAACTGACTCCTGGCACTCATTTCAGGATCTTAAACGGCCAAATAACGTGTTTTACACTTATCCAACTATTTACACCTTTTAAACCACTTTAAAGCCAGTAATATAACCCACAAAACTGACTCCTGGCACTCATTTCAGGATCTGAAACGGCCAGACAATGTGTTTTACACTTATCCAACTAATTTACACCTTTTTAAAACCCCCTTAAAGTCAGCAATATAATCCACAAAACTGACTCCTGGCACTCATTTCAGGATCTGAAACGGCCAGACAATGTGTTTTACACTTATCCAACTATTTACACCTTTTTAAAACCCCTTTAAAGCCAGTAATATAATCCACAAAACTGACTCCTGGCACTCATTTTAGGATCTTAAACGGCCAGACAATGTGTTTTACACTTATCCAACTATTTACACCTTTTTAAAACCCCTTTAAAGCCAGTAATATAACCCACAAAACTGACTCCTGGCACTCATTTCAGGATCTTAAACGGCCAAATAACGTGTTTTACACTATCCAACTATTTACACCTTTTTAAACCACTTTAAAGTCAGCAATATAATCCACAAAACTGACTCCTGGCACTCATTTCAGGATCTGAAACGGCCAGACAATGTGTTTTACACTTATCCAACTATTTACACCTTTTTAAAACCCCCTTAAAGTCAGCAATATAATCCACAAAACTGACTCCTGGCACTCATTTCAATATCTAAAACGGCCAAATAATGTGTTTTATAAATACCCTACTAAATAATACCCAGCACACCTACCCCGGCCCATATTGTACTCGTGGATTCGTCCAGACGAATTACTTTTAAGCATTAACAATTAATGTCTCACGATTAAAGAATAACCAATAGTCTTATTGTGGAATTTATGCATTTCTTATAATGATACTTTCAACTTTTTCAGTTTAGAATTCTACAAAATAAGAAATCTTTCTGAAGCAGTCCTAGGTGGATGAAAAGAATTATGAAGCTTCTAGTATCGAAAATTGCCCTCATCTACCGCTACGTAAGTTCCGAATTTCATAAACTTCTGGAATAATCATTTTCAGAGTCACAACAAAGAAAAAAACAAAATTATTAAGTTCAACTAAATTTCACAGTTGCCTTAAGATTTGAAATCGACGCTGTAAGATGGGACCTCCCATTGACCACTAAACCCTTAGGAAAAGTATATAAGTGACGCGCAAATTAAAAGCGCGGGAATTTTCTAGTGTGCCCTCGACGAGTTAAGACGGGACCGCGGGGGTCCCGTCTTAAGAATAAGAATCTATCATGTATTTCATATGTGTACATTATTTATTTCTTAGCTTCATTTCAGATTTATTTTCAGAAGTGGAAACCATTGGAAACCGTAATCAGACCCGATACTGCAACATGTAAAATGAATCTCCTGTTTGCTCTGGATTCAAATGAAAGTGATAATTTTGAATAAAGGGTTTACTACTCACTGACCTTTGTTTCGTGTGATAGAATTAAAGTCAGTCTAAAAACTGACTGTGAATACTATTAACGTTATTTGTAATGAACTTGAAGCCTAAATATTGTTTCAAGAGGGTATTATTGACGTATTCTATTGCGCTACTAAAACTAGAAATTATCGTCGCAACATCTCTTTCGTTCTAGCTTCACTCATTTTTTAAATTAGGTTAATGTGTACATAAAAATTATATTGTATTGTAGATAAAATATTCGGCTATCGGAGTATAAGGTCAAAAAGCAAACAAAACTTTTAACAAAATATGATATTCGCAATTGAACTACTAATCTTTGACGCGTATTTTTTTAAAAAGTTGGTTATGTGCGGAGTCTTTTAATCATATTAACTTTAAAATTCTACCAATTTTTATGAATCTTTTACAGTAATGTTTGCCAATTAATTTGCAATCACATTGTATCATAATTAATAACTCAAATAAAAAGTTGTTATCTTCATTCGGCTACAAAACGTTTCCTATCAAAATAAGCAATAAAACGTCCAAAGGAGGTCCCATCTGCGCGTGCCGGGGTGGAAGCGTGCCATGTTGAACTTATCGCAATTCGCAACGGTCAATTCACACTTCACACTTGCTTTTAGTTCTAAAGGTTATTTTTTAAACATAGCTCATCGGACGTTGTTTTATCCGTATCGCCACCGGACATAATGTCAACGGGCATAACTTTGAGCGGGCATTAAAATGAACGCTAGATCGATCTTGGAGGACTTCGCCGCTTCGACGCGCCGCGCGAACTAACATTCTTGCATCGTCGATCGTTGCTCTGCTTCGCAGAGCAACGATCTCGATGGGTCGACATCGTCAACCAAGATCGATCGAGCTTAGCTTGTAGCATTTGCAATTATTAACTTATGTCCGTAAAAATAAAGTCCGATAAGAATAACTATAAGTTAGTTTTATTGATCATATTAGGTGTACACTGTACAACTACAATTAATTTTGCTCAGGGTTATGTTTTAATATTTTGGTATTCCCCTGTGTGTTCCAACATAGCAGGAATATTTATTGAATGAGTCAGAGTAGAATGTATATACTAATCTCTGATATTATATATTGAAACATAGCCCGCCAAGTACAGCACATACCTCAATACACATTACGGTGAACGTAACCAACGCGATCCTGAGGGCTATTATTATGAAAAGGTGCTATCAAGTGATCTCGGTCACATGACTGCAAGTAAGACGCACCTTAGTTGATCGAAGGGGCAATTAGAATACTGAACTTGCACAGTTGCACATAGGCTCAATACTGGATCACCGACCGTATTTCTTTATATGGTTAAATTGGTCATGGATATTATTGTAAACTCATTTGATATGATTGTTATTTCCAAAACAATGTCAGGTCCATTTTCGATCAAATTTTCGCCATCTGAACTGTCATAATGTAAGCTTTACAACGGTACCAATTCCATAAAAACGATTAAAAAAACCATCCACCCTAGGACTACAGTTTTGAAATCTCCAATATCAAGCAACGATCCTTAACGAGCTTGTCATTTATTCGTTTGTGTGTTTTCAACTTGTCTCATGCTGTTCAATTATTTGTTTATATAATTTTATAATCCATATCTATGGAAATTTAATTGACCTCATACTCAATTGTTAGTTATTAGAATTGTAGGCTTAACGGAGAAATAAAACAGTAACGTGGCAACTCTTACTTCGTATTATAGATCTATATTGTAGATTATGCTAGTTGAGTATTTAGCTAATTAGTGATTCACTCCCGGCGCGAGAACAAAGCGCCAGGAAAATAAGACAATTTTTCGCGCGAACTTGTAAATTTACTTACGCCGCGCAGAGGTGTTCCTTCCTGGTGTATCCATATTATCTCTGGTATTGGGATACGAAACATGTATCAAGTCCTGTAATGATTGGAACAAATATTTTACGAGTATTACCCGTTAAACGTTACCGTAAATAATTAACAGTAACACATGGCTAGCGTCACGCGCAGCATAACATAGACGCGTCCTGTACACATAATTATAAATATAGGGGAATGGTTTATATTGCGAAGGAGCAGACTTTTGTTAGGGGGTACTGCACGATAAAAATAAACTTGCTCGGATTTTTAAAAATTTTGTACCACTGTTTTCTAGAGACTGTGAGAATTTTCGCAATACCAAATTTGTTATACCTTTTTGGAAAGATTAGTAAAATTCGCCTAGGTGCCATATTTGATGGTGCGCGGCTTTGGGAGCAAAATTAGCTCAAAATAGCTGTAAAAGTTGCGTAATTTGACAAAATTCGTTGATTTTTGTCGTATTATTCGGATATATCTTCAGCTTTCCTTGAATGAGATCATTCTGAAACTTAGCGACGACCTTTCAATAGGGCTTTTACAACTGTCCGAAAAGTATGGTAGATCTAAATATCAGAGTTGATATATACAATATAGTGATCAAAACAGGGCAAAATACGCTGCTTTTAGCTGTAACATAATGTCTGATGGTTGGATATGCTTTAAATTTTTCGGACACTTTCCTAGTAAGTCTATGAGTAAGCTTACCAATTTTTGTTGCAATTGGAGGTCGGGAAGTATACTCAATATCTATTTGTTTGAAGAAAATTGTGCTGGCCGAAATTAGCGCTAAAAAACCATCCTACAGTCGGCACGCGCGGCTCACTGTCGATGGCGCACTACCTACTTTTGTCGTCAACGTAGGACCGTCGGGCCACCTCATATATCCAAACCCGATTACTTATTCCCTACAATCTTTTTGCCTTCGGCAAGAGCAAGGAAAAAATTCAGGGAAATTGTCAAAATTCTGGAGAAACGCTCATAAAAAGTTTAAACTACATAAGCACTACAAAGCATGAATGATAACGCTTATATTATTGTGACCTGTGGGTGATATATATCATTAAATCTTTATAAACGGATTACTATTTAAGGTTTTCTGCAGAAGTATCGGTCATAGATCAGACAAGGCTGGTCGGTCGGAGGTCGGTCGGAGGTCGGTCGGGCGCCGGTCGGCGGTAGGTGAACGCCGGTCGGAGGTCGGTCGAAGGTCGGTCGGAGGTCGGTCGGAGGTCGGTCGGAGGTCGGTCGGAGGTCGGTCGGAGGTCGGTCGGTCGGAGGTCGGTCGGAGGTCGGTCGGGCGCCGGTCGGTCGGCGGTCGGTCGGAGGTTGGTCGGAGGTCGGTCGGAGGTCGGACGGAGGTCGGTCGGAGGTCGGTCGGAGGTCGGTCGGAGGTCGGTCGGAGGTCGGTCGGAGGTCGGTCGGAGGTCGGTCGGAGGTCGGTCGGAGGTCGGTCGGGCGCCGGTAGGAGGTCGGTCGGAGGTCGGTCGGAGGTAGGTCGGGCGACCATTCTATGACACAATTTTGGACTCGGGGCTCCCCCTGGTAATGTGATCTCGGAAGGCAGGCCTCCCCTTTGCAACACGAGCTCGGAAGCGGGAGCTCTCGATACAGAAGGTACGTATCGAGAATGAGTCGGACCGAACATTTTCTAAGTCAAGTTTTTCGGGCGGGCGCCGGTGGGAGGTCGGTTGGGCGCCGGTCGGAGGTCGGTCGGTAGTCGGTCTGGTGCCGGTCGGATGTCGGTTGGAGGTCGGCCGGAGGTCGGTCGGGCGCCGGTCGGAGGTCGGTCGGGCGCCGGTTGGGCGCCGGTCGGAGGTAGGTCGGAGGTCGGTCGGAGGTAGGTCGGGCGACCATTCTATGACACAATTTTGGACTCGAGGCTCCCCTGGTAATGTGATCTCGGAAGGCAGGCCTCCCCTTTCCGGGCCTTTGCAACATGAGCTCGGAAGTGGGAGCTCTCGATACAGAAGGTACTTATCGAGAATGAGTCGGACCGAACATTTTCTAAGTCCAAAATTTTTTTCCCGGAGGTCGGTCGGGCGCCGGTCAGAGGTTGGTCGGGTGCCGGTAGGTTGGTAAGCAGGGCGCTGGTCTGGCGACAAGGCTGGTTATCGTGTTCCGGTCATTACATAGCCATGCTGACTGCGCTGGGTCGGTCGGACTGATACAGTCACGTTTCATAAAGATACCTACATTATGAAATCCGAATACATTTACAAGCAAAACGAAATGGATTAGGTGATAATTTACAATTTTAGATGGTCCGTTCGAGTAATGTCAGCGGTGGAGACGGTGGTGACGCCAACTCCAACATATTTAACCCGAAGAAGAAATCATTTGTATCAACAACCATTGCATTAATGATCAGCTTCGCCACGTTTAACATCCGTGGGCTCGGTGTTCAGCAAGATGATAGCCTACATAGTAAACGTGAGTTACTAGGATTAGACTGTGAAAAGTACAATGTCGACATCTGCGCTCTGCAGGAAACTAAAGTCACCGAATCAGACAGCCTTGTTTTGCGCAACGGTTTTAACTTGTTTCTGTTCGAGCAGTTGGACAGTCGCCATGGAGGCTTGGGTTTTATAATCAGTCCAATGGCAATGTTTACCGTTCTCCCACTAGGAGACCTAAAGCGTTTCTAGAAATTTTCAAAAATACGCTGCACAACCTAGGGAGACACACCCGTAAACATATGACGCTTCATGGAGATTTCAACCTTGATTTACTGAAGCACAGCAGCGACCAAGCATGTCAGAACATTATAGATATTGCTTCCTCTTACGGTTTTATTCAAATTGTATCACGCCCAACTCGCCTAACGGACCATAGTGCCACGCTTATTGACCACATCTACACAAACAATCTTGAGGATACAATAAGCTGTAATGTCTTAACGACAGATATGTCGGATCACTTAGCAATAGTCACTACAATAAATCTTGATAACACGCCAACCAGCAGCTACCGCTCTGCGTCTAACTCACAAAATGTATCTCAAACTGAAACACGTAGATTTAACGACACCAACAATCAAAAATTCAGAGACTTAATTATAGATGAAAGTTGGTCAGAAATTTTTAACAATACCAATGATGCCAACGAACAGTTCAATAATTTTAATACGGCTTATAATAAGATTTACGAGTCTGCGTATCCTACAAAAAGACAATCACGAAGACAAAATGAACGTGTTAATCCGAAACCATGGATGCTGCCCTGGCTCGAAGAAGCTATAGAACGTAAAAATGAGTCATATTATGATTTTGTTAAGGAACCATCTGATAGCAACCGCAGTAAATATGACCGTCTGAAGAAGTTTTGTAATAAACACATCGATAAAGCTAAAAACAAGCACTTCAAAAAATTTTTTGAGCAAAACAAAGAAAATTCTAAGAAGCAGTGGCAAATGATAAACAGTCTTCTAAATAGGAAAAAATCTAAACCTACTTCAATAAAACTGACTGACGAAGACGGCTCAATCAGCACTTGTATCACGTTGCGACCCCCACGGTCGTTTCACTATGTGAAACGAAATGTGTATCGTTCTGACGATACAGGGGGAGCCGCGCACTTCGTGCGCGGCGGGTCATACAACGTATGACAAATCAGCACTCCGGCAGCTGTAGCAGAAAAATTTAACGATTACTTCTCAAACATCGCTCCAAAAATTAAGTCTGAAATTAGTAGTAGGACCACTTTTGATCCTGGTGGAACCCAGAGCACACTTCGCAACGCCACTCCAAGTAGTATTTACTTAAAGCCAGTTACTGCCACTGAAATTGAGGACGTCATAAACCTGCTTAAGAATAAAGCCACACTAGACACTAAAATTGAACCTCTAAAAATCGCTAACAGTTGTCCCAGTTTTACTAGTGTACTAGCCCACGTTGTCAACAGTTCTTTTGAACAGGGGATCTTTCCACAGGCTTTGAAAGAAGCGAAGGTGGTCCCAATTCACAAAGGTGGATCTAAATCTGACATAAAAAATTACAGACCAATATCTCTTCTTGCTTCATTCTCTAAAGTATTTGAAAAGCTAATGCATAACCGAGTTTTAAGTTTTCTAGATAAATACAGCATACTATGTGAAAACCAATACGGTTTTCGCCCGGGTAGGTCTTGTGAACATGCTCTTCTCAACGCAAAAGACACCATTCTTAATTCAATGTCTAAAAAGCAGGTAACTTTACTTCTTTTAATCGACTTCAGCAAAGCTTTCGACCTTGTGGATCATTCCATACTCTTGCGCAAGCTGGACCATTACGGCATAAGAGGTCAAGCCTTAAACTGGTTCAAGTCATATCTCACTAACAGGAAACAGTTTGTATCAATTGGCTCGTCAAAATCTTCAACCAACCAAATTTTATACGGCGTGCCTCAAGGGTCAATATTAGGACCTTTACTCTTTATAATCTACATAAACGACCTGCCTCAAATATCAGATATAGCCAATTTCATTATGTACGCAGATGATGCCAACATCTTCCTGATAGGAGAAAATCTTAATGAAGTTTACGATAAACTAATAACTCTTAGCGATGCTTTAGTTAAGTGGGTAGATAATAATGGTTTAGCTCTCAACCTTAAGAAAACAAATTATATGATCTTCTCTCGACAAAGGAATCTTAATTATCGTGATGTGACAATTTCTGGTGTCACAATTGAGAGAAAAACAGAAGCCCGTTTTTTAGGAGTTATAATAGATGATAAACTAAACTGGTCCTATCATATCTCTGCCGTGAAAATGAAAATGTCCAGATACATAGGAGTCATGTACAAACTTAAAAAATATCTGCCTCTCGAAGCACGTCTTCAAATTTATCAAAGTTTTGTGCAGTCACACCTTAATTATTGCAGCCTTGTATGGGGTTTTGCTGCTAAGTCTCATATTGAATCACTTTTTGTAAAACAGAAAATGGGCCTTCGTGCAGTATTACCTGGTTTCGTCAATTACTGGTACAAGGACGGTATCCCCCCAGCAAGTACTAAGTCTGGCTTTTATTTACATAAAATATTGACAGTACACAGTATCATTGTAAAGAACGCACTCATTTTAATGCATAAATTGAAAAACTTTCCTAATCTAGTACCATTGTCTCTCAAGAAAACAATTCCCAAAAGCGCACCATTATTTAATACTAACACGGATTCTATTCTCACTACACAATGGTCAGAAAAGTATGGTCAACACCCCTACAACAACTCAGTATTTTTTAAAGGTCCATTATTAGCAATAAACCGATATAATGTTGCAGCAACTTCCCCGCCTAGTCTATTTAACCTGAACATTTACAAAACTTGTATAAAAACTATGCTCATCGATCAGCAAAATGAAAACATCGAAGACGAATGGCCTAATTTCATGTTATTTTGTATAACAGGACTAAGAAAATCAAAGCGTAACATAAACCAAAATGCCGATAATAACCTTGTCTCTACATCTTAGATTATATGCACACACTTATGCATCACTCAATAAACGTCGCATATCTCATCATTTACACTGCCAACATTGGACATTCTTTTTTATCGCCGCGTATTTCAAATCAAGTTACAAATTCTACAAATTTTGAAGTGCTCAGTCTTGTTTTACTGTTTTTAATCTTTACCTATTAACCATTAGAAAATTAAACTTTAAGTTATAAACCTTCATTGCATACTTTACCGGTAGAGTCTAAATTGAATAGTTTGAGATTTCCTTAACATTTTATATTTATGCATGTGCCCCACGGGGATGATTTTCTTATTACCATTGATATTATATATATTTTTTGAGTAAACATTGGCTGGTACCACGGGCCAGTCCCCAACAACAAAAAAAAAGTCCTCGCATGATGAACTATGTGGTTTGCTGGAAGTACATCAGTGACCGGGTATGCTATGTCGATATTTGCATCCCCTCACGTAGCGGTACACCCCTACGTTGCAGGGTGATCAATGCCTACTGTCCACATCAGGGGCTAGTCCGTAAAAATCCAGTTGTTTTGGATAACTTTTATGGGCAGCTAAGAGAGACCAAAAATGTACCCTCTAATGTGGAGTTGCAATTTCTGGGTGACTTTAATTCAAAATTGGGTAAATTATCCCCTTCTGATATTGAACAGGGTTTTGGTAGATACATGGGGAAATACGGAATGGGAGTAAGGAACGAAAATGGTTCTAGATTACTGGATTTTATCTCAGAAAATAATCTGTTTGCTGTGAACACTAGTTTTATACAACCTAGCAGACGTGTTACATCATTTACTGGTTGGCGGAAGGATTGGTCGGCTGGTCGGTACAGTAAGAAGACACTGCCTGTATACTCTCAAATAGATTACATACTATGCCGAAATAGATCTAAGTGTCTTTTGACTCAATCAAGAACTTATGCTGGTACTAAAACATTTTCAGATCATAGACTTGTCATTGCTCGCATCAATTTCAGCAACATTCATCTTTGTTTCAAACCTAAACAACGTCGTGTTCCTTCTTATAATATATCAGAACTTGTAAGCACAAAGATATGCAACATAAATATCACTTGGCCCTTGAAGGCAAGTTCTCAAATTTTGTGACCAGCAACGATCCAAATGCCGACCTTCAAAATCTTATGTCTCATATTCGTGATGCTGCCAATGTTTCCATCGGCCCAAAACCTAAAGCTCGCTTGAAACATCACAGCAGTGATGACACTCTCAAAGAGCTTGTTGAAAAGCGTCACGATCTCCGACAGCTACTTAACAATAATCAATCTCTTGATCGAACTACATTGAGGTCATCCATCAACCACCTCACTAATAGTATCCAGAAAAGATTAGTTGAAGTGAGGTCTGCTCAAGCTGATCAGACCTATAGTGATATTACTAACACAAACGATTCAATGAAAATGTTTGAAGCAGTAAGACATCTTCAGAAAAGTAAACCACCTAATAACTCGATTGGTGTTCATGATGAAAGTGGCTGTTTGATTGCATCCGACGACATGAAAGCTTCTGTTGTTAGAGACTATCTCGAAAAACAGCTGACTCGCAATGAGCAACCTCTCGAGCCTTTTGAGGGTCTACCACGTGCTCTCAATGTCCCTTTTACTGGAGTTGAAATACATGCAGCCACCTCTAGCTTGAAAAATGGGAGGGCAAATGGTCCCGATGGAATACCCAACGAGCTAATTAAGTACTCTAATAGTACAGTCCATGAACATTATGCTGGAATCATAAACAGTTGTTTCGAGACACATACTTTCCCCATTTCCATTGGTGAGGCTACTATAACACCCTTACAGAAGCCAAAAAAACCTATTGGTCCTCTGAAGAATTTACGTCCACTCACCTTGTCCAATGCAGCCAGAAAAATTCTGTCTATGGCTACTCTTAAAAGGATAGAAGAAAAAGTGAACGCCTTCACTGGTCCATGGCAGTGTGCATATAAACGCGCTCGTTCTTGTGCTGATATTGTTTGGTGTCAGCGAGTTCTACTGTCAGTTGTCCAAAGGAAGAAATGGGAGTATCATCGCATGGGCATTGATATGTCTAGTGCGTTTGACACAATCAAACGCACTACGATTCTTGAACTCCTGAAACTGTGTGGCTGTACTGAGGATGAGCTGAGGATTGTCCGGTTGTTGTTGTCCAACACGAAGCTACGGGTGAAGGTAAATGGAGTTCTTTCAGCTGAGTTTTTAAGTCTCCTTGGAGCTTTCCAAGGTGACTGTCTATCCGGCTGTCTGTTCACCCTTGTCTTGGCTGGTGCTTTGAATGAACTTAGATGGACTATAACAATCAGTTTAGATAGGCCGATCCCCCCGATTACTATTGCTGGCCTTCCACTTGACACTGAATATGCTGATGATGTTGACTTCAATGATGAAGAGGAAGACAACTTGAGAGCTATTTTGCCCCAGGCAACAGCTATACTCGAGAAATGGAACCTCTTTGTCAATGAAGACAAAACGGACTTCACTCATGTTTATTTAGCTAGTACGGGTGAAGTCGACAGTGATGGAAAATTAGTGTCGGGGAATGAAGCATGGAGGAAAAGTATCACTCTAGGGTCCGTCTTGTGTAGCAAAGCTGATATTCAGCGTCGCATAAACCTGGGATATGCTGCCTTTAACAATTACAAGAAGGCCTGGAGTGATAAACTGCCCCTAAACAAACGTCTAATACTGTATAATGCTTTAGTCGTATCGGTTCTTATGTACAACTCATCCTGTTGGGCCGTCCCCAAAATATTCCTTGAAAAACTAGATGTTGTTCACCGCAGACATCTTCGCACTATTTTGAATATAAGGTACCCAGGAGTCATCTCCAACAAAAACTTGTATAAACGCTGCAATGCTGAACCATTGTCAGAAAAAGTGGCCCGTAGTCGGTGGAGAATGTTAGGACATGTTTTGCGGGGTCCTATTGACGGACCAGCGTTTTCTTCCCTCATTTTTGCCATCAATACACTGGACTTACCAGGGAGAAGAGGAAGACCCCAAAGCAATCTATTCTCACTGATTGTGCATGATTTATGTAAAAGAAATCTTTATTTGAATAATATCTTTGACCTGCATTATCTCCGTAATTTGAGTTATGACAAGAGATATTGGCGGAATTTGCAATGAAGTTTTTAATTTTTAGTTTTTGTTTTAGGGAAAGATTAGACTTGGGCGTTGTTTTTATTAACTATCCCTTGTTTAGAACTTTGATTTAATAATAGAATAATTATTTATAGAATAATTATTATTTAATAGTAATAGTATGGTAAATTAATAATTCTATCGACTTAATTAGTACAGTATGGTTACAGATTATTTTAAAACTCTTCAACATCAGTCTCCCGCAATAAATGGCTGCTGCTCTTGCTTCTTTCAAATGCCTTGTAGTGTTGATTACTCTGCTGGCTGCGTCTTAGATGAGAAGTACGAATGAGTCGGACTTTTCAATTTACTCGTATCGTACGTACTTTTCAATTCTACTGAAAAGTTCTCCTTCTAGAAATCGATGGAAGAGTTCTAAATCGCATGTTACGGACTACAATTGAGCGTTTTCAAAAACGTTGTTTCTATATTCCAATCGTCGATTAACTTAAAGTTTAACTTTAAGAGAAGCAAGCTGTTTAAATAAGTAAATTGTCAAGTAATTTTGAAGAAATTTTGTTTCACTTTTAAATGCTTGCCTGACCTAAGAATTGTGTGTTTAATTTGTTCGCGAACGGTATATTTTCTCTAACATCGGCAAACAATTACATTTTACAACGGCTCCGATGATAATAATTCAAAAACAAAAAAATTCTATCTGAATCGTACGTCGTATGAGTCGGACTTTTCAAAGTTGCGTACAAGTACGTACTTTTCCCCCTAAACGAGTCCGTACTTCTCATCTTAGGGCTGCGTCATTTAGGGCCTCCATTCTGATCCTTCCGTTGGCCCCGAGCTCTCTTTTGACGAGTTCCAATAGTCGGGGGTGGTCGAGGACTGCCAGCTCTCCGATCCAACGACGCCGTCTGAAGACCCTCTCTGATTCCTTTTATCGTGTGACGTTCCCGGGGATCCATTACTGTCAGTCGTATCTTATTGTACAAGTCTATCGAACTCTGCACTACATCGCTTCGTGAGAAGGCGGCTGGCCGGGATAGTGGAGCTGGACCTGGAGCTGGACCTGGAGCATGAAGCGTAAGGGCTTGACCAGCACCGGTGTTCATCGTCCTGTTGGTGGTTGGCAACATGAATATGATGGGCTGTGTCGGAGAGGACTACGGCTGGAACTAAACCTTTGCACTAAACCTTTGCAAGTTGGACTCCGCCAAATACGAGAAGATTAAAAGAGCTTTATTTTAATTTAATATCACTATCATTGAACTTTTTATTATTAAATTAATCTAGTTGTATTATCACTTATAATTGAACTAGTTAGTTTCACTATTGAGTCTTGACGAGTAGTAATATCACTTTGAACTATTTAGTTTAATTTTAAATTAAACAAAATTAATTTACTATTGAATTAAAAAATTGATATAATTATAGCAGCAGTTACTCAAATCACGCAAACTTAAAAACTGTACTGAAAGCATACATCTCAAAAGAACTTTCTGTAATTGAGAAGTCGTGGAAGGTCCCTGCTAAACATAAGCCTTGCTTTGTCTTTGTTGCCGATGAGCCCCTTCTGTTTCAGCCAACAGAACATGGACATGTCGAGGCCAAGTGCACCCGCAGAGCGTCGTCCACCTCTTCTAATTGAAGCACTCTTCGCGTGGGTCCGACCGACCTCCGACTGGCGCCCGACCGACCTCCGACCGGCGCCCGACCGACCTCCGACCGGCGCCCGACCGACCTCCGACCGACCTCCGACCGACCTCCGACCGACCTCCGACCGACCTACGACCGACCTCCGACCGACCTCCGACCGACCTCCGACCGACCTCCGACCGACCTCCGACCGACCTCCGACCGACCTCCGACCGACCTCCGACCGACCTCCGACCGGCGCCCAACCGACCTCCGACCGGCGCCCGAGCGACCTCCGAAAAACTTGACTTAGAACATTTTCGGTCCGACTCATTCTCGATACGTACCTTCTGTATCGAGTGCTCCCGCTTCCGAGCTCGTGTTTCAAAGGGGAGGCCAGGGAGAGCCTCGAGTCCAAAATTGTGTAATAGAATGGTCGCCCGACCTACCTCCGATCGACCTCCGACCGACCTCCGACCGGCGCCCGACCGACCTCCGACCGACCTCCGACCGACCTCCGACCGACCTCCGACCGGCGCCCGACCGGCCTCCGACCGACCTCCGACCAACCTCCGACCAACCTCCGACCAACCTCCGACCAACCTCCGACCGACCTCCGACCGGCGTTCACCTACCGCCGACCGGCGCCCGACCGACCTCCGACCGACCAGCCTTGTCTGATCTATGACCGAAGTATCTGTAAGCATATAACTATATAACAAAAGAAGATCGGAAGAATGTCACAACCATGCTCGTGAAAAAGTTTGTGTGAACTGTGAGTAAAGGGGTCAACTAGCGTTTAGCGACAGCGTTTTTCAGACAGTGTATTAGTTGGACAATTGGTGTTTCGAGGGTTCGATGGTATTCCGTACAGTATGACTATCGTACGCGTTTCTTCTTTGTTGGGATTCTTGTTGTTTGTTTGGGGACCGGTTTTAATTTTGGTACACCGGCCAATTTTTACAAAATCATATGATACATAACAATATAATTTTATTTAATATAAGTGAAAATGAGAATTGAAAATTATGATGTAACCTTTATTATTTTATTAAAAACATAGTTAACAATGATTTGATTTCATGATACGACAGATAAGATAATTTGATTTGATACGACTTGTTATGAATAGTTACTCGACGAATTTGGTGAATTCCACTGTTTTCCGGTAGAAAGAGTCTTATTATGTAGGTAATGAAAGAGTGCATACTTTGTAAGCTCCTTGGTGTTTCTCCTACTGGAATGGTATCTGGGACTTGTTTTGAGAAAGTGTTCCTCATCTTCTATTATAAGATCGACACCAGGAAGATTTGGAAAGAGCTCTACCACGGAATCTTTGCTGCAGAATTCACAGACTCTGTATTCTCAACTTCATACCTTCCAGTTTTTACTTTTAGTTTATGTCCTCTCAGATCCTTGGCACTAAGCTGCTGCAAGTTCTTGACGGTAGTCTGAGGAGTCCCATAAATTAATTATAATACATCGGATGCTTGCCATTTCCTGGAATAGCACTGGGTTATAAAGTTGATGCTTTGGTTTATTACGGTGAGTATCATTAGCATAGAATCCAGCGCTCTGAACCAAAATGAACAGTGAACAAAGGTTTAGTTTCTTCTTATCTATTCAACAAATGCATGCCTGGCCAGGGTGCCGGTGAGTCTTCTAGGCCTCGCAAGGTGATTATGAAAATCAGTGACTTGTTTTACATGTATAATGTGTACCCTAACTATTGAATCTAACCCCCTTAAAATGTGAACCAGTTTCAAGAGCGTCCCGCTTTGTGCGTTAATTACGAGAACATTGATGCCACACATAGCACACACGATCTTTACTAGGTTCGCGGAGGGTGGAGAGGGTGCTCTTGTTGTAGCTCAGCACAATACAACTGAACACTCTTGGACAGTTACCCGACTTCCTTATCGGACTTTATTTGAACGGCCGACATTAATTGGACGCTGAAGGGCTTAGCGCAATAATGAGAAGTACGTACGGTACTGGGCTTAAAGCACGTACGGTATTCCGTACTGTATGACTATCGTACGCGTTTCTTCCTTGTTGGGATTTTTGTTGTTTGTTTGGGAACCGGTTTTAATTTTGGTACACCGGCCAATTTTTACAAAATCATATGATACATAACAATATAATTTTATTTAATATAAGTGAAAATGAGAATTGAAAATTATGATGTAACCCTTATTATTTTATTAAAAACATAGTTAACAATGATTTGATTTTATGATACGACAGATAAGATAATTTGATTTGATACGACTTGTTATGAATAGTTATTCGACGAATTTGGTGAATTCCACTGTTTTCCGGTAGAAAGAGTCTTATTATGTAGGTAATGAAAGAGTGCATACTTTGTAAGCTCCTTAGTGTAAAATAAGGTTGGCACCAGAACAGTCCTCCCGAGGCGTACCGGTGGTCTACACTGCCTGCTCACAAAGGTACGGTAGCGAAGTGGCGTACACGGGTAATTAAAATGTACAAGGGTACGATAGAGAAGTGTCGTACACAGTACTTACGAAATACACGGGTACGATCTTGAAGTATCGTACGCGGTACTTAAAGAAATATACGGGTACGATGTCGAAGTCTCGTACACGAATACCTGCAAATCTCTAGCTCTCAAGCTCTGCAACTTTAACTCTTACAGGCTTCTGAGTGCCGTACAACTTTAAATGATCGAATGACTTGATCGAGTCCTAAGTTAGGTAAGAACAAAGGAAACAGGGGGTTCGAACAATAAGTCTCGAAAGGTAATATATTACTATTAGATCAATAAACCAAGACTAGCGACTCGAAGGCCACGCTACACTGTCCTCGGAAGCGGTAACTTTTACAACCTTACCGTTAAATGCTTCCCGAAGAACTGCCGCTAACGGGGCAAGCAAAACCTACCAGCACTGGGTCACGTGACATCACATGGCGAACCACGTGACACCGCGCGGCCCAGTCTGTCCAATAACCTAACTTAACTAGCTAACCTGACTAACACGTGCCTTCCTCCGCAAAACCATCCATAATCTATTCCACTAATCTAATCTAATCTTATACTAATCCTAACGGTTATTTAACACTAATACTACAGGGTGGGCCAAAAGTCAGTACCCATACGTTGGCCTTTATAGCTCAGCCACTGAGTGCCCAATTTAAATACTTCTTTCTGGTATGACTTAGTACCACCACTGGTTCGAGGAATTTGTCAACTCGAAAAATATTCGCGTTCATTTTTTTCAAATGGAGGTTCATTTTCACATTTATTTGATAGTTTGGATAGTCGGATCAAGCTAAATGTTATTGAATTGTGTTTGGCCATTCGAATTACGTTTGTCCTGAAAGAATTAGAACTGTAGCTTCTCAGATGACCGAGATATGAAGCATAACGAGTTTATTCATTACGTGTGATCAGGTGATTGGTTTACCCAATCACGTGATAAGGTCCCCCGTTAACTACCCCGTTAAACATTATGGGAATTGTTAAGGGTGCCCAATTAAGGTGTCGTGTCACGGTGTCACATAATCACCCAGTCAATTTTGTTAACGAGATACAGAAAATGCTTGATAACTTCGTCATTTCTAATCCGTTTTGCCTCATGTTTTCAGATCATATGCAACATTTGATAATCTACCGTCTCTGAAAAAATTAGGCGATCAGCATGTTCAGAGAAAACAATATAGGTGTTTTAATATTGAATGGGCGTGGTCTAAAATATTCGAATTTTCAAATTTTGACGACGGAATCCTCGAACCAGTAAATACAGTATGCCATCTGCAAAGCAACAGCTCTCAAATATAAAACACGGCGGAGCTATTAAGGCCAACGTATGGGTACTGACTTTTGGCCCACCCTGTAGAATATTCTAAAAGATCTAAAAAGCCTAATATATATATAAATACTGCTGTAACTAGCTTACCATATTACACTATATCCCCCGGGAAAATTTAATCGATTTAGTCAATATCTCCAGGAGGTATTGACAAATTCGACTAAATCCCCCCTACCTACTAAAATCCTAAAATACTAAAACCTACACCACTAAAAAATCTAAAGAAAATGCACGTATAAACCCTCACGTGACTAACACTGACCCTAAAACCCCACGTGCTAACCTCACGTGTCCAACTCCATACACAATCAAAAAATCACGTTATACAAAACTTAAAATCTTCAAATATATTTACACACTTGCTACCCTCTAGTCTCTCCTAAATTGTCCTAACTGTCCTTTCCCAATTGTCCCTCCTGCTGTCTCTGCTCCTGTCTCTGATGTTAATTTGACTGATGTAGAATGTAGATGTAGTGTATGTATCGTCTCCTGCATTCTCCACTTGGTGATCGATGCCTGAAAATACTCCTCTACTCGGCACACCCAGTCACGAACCCTCTACTCCATCTAATGTTCCGTACGCTTAGCTGCTTAGGTACGAACATACTCTCTACTAAAATGCTCAGTACGCTTTAGGTACTAACATACTTATCTAAAATGCTCAGTACGCTTTAGGTACTAACATACTTATCTAAAATGCTCAGTACGCTTTAGGTACGAACCTGCTAGTCACCTCAAACTGTCATATACATAGATATGAAGTCAATCATCTAGATTAAGACCTTATCGGCACAAGATAAAAAGTCAACTAAAGGCAAACCTAGGCATCAGGAGCGATGCTCTACCGGAACTAAGGTGACCCACACTCTACACTCTACTCTTCTCCACGGTTCAATCAACTACTCCACCTCTAGCAACTCTCCACTCTCCAGGGTAGCAAGCCCTTCAAAATGAAAACCAGACATCACTCCACCATATCAACCGATATTAAGGACACCAGGCGAACCCTTAGCACGGCGGGAGATAAGAAATGCAACGATGACCACCTTCCACAGGTTCCAGGTAGTCTGCAAAACATGACAAATCGTCGTATCTGCCCGAGCAACAGGTAGTTAACTGGCATCCCTTGACCAGCAATCCTCTAAAAACCAAGTAAACTGTCCTTTACCACCTTCAATACAACACTAATTCTCGACACCGGTCTGTAGTAATCCGGCTTCTTTAATTCTGCTCTATTCCTTAGAGAACGTCCTCCACTGACTACAGGTGTACTCTGTTCCTCAGGTGAGTAAGCTAGTGTACTGTTGCTCTCCCCCAGTATGACAGGACTCAAACTATCTTCCATCCGGGATGTAGGTTCCTCAACCCCTCTGCCCCACCCGGGTGTGTGGAAGGATCCAAAACTCGATTCTGTCTCCTGGATAGGTGATGAAATATGAATAGGAGTGTTAACCCTAGCTGGTGTCTGAGGGTCATGTTGGATTGAAATGTCCTGACCTTCCGTTCTGAAGGGAAGTGAATATTCCGGTGATAGAGGTACGTCAGGAATATCAATATTCTGACTAGACAAGGTACTCTCTCGAACCACAGAACTCCCTCTCTCCACATGCTCAGGCATCCACTCCTCATCACTACTGCTATCACTATCCCCACTGTCCCTTCTCACTGGGTCTTTTCTCACTGGCTCCGCAGTATATCTGTTGTCTTCACGAATCACTACTCTTTTCTCCGAGAATCTGTTCATCTCGTAGTGCTTCATTTTACAAATGTTCGTGACCTTCTCTAACCCAGGTCCGTACTCCACCACATACAAGTGATCATTTAGTACCTTCTTCACCTTGCACGGACCCCTAAATCGTGGAGCAAACTTGTGTTTAGGACATTGCACTAACACGAAACAAAAGTCGTTCTCCTTAAAGTAAGGACCATGCAGGTTTCGATCATGTTGCCTCTGTGCATACATGAAATCTACATTAGCACTCTCTCTCACTCTCCTGATGATCCTCTTCATTTCTCTGTGAAGCTCGTACGCCTCCCTGGCAGCGGCGTTCCTCGTATCTGGCTGATGCTTTTCTCTATCATCTAACATCAGATTCAACGGCAAGTTGACCTCTGTGCCAAATATCATCTTGTGAGCAGAATACCCAGTTCTCCGGTTCTTCAAACAGTTCAAGGCAAATGTACTCTTGTCCAGGTACATATCCCAACAGTTCTCCTTTCCCCTAGGAATGCATGCACGCAACGCTCGATTTGTTCTCTTGTTGTTGCTCTCAGCACGGGCCGTGCTAGACGCTTTATACGATGTTCCGTGAGTTTTCTTGCACTCGAAAAACTCCCAAACTTCCTTGAAGAATTCTGCTCTGAACCCGGGGTGATTATCCACAATTAACTCCCGACACATTCCGAACTTTAATACCCAGTTCTTCATTATTGCTGCTATATTCTCCTTAGCAGTTTGACTCTTGACTGGAACTGCTACCAGATAGTTTGACCAGGCATCAGAGATAGTAAGGATGTATCGATATCCTCGGGGTGTTCTCTGATTTGCTGTCGGTACTATGTGATCAATTACAATAGCGTCATTGAAATGGTGGAAGAACAAATGCTTTAACGGTGCTTTCAGATAAGCTTTCGGCTGCTTCATCTCTCCGCATCTTATGCACGCTTTGATGTACATTTTGAAGTCCTGCTCCATCTTTGGCCAGTAGAAGTACTCCCTGCATTTCTCCACACAGGTGCTGATTCCCGGATGACAGTTGGTGATGTTGTCGTGAAACAGTCTCATGATCTCCTCTTCATAGCTGTCTGGTATCACGATTAACTCTCTCGAATCTTTCTCTTTTCTTGAAACCCACTTTCTCTTCAAGAGTCCGCTTTCATCCACTTTCATCAAGCTAAATTGGGTCCAATAGGTGATCAATTTGTCTGGCACACGGTTCACCTGGATTGTTCCCCGGGCGCCGTCTTTAACCCACTGTTTCACAATCCTCAATATTGGATCCAAGTTCTGCTCTGTCTTGATCCTTTCCAAATCTGGTAAGCATTGTTTGTCTGTCTCTGTATCTGGTACTGCAAAGGTAACCTGTTTACAATTACCCTGCTTCTTCTGAAGTCGTGGCATCACATCGATGCTGCAAATACATACAGGAACATCCTTCTCCTTGAGCTTTACCATCCTCACATGTCCATCATGATTGTCCTCGAACAGGAGTTGTAGATCACTTTTCTCCGTTTGATCTCTCTTAGTCACCTTGTTCTCATCATGCTCATCAATTATCATCTCATCTGTACTCTGCTCTCTCCATATCTCATTCTTCCAGCCATTTATCCCCTCACTGATTACTATCTCGCTCCCACTACTACACACTCTGCTGTTCTCTCCCATACCGCACATGACGTTATCAGCGTCACTCACCACACCAAAACTCTTCTCAGAGGATTCACTAACGTCAGAAGCGTTGTGATCACGTGTAACATTACTATAGGATTCACTAACGACGGGAGCGTTATGACTCGGAATGGTATCGACACCCAGAGACCTGGTAAACTCCTCTCCTCTCGATCTCTCCGCTCCACTGACTTCTGTCTGGCATGATGCTTCCACGAATTTCCTTCTGAATGGAAATCTGCTCAAAAAGTCACACAGCGTGTTCTCTTTTCCTTCAATGTGCACGATATCAAAGGAGTAGTTGGAGAGCTCCTGGCACTTCCTGATTAAAGCAGGATCTGATTTTGAGAACAGGGTGTCGCTCGCTGATAGGAGACTCTTACAGTCCGTTATAACTTTGAACTTGGTGTTTCTGAGATACATCTTCCAGTGATCAATGGCTATCACCATGGCATCAAATTCTAGCTGTGTCTGGCTCCTTTCTCTCTTGTAGGGTGGTACAGCTTTACTATAGAATGCTACTATTCTCCTCTCTCTCTTTCCATCTCGTACTATCTCCTGGCTCAAGGTAGCTCCGTATCCATGTTTGCTAGCGTCCACTGTCAGGTGATATGACTGGAATGGGTCCTCTGTATCAGGTATAGCCAACATCGTACTCTCCGCCACCGCTCTCTTTAGCTCCTCAAACGCCTCCTGGCACTCACTTGTCCACTCAAACTTTGCTTCCTTCGTAGTGAGCTTGTGAAGAGGCTTCGCGATTACGCTGTATCTGGGTATCCACTTCCTCACGTAGTTCAAGGCACCTAACACTTCTTGAACCCTCTTCACAGTGGTGGGAACAGGTAAGGCAAGTAGATCCTTAACCCTGTCCTCTGTGATCTGTACTCCGTCCTCGCTGATTGACACACCCACGAATGTAACTTTCTCCCTCAGTAGCATACATTTCTTGGGAGTCAATGTCAGATTCGCTTGAACCAGTCTCATTAGCAAGATCTCCAATCTGTCAAGATGTTCGCTCACAGTCTTTGAACTCAGGAACAGATCGTCGATGAAAAATATTAACTGTTCTATCGGAACTGTTGCCAGAAGTTTCCACATCACCTTCGAGAACACGCTACTGGAGTTCTTGTGACCCATGATCATACGAGCCCAACAGTATGATCTTCCCCTGTGCATGAACGCTGTGACTTTCTTCGAATCCTCAGAGTATGGTATTTGCCAGAAACTCTTGGAGAGATCGAAACTTGAATAAATAGAATCTGATCCTATCGTGTCTAACACGTGATTCAAGTTGGGTAACGGGTATTTCTCATCCATGCAGACTTTGTTGGTTCCTCTCAGATCTGCCACTAATCTCCATGATTCAGGATCTGTATTCTTCTTTACCAGAAATATAGGATGGTTGAAGTCACTGGGTCTTTTCAGGGGCTCTGCAATCCCCGCTTTCACCATCTGGTCAATTTGGCGGTCCATCTCTGGTTGAAGTTTGTACGGGGTAGGTATAGGATATGTCCAGCTGGGCGACTCTCCCTCCTTCATCTTGATCTTTGCTTCATACATATTGCAGCACCCAATATCAAACTCATCATGCGAGAAGCAGTCCCTGAATCTCCAGATTATCTCCTTCAGTCTGGTCTTCTCAGTGTTAGACATTGCCACCTCTATCTCGTCCAGCCCGAGCCTCTCAAACAACTCACTCTGAATCCATTTCTCCCCACCTATCTGTCCTGGCTCACTCCTGGTCTCCTGAGCTTGGTCATCAATTGTAGTTCCTCTCACTCCGACATCGTGACTCCTGCTCCTTTGCACGCCGTGTATGAAATCTTGATCGCCTACAGGCTTCAACAGTGCAATGATCTTGTTCTTGTGAATTGTTATCGGTTCATCAGTTGCGTTAATACACTTCATCGGGATCAGTCTCTTCTCAGAGTGCACAACTGCATGAGCGAACAGAATTCCTGTCTCTCCAATTCCCTGCTTGTACTGTGGCTCAATCAAACCCTTGAAGTTCACTCCTTTCGCCTGCAGCTTTCCACTGATGTATTGCACCGTGTTTGGAGGAATGACTGTGACTCTGCTACATCTCACTTTTATCTGCTGCTTTACATTCTCCGGCTTCTCCGTGAACGGCACCTCATCTCCGTTATACAGCACCAATCTGCACTTGTTATAATCCAGCGTCACTCTATTCGATCTCAAGAAGTCATCTCCAATCAGGAACTCTGTGTCTAACAGATCAGTTACCACGAAAGTGTGCACAAACTTATTTCCAGCAACCACCACTTCCATCTCTAACTCTCCTCTGATTTGTATCGTGTCTTGAGAAAATGACTTCAAGGTCATGTTACACGGTCGGATCCCGCTCTCTAGTCTCAGTCCTCTCACAAAACCCGTGGACACAATACTCACAGCCGACCCGCTGTCAACAAAAAGGTAGGCTGCCACTCCTCTGCAACTCCCAGCCACCAAGATGTGTTTCCAGTTCACCGCATTCACCTCCTTCTGCTTCCCATGATGATTTTAATTGCGACTGACGGGGAATTGATTTTGTCCAGTCGCACGCCCGTTTAAATGGTCTCTCTGCATACCATACTGTTCAGTCTCTGTGGGTCTGTACTGCCCTCCTCGTCCTCCAGATCGCCCTCTGTCGACGTTGCAGAATCTTTGGATGTGTCCCTCACCGCGACAATTATAACAAATCAACGGCCTGCGACTCTCTCCTCTACTCGCATCTCTACTCGCACCTCTACTCGCACCTCTACTCGCACCTCTGCTACTCCGCTCAACCGGACTCACTCTACTCCTACAAACACTGGCAACATGCCCTTTACCTTCACACAGCTGGCACACTATATTGCTCCAACACGAGTCAGCCTTGTGACCCCTCTTCCCACACATCTGACAGTCATTCTCATCCTCTTCTTTCACACCTTGCCTGCCAACACCATAAGTAGGTGCCCGGAATTCCAGTATAGTCATCGGATCACTGTCAAGCTCTCCCTCTACTGCCTTGGATATGTGTTCCTCCTGTACAGCTAAACGGATCACACTATCAAAATCCTCTGTCTCCGTGTTCATCTGAAGGAGCCGTCTTTTAATAGCGGGGTCTCTCACGCCCTGTATCAACACAGTGATACCTGCGCTCTCTCTCTCCACAGCTCTCGGGTAGATCTTCTCAGCAGTATCCTGTATTCTCTCTGCGAACTGCTCCACGCTCTCCAACACTTCCTGCTTCATCTTATGGAACGTTGTCCTCATTATTCTTGCATCAGTAGCGGGATATAGCTCTCTTTTCACCGCACTAATCAGCATCTTCACCTCACCTCTCTCATCACTCGACAGCCGGATGTTCTTCACTTTCTTGAACTTTGCATCGTCTTCTATCTGATTTGCAAGCCTCAAGTCGAGATTGTCCTTTACTCCGCATAACAGGACCCACTGCTCGAATCTCTGCAGAAATGTACAGAAGTCATCATTTTTCCTGTACCTCGGCGCCTTACACTTCATCGTGTACTCTCCCTTATCTCTTTCTGTATTTCCGGGTTGAAGATTATCGCTCTCAGTTGTCCTCGCTCTTTCTTGAAATAAGTCGCTCGTTCTCTCCATCTTTACATCTTGTTCCCTCATCAATCTCTCTCGCTCAAGCTCTGCTTCTTCTCTCCACCTGTTCATATCTCTCTCCAACTCTCTCACTCTGCTCAAACACTCCTCTCTCTTCTCGCTCAAATCAAACAACTCCACTTTGCTCTCTTTTATCTCCACCTCTTTCTCACTTGTGTCCCAAGACTTCATTTCCAATTTCACCTCCACAATCTGATCCACAATCCGTTTTTCATCCTCTACTAGTTCCTTCATCTCCTGCTCCATTCCTGTGAGTCCAGACATAGTACCACTTTCCTAGGTTCTCCAGATAGTGTAAAATAAGGTTGGCACCAGAACAGTCCTCCCGAGGCGTACCGGTGGTCTACACTGCCTGCTCACAAAGGTACGGTAGCGAAGTGGCGTACACGGGTAATTAAAATGTACAAGGGTACGATAGAGAAGTGTCGTACACAGTACTTACGAAATACACGGGTACGATCTTGAAGTATCGTACGCGGTACTTAAAGAAATATACGGGTACGATGTCGAAGTCTCGTACACGAATACCTGCAAATCTCTAGCTCTCAAGCTCTGCAACTTTAACTCTTACAGGCTTCTGAGTGCCGTACAACTTTAAATGATCGAATGACTTGATCGAGTCCTAAGTTAGGTAAGAACAAAGGAAACAGGGGGTTCGAACAATAAGTCTCGAAAGGTAATATATTACTATTAGATCAATAAACCAAGACTAGCGACTCGAAGGCCACGCTACACTGTCCTCGGAAGCGGTAACTTTTACAACCTTACCGTTAAATGCTTCCCGAAGAACTGCCGCTAACGGGGCAAGCAAAACCTACCAGCACTGGGTCACGTGACATCACATGGCGAACCACGTGACACCGCGCGGCCCAGTCTGTCCAATAACCTAACTTAACTAGCTAACCTGACTAACACGTGCCTTCCTCCGCAAAACCATCCATAATCTATTCCACTAATCTAATCTAATCTTATACTAATCCTAACGGTTATTTAACACTAATACTAGAATATTCTAAAAGATCTAAAAAGCCTAATATATATATAAATACTGCTGTAACTAGCTTACCATATTACACTATCCTTGGTGTTTCTCCTACTGGAATGGTATCTGGGACTTGTTTTGAGAAAGTGTTCCTCATCTTCTATTATAAGATCGACACCAGGAAGATTTGGAAAGAGCTCTACCACGGAATCTTTGCTGCAGAATTCACAGACTCTGTATTCTCAACTTCATACCTTCCAGTTTTTACTTTTAGTTTATGTCCTCTCAGATCCTTGGCACTAAGCTGCTGCAAGTTCTTGACGGTAGTCTGAGGAGTCCCATAAATTAATTATAATACATCGGATGCTTGGAATAGCACTGGGTTATAAAGTTGATGCTTTGGTTTATTACGGTGAGTATCATTAGCATAGAATCCAGCGCTCTGAACCAAATTGAACAGTGAACAAAGGTTTAGTTTCTTCTTATCTATTCAACAAATGCATGCCTGGCCAGGGTGCCGGTGAGTCTTCTAGGCCTCGCAAGGTGATTATGAAAATCAGTGACTTGTTTTACATGTATAATGTGTACCCTAACTATTGAATCTAACCCCCTTAAAATGTGAACCAGTTTCAAGAGCGTCCCGCTTTGTGCGTTAATTACGAGAACATTGATGCCACACATAGCACACACGATCTTTACTAGGTTCGCGGAGGGTGGAGAGGGTGCTCTTGTTGTAGCTCAGCACAATACAACTGAACACTCTTGGACAGTTACCCGACTTCCTTATCGGACTTTATTTGAACGGCCGACATTAATTGGACGCTGAAGGGCCTAGCGCAATAATGAGAAGTACGTACGGTACTGGGCTTAAAGCACGTACGGTACATCAACTTTTAAAGGTACGTACCGTACAGGCCCTATACTCTATAGGGTACAGTTGGGGAAAAAATTTTACTTTTTTTCAAAGTCAGTGGAGTACTTGCAATTTTCCTTTAATATTAATATTATCATAATTTCATTTGAGGTAGTAGTCGAAGAGAAACATGAATTATTAAGATAATTAATTAACAGTGAGAGATAAAAATGAGCAGTAAAAGATAAAATCAGTATCACATTTTAATGTGCTTATTCATATTGGAGTTAATAAACACTAGTTTTTCAGCAAGCTGAGGCTTCAGCCTCAGCCTTCTTTTATTCATAATCATAAGATATTCGTAGTCTCTAAAGATTGTTTCACACAATGAGGGTGCGCTCAAAATCGCGTAAACAACATCTGCCACCTTTTTAACCAACATAGTTCAAAGCGCCAAATATAATGTCACATCGTCCAACCCTTCTTGCTTCTGGAACATTCTTGCGCGCACGTATTGTACAACTGCTCTAAATTATAAATTGTAATGCAGCGATGAGCGAATTCAGCTTCCATGAAAGTCGTGTCACGTGTGAACGTGAGTTTTCTGCATTTTGTTTGCAATTGCAAGCATTGTACCTTTCAGTTTCAGCCCAAGTTTAAAAGTACGTACCGTACAGCTATTTTTAAAGGTACGTACCGTACGTATTTCTCATCTTAGGCCTAGCGTTCATTTTAAATTTAATGTCGTTCAAATAAAGTCCGGCAAGGTAGTTAAATTAAATACATTAACTGAATTCTTCGAGCGTTCATTTTAATGTCCGTTCAAAATTATGTCCGCTTACGCAATGTCCGGTCAAATAACGTCCGATAAAGTATAATGAGTTTCAGAAGAAACACCAATACTTTTTCTTTGATAAGGTGGTTATCTGTTTCCGGAGCTTTCTGTAGGAGTACCACGGTGTTTCTCTCAGCTCCATAGCTTCAATCTTATCTCACACAGCAGCAGCTGGATACCCTATACAAGGACCACTTCCGCTATTAAGCAGTTACATCTTGGAGTGTGATAACATTATTTTCACAAATCACAACTTTGAGTTGTGAAATTAGTTTTATCCAACGAGTTTGACGAGTTGGATAAAAACGAGTTACATAACGAGTTTGACGAGGTGTGTAACTCATGTTATCACACAATGCAAGCAGTGATGTAAATACATTCTCCGATGATCTACGAAATGATGCTAGCAAACGCAGCATTTACATCGGAAAATAATGACCGATAAAATTACTACATATAATATTCCAGAGTCAAACTTTCTAGAGGACGCATCCTTATCTTGTTTTATATTAGGAACTATATTACTGCAGTGAGAACTTCGTTTAATAAAATGTGCTTTGGTTATAATCATTTGGCTGTGGATTTACTGCGCTTGCATCGATAACCGGTTTTTCACGATAAATTCTGATGTGACAGTTTATTGCAGTTTATTTAGTTTATTTAGTTACCATGAATGAAATGAATCTGCTTTTATGCATAGCTCATTGCTTCGTTATATATCATACCTAGGTTAGTCCTAATTACAACATTCATTCGGCATTAAACCCTCGTCACTTTCTTACGACCTAGAACACTGTTATTTGTGTTGCTGTTAGTATTAAGTTTTATTTTTTTGGACGATCGGATCATTCTTAGCTAAAAGTGCGCCAGGGTTTTGTTAAAGGTTGAAGACAGAGGCCAAAATTTGAAACACAAACTGTACAGGTTTAACTGCGTACAAAATTTTAGTATAGATTCTCAACAACAAATATTTTCTTTGAAATTTAGCCTTGGTTGTTCAGCAAATATAATCAAAATTTCAAAATATTTATTATTGAAAGATTTTAAATAACTTAAATTCAATCTACTATTTAGTTACTAGCGAATGGTTGCACAGATGGAGGTCTTCTTTCCTTTGTTACTGTTTCTTCTGTCACCCGTGATAAGTCAAACAACAACATCCTATCCATACGTTACAGAAGTACCATGGGATAACATTCAAGGTAATTATATCGAATAATCATGTTTAACCATTTAAAAATTAGCGGTACTTTATACAGTCGTTATGAGTTTATAACTAACCATAATATGACTAAATTTAGTAGCATATTCTTACCAATTAATCTACATTTTTCGGGAATTTCAGAATACACGACTTGTGAGTTCGTACAGTATCACGGTTACCTAAAGATACAATGCACAGTTGTAGATAAGGCCACAAACAAGACTAAGACGTTCTTCAAGTGTCCGAATTCTAACGATTACTACTCGGTGGTAAAACGAAGCTGCAAGTACCAACAATTTTCTGAGGCATGCCCTGACGATCCTATGTTTTACCAGGTAAAACTGTTAATAAATTGATTTTAAATGAATTTTCATGAGTATCTTAAGGGGACATACACCAAAACATTTTTTGTCGGGACCCGGAATTTGACTTCATATCATGAAAGTATATATTACAACTGTAAGACTTAAGGCATTGGATTTTTTTGAGAGTACGCACATTCGAGAAAAACATTATTTTCTTTTTCGAAAGTTTTGGAAAGTTTGAGAAGTCTGTCACTGTAATACCGATATTTCAGTCATTTTAAACGTTTTTGGCTGATTTTTTACTGAAAATTATAGACAATCTGTACAAGAAGCCCCTCAAAGGATTTTATAATTAAACAATAGATGACAAAGTTACAGACCAAACAAGGTCGAGAGAAGCAAAATTGAGATTTTTGTGAAAAATAAAAGTTGTATATTTTACCATTCACCCAGGTCATAAGATATTGTTTCACAAATTCTTGTAAGTGTATTGCATCGTATGCCAACTTTATTGACTGTAATAAAATATTCTGTCTCATCTTAGTTATTATTTGTATCTAACATAAACTAATACTTTTGAAGCTTACTCGACACATTTACAGCACCATCGACTATCGGGCCTTTGATTTAATATAGGATTCTTTAAAAGCATACCACAATTTTGATCTTAGTTGCTTCTTGAATGTAAATGTAAAGTAACATCTTTTCTCAACTATGTTTTTGCTTTTTAACATTAAGTGTCGATCAACTGTTAAATAATCAGCTACGAGTTTATCAGCTGATATCATAATTTAATTTGTTTTGATTTGCTGAATTTTATCACTCGGTAATTTATTAGGCTAATTGTTTCACCAAAATACCATTAACATTGATGATTGATCCGCATTCCGCTCTGATGACTAATATGCTATATTAATGAATTAGAGTGAATTGTAACCAGATGGAAACCTGTGTAACAGTTGTCACGCACCAAAAAACTGGTCGCTATGCCTGTAATTAATTAACACATAACATTAACAGGTGTCGCGCGCGCAAAATAGACTCCAAATCCCGGGTCCCGGCAAAAAAGGTTTTGGTGTATGTCCCCTTAAAATAGTGACCACGGACCTATCCTTGATTTAAAGATGGAGCAATTATATGGCGATGATACATTAGTGGCTTATGTCAAAGTACTTGACAGGTCTGACACACAATTATAATATTAATGATAATATAATGTTGCTTTACTAGAATTTTCATCATCTTAGGAAATGGGAATAAGATTATTATATTTCAGATGTGCGGAGCTATAAACTTGAATTGCAATCAAGGAGGTGACGAGGGATCACTGCTATTGAGGAAACACATTATCACAGCAAATTCTTGTGTGCTCGTGCGGTCTGTGATGATGGAGATACTATATTTGGCTCAGAAGACATCTGCGAACAAGAAGAGGAATGCAAGAATATTCAATACAGTACAGACACTTGTGCAGTATCTGATGACACGGATCATACATACACTTGCAGAACTATTTCGAAAAAAGAAATAATTGATTCCAACCGTCTGTGTGATAAGGTCTGTGATTGTTTTATGTGTGATGATGAGGCAATTTGTAACGGGTTTACCTATGGGATCTTATGCACTTATAAAAATCCTAAATCACCAATTACCAATTACCAATCAGCATATTTCATATGTGACGGCGAAGCTCAATGTTTTGATGGAACAGATGAAATGAACTGTCAGGAAGGGCCAATGTGTAAGCAGAGACTGAAAGGCAGTGATGTCACAAGACCTATCGTAAATGGCACAAGATGTGCTCCCTTGTTTCTGAATAAACCATATTGTGAAGACTACTCTGACCAACTGAACTGCACAGACCCCTCAATTGCAAACCTAACATGTTTTAGAGGCGGCTACCCTGTCTCTGTTGCTGACAGAATGAGATGTCATGGAATCCCAGGTCTGCGACTTTGTGATGACGGCTTTGAAGACATGTGCGTCATCACAAAGTTGGATCTTTCAATTGATATCACTTGTAAGATCCACAAACACCAACTTTGTGATGAAGCAAAGGATTGTATTAGCGGAGCAGACGAGTTGCATGTCACTTGCCGTACTTGGAGCAAGTCTGTATGTAAGAGAGCATTTGGTATGAAGAACAGAGTATTAAAAGTACCTATGAGCTGGATAAATGACGGATACAAGGACTGTAAAGATGGTATAGATGAAGGAGTAGTTTACCCAACCTGCGGTCTAACCCCAGCCACAATGAGACTCAAGAAAGATGATGAAGAATGTGGAGAGGTCTTCCTCTGCGGTTTTGGACATATAGAATTTGAGTTTCTGTGTGACCAAGATAACACTTGCGGTAATGAAAATGTGCTCTGCCGCAAAGCATTCCATTCTCCAAGGATCGACCAAAAGATAGATAACTATAACAACCACCTGTCTGTTTCGTACTGTCTAAAAGGTTTGGACAAACTTTCTTACTTAGCAGGAAATTGTTCGGAGAAAGATTTAGGATACCTAGGCTATGAACTTCTTGGAAGAACACAGCTCCTCTTGAATGTTCCAGAAACAAAGTTTGACTGCAAATATGTGTACGGTGAGATGTATGTCTATCTTGCCTGCATAGGCCAGTGTGCCACTTCCATTTGTCCACTTGAGGATCCTCTAAGACATGATTCCTGTCTTGGGCAGTACCCTTCAAGAGTTTACACACTCGCGGATAACAACTTTCTGACCTTTCTTCTGCCGTATGGAGACAACAAATACCACAACAATTTTTTTCCTTGTGAAAATGGCAGATGTATTCCGTTCGAGCAGGTTTGTAACTTGGCAGACGATTGTGAGGATTTTTCCGACGAAATATTGTGTAATAACCATTTTCAGTGCCCAAATGATACAGAATATATCCCTCTTTCTAGTGTCTGCGATGGGAAACCAGACTGCGATGACTATTCAGACGAATGTAATGACAGATGCAATGTACGGATCATTGAGAATACTGTTCTCACAACTGTAGCCTGGCTTTTAGGCTCATTAGCGACACTTTTGAACCTCATCATCATCATTAGGGGGATGTATACTTTAAGAAAAGCTTCAACAGTGGCAATGCTTCTTAACAAACTTCTCATCCTCCTCATAGCATTTGGTGATCTTTTGATAGGGATATATCTTTTAGCTATATCTATCTATCATGAATTGCAATACCATAGTTATTGCCCCAACAGATTTGAATGGTTAACCAGTAGATCATGCGCTTTCATGGGCATCATCAATACTGTGGGCTCTCAGCTATCACTCTTTTCAATGACAGTCTTGAGTTTGAGCAGGTTATTGAGAGTGAACAAATTATCTATCAGCGATGAAACGAATTTAAAATCGAGCATTTCCGTATCTTTGATAGGTGCCCTAATTGTTATAGCTTCCTGTTTAATGGCAGCAGTGCCCTTATTTGAGCCCTTTGACGACTACTTCGTCAACGGAATTAACTATCCCGGAAGCCCACTTTTCGTCGGATCTGTAACTAAATCTGAACATCTCGAGATTTTTGAAGAATACTTTGGAAGGATGAGAAATAAAGATCTCTCATGGAAAAACATAGACAGATTGGTCGTGAGTATGTTTAGTGAAGAGTATGGAGGAATTACCAGGAACCAGGTTCATTTCTATGGGAACGCAGGAGTATGCATCTTCAAATATTTTGTCACTTCTGATGATCCTCAACGGATTTATGTTTGGTGTACACTGCTTCTTAACATCACATGCTTTGCAGTGATTACCGTGGCTTATATTATCATTAATTTCATATCAGCCAGATCATCGAATCAATGTGCTAACAATAATGGAAACGAGCAACTTAGAAATAGAAGCAAGCGACTTCAAAGAAAAATAACGCTAATCATTGGGACAGATTTCTGTTGCTGGATACCATTTATTGTCATGTGTTTTCTCCACTCTTTGGAAGTGACAGACGCTAGTCCTTATTACTCCCTGTTTTCCATTGTCGTCCTGCCCATTAACTCAGTCATCAATCCTCTGCTATACGATGAAACTGTTAGTGTATTGTTATCAAAAATACTTAGGGTATTAAGAGAACAATTTAGAACAGAAGCTCCTGTGGCTGTCGTGACTGGTGAGATAGAGATGAATCCAATTCAAACTCAAGATACTTCACCCGTGAGAGAGACAACAGTTGCTCCAGGAGAAATACCACCAGCGATGACTCCTCCAGAACACGACTATAAAACGCCAGAAAATCTCGGATCGAATGTTCAGTTACAAAGCAGTGTTCAACAAGAACCCAAGGGTGGCGAGGATGTAACCAATTGCTAACCAAAGATGACCAAAGCTAGACTCTAGAGCTTGTGTTGTTTCTGAAATATTCAAGTACGGTGTATCATTTAATATAATTTCCGCTTTAAGGCGATCAACACTTCGACTAGGTATAACTGTAACTGCAATGTTGGATTTGTTGACGTTAGGCGGAAATTAAAACTTGTGGTATTGGTCGGACTAAACGCAATGTAGTGTCAGTTAATCAACCCTGTGATGAGGTCCTCCTTTGCAGGAACGACCAGACAGCCTTCGTAGAGTTTAAAGATCTCTGTGATGGTATTGATACTTGTGGGCACGAGGAAGGTATCTGTAAGAGCTCACATATTATCACATCCACATTTAACAAAGCATTGACTGTTAATAAAGTAGCGGGAATTGAGAAGGTTTTCTTTATTGCTTGCCTGGTCTTGAGAGCCTGCAGGAGATTGCAGGGCAATGTGTTGTCAGTGAAGTCAATCTATCAGGCATGGAGGTCTTCCGAGTCAAATCAGTTTTAACAATTTTCCGTCCTAATAAAACTATCAACTGCGATCATACCTTTGGAGAAATCTACGTGACACTGAGTTGTGCAGGGTATTGTGAAGACTCTATTTGCCCCTTGAAAAACAAGATCCAATACAATTCTTGTCCTCAGCAATATCTTAAGAGAATATACACCGTGGCTGACAATTCTTTCATTTCGTTCGTCACTAAATCAGGTAATCATTACAAAAACGATTACTTCCGCTGTGAGAGTAACATTTGCTTAAACTATAACCAAGTCTGCAATGTGGTGAATGATTGTGGGGACGGCTCTGATGAAGTTACAAAGCAGTGTTCAACAAATTGCTTTGATCGCGAATGCAGTTATGATCAAAAGAAAATTAAGGAAATTATAAAAAAGGTAGATATACAAAAATAATAAAAATTTTTAGCTAGACTAGATATATTAACTTGCTCTCAGAAGCATAGATCTTTAATTTAAATTATTGTTAATGTTTTGAGGGGGGAGGAGAATGATGGATAATTCATGGACAAAAAGAGACTGAGAGTAGAGTTTTAGATGAGTTTTATTATTGTTGATATATTAATAGTTGATATATTTTTAAATGGTTGACTGTACAAATTTACCAAGTTTCAGATTGTCAATAATAAAGAGAGAAAAGTCCAAAAAGGAAGTACAGCCAATCATTTATGTTTTTCTAGAAACTTAAATTTAAAAATAATCTTTAATTATGAGCTCTAGAGATATGTTTTCATAAATGAAAATATATGTTGTAAAGATTCATTTGATAATTTTATTCTTCAAGCACGAAACATCCTAAAAATGTATTAAATAAAATAAAATTATCTTAAAAAAGGGAGGTATGTTAGGTAATAAGATTGCATAATTATGATTAAGATAATATGGGAACAGGGGGTTTGATCGTGACCTGTCAAGGACCATTAGGGTCGGTTCATTCAAGCATGCATATAAGTGGCCGCCCTGACTTTAAATTAAAAGAAATAGGTGCAGAATATACGGGAATTTTACCATTGGTCAACCACTAGGCGAGGCAGCCGTCCATTGGTTGTAAGTCATGTGACCTAGGTCACATGACCATAGCAGGTGGACTAAGCCTCGTTAAACTATTGTAAGACCCGGTCAACTCGTGCACTAACTTAGGTTTGACGTCAAAATAGTTGTTAGTACCTGCACGCCAGGCAGGTGATTCCTAAGTTATATAAATACAGTATGTTTCGTGTTCGAAAATCAGTTATAGTTATTATCGCTTCTCAAAATAACTCGTGTTCTCTCGCCTCTCAATAAAGGTAAACTAAAAACTAGAAGAACTCAACTAGAAGTAGAAGAACTCAACCAAAAGAAACACTTAAGAAGAGCTATTAACACCAAGGCCAGGGTGGCGAGGATGTAACCAATCGCTAACCAAAGATGACCAAAGCTAGACTCTAGAGCTTGTGTTGTTTCCGAAATATTCAAGTATATCATTTTCACTTCAACTTCAAATTGAAAAGAACAAATAAAATATTCAATTGCATTTCCAAAATATATAAAAGGGGGGGTGTCACGTCCGTCTATGTCCGCTTGTCTCATAGAATCCAAAAAGGACAGGACATAGGCGGACATAGGCGGACATAGGTGGACATAGACGGACATAGGCGGACATAGGCGGACATAGACGGACATAGGCGGACATAGACGGACATATACGGACATTAGCGGACATTAATGGACACCTAAATTGCTAAATAAAATGTTCAATTTTTGCTGTTATAGGGGGGATCATGTTTTTTGTCCGTTGGGTACCCTATATTTTCAAAACGGACAAAAAATAGAGCGGACAAAGACGGACAAAAATGGACAAAAACGGACAAAAATGGAAATAACTTTTAGATGCTTCCTCCTCCTACTCTTCCTCCTCCTCCTGGGTCTTCCTGATCTTCCTCAGTCCTCTTCCTCCTCCCCTCCTCAGTCCTCCTCCTACTCCTCCTCCTCGTCCTCAGTCCTCCTCATCAGTCCTCAACAGTCCTCCTCCTCCCCAGTCCTCCTCCTCCTCCTGAGTCCTCCTCCTGGGTCAACCTCCTGGGTCCTCTTCCTCCTCTTCATCCTCCTCCTCTTCCTCCTCAGTCCTCAGTCCTCCTCAGTCCTCCTCCTCATCCTTCTCCTCAGTCCTCCATCCTCCTCCTCAGTCCTCCCCCAGTCCCCCTCCTCCTCCTCCTATTCAGTTCTCCTCCTCCTCCTCAGTCATCCTCCTCAGTCCTCCTCAGTCCTCCTCCTCCTGGGTCCTCCTCCTCTTCTTCATCCTCCTCCTCTTCCTCCTCGGTCCTCGGTCCTCCTCCTCAGTCCTCCTCCTCCTCAGTCCTCTCCCAGTCCCCCTCCTTCTCCTCCTCCTATTCAGTCCTCCTCCTGATCCTCCTCCTCCTCCTCCTCGTGTAGCACGATAACGTCAAGCTGTATGTGGCCCTTTAGTGCATCGCAAGAGCGTACAAAGGACGAAAAATGGGTAATTTATTGCTTAAAATGCCTATAACTCCTAACATATTAAATATTTTGAAATAATTCATACTGGATCCTGGATCGTAATGAACTTAGTCAGACGCAACTTTTAGTACCAAAATTATTTCAAAAATTTCAAAAATTTGTTCAAAATTTCACACCAGGGTTCACATCTGTGTTCGATTAAAAATGTTTGAAAATAATTTTCCTTTAAATCTTAAAATATTAGTACTAAAAGTTTCGTCTCAATGAGCTGATTACGATGCCATAATAATTATGTAATAATAACTGAAAATTTACTGGGCCGCGCTCAGCCTGTCATTCCGCCAAATCTATATCTATATATGATTGATTTTGGACACGAAGGGAAACACACAAATTATATTTATATATCTATATATAGTTAATGAACATAATAGCCTGGGGTCCTCAGGTAACTGAAAATGTGAAAGTTATAGGCCAAAAACTAAAACTTTGCGCAAAAAAAGCACGCGCGGCAAACAGCAAACAAGCGCCGTGTAGCATTTTAGCGAAAATTGCTACACGGTGGATTTATTTTATTCACATTTTTGGACAACTTTTGGTACCAAATTTATCGAAATCGGAGAAAAAAAGTTCTTTGCTCGCGCTTTTGCTCTAACCAGAGCTGAGCCCTTTCGCTTGCAGTAGCGCGCGACCGCCGTACGCGTAGGCACATGGCTATGTGAACTCACGCTTGGCGCTTATTGCACTGACTAGCCGGCTAGGCCGCGCCGGCGTTCGACGTAATGGCTAATTCCTAAATCGAACGCGTTCGATTTAATTTTTGCGTTCGATCTAATTACATTTTGGTGACGGTAAAAAAATTACAAATATACAATATATATACATATCGTAATACTAAAAGTAATTGGAGGACTTCGACGCTTCGACGCGCCGCGCGAACTAGCATTCTTGCTTCGCATCGTCGTCGATCGTTGCTCTGCTTCGCAGAATCAAACCAGGGAGCATGGGGAACAAAGCTTATAGTCTTTTGGACCAAAGGTGCATGTTCATCGAGGACACTACCAATACATTGTTCACAAGATTCAACAAAGCAGTCTGCCAATTCATAGTCAGAGGAACACATCAGCAAATCAATTGCCAACTGATCACAATCCACGGTTTTAAGCTGTCTAGTGTTGATTGTTTTAGGAGCTTTGAGGTTAGTTTGAAACTTCTTGGTGGCAAATATAATGGGGAAGTGATCACTCAGGGTACAGTTTTTCAGGATTTCAATTGTAGACGTTTCAATCAAGTTACTCTGGTCAAAGAGCAGGTCAATAGTTCCTCCACTCATGTGGGTCGGATTTTCAATAAGTTGCTTGAAACCATAAGATGAGGTGGTCTGCAGCAGTTCAGTTGAGTTTACAGTAATTGACTCTGTGTGAATATTGAAATTTGAAATCTCCTCCAATTATTATATAGTCACTTTTCAGACTTGCAGAACCCAATAAGTCATCAAGTTCCTCAAAGAACTTCTTTGAGACAGGGCCAGTTCGATAGATGCATAGGACAAGGATCTTCATGTCAGGAGTGCACTTTATAGATCCAGCGATGAATTCAAAGGTTGTCAGGTTCGGAACTTTCAAATTAACAACAGAGAAATGTAATGCCATGTTGTAAATCAGAGCAGTGCCACCACCTCTGTTCTTTGCTCTGAAATCATGAACAATACTGTAGCCATATGATTTTATAACTGCTGTTGTAGTATTGCCTTGGTCAGATAACCATGTTTCAGTTACAATAGCAACGTCTACATCATGGTCTTGAAGTAAGCACATAATGTCGTCACACTTATTATTAAGACTTCTAGTATTCCAGATCATATATCGAAGTTGATGCAATTTCTTTGGTTTGGAGGAAACTAGTTTTTTGAATAATAAGATAGGGAGGCTTTAAGTTTCTCTTGCTGAACCCGGTAAGAAGGACACTCAGTAGAAAATGCAGCATGTTTACATAAATCATCAGGTGAGCCAGACTTTTTTGCAGATGTTTATAGTATCTCCAGAGGTTCCCAGTTGTCGGGGATATGTAATGATTGGTTCCCAGTTCGGAGCTGATTGGATTTCCCAAACTTACATGTTAATTAGCTAACAGGTCATTTAGCCAGACATGAAGAACTTCTGAGTCATCAACTTCTCTTCTGGGAACCCCTTCAAGGACATCGTCGAAAGGGAGACCACACCTCACATATATTGACATCCTTCGGAAGGACACAGGGCTTGACGACAGCAAGGAGATTAACAAACTCATGCTGGATAGACAGATTTGGAAAAAAACTATCTCTGTTTGGACGTTGAAGCCGCTCTAAGTCGAGTAAGTCAAGTAGTTAACCAGGTGAAATTGAAAGGTTCCCAGTTGTCCGTCAGCTGTTGTAATTAGCAGAGCACAATACATAGGTAACGGAAATGGTCCATTGCTACCAATCAAACTTTAAACAATCAAATATATACACACAAATTTTCCAAACATCATCTACTCCATCATCGGGGCAGGGGTGAGGTAGTACGAGACTTCTGATTGAGGGGTGTCATGTTTGATATCAATCCTCTTTCCTCTGTACCCACAAAGAGCGATTAGAGCTGTTCTTAGCATAGCAAATCTTATCCTCGTTCTTACATGCCTTACAGCTTACCTCTCCTTCCTTTTTCTGGCTGATTATAATTCAATCGAAACTGCATTTCTATTTTTTTATTGCAAACGCAATGAAATATACATCTAGTGTAACCAGCATGCTACAATGCATGTATGAAAGAACCCTCGTCCAAATACCGTATAAATACAGTCCATGCAAAGATGTTGAGTTTAATTTCTGCAGTTATTTGATTGATTGTCTCTTCACACAATTTATTGGTATACAAGATTCTTCTTCTTTATCTTTGATAAGACCACATCTTGGATACTGTATACAGTTGTGGAATCCATCTGCTGCTCATCGTAGTTGGCGGATCACCCTTGAGTTGGAAGCTGTCCAACGCCAATTCACACGGTTAATCGAGGGTATTGGCACCAGTGGCGTAACGTTGCCTGTTGGCGCCCCGCCAAAAAATTAGTTTAGAGTTACAGAAGTCTAATAGAATGTTGATATTGTCTTGCAAGGCCTTGGGACTTACGGAAAGTAGGACAAGATCGTCAACCCAGAGCAGATGTGATATTAGGACGTCAGCTAGAATAGGATAATCACCAACAGATTTTAGGAGAGATGACAAGTCGTTGATATAGATTTTTAAAAGGTCCGGTGACAGGGGGTGTCCCTGCTCTGTTCCTTTTCCAATGTCAATATTAGGGGACAAGAGTTTGGAGATTTTTATATGAGCTATTATAAATTGAGTTTCTATACATATCACTTAGGCAATTGGAGAAGTTTCCAGTTATTCCAAGGCATGTGATTTTGTGCAGAAGGAGGTCCTTACAAACAGTGTCAAAGGCCTTTCTTAGATCAACAAAGCATGCATAGAGGCAAGCTTTCTTAACCTTGGTATATTTGTCAATGACTGTCCTATGATATGTGATTCACAACAGCTGTAGTTAATAATAATCAAAATCTTTAGCTAGGATGCAGTGCGTTAGATCTGCACTTCTTTCTTCGCGTGCAAGGCATTTCCCTTTACGCTCCTTCTCTTCATCTACCATATCAGGTCAGTACATTTGATTAATAAGATATTTTAACTCTTAATATATTATAAATACTGACGGCCCCAACGTTAATGTGGCTGTTGAGTGTTGCTATGTGTTGGTTCAGCAAAATTAATTATTATATAATCAAGTTTATTTTTCTTGTGTAGTTAGTTGTCATTCGGCCACACGATAAGCAACTTATATTGCAGTACCTTTTTTCAATTAGTATATTAAAATATGTCATTGTAATTTTGCATGGCTGAAATGTAACACTTGATTTATATATTATATAGCTAGCTATACAAACAAAATTTTGGAATAGCTAGCTAGCTGTAGCTATGCGCCTGTTTCCACTCTAACATCTCCAAAAGTGCATTAATATGATCATTTCAACCTTACAATCCTAAAGGCAACTTTATCTGTGCTCAGCTATGTTTTGTTCGATAAGCTCCATTTTAATCGTTTCAATAATATCTAATTTTGTGTGAGTTTTTGACTTTGAATTGATAACACTTATTATATTATATATTTTTGAGTAAACATTGGCTGGTACTTCGGGCCGGTCCCCAACAAAAAAGTAATTAATTGAATTTTCAAACTCTTAAAAAATGTCTATTTTTTAATTTCCATCCTAAACTATTTTAGCAAAATATGATGACATATTTCAAACCTTTCAGATTCAGATTTGGTGGTCATAGGTTCCGGTCCTGGGGGTTATGTGGCTGCTATTAAAGCAGCTCAACTGGGCTTGAAGACTGTATGTGTCGAGAAGGGTGCTACGTTTGGAGGAACTTGTTTGAACGTGGGCTGCATCCCTAGCAAAGCTCTCCTTAATAATTCTCACTATTATCACGCAGCCAAGGTAAAAATAAGTACTAGCTTTTGGGTTTTCTATGTTTTTGCTACACAATGTAATAGGAATGAGCTATACAAGTGTAAAGTATTTTGTATTTTGTATTACATTATATTGTGGAAATTTCCGGCACATTTCCTGAATAATGAATTCTTAATGACAGTGAAATTTTATTACTTTCTAGTTTATCGAACATTTTCACAATGCCTAACATATAATCATGATTACAGACCGATTTTGCCAGCAGAGGGATAAAAGTTGAAAATGTAGAAGTTGACCTACCAGTTATGATGAAGGCAAAAGAAAACAGTGTCTCTGCTCTGACAGCAGGTTCATCTAATTTATATTTCAGAACATTAAAACTAACAACTAATTTGATGTGCTCTTTGAGCTTAAAATTTTATATAAAAATAATCTACATTCTACATGCCATTAAAATATATCATGTGCTCTATTAACTGTAATAAAAGCTGAATGAAATGTTTCCTTATACCACTAACATACAATTGTTTACTTTTGATTTGTGTAGCTATACTGACCTGTGAATATATCCAGGTATTGCTGGACTATTCAAGAAGAATGGGATCACATCAGTACACGGTCACGGGACAATTGTCACACCAAACCAGGTGATCGTTAAGAACAATGACGGGGGCAGGACGACAATCAACACTAAAAATATTCTCATTGCTACTGGTTCAGAAGTTACTCCCTTTCCTGGTATAGAGGTAATTTAACGTAGATCTGCATTCGGCGTCGTACCTCATGCTATTAATGTGGAGACGGAAGTAATCATTTGAATTTTATTTTTACTTGCTTGACTCAAGTTGCTTATTTTATCCAATATCCATGTATCAATATATAATGACCTGATAACAATCAACATTTCATGCATACATTCTGTACAGGTAGATGAAGAAACTATAGTGTCTTCAACCGGAGCACTGTCTCTAAAGGAAATCCCTAAGACACTTACACTAATAGGTGCTGGTGTTATCGGAGTTGAGCTGGGGTCGGTCTGGCAGCGGCTTGGTGCTAAGGTTAGCTCCAACATCAAACTTTCATTATTTACATTGATTTTCTCTTGATTCTACAATTATTCTTGTTCCAATCTCGAACAAATCTAGTGAAAACTGATTATAACTAAACTTCAAAGTTGTGTTAAAAGTGTTTTTAAAAGTATAAAATTACAATTTCAGGTCACAGCTGTAGAGTTTTTGGGTAATATTGGCGGTGTAGGGATTGATTTGGAGGTGGCTAAGAACTTCCAGAGATCCTTAGGTAAACAGGGCATGAAGTTTAAATTGAACACAAAGGTATTGTCAGCAGAAAGAACTCCTGAAGGCATTAAGGTACGTGGTCCCTGGCCCTCCATTAAGGTACGTGGTCCCTCCATTGAGGTATGACGATTGAAATCGCTCTGTCAATAATTTCCTGTAAAGTGCAGTTCTCTCAGCCGTCATATGTGTGCCTTCATTGTGCCCAGAAAATTCAATTAAATTGTTCATTATTAGTTGAAGAAGCCACTCCCTCCTATACCCTATAGCTACCCTATATTTGCGTCTTGTAATTCAACATTTATTTGAAACATTTTGGGTCACAGCACTTTCGCAAATTCTTACAATCGGAAAAATGTCGACATGTTTTTGTCATGATCTAGATGTAAAATTTTCAATCTTCGCCACTTTCGCCATTTGCTCCATTATCATCAATAAAATGATGTTATTTTCGCCGTTTTTCCTGTTTCTTCATTGTCTCTTCGAAGGCAAAACATTTAAAATATTTAAATGAATATTATGTCATAGTAGCCATCATCAGATTTGAAAATTGCCATCTTCTCCGCAAAAACGTTTATTAAACAAAGGATATTTATAAAGTTTCGACATTTAACATAATGTAATACTGTGAACCTTGCAGGTAAAAACAGAAAACAAGAAGGGCAAGATAGAGGAACTGGTATCAGACGTTGTCCTGGTATGTATAGGACGGCGGCCTTTCCTGGACGGTCTTGGACTGGATAACATTGGTGTTACAGTAGACAACAGAAGCAGAATCCCTGTCAATGAACGTTTCCAGACCAACATACCCAACATTTACGCCATTGGTAAGATTTTGAACTACTTAGCATTTATATTACTTAGCACTTACGTAAAACGCCCGCTCCCCTCTTTGCTTTATTAAAATCTAATCGTAGCTCACTACCGTCACATATCACTTAGTTCTAGCTTCCCTAGTATTAGTGGGTGACCCTCCATTATAGTAAACTGCTCGTCTGTGTGTCAATATATAATCGAGATAACACGATCCGTAAACTGCTTTACTTGACTCTTGATTATTAAATAAACTGCTAGATGCTTTTTGCTGTCCTAAGTTAAACCCTGGTGACAGATCTTGGTGTTCAGGTGACGTGATAGATGGTCCCATGTTAGCCCACAAGGCTGAAGACGAAGGTATTATCTGTGTAGAGGGTATGGTGGGTGGTGTACCTCACATTAACTACGACTGTGTTCCCAGTGTCATATACACTCATCCTGAGGTTGCTTGGGTTGGCAAGTCTGAGGAACAGGTCAAAGAATTGGGTATTCCTTACAAGGTAAGAGAAATCTAGGGGTCACTAATTGGTTCTTTCTTTTGATTGTTCGTGGCTTAAATGTTTGTTTTTAGAGATTGGACATTGTTATAGGTATCGCTGTCGCATTGCGATCAACCGTCATGACGGGTGTATTTTCATGATATTCGAACTGTTACTATATTATTATATTAACTTGACGATTTAATTAACATATGGTTTAAACTCGGCTTGGGTTACATAATTCAAAATTCATTTTAATCCAGTATCGCGAGAATCGAACCAAATTATTTGTTCGCTTACACAAATCTTCATTGGACGTGCTTTTAATAGCACACAGTATTTTCTGCAGATGCATATAATAAAACATTACTAGGTTACAACATAAATATATTCATGAACTCAAACATTTGTGATCCTCTTAATAATTTAACGTAGAATATTCCATATATATCTAAAGAAACCGGCATATAATAATATGTACATCTGTTACATAATATATGGATTCTTAGTTAAATTTTAAATATCTAAATGGATATAATAATCACATTTTGATTAGCAATCTCAGTAGACAAAGCTCGCTGGTCTTCATCCCCTTATTAGCCTTCCTTTCAGAAATCTTGGGATCCATAATTATTGCTTTTGTCATTTGAAGCCCTGAATATTGACTAATTGATGCACTGGAAGCTCTGCTCATTTGAAGCCTTTCGCGTTTTTAGATTTTCTGACGACTTTTCTGAATTTCTTTACGTTCCTTTTGTGTAAGTTTAGATTTGAGACCATATCACGTACTGATACTAGAGCACGCTTCAATTTATACAATAAATATTTTAGTATACAATTTCCCATACATTTCTTATACAATACAAGTTGAGAAATGATAGCTATTTAGTGGATTTCTTCATTCACGGTCTTTCGCCTATTTAAACTCAAATATATGTATAATATCCTAATGATTAATGTGCAATTATGCTAATAATTAACGTGTAATGGCCCGGTAATTAACGTGTAATAACCTTCTGTCAGATAGGAACATTCCCGATGGCAGCTAACAGCAGGAGTAAGACTAACATGGACACTGACGGTCTAGTTAAAGTAATCGCTCACAAGGATACTGACAGACTTCTGGGCATACACATCGTCTGCAGTGTGGTAAGTATTAGGAGTCAATTAAATTTATAATCATTTAACTTGGCCAGGCTGTCGGTTAGCTAGTTAGTCTGTAAATACGTCTGTCAGTTGTTCATTTTACAATTTACATGTCAGTTGTGTGTGTCTGGTGTTGTATCCTGTCAAACAATATCGGGGGTATGTTTGGTTTTCAGATGTTGACACTTGGTGTTCTTGACAAGATCTGTCACGTGACAAGATAAAGATCTGTCACGTGACAAGATGAAGATCTGTCACTTAAGCTCTGCCGACTGTCGAGTTAAAGCTTTAAAGGCCGCCTTGTGTGCCCTAATGCGAATGTAGGGAAGGCTGCATCTTGAATATTTTGTGAATACTATGCGAATATTGTACTCATTGTGAAATTAATGTCAATAATATCAATGCACTCATTGTATAAGTATCTCTGGAATTTCTACAAATTAACAGTACTAGAGAGTGCTTACTGTAGAATATAGTGCTAGGGACGAAGCCATTGGAAAGAAGGGAAACTTGTTGCACAAACTACACTAAAATAAACTCCAGCCCTGCGCTGGCTGCCAACTGCTCTAGATAAAAATGTTAGCACTTTAGCAGACGCAATGGCATGACTGGGGCTATGAAACACCGGTCACCTGTCTGTATCCGTATTGTTGTGGTGGTTGTCAATAACGACACTGCAGAGGACGTGGTAGTCTCTGGTATGTCTAGAATGTAAGGTTACCACACGCTACTTGTATAAAGTGTACAGATTAAGAGCATAATTAGACCTTGACTGGATAGACTATTATACTCCATACATTTTACGGTACATTATGTGAGATTTGTTCCGTTGCGTTGATTTGCGGGTTTTTTGTGCGATTTTCCCAGAATCCCACGCCTGTAATGTCATGCCGGTCAATTTAAACGATTTTCTTTCGTTTTATTTTGATTTGTATGTAACTATCAATTGCAAATTGCAATACTATCAATTGCAAATTGCAATACCTGCTAGGTGCTAAGTGATACTTTAGACAACCAAAATGCATCATTATATCATGGGAATTAGAGTTCTAACTCTGTAGTAATTAGCAATTGTAATTATGGATAGTTAACTACCATGTTAGCACAATTATCCACGAGTAATTAGTAATTAGTCATGGTAATGTGTCCGTATGATATTATACCCGTCATTATCAATATTAACAAGGGTAATTATCTACCGCATTATATTAAATATAATGAGATGTTAATATTATCATTACTTCAATCACGACTAAATCATTACTCATGATATATTTTTTCACTAATTCTCTCTTCCGGAATCCTAATATTATTCTTAATTGCACTCCTTAATACACTAAAACAACTAATGGTTGTGCGTACTACGTATGTATGTGCGTATACGAATCATTATTTCCATAATGGCCCAAATTTTGGCTGCATCTTCCGCTCTGAAGTATGAAATTGTATACAGCTGTACATATCAAGTCTAAATATAATAAAATAAGCTTTAATTTGTGGCTTCGTTCTGACGGCCAAAATAATGTATTTCCAGAACCACGCACAGTTCGCATATTGTTTAAAATAGACCATATTGTACCAAATCTTCCATTTTTACTGAACATGACGCCTAACTTGTTATGCTATATAATACTGCTGCGTTATACACTTTTATGCATAGTTTCCTTTCTCTGATAATCCAGCCGCCGTATAAAGCATGTAGTATAATTATGGAACATAGTTCTAATTCTTTTCTTCCACATTGTTGCACTCAGACATTTCACACTTTCTCTTAAAGTATGCAGTTATTTGTCCGGTGTTGGCTCTCTCTCTCTCTCTCTCTACAATTACAGTAGTTTGGTGGTGTCACGGAGTGCAACCATATAAGCATATATTACTACGACCAGGTGATAGTTGTATACACTAATATATATAATGAACTGTATCGTGATAGTTACTAAGTATATTCCACAACTGCTGACGTCATGTTGAAGTAGCTGTACAGCGCGCCACGACTGGCGTGTTAATATACCACCAAGTATTATATATATCAGCAGGATCTTTTAAAAAGGTCGCACTCGCACTGCGAATTGTTCAGTAAGATGCACGGTATCGAGCAGGGCTACACTACTGTATGGTTGTCATTGCTGCCGCTTTTTGTATAATATTCTCCACTATGCAATCCGGCCTTCGCATTTTTACATAATATATACACATAGAACATAATCAGGTTATATTATTGCGTTGTGACGTGTAATATTGCGTTGTGACGTGTGCCTCTTTTGCAATGGGTATGATGTTTGGACGGTATACCTTTGAAGGCTAACTTTTATCAAGTAAATAGTATTTTTTGATAGAACTACCAGTAAATAGTAGACTGTTGAATGGTAGACTCTTATTACTACTACTAGGTTCAAAGGTAAACCGGCCTACTTTACCATTTTAAAGCAGACTAAAATCTGCAAAGAATAAAGTCCTGGGTCCGTGCAATAAGTTTGCGTTATAATGTACTTTTAGTTTTCTGCTTTTGCTGCCTCGTGCAACCATATTTTGTAATATTGTGCGTAGTGTACTAAATTTCACAGTTGCAGTTTGTCAATTTATGTGTATACAACTACTGTCAGCACTTAATTGAAAAGAAAAAAACTGAACAATTGCAATGTACATGGGAAAATAGGTATTCTTTATTGCAGTCTATTGTATCCAATGCCAAATTGTTATTGCTGTACTTCATATTATCGAACTGTCTTATCATTATATCATGTCTTAATTTTATTACAATATTATACTGTTTGGTCACTATTATACCGCGTACTACTTATTGTTACTGTATTTAATCTGTGCCAATAGCCACTGTCCAAAAATTTAAACGACGTTTAGTTCAACATGTTTTTCAGTAGGCTCTCATTGCTTCATTGTGTACGATCAAACAGTTTACTCGTCTCATTCGTCCAAGTCTGTCAGTCTGTCTCACAAATATTAGTTTTTAGTTATTTCATATTTGAACTACGTTTGTGTGTCAGGTGTTTATAAATTGAGCCTTGTGGTTTTCGTTAAGTTAGAGATTACACTTTTTATGATTTGTCTTTTCACTTGAAAATATCCTACCCACAGGCAGGAGAACTTATAAACGAGGCAGCACTTGCGATGGAGTATGGCGCTTCGGCGGAGGACATCGCTCGCGTCTGTCACGCTCATCCCACCGTCAGCGAGGCGCTCAAAGAAGCTTGTGTAGCAGCTTACGCTGGCAAAGCTATTAATTTCTAATGACCAATTTTGGGTTCTTACTTTTTCTTCCACTTAATTTCCGAGATAGAGCACACCTTATACGGCGAGGTTTTTTTGTATAGAAATAACGTCTAATCAGCTAAAGATGTACGCTCCCAGAGTGTAGACGTTACAGTCCACCATCGAGCAGTTCTCCCTTCTTTATATTGGAAACTGATAACTTATTAGTTAGGTATATTGGCCAAGTGCGTCATGTCTAGATACTTATTAAACGATCTGCCACTCCGTTTTCAGATACCGATATATATGGACATTTTGGTGGTCTCTCTGCCCTGAAGTCAACTCCTGGCGTTTTTAGATCTGAAGTCTGATGAGCTCATGTTGAATAATTTACGATTGATTTTGAGTGTGCCATTTGTGTTTCTGCCTCTGTCATGTCGCCACGTTTATCATTCTGATTTGAGCGAGGGTACTCTGTGTCTTCTTCTGTTTAACAGATCATAACCCTGGAACTCCCCCAGAACTATCAAATCAGAGTAACTTGAACTTCATCAGAACATCATGCTAACTGATAGGCAGGTAGATCTGTAATCCTAACAGCTGATTGGCTGTCGGCTCTGTGGTTCTCACATATGATTGGTCAGTGCTTTCGCCAATTCTATAGTCCAGGGATGGGAGGAGTGGTGTAATTAGTTTGTGAGCTGGTGAGCACTTGTGATAGGATTAAACACACATGTATGATACCATTATATATAGTCTCCTTCTTTCTCTTCTGCTGGCTTTGATATTACTCTCATCACACGATGTCGTGCGCATTATCCCAAATAACCATAATTCTCTACTTACAACTAGATATTGTAGCCTCTGTGCTATAATTACAAATATTCTATCCATATTTATATCATGGATCTAATGTCGTCTGCCAGTTCCCTGTTATATTTATCAAGGATCTAATATTATCTGCCGATTCTCCTGCTCTCCTAGGTTATTGCTTCCAATTCTTATATTATATGTAACGCTGGACCTGCGATCATGCAAGTCATTGAACTGGTCCTGTAGTCAGTCTGTGTATCACGTGGTCAGTCTGTGTATCACGTGGTCAGCTTAGTGCTGAACTGATTAAGTAATTATACTCCAATTATTGTTTACTCAATCTCAACATTGAGTATTATATGCCTGGTGGTAATTGAATATAGATATCAGAGTCTCATATAATTCATAAAGTTGCTAAGACCCCGTAACGCCTGTTCTTACAAGTTCTTGATTTGCGTTGGTCGTCACGTTTTCGTTGGTTGCCATATATATAACTACCAAAGTTAAATATTTGTAAACCTTTTCTAAATAATGTGTCTAATAAATACTTTTTAATTTAATATTCGTTTTAGGATCATTATTCCATAGATGTTAGTTTAATTTAATTAATATTTTTTGGTGTCCAGAACCCCTGCCTCTCACTCTCAAATCAGACATTCGGACTGTAGCATAATTAAAATAGGGGAAATTGGGACACGTTATCATTTTGTAATTGCACAAGTCATCCGGTACTTAATTATTTAATAGATAATCAATTATAACGATTGTATCATACCATGTGTCATGTTCCTTCCACCTTAGTTCCAATGTTGTTATCCAAGCTGTTTATTTCAGATATCAATTAGAATTATAGTCTGTGGTTATCATGTCCATTGTTGGGCGTTCATTCGCATCTTGACCTCGCAAGACGTAGACATACCTCTCATTAATATCATGATTAACCAATTAAAATGACCATAATAATCAATCATCACTACATGTAATTATCCTACGATCGGGTAGATATGTGAGTATTATACCCAACATTGACCGGCGAACTGATAGCTACTTCAGAAGCAATGAAACTACAATCTTCTAGATAAAATGAGTCATAGTACTCATAGTACGGGTAGATATGTATTAGACTGCTGGTTTTATGACGGGTATCCTGATTCCTCACAGTCATTATGTGGTTTATGCGGAAGTCGTTAAATAACAGACTTGTCCGTGACCTGCATCACCAAACCTTGTAATGAGGCTTATTGAGACGCTTAGCCTGTACAAAATTTATCATATGATCTCTTTAAATTCTTTAATGTTTTGTTGCAAGGTTTAAATCCTGTGGTCTCCAACATGTTCTTGTCATATTTCATGAGTTTAGTTAACTTATTCAGTTACTGATGCCCATTACTTTCGCATACTGCTTTGAACCGCCTCTAAATTTAACAGAGTGTCTATTCTTCTCAAGAATCGTGACTCGGTTAAGTCCACCTGACCTCAACCAACCTACCAAGTAACGCTAAAAACCGTCCGCTATTATGTTTGTAGTTTAGCTCTTTATCTTTCCTCTATTCACTAAAGACTTGAACATGCGTCTTCTGTACTCGTCAAGCTGGCGAGCAGTTAAAGTTAGCCCTGTTCACGTGACCGTGACAAGTCCATTGGTTTATATTATGATATAGTATAGAATTGTGGTTTTCAATGAGCGATTGTGTTATGATGTGTCGTCAGCGGTAATTCTCATTCTCAGCTAATGTACACTTACATTCGTCACATATTTGAGCAGTTATCTCGCTCATTATTTAGCACATTATGCACTTTTAATTCGTGCCATTACGTGGGTCATACATAATGAAACAAGGAACGTCCTTCGTACTCACGGAAATTTCTTTTGTAACCCTTTTTCGTCTAGATTAGTGTCTAGACAGTCAACATCACGCACTGAAGATTTGAAACTTCAGCACATGTCGCTTGCACCAGATCCTTCTTAACTTTTGGGACTTTTTGATTTTGTACGACATCGCACGGGTTTGGCAGTGAGAGCATGGCCTCCAAATTTCAGGGGAGTTGACCAAGTGCAGAGTATGCCGTTAAAATATTTCATCGGTTGGTCTGGTCATTGTAAGGTCTGGACATTGTAAGCCGTCTCGTTATTCGTATTCAACCCTGACCTCAGCTCTTCAGCTGACCTGTTCTTTATTTAACCAGCTTTAAGTCGACCCTATTATATATGAGTAATGAATATGAATATGATGTACGACTGCATGATATTGTTTTAGAAAGATAAAGAGGGTTTGGTTAAATATATTTTTAGATCGGTTTGTAGACCTAGAAACTGCTTGTCCTTCGCTCGGTCGAAGTTTGAATTTTGTACCAAATGTTCAAGTTCTGTTATTTGGAATAATAATCAATTGTAATTTTTGATAAATTATTAAAATGCTTACCAATTTCTAGCTTTTGTTTGTGCATTGAGCAAATAAGCAATCAATATTTTGAGATATGTACGCTGTTTTTTCGTACTAATTTTGAAAACAAATCATGCACAACAATTTCAACTGGATACAAAATTCGAGAGTTGGGCGTTTCAGCTCAAGCACTGAAGTTATTTACTTGCTTACAGGTATCAAAATTCAACTCACACTTCTTTAAACTCACTCTTCTTTGCAGTTTACCAATTTCAACGATCAATTTAATTTAAATGATAGTCGAGTTGCAAAGCCCACTCTCTAAAACTGTAGCCACTCCTAATTTCTGTAGGGAACTGTTCAAATGCCAAATTTGGTTTTGTTCGTATTTTTAGAAATAAATTTTAATAGTTCGCGGTCTAACATGCCACCTGTTTAACCGATGAAACCTCAAATAGTGTCATGTGACGAAGAGATGTGCTACTCGCACTCTAACTTAGATGTGGCCCTTGTATGGAGAGCAATATAGCTGGTCTATATGACTTGGATAAAGTTTTAGGTGAGATACATATTATATATTCTGTCAAAAATGTTACATTTTTAGCAAGTATATTTTGGGAAATACTTGAATTAAAAAAAAACATCTTCACCCCTTTTATTTTGTCACACTTCTAAACTTTTTCTGATAATCTCTGTTCTATACAACTAAAACTTTTTGTCTGCAGGTAAAGGGCACTATGGAATAGTGCGACTAGCGCGCCATGTCTTCTCAGGGCAAATGGTCGCTGTCAAGGTGATAGACAAGACCAAGCTAGACCAGCGCGAGACAGACCATCTGCTGAAGGAGGTTTGTTAAAACGTGGATACTGGATAACCAAAGTCTAGACTCGTGTCCTTGCAGCTTTATGATATCATGTTACTGATCTAGCTGTGCAGTACCATAATGGTACCACTATAATATAATATCAGCTTTACTGAAAGTTCCTCGATAATTTAATGATTGTTCAACTAATCTCTCCCCTAACACAGGTACAATGTATGAAGCTAGTGCGGCATCCCAACGTGGTAAGGTTATATCACGTGATCACCACAAAGAACAAACTGTATCTGGTCCTGGAGCTGGGCAGTGGAGGTGACCTCCTGGACTACCTCAATAAAATGCCGGACGGGATCGGCGAGGAACGGACGCGGGAATACTTTGGTCAGATCATACGTGCTATCGCTTACTGCCATCATCTACACATCGTTCACAGAGATCTCAAACCCGAGAATATCATATTCAATGAGGATTACTCCGTACTCAAACTTACGGACTTTGGTTTTAGTAACGAGTTTTCGCCCGGTTAGTCTCAATTTGTGGTAAATTTTAGCTACTTTAAGTATAGTTTCGTAACTATTTCAACACTAACCATTTCATCTCGTAATATTGCATCACAAGATGACTCGCCCTTGCCAGTTTATTAAGTTATCTGCTGATATTACGTAAAAGCAGAGTTCTAGCTGCGTATATGGTATGAAATACTATAACTCCAGAACTTAGTTGCACTATCTGCCTGGGAACACTTTAAGTGTTACGTAAATTGAAGTATTATGGCAACTATGTGCGTCACTATTGGCAACAAAATTTAGCTTCTCCCAGTTTAAGTGGCTCTATTCTTGTATCATATATGGTTTTTAACGTTTTAAGGGGAGATACACCAAAACCGTTTTTGCTCTGAACATCGATTTTATTTTATATTATTTTTAAATAGACAAAAAGAATAAGATCGTACACCTTCAAAAATTTAAAAAAATATTCCCTCATCGAGAAAAAAAATATTTTTCTTTTTCGAAAATTTTTAAAATTTGGAGAAGTCTGTCACTGTAATACCGATAGTTCGGCCATTTAAAAAGTTTTTTGGCTGATTTTTTTACTGAACATTACTTACACTCCGTACTAGAAGCCATTGAAAGGATTACATAATTAAACAATAAATGACCAAGTTACAGACCGAACAAGGTGAAAAAAGAAAAATTGGGATTTTTGCCTATCACCAAAGTTGTACATTTCACCACCCGCCCAGGTCATCAGATATCGCTTCAAAAATTCTTGTGAGTGTAGTTGATGATCATGGCAAGCTTTTTGGAACCGGATTTCTCTCAATTTTGAGTTTTAAGCTATGCAATGTGGCCTCAAACGACTTAGTAAAATTCATCGTAAAAAAGGGCAAAAAAGGCAGATTTAAGGCTTAAAATGCCTATAACTCAAAAAGTATCAGTTTTTTTGAAATAATTTTTACAGGATCGTAATCAGCTTGGTAAGACGAATCTTTTAGTACGACATTTATAATATTCAAAGCCACAAAATTTGTAAAAAAATGTGTACAATTTGTACAAAATTTATACAAGGGGGGACCCTTGTGTTCGAGCTAGAAAATTATTTAAGACAATTTGTCTTCTAAAAGCACCTATTTGGTACTAAAAGATTCGTCTTACCAAGCTGATTACGATCCTGTAAAAATTATTTCAAAAAACTGACACTTTTTGAGTTATAGGCATTTTAAGCCTTAAATCTGCCTTTTTTGCCCTTTTTTACGATGAATTTTACTAAGTCGTTTGAGGCCACATTGCATAGCTTAAAACTCAAAATTGAGAGAAATCCGGTTCCAAAAAGCTTGCCATGATCATCAACTACACTCACAAGAATTTTTGAAGCGATATCTGATGACCTGGGCGGGTGGTGAAATGTACAACTTTGGTGATAGGCAAAAATCCCAATTTTTCTTTTTTCACCTTGTTCGGTCTGTAACTTGGTCATTTATTGTTTAATTATGTAATCCTTTCAATGGCTTCTAGTACGGAGTGTAAGTAATGTTCAGTAAAAAAATCAGCCAAAAAACTTTTTAAATGGCCGAACTATCGGTATTACAGTGACAGACTTCTCCAAATTTTAAAAATTTTCGAAAAAGAAAAATATTTTTTTTCTCGAGGAGGGAATATTTTTTAAAATTTTTGAAGGTGTACAATCTTATTCTTTTTGTCTATTTAAAAATAATATAAAATAAAATCGATGTTCGGAGCAAAAACGGTTTTGGTGTATCTCCCCTTAAATATATACTATATATATTGTAACCTGCAAGGTTAGATGGGCTGGGCAGGGCAGGAATGACTGCACAATTTTTTGAACACATAATTTAAGCCAAATATGGTGCACATTAAAAGAACCCAGATCCCCACATATTCTCGCTAGATCGTATAATCTAATACGTTGCAGGATGAAAATGCCTTCTAATCGGATCGTGACCCCAGTAAAAAATGTCGATCAAGATTTTAGCACGTCTAATGCAATCTATTGGTTAGAGAGTGGAGCTGTGCCCTTGTATAATGTTAATTATTGGCACCTTTAAGTTTAACAGCTGGTACTGCAGCAGGCTCAAATCTTCCAATTTTATGATAATCTTTACATTTAAATAATAGTCATTGTCAAGTTTGAACATGACCTGGTTGCTAAAATGGTTTAAAAATTAGCTGTGTGCGTTCATGCTATCACTTTGTATATTATTGTATAACCAACTCTTGAGTCTTGACTTGGTGGCAAAGAGGCTTAACCGTTGAGTGGAATGTTGTGCTGCATCAAAAATGGTCCTGTTTTAATTTTGTAACGTGCACACAATGTATGTTAGGATTGATACCACTGGTATTGAATTGTGGTGAATAACACCACTTACTTACACACTTATCTATAATTAGACGTATGTACATTTTAATACTTTTCCACCGAACATTCTAGATTATTCTCGGTTCTCTCAGGTGAGAAGCTGATGACGTACTGTGGATCTTGGAAATACTCCGCCCCGGAGATCCTGCTCCAGGAAGAGTATGATCCGCCAGCTGTAGATGTGTGGTCCCTGGGTGTCATGCTTTTCCAGATGGTGGCTGGCAGACTGCCCTTCTCAGAGGTTAACCAGAGTGAGACTCTCACCAAGGTACCACAATTTGCATTATAATTACGCGATCAACTGAATTTTTGATATCTTCGGTTTATAATGGAAGATATTCGTTCCTTATTCCCAAACTTCGGACTTTTGTTCAATGATAGGCGTTGTTTTTTGTTCTTCATAATTCATTGGATCTCTATTCTAATTTCATTGGACCTCTATTCTAATTTCACCCCGCAGATAATGGACGGGAGCTACGAAATGCCTGACGAGATTTCAGATGACCTCAAAGAGTAAGTTATGCAGCAAATTGAGCAGCAATGGCTCCCCAAATGAATGTTGATTTATCAAATACTTGCTAGATTTCCCAAGTACAGTCTCCACGACATATTATAAACCTATAATTAGGCGGTCCTTACAACTCGATATGATATAATTATATACCTGATCCCTACCTGACATTTAAAACCTATACAAGTCCCAAATATCGATCATGTGTTAAACAAAAGTGACGTCACACCCTCCAGTTTGTTATCCCGGATGATAGTGGTTGACCCAAAGGACCGGATCACGGTGGACGAGGTGCTGGCTCACCCCTGGTGCTCCAAAGTTAAAATAGGTGGACCTATCAACGGGCTCGTTCATGAGGTGATTACTAATTTTAGATCTAAATCATTTCAACACTGCACCACACCACTGAATGTCGTCAGTTTATTACCAAGAAGATATAAATATTCGTCTCCATTAGTTTACGTGGCTGACACTGTAAATGTATTTGGTAAATTCATTCCTAATTAATAGTCGAAAGAAGTAAGGTATGACTCTATCCTTGCCAAGATCTTCAAACCAAATGTATCGATATCGATGTACAGTGTCTAGTCACTTCGTTGGATGGGCGTGGGGTGTCTTACTGACCAATTATCAAATTTATAACATTTTTATTGCATTTAGAAACCGTAAATATTCACCCTGCTTTAAAGCCTCATAAGTCGTAACTCTTAATAATTCAGGTCGGTATAACTCCAGAAGAACACGAAAAAGTGGCTAAAATTCTATCTGATAACAAGATAGCAACTCGAGAGCTTCTGAAGAAATCGATAGATGCCAATAGTTACGATTATATCTCGGCTACATACCTACTTCTAGCGGAACAGGTTCGTATTGTGTACAGGGCTTCCTACACCCTGGCCCTGATTGTGTATGTGACCAATGTTTTTGTGAACGTCATGTGCTAAATACTTAAATATAATAATGAAACGGTTAAATCCGTCGCAATGTTCTAATTTTTCTGTTAAATTTCCGGCCCGAATTAACAGCTTTGTTTGGACACCCGCCCATTGAATGTTATAACAAGTCTTCCAGTCATGCTTACAAATATTCCCAGTCCTTAATTTCAAGACTAACATGAATATTCGAGAAGGCTAGAGGAGAAAGATTTTTGATCAATTTACAATTGAACCTTATCTTATATAAAATATATATCCCTGTTCTAACACCCTAACCCCAGTTGAAACAGAAGAGGATAAAAGAGGTGGTACATCAGATGGTGCCGGCTGTAGAGAGCATCAGTATAACTGACAAACGGCGTGGCAGTATGCCAGAAGCTAACGTTGATTTGCTCAACGACATCCGAACAAGGTTGGTACTTCCCGCCGTAATCAGAGATGCTCGAACTAGCAACGCAACAGTGAACAGATTATTTAGATGCCTACTTTTTTATCTTTCATTGACTTAATGGGTTAATAGTTACATGAAACCTGCTTGACTGCGAGCATGTTTACTATCTATTGCGACTAAATAATGGAAGTTTTAAAGTATTCTTTCGTAAATATGAAACTGAACCATTAAAAGGAGGAGAGACACCGTGGGGGGACCTTTGAACAGTCCCCGTAATAAAAGGGAAAACACACCCATCCCTGCAATGCAGTCACCTTCATTGCTATCGTGTAGCAATGCTTGTATCAGTTTCTTTTTAGAGTTGTGCGAAACGGGCAAAGGGTAACGTACAATAGAGTGGTTTGGTCTTTAGCTTTTCAACACTGATATGATCATTTCTCCCGCTTTAACTTTTCAACATTGATCATTTCTCCAGCTAATCAATTTGTTTTTTCTTCTTTGGCGGGTCCTCTTTTATCACTCAATACTCATCAACATTCAACATTGCCCCGCTGGGTTATCTATACTATACGGTACTCATAAACCGTAAATACTGTACTCATAAGCAAGGGTCGACCGAGTCCTCGGCCTCGGCCTCGGTTTTACCGAGGAATGGCGATTTTTCCTCGGCCTCGGCCTCGGCCTCGGTCAGGAGGACAATTCCTCGGTTCGCCTCGGCCTCGGTCAAAAATAGATTCGAAATTCCTCGGCCTCGGCGAAATTTGACGATTTTACCGAGGATTTGACCGAGGATTTTTGTAAGGTTTGTGAGGTTAATGTAAACGAATTTGTAAAATTGAAAATAAAACGACCAATTGACCAGGACACAAAACTAAAAATATCATAGTCTAAGATTCATCGTCTGATGAAATGACAATATCTGAGCACTCTGAATCAGAATAATCTTCTGTGCACAGCTCAGAAGAAGGGGGACAGTCCTCTTTATTTGGGGCTTCAAATTCATTTGGACAGGGGCCGAAGTTGTCCCCAAATGTTCCGATGTTCTTTTTGAGAAACAAGCACCCCTCAAAGTTTGTTGGCTTAAGGCTGAGGCGATTTAACTTCAGGATGTGCCCTGCTGTAGAAAACAATCTCTCTGGTGCTGCTGAGCTCGCCGGCGCAGATAGATATTTCCTTGAACGCTCAGCAAGGTTCGGATAGGGGTGGGCGACAATTGACCCCCCGACAATTGACCCCCCGAAAATTGACCCCCGACAATTTACCCCCCGACAATTGACCCACGGCTGACCTTGACCCTGACCCAGGACCCAGGACCCAGGACCCAGGACCCAGGACCCTGACCCTGACCCTGACCCTGACCCTGACCCTGACCCTGACCCTGACCCTGACCCTGACCCTGACCCTGACCCTAACCCTGACCCTGACCCTAACCCTAACCCTAACCCTGACCCAGGACCCGATCAATTGACCCCAGTGTAATTACATGGGGGTCAATTGTCGGGGGGTCAATTGTCGTACTAAACCCTAGATTTCGCGACAATTGACCCCAGTGTAATTACATAGGGGTCAATTGTCGGGGGGTCAATTGTCGGGGGGTCAATTGTCGGGGGTCAATTGTCGGGGGGTCAATTGTCGCGGTACCTCGGATAGCTCTGCTTATTAGCATGCCCACTCCTGACTCTTGGCGAACTTGCCCCTTCATAATGATTGTAACGTGTGTACACAGTATAGTACACAGTACAATCTGATTAGGTACAGTGCGCTTTTCCTAATAAACAATGCCCTTTTTCCCAACAATTTTTCTGCCAAAATTCCTCGGCCTCGGCCTCGGCCTCGGTCAAAATTTGCACTCCTCGGCCTCGGCCTCGGCCTCGGTCAAAAAAAGAAACCTCGGTTGTCCTCGGCCTCGGTCTTAACTAACTGTATTTTCCTCGGCCTCGGCCTCGGTCGAAAATCCTGCCCTCGGTCGACCCCTGCTCATAAGCATTGTAAATTGATCGCTTATTGCTTTACACTTTGTTTTCCGATACTTAGCTTCATTTGAGATATTTCCCAGAGTTTACTCTACTTGTAGCTTTGTGCCAAATCCATTATCCAGGCGTTTAATGCATCCGTTTCCATGATATAACTGCTATATTTTAAAAAATTTCTGCTGAATATGCTATGTAATGAATAATTGGAATATGTTTTGTTAATGAAGATTGATCCCCCCACAATAATCCGTTATTTGTCGCTACCTTTATCAGTTTGTCCTCGAAAAAGCACCAGTTACTGCGGCCTACCAGTTACTGCGGCAGTCCCTCAAAACAGCGCCGCAACCAAGTCCACCCGTACGGCGGTCAGGCCTACAACCTCGGCGGTCAAGCCGATAAACTGAGCGGTCAGGCTGTTTACCACGACAACAAACCAAATAGCCACGACGGTCACGCCGATGACCGCTGCAAATCTGGCAGCAGCGGCGGTGGTGGTGGGAGTTTTATTCGTAATGGTATTGCAAATGCCTGGGTAAAGTTTAGGTAATCATATGTTCTGATGGGTGGTCTGAGAAGGACTGATAGAATTTAGTGAGGCACTTTATGGTGACTAGTCACGTGTCATATTCTCACCTTCACGTCCTGTATACTCACCTTTTCCTCGTCTGGAAGTTGCTCCGGAAGTACTGAGGGAGAGTATTCTGAAATCTCGTAGAGAGGTCGTGATGTGTGCCCATTGATCCTTGACTGGTCTTACTCTGATTTCTGTCTCTTTTTTTTTGGGTGAAACTAATCTCTGGAAGTATCATGAAATGATTGTTCTTGAAGCACTTTTTGTAAAACTGTAAATTATTGCTACTCTCCGATTATCGGACATTTTCTTACAAAATACCCTCAGGCGCTGGCGAGGTAGGGATATACCCGAGAGTACCCGAGGGGAAACCACCGCCGACACAACCGCCGACACAACCACCTCGACAGCTTCTCCTAAAACAGTAACCGCAGTGGCTCCCACCCCCGAAGTGGCAGCTGCCCCCGCGACCACCTCCTCAAGTTCTAGGAGAAAACAAAACAAACACCACTACAGACTGGGGAGTCTCCGAACCAGTGGTAAGTCAGGCAGGAGCAATGGAAAGAGAGAAAAAGCTTCTTCTGTTGCCTGACTATTTCAGTTTGGGATCTGCTATTTTGATCATGAATATGATATATTGTGTTAATTTGGGTTCGGTGTTCATGATATGATGAATTTGCTGCTAAGCGATCATGGGTTTATGATACGTTGTTTTGAGCTTTCGCTTCAAGGCTGAAAATCTAACGCATGCTGCGCGACTTCGCTGAAAATGTTGATAAAAAATGTATCATATTTTATGAAAAAAAAGATTGATGATTTTACTGCAAACCCAAAGTGCGAGCTCCAAAATATAAGATAGTTGAGCTCACCCAAATGCGACCAAATACGGCGCCAGTAACCATAACGTGTCTTGTGCAGTGTTGATGAGACGTAAAAGGAATACAGGGCCCCATCTGATGCAGGGGCTGATGGAGAGGAGTTTTAAACACGTGGCTAGTATTGCTCTCCCTGTCAGGGACAAGGATTATAAGTTACTGATCAGAGGTAGCGTAGAACACTGTGTTAGCAGCTCTTTCTTAGTCGCCCAGGGTCCGGTCCCACCAAACTCGAGCTAGCACTCTCTAGCTAGCTCTCTTGCTAGCTCTCTGTACATAATTCACAATAAAGCTGTGAGCTGAAGTAGTTTATATTAACTATCAAGACCAATTAAACTATCAAGGTCTATTGTGGCACAACATCGATCTTCATTGCCCAAAATTCTTCGGAAAATCCATCAGTAATGTGCTCGCCTATCCTTGCCTATTTTGTATAATGTGTCATGGATCTAATTTCCATTAGCCAGAGCAGGTGGAACCAAGACCATGATCTACGGTTATTTCATAAGCATGTGCAGCCTAAAGCTCGTAGTACTCAGATTTGTATGTGAGCACAAGTGATTTGGGTTCTCAATGTGGGTATTGAAATTTGTGGGAGTTTCTAAAATTGTGTATACAAATTACAAATTACGGTATATAAATACAGACCTGTATTTATATACCGTAATTTGTTACCTGTAACGTAGCCAGGTTACAATACCTTGACTCTTATCACCTCTTATCACCTCTCGATAAAGATAAAAACCTTTTCCCGCCCTTGTTCAGCTACAATTTAAAGCATTTAACCTTTTAACCTTTAAATGTCAATGAGATTTAGTTGATGTTTAAATATAATCCTTATCAGCGTCTTCGAAGTCGGTTGATGGAGTTCAACCTAAAGTGAAAGATCTCGTTAAATTTTGGGATGTAATGAACAGTAAGCTAAGAATCCCCACAGTGATTACAAAAATACCGATTCATTACAAGCCAATAATAATTAGTCAAATCAACTTGACGAAGCAACTTTTCGCTGCCCATTTGTTCTTTCTGAAAGTTAACCTCTACAACAAATCATAATATTATCTTCTATTGATTCAGCCATCTCCTTACTTGGTCACTGTATCATAATATCATATTATCTGATAATATTAATATCATGTTTCATTATGAATTGGCCCTTACGTTTGCAAATTGCATGTTCAGTAATTATTTGATCAAAAGAACAACTATAGCCTAGAACGTTCGCCGTATACATTACAAAGTTACAATGCATTTGCACACTGGAGAGAATGAAAAGCCAAGTACACTAAACAGCCTATAACTCTATAATGCATTATATGATATTCATTACAGTTGTATCTTTGATATAATATGAATAATGTAAGTTATAACAAATGTATCAGCTCGGCTGCCCGTTCTAGTAATATGAGTTCTAGTGAGCGTCGTGGGGGAGTTGTCACGTGATGACACGTGATGTTCTGGTGATAGCTGTACTTCTCAGAAACGGGCGGTGTTTTATACCTTTACTAGCTGATGTACCACCTGATCTACAACCTTCAATCGTGTGCCCAGTCTAGTCAGAATAATGTTCATAACACCAGACCTGTTATAGATTGAATTGAGTTTATATCATGCTAATCACTCTTTCCTCTAGAACTTTCCGTAAAATGCTTGAATATTTAGTAGTTCAACTATCAGCTCCTACGCAGTACGCGAGGAAAATAAAGGGTTACTCTTATATTTTTACTGTTCACTTCGCCCTCACGCGTGCTCTATCGAGCACATTTCGGAAGATTTCAGTATAAAAAACGTGTTCACTATTTCAGGAGTTTGATAATTTTTGCATAGTCAGTAGAGTTGTCAGTACAGTGCAGTAGTCAGCACAGTATAAGTAGTCAGTACAGTGGTCAGTATAGTAGTCAGTCGATTAGTCACAGAGGAGTTATACATATATGTATATTATTTGTGCTTTTTAAGGGCCGTGATATCAATTGTTATAATATAGTAATCAGACTGATAAATTAGGATAGATATTGAGTTCTCCTGGTACTGTTGAGTATGTTTTTAAGACTAAACGCCTCTTCTACGTCATCAAGCATATCCATTTAAAACGCAAAAACTGCTTCTGACTACTTCAAACATCATTTGACTGGTTAGATTAATGTCATCATAATGTTTATGATAACAATATAACGTAATAATTGTCATGACGTAATCTGCAAATAAGGAGTTATCATATTAAAAGAAGGGATAACCTCTCCTAAAGATCAATCATGGTCAATGATCACGTTACTTAAGTTTTCACCTCAACATGTTGCTGGTAAAGATGTTGCGGTTAAATTGACGAGCGTCGCATGACCTACAAATTAATTAAAATATTCATGAGGTAAGTTGTTGAATAATTTCTTATTTCTCCGTGGTTGAAAACATGCAATTACACTTATTAATGTGTATTGTAGATCTGATAAATCTTCACTGTTCAGCCTACCGAAGAACCAGAAAATATTCAACTATAAAATTATAGAAATGTAACCACGCACTAATATACCGTTACATAGCGTAATCTTGAAGTTGAACGTTGGCTGTTGCAGTAAATATGTGTACTTGACGTACATTCCTTGTCACTTATCATGGTCTAAGAAACACTATCTCCATATTGAATTTTAGACATTAATTGAAGCATTCAGAATGAAAATATTCTGCGACTAAACTCAATTTTATATGGATCCATGCATCGAGACACGATGAAAGTGTACAATAGTTTCCAACATTCCACTACGCAAGCCCATTTTTATAATTATAAAATAAATAATCATAATTCATATGGAAGGAAGTTAGTTATTATCTTTTCTGACAAAAGTATAGCACATTCCGCAGATGATTAAACGATGTTTTCCTGACTCCTAACTGTTGATAATAATAATAGTATTCTGATTGCTGGTTCTATCTATATTCCTTGCGAATCGAGAAATAAAATGATCACCGATCAATTATCATCAATATTCAATATTCATTATTCATCTCATTTAAAAGTTTTTCAAGAAAATGCAAGTATTGTACGGGATATAGCAATTGAACTCCACAACTGCTCATATCATTAAAAAAAGGCAATTCTCATACATCTGTAAAGGCTTTCAAGAACCCATGCATTGACTTAATGGTAAAAACTTTACTATAACGCTCGCGCTACCACTTCTGATATAAAATAAACTGTTTATCAGTTTGTTTTATATCTAACACACGTAGTACTGATATAAGTAATGAGGATGAGATGAGCTTTATATGGTGTTCAGGGAATACTAAATACTGTTTAACAAGATATATCTTCACCGTCTTACGTGTACTACACAATATATCTTTTACTGCAATGAAGTTGTTAAACCTAGTTCAACTCTGTTTTGCGCTTCACTTCTGTAACCGTACGCGTAGAAGCTTCTGCCTTATACATGAACTTCTGTATCGTTGAAGTTAATTCTAGATTTAGAAATTATTAGTCTATTTTTAACGTTAAATCAACTGTGCCCCAGCTGTGCATCGACAGATTAACAAATTACCAAAACTAATAGATTGGGTTTTATAATAATACACTCACAATGAAATGTATCGCAGCTTCTCGAACATCAAACCTTTAACATTTGCCCTCAAATGTTAAGCCTCGAAATATACCCTCGAGGGACCTCGAACATTAAACCTTCTCGACGGTGACCTTTCAGAAGATTTAGCAGAAACCGAAGTCATGGGACGACAAAGGTCACACTCAGTTTGCGCATCTCATTTTCATGTCTTGTTTGAATATAACGTTAAGATATTCTGAAGAATCGAAGGCATGTATATTGAATTAATGTAGTATGTACTAGGTACTATGTACTATGTAGAATGCACTATGAACTATGTACTATGTAGTGTGCACCCTATATTTACCTCGCACAGCTGTAGAGTGTAGAGTATAAGCCCCTGAGCTGTAATATCCAGCACGTTACAAAGTTGCAGCTAAATTATAGTAGCTGACAACGGTCCGAGTTAGGGGTTTTATAGAGTTAATATCTCTTATTGTGTCTCGTCTAAATGGTGGAGAACTTAGTAGGTACTCTCGCTAGTTACATTGTTAACATTGCTAAATAGCCCCCTTATATATAATAGCTCAGCAAGACCTTTTTAAATTGAAACTCAATGGTGTATTTGAAGCATTAATTTTGCAAGCTTTATAAAGCGATCTTTAAAATTGAACTTTTACCTTCTCTTGATTATTATTTATCTCTTCGGCTTTAATAACCCTTTAATTTTGTACTTCAAGGGTTGAGCCATGATTTTTTATATATATAAATTATAATCAAAATCTTACCGGCTGCAGCAACAGCATAGATGAGAGATCTCGATATTCACAATAACTGTACCAATCCAAAGTTCCAAGAACCGTTCAAGTAACCGCTAATAACCACCAGGGAGCAGCTGCAGCGGCTCAGAGGAGGAACCCTCCAAATCTCCAACTCTCGGCGGCGACAAATTCCTGCGTGACGAGGACACCTTCTTTACGGGAAAGATGAAAGCGTCACCGAAGCGAACATCACGTCGAACTATTGCTTCGTTAAACATCCACGCAATAGGGTCGTCTTCAGATGACAGTGAGGACGAGGACACCAACTCTAATGGTGGCATATTCGACTCAGTGCCGCGCTCTAAGACTCTTACCAGGTAAGAACACTCTCCGGCTCTATTTTACCTGCTACATTTAGAAGTTGCCTACTTTTATATGGCTACTTTCAGTCTGTACACCATTCTCATTTTCTCAATTATCATATCCTAATTGGGTAACCCGAATAATTTCTGAGCTATATAAACATATTCCAAGCTGATGGCATGAAATACATAATTAGTGGGCCTGTACATATATTTACGAGCCCATGTACAGTGTACGCAACATAAAATCCTAACATTCCAATAAAAGTAAAAGACATGCTACATAACTATCTAGTATCGACTGTAGGTTGTTCTAAAAGACATGCTACATAACTATCTAGTATCGACTGTAGGTTGTTCTAAAAGACATGCTACATAACTATCTAGTATCGACTGTAGGTTGTTCTAAAAGACATGCTACATAACTATCTAGTATCGACTGTAGGTTGTTCTAAAAGACATGCTACATAACTATCTAATATCGACTGTAGGTTGTTCTAAAAGACATGCTACATAACTATCTAGTATCGACTGTAGGTTGTTCCGACGACCGACCCCTCCCTCTGGAGGACTTGTGAACATAGAAGAGGAGGAGGGTCCAGCAGACGAGGTTTATCTAGCTGCTAGCAAGTCTCAACCCAGTACTCTTAAGAAGAAGAGACATTCCCCCCTCACTGTATCTACTTCGCTGGAATCAGGTGAGTTAGTATTATCAGGGCCCCCTTGGTTTATACTTGTCAGGTTTGTTAGCATAGTTAATGGTGCAGGGCCCATGTTTTTCTTGCTTATTTAGTAATAAACCTCTATTGGTGTAAGAGGGTTTGTTCTAGAAGGACCATGGTGGTCCTTGAGAGGTGTGGTGGTTGGTACGTGACTACTCAGTACTCATTTTGGAGGTGATAATTTGTCAGAGATACTCAAAATATGTACATTTTGTGTACAAATGTTGTCATTGTAATTGAATGTGTGCATGATATGTGATGCTAGCACGTGCTAACGCTGCTGTGGCTTATATTAATTATTTAATCAAGTTAAAGGAACTGCCTTCACTTTAGAAATTCGTATATATATAACTCGAACAACAACCATGCCAAGATATAATGTATACATGTGGTTTGTGATGTGCCATGTGCAGATATACACTGTACAGTAAAGTGTGCTCACTGAAGCTCACAAAGCATAAATAAAAATGGGGCAAGAATTTAGAAAATTCTAGAATTTGGTCGGTTCTTATCTTTTAAATTTAGGAAATAACTCGCTGACGTTTCCAGAAGAGGCGAGTGACATGGTGTCCCCTCTGGCGACTCCTCTATGTGTTCAAAGGAAGAAGGAGACGGGCAAGGATGGTTCTAACCACTCATCTTTCTCATCCTCTGTTGAACTTAGTTCGGGTAAGAAGAAGAAGAGATAATCTTCTACATGCTAAAAACAGATTTGTGCTTCTTTTTAGAAAGTTCAATTTCATTGTAGAAGACTATGTTTTCAAGTAAAAATGCAAGTCTATTTATGAAAGCTATTTATAGATTTTGCAAACACTCTACCATAACATGCAACTTTCAGACGATTCTGAATTGGATTTAGCAAAACGGAAGAAACTTTCTGGGCTATCAAAACGAGATCGAAGCGCAGCTAAGAAAAGCCCAAGCAGCAACATGCTGGCTCTAGTCCAAGAGAAACTCCGTCACCTGGAAGCGAACTATAACCTGACGGAGAGGGAACCAGAACTCACATCTCCAACATCTCCAAGCAGCGTGCTGCCAAACATAGCCGAGTACACAAACGAACACACTGTCAAATACATCAGACATCCTGTTTACTGGAGTATTGAGGACATTGAGCGACACACAGATAACATAGAGTCCAATGGGAACGCGCGGTGTGATAACGCACCTGAGTTCCAGAGACTCACCTCGGACGATGGTCTACCTATTGAGATGTTTGGAAGTGTTAAGAGCACTATCTGCAGTGTCATGTGATGTGTGTCCTGGTCACGTGGTATGCTTATAATACCGTAGTTTCTGGATATTTATTGTACATTGCTACAGGGTTTATATTGATTCTCTGTATATCACGTAAAATGTAGATGTCTTGGGGCCCTTAACAAAGTTTTTTTATGAACTCACTGTATTCACATGGCTCTGTGGCTTGCCATTGTTTTATTTTATCATTCTCCGAATAAATAATAAAAGTTAAATAAGCATTTACAAGCTATGTTTATTCAACATTGATGTGTTATTTATCGTTGACAATTTTAGCAATGGTATAATTTTCAGGATTTCTGTCTCTGAACTTATCCGAGTTGAAAGAGTTATCGCTATATTGAATTAGTGGAGCACTAGTTAAATTGTTTAAATGGTCCGGAACGACACACCCATATCAGTGTTAATTATTTTTATTGTTTTTTTGTTTTCGTTTAGCAAATATTATTTTAGATGCAAGCTCTCCATTGCATACTATAAATTGCACTTGTACATTATTATACGATGTATACAAATTTTGCTTGCTTTATAAATGAGAACGGTGTGCCAATTTATTTGCCTGTTTCCCATCTGGGGGAGTTGTTTCGTCGACCCTAACCATGTTATTATCAAAATTTCGGGCAACAATTTTAGCTATGAATTTCCGCCATTTTGCAATTCATGGCGACAAATTTAGAGATGGTTCGGTAACTAGTCAGCTAATTTTGCCACTTATAAAAAAATTGGTGAGATTAATTTCCGACTTTTTCTGCCGCTTTATTCCAAAAATACCCAAAAGTCGATTCCGGAAATGGCGATGACACTCTCCCATCTGTCAAATATGCGGCATAGCTACACATATTACACATATTTCTGTACGCTGTACACTTAAGAGTACACCAAATGTGTTTGTATTATATATTGGGTTCCTTTTTAAGCTTTCAAATCATAAAAAGAAATGATATACAAGGTGCATTCTCTTTTATATATACATTTCGCTATAGTTAACTGCACCATTTTCCAAATTGATTAATTTTGATAAATCTATAGGCTTTGATTTGCTCAATTTTATCAATTTAGGCGAAGATAAGCGAATATAAAAGATATGAAGCTCGTGGGTGCCAATTTTTATCCTCTTTCCAATCTTAAAAGATTTCCGAATTTCAATCAATCAAAAAATGGAATTGATTTGTATCTACCTTACATTTAGACAATGAAATGATATGTATAAAGTGGTGAATAACACTTTTAATATTATTTGTTATATTAATTAATGTAGAAAATGAATGTTCCATTATCGAAACAGTTAGAGATAAGACGCTATGTTTGTTTGGATTAACTTTAATACTCGGAATGGATTAATGTGTAGTTTTCATACGATGTTCACTGCAATCTAGGAATCTTTCTTTGGCAGTATTGATCAAAGAAACATGAATGTATTCCATATTAGGAAAGTGTATGAGGATTCATAGATCTGTCATATTGTTGTTTGACCTTTTTTTCTCTCTACATCGGAGATATACAAGATAAATTGTAGGCAACGTTAGCATGCACTGGCTTCCTTTTTGCAATTACATGCAAAGTTCTGTCAATCGTTGTCAAAACTTACCACATAATAAAGCCAAGTTAAAGAAAGCGTACCATTAATTAGATTACCCGAGAAAATAGCCTTGTAAAATATATTCTATTTTTACAGTGCTTTCGTGAAGATCAGAGCGCATGTTTTTTGTGGCTATTTTTTGCGATATTGCACTCACCTGTCATGAATAGTGATTCATTTACATCAACTGGAAAATCTTCAAATTATTTGCTGGATGTGCCGAGGGCTATTATTTTACCCAGCAGCGAAAAATTTGAAGCGTTTGCAAGATATGGAGATATGGAAGATACGTAACGCGCGAACCGAGATATGTCGTTGCAACTTTTTCGCGCTAGCAATGTCTCGTTCACGTATGTCTACGTTACCTTGCTAGATGGATGGCTTTAATCTTTTGGATCGTAAGTATTGGACATATCGTCAGGCTTCTACTGAGTAAACATGTAATGTTGAGTGTATTATGTAATACAGCCAAATAAGTCACAATTTTGGACCAATGCAATTTCAACGGGAAGTGGTTGGGATGTGGGTCCCAGGAGTCAGCCAGAGAGATTCCAAAGAGATACACACAGTTACCACTTTCTTACCGCTCATGTTCCACTTTCTGCTTCTGAACATTGTAGATACCTCCAAATTGGCATAATGTAAACGAAGGGGATCACCCTTAATCTGTTACAATTGTATTTGGATGGGAAAAGCGAGCGACCGATTTCATTATCGGTATCATTTTACATTTGCGGACGGTTATTTGTTATTCAAATTAATCATTAATATCATTTCCTTTTGTTTGGCATTTGGGAAAGAGAGACACTGGCAGCGGTCCACTTGCCACTCTACCCATGATTATAAGGGGTCGTTCACATATTGCGTAATCAGCCGAGGGGGAGGGAGGTTTCCAAATGCTTACGGGGGAGGGGGGTTTTGGTCGTTGATTACGTAATATCATCATTTTATTTTTATCCTCTAGAATAATAACAATTTTACAATATTTTAATTCAAATTCCACTCAATTTCACTCTGATAGTGATAAAATTTAGAAATTGATCGAATATCCGGCTATAAGGGGTCGTTCACATATTACGTAATCAGCCGAGGGGGGGGTTTTCAAATGCTTACGGTTGATAACGGAGGGGGGTACCAATGGCATAAATGGCATAATGGAGAATTGGCCAAACAAAATTTCCATTTATGCCATGAAATTTCTATGCCATTTGATGAATTTTATGCCATTTGTCTCCATTCTATGCCATTCAAAATATTAAATTTTAAAACTTTGAACTGAGAATTTAATAACGAATAGTCTGCACCCCACTAGTACTGTCACCTTTATCTCTATTTGTTGTACTGACCCTGGTCATTAGAAACACCCCTAAAAGTTCGTTTTTTGACAAAAAATTTAAAACTTCTGTAATTTCATTTCTGTTTTAGTTACGCATTTGATTTTTGGTATGCGTATAGAAAATCGATACGGCTTTAAAATGAGATGTTCGGCGACCTCCTAGCTCACTCACTAGACTCAGTAGGAGTGATTTAACTGCGAGGGACAATTGAGGCTAACAAATTAGCCTCACCACTTTCAAAAAAGAACTTTCTCATGTTACGTCCATGATATTCAAGTTGCAAGTATAATCCATATTACCTGGGGACCTCAGGCTATTATGTTCATAAACATAGAGATTATGTTCATAAACATAGAGATTCGGCGGAATGACAGGCTGAGCGCGGCCCAGTAAAATCCATAGTGATTATACTTGATCGAGATCTAAGCTTTAAATATTCGAGGTGAAAATGAGGCTAACCACCTTTTGAGAGGGTGAAATGAGGCTAACAAGTATACTTTTGTGTATATTTTCGAGTTGGTTCGGTATTGTGACTATCTAATATGTCAACAATAAAGATTGATTCATCCTCTTCAAACTCAACATTTCAGAAATCGCCGAGTCTACTTGTAGGAGGCCAAAATGAGGCTAATAAATAATTCGACCGCATTTTAACTTTAATGTACGGAAACAGGTTAACAGCTCACACGTTACTTGATATCCATGTTGCACATGAAATTCCTTGGGATTATATTTATAATCGGTATTTAAGCTTCAAATATTCGAGGTGAAAATGAGGCTAACCACCTTTTGAGAGGGTGAAATGAGGCTAACAAGTATACTTTTGTGTATATTTTCGAGTTGGTTCGGTATTGTGACTATCTAATACGTCAACAATAAAGATTGATTCATCCTCTTCAAACTTCACATTTCAGAAATCGCCGAGTCTACTTGTAGGAGGCCAAAATGAGGCTAATAAAAAATTCGACCGCATTTTAACTTTAATGTACGGAAACAGGTTAACAACTCACAAGTTACTTGATATCTATGTTGCACATGAAATTCCGTCGGATTATAGCTTCAAATTTTCGAGGTGAAAATGAGGCTAACCACCTTGTGAGAGGGTGAAATGAGGCTAACAAGTATACTTTTGTGTATATTTTCGAGCATGTTCGGTATTGTGACTATCTAATGTGTCAACAATAAAAATTTATTCATCCTCTTCAAGCTCAACATTTCAGAAATCGCAGAGTCTTCTTGTAGGAGGCCAAAATGAGGCTAATAAATGATTCGACCGCATTTTAAGTTGTAACTTTATCGTACGGAAACATGTTATAGACCCACTATAAAACTTGTAATTGTAGCCCGAAGGTTATTGAGACTTTATCGAAACTTATGTGAGGTTGGATTGAGGCTACCTTCCCTCCTTGAGGCAAAATTGAGGCTAACAGATACACTACGCAGACAATTGTCACTGTGCCAGCTATCAAGTAGTTGCTGAGCAGCAGCAGCAGTTAGATGAAGAAAATGAAGTTGAGGAAGGAAATGTATTAGAGCTGTTGGCTAGAGTAGGCCCCTTACTTCTATGGAGCTCTCTGGCCAATTGCTCTGGCAATGCTCTCCATGGGGCCATGTAATAGCACATGATCTGATATCATGCCAAATTAGACTCTAAACTATAAAGTATAATAAAAATGGAACTGTTTGAGAAAAAACATTTTTCGTTACTTGGAAAGAGAATACTTACTCAGCTGTCAGCATAACGAATCAGACGTACCTTGATCTTATATGTTGTATGTACTTGTGAGTTGTGACGGTCTTGTTTTGTATTTAACTCTGCTGAAGAAGCAATTCCCTAATGCTGAAATCGTCACTTATTACCTTGGAAGTGATCAGAATGAGCAGCTGTTTGCATTTATTCGGGTTTCTTTTTCATCTGGTCGCTCAAGAAATATGGATGCGATAACTATGGCCCATGGAATGGAGAGAAAGAATGTGTACAGTGCTTTATCATTACATGAAGACACATCTGCAATTGCACATGCACGTGGAAGTACAGTTTTGCATCCTACAGTTCACCTCAAAAAGGTTAAATCTACAGGCCAGAAAGCAGAACGAGTGAAATGGACTGGTGGTATGATAAGCCTAGGTAAGTTGGCAAAAACGCTGGACAGGGCATCGAGGGACTGCATTCGAGAAGGGAAAAGAAACAATTTCCCTGTGTTCGCCGCAGTCGCAGATCCTGAAGAACGGAGTGGGAAGCCAATCGTCCATGGCCAAGTACTTTCTTGGGAAGCTGTAGATGATGAAGCTGGATGCCTCGGGGATGAGGACGACTTAGCTTATGAGGTAGAACCTGGAGTTGATGATTGTGATGATGGAGAAACGATATCAACAGATAAATATGGAACACTATCCTTCCGGTCTTTTGAGACACTCACGCTCAATGGAGGAAGAAGCACTTTATCAACAAAATCTCGTCTTTCAAGATTCAAGGGGGACGCGTTTGGAGTGTCTTCTGATGTTCGCATATACAATCAACCTGAATGCGGATGTTCAACAGTTTTAAAAGCTGGCAGTACAGAAACTCTTAAAGTCTTCAAATCTCAGCATGACTTTGCAACAGGAGTGGTTAGATTTATTTCTTATAAGTCATGCCCCATGAAGTACTACTGCCAGGAACATAGCCTAATCAATGGATCTCCTAATGTTTGGCTACTCGTCGAAGACAAATACATCAGATGCATTGTTCCTTGATGACATTCAAAATCGTTGAGTTGTCAATGTTTGTATTCTGTACATTTTGAACATCTCACAATTTGCTTTTCTTGAATAGTGAAATGTTTGGTATATATTTGATATAATAATACATTTCTATTTTCTTTATTTGTCATAATCATATGAATCTTTGACTTTAACGATCATTCCAAGCGTTATAAAGCATGAAACATGTCTCTTATTCAAGTACTAATAATATTTGCGAATTTAAAGTCATCCTAAAGGTCAAATATGAAGACCTAAATTCATGGCATAAATTGGCATAAATGGAGAATTGGCCAAACAAAATTTCCATTTATGCCATGAAATTTCTATGCCATTTGATGAATTTTATGCCATTTGTCTCCATTCTATGCCATTGGTACCCCCCCTAACGGAGGGGGAGGGGGTTTTGGTCGTTGATTACGTAATCAAAATTTTAATTTTTTACCGATTTTCGAAATACCAATTGGACAATTTTCGTTAATTATGAAATCAACATTTTCGTTTAGTAAGTGCTTTGCGATAATTTCATTCATTAATCCGTTGGGGGGGGGGGGGGGGTGTCTAATCTTGATTACGTAATATAGGAGAGGGGTTGGGTCTTGACTATAACGGGGGGGGGGGGGGGGTCAAACCTTGATTACGTAATATGGGGGGGGGGGGGGTTCGGTCTTGATTACGGTTGATTACGGAGGGGGGGGGGGGGGTAAACATTTTTCAAACAGTATACACATAATGTCACAATGACCCTATGTAAAAGGAAAAAACTAAACCCTTCAACAACTCAAAGTTTTCAAAATCACCCTTGGCCTTGCAGCTCCAAGTTCAAATCTAAACTGTCTATATTCTTCACTAATCACTAGTCTTTCAGCTTCACCACCCATTCCAGCAGACGTCGAGAAAACTAACGGTGTGAAGCTTCCTTTCTCCACTTCAAGAACCCTTGCGTTGTTACATCGTTTTTTCTCATTTTCATGAAACTTGTACATTGCAGGGATCGATTTGCTTGCATTGGAGGGGGCTGGGATATGGAATACCCTTACATCAAAATATGCCCTCTCTGAAGCATTCCAAATCGATCTTGCAGAAATGTCCAGCCTAGCTTGGTCTCCTAGGACTGTTCCCCTTGGCAACTCTAGACCATCAACTGGAAGAAGAACTGGCTCAGTCTGCACATCCTTGCATTTCACAGTTCTCGTAAGTTCTGCAAATGTGTCTCTCAACGAGTTGTGCCGCAGTGACACATATCCTCCAAGTTTGCAGATGAGCGCATGGTTTGCTGAGTATTTCTGGCCACACGTACATGTTTTAGGGCAATCCTTTAGGTTCAGGTTATATCTGAGCGCTATTGCGTCTGAGAACTGTTGTTTATTCATCATATATCCATAATCTTTTAAAGGTAGTGCTGTTAACCAAGCACTTGCCCCTTTCTCAGCAGCTAGCTGGAACATCAACTTTGCCAGAGGTGTTGACTCAAGCTCCTGGCGTATTTCTCCTTGTTTTTGTTGATAGAAGAGATTTCGTTTTATCGTTATTTCAGTCTTCACTTCTTTGCTGTGTTTCCAGTCCTCTGTGTAGTTGTCTACCTGCTTGAGAATGGCTTCTTTTAGATGTTTAGTAGCTTTACAGGAGAATTTATATTCTCGATCTGCCATGTCCATCATCACTGGAATACCTAATCCTCCATATCTTGGTGGTAGAGCCATTATGTTCCTTAGTTTATCAGTGCAGCTAAACAGCCTGTTGATGATAGCTGGGATAAACTCATCGCGTGTTACTTGTTCCAGAGGAGTAAGCCTATCTGCAACTCCTGGGGTAGTTCTGCATACATAGTTCCATCTCTTACTAAGCCCATACACGTATGCAATGTATGCTATTTGAGGTTCTCTTGATGCTATATCATTTAACTGTTTAAGATCACGACACCATTCTTTAACTTTTTCTTCGATGAAAGCCTCTTTTCCTTGATCCGTTCCGATGAAGCTGCCTAGATATCGTCGACCAATGCTTGTCACATTGACATCTGGGAATAAGTTTCTTGCCTTCTCTTCGTGCTCAGGCTTGACTATCACCCAAGTTTTAGAAGATTTAGGGTTGTATCCAAAGAGTGGTCCTTTAATGCAGAGGTTATCCCACCACTTCCTCATTTCTTCCAGTTTCCCCCCAGCAGCAGAGTCATTAGCATACCAGATCTGAGTCACCTTTCTCTCAACGTTTCCTGCATCAATCAATGGTATTGTACCAGTGGTACAATACCATTGATTGATGCCTGTGGTACTACCACAGGCATAAAATCCCATGGCCGGTGGGTCACCTTGTGTGGTCCCTTCTTCACTAAAAAGATGCTCATCTCCTCCTGCAATGAACAGTCTAGAAGGCATTCTGTAGGTGTTCATAATGTAAGTAGCAACTTCTGGACATACAATGTACATGTTGTTGAGAGCTGCCTCTCGGTTCAGCAAGTTGAAGGCATTCTCTGCATCCACTAAGATGATAGCTTCAGTTTAAGGGTCTTCAAAGCAGTCCCTTGCAGCGTGGACTGCTGCTTCCACTCCTCCCTGAAGACCGGCACAAACTTGAATAGGAGCAGTGGCTCCAACCAGATCTTTCTGTAGGAGGGTCATTACTGTTTTCCCTATTATCCTTCTTAAGACTTCACCTATGCCAACAGGCCTGACTCCTGGCTTTTTAAAGGGGGGGGGGGGGGGGTAAAAATTGCCAAAATTTTGATTACGTAATATGTCAATGTGAACGACCCCAAATAGTAATATTATACATTCTATACTATTATACCCCCTTATATGATTTTCAGGCATTAAGACTCACCGTAAGTAGTTCAGCAGACATATTTTAAGTTCAAGAATCACTAGTTCCCACAGTCAGACAACGAATGAGTTTAAAAATTCCAACAAAATCTTTATAACATCATTGGTAAAACATTTTCGGACATCTTCAGTACCTAATAAAGATAAGGGTTAATACTCCAATTATATCAGAAAATTTTAATTTGAACTAAAGGATGTTAGCTGTAAAAAGAAGCCAAACTCTCAAAAATGGAATGGGAAGCACTCGGGTATGGGGGGTTGTGAGGCCCCAACTAGTCGGAAAAAATATACTAGTCCCTGCATTAAGGGTGAAATAATTTAAGGACCATTATCAAAAGTTTTATTTTCAAATAAAAGTGGCATACCAAAAGGATCACATGAATTAATACCATATGGTTTCAAAGTTCTGAGTTTGTGTATAAGTAGATGTTCGTTAACTTCTAAATTACTAGGACTAGAATTCTTTAGGATAAAAACATTATAAGAAGCATCAAAATCAGGTCTATTGGAAAGGTTATGTGAGTCTATTAGGTGAGCTGCTAAACTGTAAGTGTCACTATCATCAGATAAAAAATCATCACTATGTTTTAAGGAAGGGTCTTTCAATAATTTATAATAGTTAGCTCTATGTTCGGTTACTCTTTCATGCAAAGTCCTAATGGTACGTCCAACATAGCAGAAAGGAGATGGACATAATTTACAAATGAATATTTTAAGTTCAAACAATTGAATGCCGAAGATGACAGAAATAAAAAATAGTTATGCGGAGGTTTTTAAGAAATTTGTGCAAAATTCGCGCCAGCACTGTTCTACGAAATTCGGTAAAAAAACCAAAATCGCCATTTTCAGGTGCCTTTTAACGGGTAATACTCGTAGTCGTAAGATATTAGTTTCAACCGTCGACGAGTCTAACTCGGCGCGCGTCCTGGTAGGTTATAAACCTACAAGGTGCCTTAAAAACCACGTTAAAATTGAGCTTATAATGAATTGTATAGGCATAAACTATTCTCACTGAAGCTTTCATTTAGAAAGACACTACACCGTGTCACCTATGACCTAGCAGAAGTCTATATCTAATCGGATCTAAACAGTAAGCACTGTATCGTGTATTAATCTACACTCTAAATCAAAATGCTCCTGCCAGACTGTATCTAATGCATTAACAATTAGGCGCAGTTTATGTCTCCGCCAAAAGCACACTCCCCAAATTGCACGCATTGCTGTAACTTCTTTCAAACTTCATGAATCGAGATAAATTATTTTAACGGGTGATACTCGTAAAATATCTGTTCCATATATTGGACCGTCGACGAGTCCAACTCGGCGCGCGTCCTGGTAGGTTGTAAACCTACAAAAATTATTTTGCAATGTATTCATTACCTGGGGACCCCAGGCTATTATGTTTCATGTTTACAAAGATTATAAAGATTCGGCGGAATTGGGAATGACAGGCTAGGCTGAGCGCCGCCCAGTATGCAGTAATGTATTCAGAGTTAATATATGCACTTATACAAATCACTTGAAATACTTTTGAAATAAAAAGGGAATAACAAACTCAAAAACGCTTGTAGGTTTACAACCTACCAGGACGTGCGCCGAGTTGGACTCGTCGACGGTCTAATCGGAACAAATATTTTACGAGTATCACCCGTTAAAAAACGCTATTGACGTATTTCTCCATAAAAAGCACAATTGCGTGAGAAGCTTTTGTCGAGGTGCCTCGAAAGTGATCTTAAACGATTCCCCGTTCAATTTTGGTCTTGGTACTGAGAACGCCATCTTAGTGCATAATCAAGGAATTTATAAACATATTTCATACATATCAAATTGGATGCTTTTGGCGGAGATATAACGTGCGCCTAACAATTAACAAATTAACAATTATGAATTAACAATTAACAAATTAACATAAAGGAGTCGTTCGATATATTACGTAATTAATATTTTAGCAATTTTTATCCCCCTCCCCCCTCCGTAATCAAGGCCCAATGGCCCCCCTCCTGACAACAATATTATTGTAGGTTTACAATCCACAATCGAATTCATGTTTTATTAGCCTGTCGAGTGACCAAATTGGTTTTTTGCCCATAATTCCCCAGGGAAGCGTTTTTACACTACGTCATGGGGGGTGATTCGGAATCAGCATCTGCAAAAATACATCGATTATACGGCGCGGCGAAGTCGTCCCAGTATCAACGATCCCATAAACCTCCCTCCCCCCCCCCCCCCCCCCCCGTAATCAACCTTACCTGGGGACCCCAGGCTATTATGTTCATAAACATTAAGAATAAAAGATTCCGAATAAAGATTTGGCGGAATGACAGGCTGAGCGCGGCCCAGTAAAATCAACCGTAAGCACGCTGCTTTTTTTCTCAAAATATAATATTATCCCGAGGCAAATGTTAATTGACGGTGTCTATCCTTTGCAGCTCGGCGAGGCCCAGTCTAGTGGTGCATTTTGCCGATATCAGATATAACGACAAACAATGTGGTTGCGAGAACAGAGAAGCACTATTAGATGCGCGGCGCAGCCCAGTAGTGCGTCGCACTACAAGGCAAGCTTGCTACGAAGTATCGCGCACCGGCTTAGTACATAAACAATGGACACATTGTTGGCAGTTGGCTTGATGTTGCTCTATCCAGAGCCCTTGCGCTTGCAGTAGCGCGTGCCCGCCTCACGATTTGTGAGACAAGCGCGCCCGCAGCGGCGCGAAAGCACATGGTTAGGTGTAGGCTTGATGCACGAATTGCATTTCATTCTTCGCGCGCGAAGAGCTCGCCTGTTATGCGTCGACGTACGTCGTACACGCTTCGATACTGGCGCCGCGCGACGGCGCTCATTCTGTCATTCTACCTTACGCGCAGCTTCACTCCTCCACAACAGCTCCATTCTCCAATAAATATGTTTATAAACATTAATATGGCATGTGCAGTAACACGCGCCTTGATTGACGATGTCAACTCTTCCAGATTTCACATAGCCATGTATATACGCGTACTGCGTGACGCCGCGCCTTCGGCCGCGCTACTGCAAGCGAGAGGGCTCTGGTTAGGGCAACTTCCAGATTGTTGCTCTGCGAATTAACAAAGCAATGATATTCTTTCGAAGTAAGAATGATAGCTTGCGCGGCGAAGCGGCGACGTCTTCCAACAAGTGCCCGTCTTAATTGACGATGTCAATTCATCCCAGCTCGGCGCGGCACAGTAGCGCATCTCGCCGATCTGTGAGAAGCCTCATTGAGTGCGCGGCGCGGCACAGTAACGCATCGCGCTACAAGTGCCCGTCGTGAGAGGAGTTGAAAGATAAAGATAGAGATAAATATAAAAATACATATAGAGATAGAGATTAGATAGAGAATGGAGAAAGGAGTACCATCCGTCAAAGCGCAGTAGTGGCCAGGTTGGGTTCACGTAATTTGCATTTGTGACAAAAAGGAAAATACATTTTTCCAGTTTTATCTCCGTGGGAAAAGCGAGCCAAACTGGGTAAGAATAAACAAAAACGTTTGACGTTAGTCATCGATTTTAATATTGGTAACGAAATTGTTTGAGTTAAATTAACGCTGTTAATATTTTTGAATGAAAAATTACTATTACGAAATTTATAATAGCTCATGTTAATATTGTGAGACACACATGCTTTCATTCTGTGAGGCTTTGTCAAACGATGCCCGACCCATCCATTTGTAGCTTGGCTGGCGGAAATGGTGCATGCGGATTGTGGAGCCGTAACAGTGCGAATTTTTTATCATTTTTCTTCTTAATTCACGATATCAACTCTTTTTGTAGATCCAGAGTTGTCTTTGAGTGAATTACGTTATGCTGGGTTGAGTTATATTGGAAAATAGAAAATGTCAAACAGTATATAATATACAATAAAGTAATTCAGATGTTGCAATTGGCAGAGCACAATAATATACAGAGGTAACGGAAATTGTCCACTGCTACCAATATTATATAATATGAAATATCAACAATCAGATATATACACATCTACTCCATCATAGGGGCAGGGATGAAGTTATAAGAGACTTCTGATAGTGGTGTCTCATATTTGCTGTCCATTTTTTTCCTCTGTACCCTCGTAGAGCTATGAGTGTGGTTCTTAACAAAGCGAATCTTATTCTTGTCCTTACATGTCTTACCACATCGCAATACCTCTCTCTTCTTTTCCTGGCGATGAGGTCTGCCACTCTATTTAGAAACCCGCTTGCATTCTTTGGACATGCCTCCAGTTGTGAGAAATACGGCTGGGGTGAAAGTGGCCTTCTCTACGTTCAACACTCTCTCCAAGTACTCATCCTTCTTCTCCATTTCGTTCTCTTTGTCTTCTTGAGTTATATTGTAAACTTGAGTCCCCATTTTGAGTAACAGACTGTTACTCAAAATGTAGTATTCGGTGCAGTGAAAGAACGGCAAAAACGCTCATATTTATATAAGAAATCCTAGCTCAATATAATTCTTTAGCGGGAAGCGCTAATAAACTTATTTTCTTTCATTTTGGTACAAATCTTACAGAGAACCTGAGCTACAATATGTGGACTGTCATCTTGTGTGGTCTGTCATTTTTGTGAGGCATCCACTCATAAGGCAACCCCACAATTGGCATAATAAAAGGTCCTGCTGACCGTAGTGGGCATCGTTTGAATGTGGGACAGTTTATTTCCCATTTTTTTACCAAATGGGTATGGGCATCGATGGGCACAGTGGCACAACAAAGGGCTCTAGAAACACTTTTAGTTTTTACCAGTGTATCCTCTAAAATCATCTAATTTGTTCAATTTTAGAGAGGGGCACCAAAAGGGGAGGAGGCGCCAACAGGTTCTAGGTTCTATGCAATGTATGAGTAAATCTGATTAAAAATCGTCTATGAAGTGTCATGATTGAAGTCTTTCAGTCTTGGTGTTTCTACACCACCTGAGAAATTACTTTAAAATTGATTTGAGACAAATTTCATGAAAATCCAGTAAATCACCTATTGACTACTACCTTAACTGAATTATAACTTCAAAAATTATTCTTTTTTTATAATTCAGATATCATTGTTGATTTTTACATTTTAAATATTTTACTTGATACATCAACTTCAGTAGCTCGATAGGGTTCCAAAAATGACTAACCATGGATGAAGAAGAAGCAGACGTTAACTTTGAGCTGTTGAGAAGTAATTCAACAGACTTAACAGCTATGTCAGATGATTTCTTGAGCATGCTCAACACAGATTGTAAGGCTTCAGACATCGATGAATTCAACTCTTGGTTTCAAGACAATATTACTCCAGATGCCAATATACCAACCTCTGATAGCATTCTTGACGCTTTGGGCACAGACGGTGACCTTGATCCAATGTCTCATAATACGGAGGCCTACAGTTTACAAAATGATCCCTCTTTGACCACTCATTTCTACAGTTCTTACAATGAAATGCAAGCTGTTCCAGCTTCCCAGAACTTCACTGCTCATCCAGACAGCAACTACATTGCTCCTTTTAATCTAGAAACTCCTGTCACATCTCCATATGACGAGGAATCTGGGATGACATATACAACATTGAATAACACTCCTAAAGTTGAAAAAGATCACCCTTCATATAACAAAAATATTGCAACGTCTGATTTGGGAACTGGGGAAGTTGATAATGATAATGACTTCTATATAAAGGAGACATACTATCAAGATGAGTCTGGAAACAGATTCATTGAGCAGGAATACATTAGGAAGAAAGACGTTTCTTACCCAAATGGTAAGTTACTATTTTTTATTGCTCATATTACTTCTTCATAAAAACCCATACTTCATAAAATGCTAAGGTCTTATGTACATGTTCATTGCTCATGAGTCGCTTTAGATGGCTTGAACTGAATCTTTAGATTTTGAGTTCTCTTTGGCTATAAAGCGATGTATAAATTTCTAGTTATTATTATTATTACTAATTGAGTCCATTGGTAACGATCATCTAGATAGAGTCCTCTGAAAATGACGCTTATGATTTTGTAACAAATACAAATTTTCGTGTTACATCTTTTACTCTTTAGGTCAGACCCAGCCGAGCAATCAAGGCTATATTGGTACCAAGAGACCTAGAGTTGCTCAACAGATTGTGGAGCCACAATATCGAAATGTTGCTAACAACAAGGTTTGTATTATGGAATGTTTTGAGTATTTTAATGAAAAGTCTAAAAGTAAATGCAACATTTTAATTTGTGTAATGTTAGTTTTCTAAGCATTGAAATGAATTTCAGGAGTACATGCCTCAGAAGACAGTTATCCGACCTATCCGCAATCAAACTCAAAGAATTCCACCTCATAAAGGTCAAACAAAGTCTAATCCTAACATGGGAAGATCAACGGTAAAAGTAACCCAGCTACCAATGCAGAGACAAATTCCAGTGAAACAGGAGATTAGAGTTGGACACACTTCTGTGAGACCTAGCAGTGAACATAGAAATCAGATCAACATGAACCAGAAGACCCGTATCTACCTCCCAAATGATAGAGGATATCAGAAAGTCACCACCCTCACACCACCTCACACTTCCCCACCTCAGCCTATGTACATTTCCCAACAAGGGAAAGTTACTTCTGCTGTTAGCTACCAGCCATCTGAACAGGAGATTGCGAGTAACGGGGAGCAGCAAAACATCACACCTAAGGACGAGAGATTATCTCCTAATAGCACAGATGTTATCACTGCTTGGGAACAGTCCATCAAGGATCCTTCTCCGGGGTCTATCACCTTCAGCAATGGAAGAGTGCAAATCCATAGAAATCAAGTTCAAGTAAAGTCTCCTCAAATGCAGGTCAAATCACCACAGGTTATGGTAAAGTCACCTCAAACACAAGTTAAGTCACCCCAGATGCTTGTCAATTCACCTCAGATGCACCAAGTGAAAAGTCCTCAGATGCACCAAGTGAAAAGTCCCCAGATGATGCATCAAGCTAAAAGTCCTCAGATGCACCAAGTGAAAAGTCCCCAGATGATGCATCAAGCTAAAAGTCCTCAGATGCACCAAGTGAAAAGTCCTCAGATGCACCAAGTGAAAAGTCCTCAGATGCAACAAACTAAAAGTCCCTCTATTCCACAAGTGAAGCCTACCCCAATGCCACAAGTGAAGGCTACTCCAATGCCACAAGTAAAGTCTGCTCAGATGCCAGTTAAATCACCCCCAGTGGCCGCCGTCACTAAAGTTAGCAAGTCCCCACAGAATGGTAGATTCAACGGCAATCGAGTAGAAGTTGCTAAGATACCTATGATAAAACAGGTAAATTATCATTATGTGTGACTCCATCTTTGCACATAATGTCGAAAATTTGGCCTTTAAAGAACGCATGATATCATATGAATTATTTTAAATATTCAGGTATCGTTTCTAGTAAGACCTAGCTTAGAATTTGTAAATTTGGTTAAATTATGCTCCAATCAGGTTAAAAATGAGATCAGTGCTAAGTCAAGTTGCAAAGTTTCAAACTCTGGCAACAAGAAAGTAAACCACATCTCCATTACGGGCAAACCTGGGCTCGGTGAGTTTTTACAAATTTATTGCCATCATCTGTTTATATGTATTTTGAAAAATAGAAGCTGTGATACTCAGATTAAATAATTATGATGATCCGAAAACATTTAAAATAGGGGGGAAATTAAGCGGCCAAATTTTGAATCGAGATAATATAGGTATATTAAAGTATATTAAAGTATATTAAAGTATATTAAAGTATATTAAAGTATATTAAAGTATATTAAAGTATATTAAAGTATATCCCCCCCCCCCCCCAAATATAATCGGAGGTATAAAATGTCGTGAAATCGAACATGGTCATTTAACCCTGTACATAACTGACGACTACTTTTCAGTAAATCTGAAGGCAGACGAGTCACCGTCAACTCTAAAAATAGTGAAACCAGTGAATTGTACCAAACCTATTATTAAGCAAACTAAAATCAGGTTAGTTAATTGTTTCACTTAAATGATTTTTAGTCGATCTAATCATTATCACAGTAAAATCAATGTAGATATACTTGCTGCATGCTCTGAAAACTCAAGGCATTTCACTCATAATATTTTTCACCCCTAATTTCACAGTGTAAAACAAGAGCACATGGAAGAAGAAGAAGAAGAAGAGCCAGAGGAGAAGCGTACCAATCACAACGCTGTAGAACGCAAATACCGCTACTCTATCAATGATAAAATAATGGAGCTTAAGGACATGCTCGTTCCTAGAGACACTAAGGTACATAAATGTTCACGAAGTTGAAGGAAATTTTGATTTGCAGAAAAAATATTGCTCGATTTACTAATATCTTGTTAAATTTGATCAAATTGCCGATATTGTTACCGTATAGTGACCGTAAAGTGGCCAAACCTAATCTCCTAATTCACCTAAGTCCTAAATTCATCCATCGAATTTTTTCAAGTATATTTTCAACTTGTTCTGCGAACACGTTTCTCAGCTCCAAGTTTTAACCCTCCCTATTTGCCAGATTCAGAAGTCAGGTGTATTGCGTAAAGCAATAGAACACATCAACGGCCTACAGAGCACAATCCAGAAATTGAAATACGACAACGTCCAGCTGAAGAAGAAGCAGGACATTCTGGAACAGAACAACAGTGTGCTGACCATGAAGTTAGCTGAGCAGGGTGCTACTGTGGTCTATCTCGAGAAAACTCCAGGTATGTGGCTGCTTCTTGGGGGGGGGGGGGGGGAGGGCGTTATGGGGGAGGGGCCGGGGCTCAGCTCTTCCTCTTTATGCAGATTATCAGTTCATTCCATCATGTTGGTGTGGAATTTTATTGACATTTGAAATTTATAAGATGAATCCTAAAAACGCCACATCTTAATGAGATCATATTTCATGTTGACAGTATGAACATTTTAAATTCATTTAAAAGTTTATTTTGATGTTGTTCACTCCTCAGATCTGATAGAGCCAGCAAGACCGTACAGCGACCTGGACTTTGTAAAGAAACAAAGTGATGATTCGGCTGATAGCCCTTCCAAGAGCCCTGGTTGCTATAGTAACCAACAAATGTACCAAAACTTACCAGACAGTCCTGAATCTTTGGTTAGTTTTAAATTAGATTATTGCAAAGTTTTATCTCTACTGTCTACTGATCGTGTTAAAAACACAGTTTTAGAGTCTACTAAAGTTTGAGTAGTAATTACTCTTATCACCAGCTCACAACCACAAATTTATCTAACAACTCATGTTTCTCAAAATGAGGTGACATAATCATCAAGTTGGACCATGTTTGCTCAGCAAAAGGCCTTACTGATTTGTAACAAGAATAGTTGTCTCCTGTCAGCACGAAATTGTATTATGTGGTACAGAATAAAAGGTTTAATTGATCATTTTGTGACCCAAATGTGATACTAAAGTGTCTCAGTACTCTCCCTCTCTCGCTCTCTCTCCCCTTGCATAACAGATTTGCTATATAATTAGGTAATTTGGCAGGGGACCTCAAGATTGCCTATCAAGTATATTACTATAAGATACGTGAGGGGCACTCAGAATTAAATTGCGGTGTGTTTGGACAGAGCGAGTTCACACTTTCGCACCGTTTTAACTACGAAAATGTAATGCGTGTTTTCGAATATAAGAATATAATAGGCGGGTTTATACTTTTGCATTTCAACTGCGATAGTGAAGTCCCGGCCGTAGGCACGGGTTACACTAGTATTTGTATAATATCGTCTTACAGGATACCATATTTCCACTATTGTTGTAACTGGAGGGGGTATAAATTTTATATAAAAACTTAAGAATTATTACTCTACTTGAGAGCAGTACTACTCATATAACTGAGTTAACAGTGTCGTGTATCCCAGCGTCAGAGTGACGGAGAAGGACGACATATCCGGAGTAATAGTGGTAGTAGTGGCGGGTACTCCAGCTCAGACGAGACACACGCGGCAAAGAAACCCAGATACATGACCAACGCTTCTCATCGTGAGTAATTGCAACTGCTACCTGAAATCAGACACCAAGTGTGCAGTTCTTAGTTTTATTTTAGATTTTAGAGCGTGTAGGAGACTTGTAGAGAGATAACTAATTAAATTACACAAAAACCCTAGTGTCCCCTACACAAATTATGCAAAAACCCTTGAGCCCTTGTATTGTGTCTCGTAACCAATGTTTCATTATACAGACGAACACAGCTGTTAAGATTAGTAACTTGATTATACCAGCAACAGCTTGTACACTATTTTACAATACCATAATACCTTGGCTATTGAGTGCTGCGCGCGATAATGCCCCAAACTTGTTAAGGGCTAGTGCGATGCGCGACGCACGAAGACGTGTAGAGAGATTCAAAGTATTATGATTTATAATGTACCAATATACCATACTTTATACTCATTAACTTATCATTTATATACTATAATATGTTAATTTGATTCTAATTCTAATAATGTACGAATGGTTCTAAATGATAGAATGTGTAATTTGATACACGCTGCTCATCAAGGCGACTCAAAAGGCGTTTGATAATAATAATATTATGTCGTCAATACACATCTACAATTATGAGCAGCGCTCAGTGTTCACGACTTCCTGATTTCAACTGGTTAACATATTCATACTCCCCAGGTGATCAGAGAACTATACCCATGCTTTGTATGGTCTTCATGTTTGGTCTGTTCATCCCAAGTTTCCTCCCTCAGCAATCCATTGCTTCCACTACTTTCGGGAGAAGTCTACTTTCTGTTTCCAAATCTCACGTACGTACAGAACTCAATTTCAATAATAATTTACCAGAATTATAGTTTGCAATAGCAAATTTCGTTTACCCATCGATAATACATAATATAACATTATATTTAAAGAATTGTGGAATAATACATAAAATTGTATAGGAAGCGAATCATGAAATTTAAAACAATTTTTTTCCTGCATAAGATTCGATATATATTTGTTTTCAGCAAATTCGTTTGATCAAACTTATAAAGTAACCCTACAGGACTACATTACACCTTTGCTACACATGGGAATGGTCCTGCTAGGATTTGTCATCACGACTACTTTGTCCTACCTCTTCTTCGTCATCAAGTCTAAAGTTGTCATCATCGACGAGGGGATCTTCAAGAAACATTTGGACAAAGCAAAACAAGCCATCAAAAACGTAAGTTTTCAAAACTACCCATCAAAAGTTTACATACATTTTCAGCTGAATTATTAACGAAAACAAAATATCAATTCCATCAAGTACTCTAATAAAATGAGATTCAGTGCGATTACATTAACTCATCTAAAGGAGTGGCACTAGGTCTCTCCATGTTAAACATTTGAGCCATGCTCCTAACTCTACTCCCAGCATCAGCTAACCTGTTTCTAGCTCCCTCTAACTCAGTTGACTGTCTGATTATCTGTGCTTTTAACCCTCGCAGTGTAGCCGGGTTTATCTTAGTTTTGCCCTGAAGGGCGTCCAGCAGAGCTTTGTTAAGGTCTTCTTTCAGTTTGTCTTTTTTGTCGCAGTTCTTGCCTTTAACTTGGATAACCACTCCACTTGTCTCGTCATCTGAGGAGATCCCATCGTCCCCAGACGAGATTGTATCGTCCAAATCTTCTTCCTTGATAGAAGGAAGCCTCTCAGATGGAAGCTTCTCAGAGATCGTCGTATTTTGGGATTTGTCAGATTTCTCGTCAGATGGCAGAGCTTTGTCATGATAGTCTGACAGTTCCGGTACCTCATTTCCATCATACTTCCAGGAGGCCGGGTCATCTTCTTGATTTGGCTTAGAGGTAGTTCTGGCAGGTACAGTAAGCATGGGGGTTTCAGTAACAGCAATAATGGGAGGAGAAGCCGGAGCTGGAGTGGCTTTAAGTGCAGGAGCCTTGCTCTTCTTTGTCTTCTTCAACTTCTTCATTTTAGGAAACTCCATTGTAATAATGGGAGACAGTGCCCTGTCTTCTGTCTGAACTGAGGTAGTCTCCACTCCTTTCTCCGCTGTCTTGGGCTCTGGATCAGTGCAAGTCCACGTGTCGAATGTTAGTACCTGAGAGGGTTGTGATTTTGGAACATTGTACATCTGTTCGGGTTCCGCCTTTTTGTTGAGAAGAATCTTAGGTTTCCTACTCTTTGAGGAATGTTTTGAAAGTGACTTGTCTGACTGACCTCCCATAGCTTCTATCAGGCTTCTAGAATGAGACTTTGTAACAGGACTACCTGTACTTGCAGACTTTAAACTGGATGGTTTAGTAAGATTCTCTAGTTTGGGAGGTCGGGAACCTGTCACCCACGTTACCGGTCCAGATTTTGAAGATTCTTTTGGAATTATCTTTCTGTCTTCATCCAAAGAAGGAAAACTTTTATCGTCAGACATGTTGGAAGTTCTATCCGATGTGTCCTCCGCATACTTGGTATTGATACTAGCGTCCACTTTCTGTGTGATGGGTATGATTGTGAGTCCAGAGTTAGCCAGAAGAGCGTTAAGGAGCGCAGTATTTGGTACGTAGTCCTCCATTCTGTCACCTGGCCGTACGAACAGTCTCAAGAAGTCTGGGATCTCTTCTGTTGTGTGTTTAGGATGGTCGTCGAATGGATCATTGACATTGATTGGTTTTTCAATGGCTGATGTCTGCTTTGAAAACTCTTTCGTTTTCAAGGATTTGTTCACCATGGAAGATTTTATTGAAGTCCTTGAAGAGGTTTTGGATGAGCTTTGTTTGCTTGAGGTTTCTTTGGTGGTCTTAAGTGAATCATTTAAAGGGACGTCGCTTGCCTTCACCGACTCGACATTAATAATGAGTTCTTCAACTGAGGGTTTACTTTCCAGATTTCCCGACATATCAAGCTTACGTTTACTTTTAGTTTCCTGTAAATCCTCACGAGGTCCCTCTAACAGCAGCGGCACACTCACCACAGCATCAGTGAAGCTGGGTGCACAAAGGTGGTCCTTAGTGATAACCTCCAATCCTGCATGTGCTATAGGCCAGTGTTCAGGATCACTGATGTGAAGACTGGTATCGGAGTCGGGGTAATCCCGGGTAACCATCCTCACCTCTCTGTCAGCACCTGGTGAACTGGGTGGGGAGCTCTGTGGTAAACTGAGTTGTGGACTCAGGTGTTCCTCTGTAAAACTAGACCGTGAAGTGTGGTAAGTGAGTTCAGAATCTGTCTCAGATACAGACTCACTTACCTTCTTATTGGTGTTCCTACTTCTAGGAGGAGTTTCCAGTATCGGAGTAAAGTCGTCCCACTCAGCTTCATCCTGGGGTACTTCTCCAGGGCTCACTTGGACGGTAGGATCGTTCCTAAGTCGCTCTATCCGCTTGTTTGCTCGGTTCACTGACCTCATCAGCTCTATAAACTCCAGGTCAACTTCCTCTCCTGTCTTGTCGTCTTCTTCTAATGCTTCAGAGATTATATTACTTGTTGAACTTGGCAGTTTACCTGAAACTTTCTCCTCAGAGTCACAGATATCCAGAACCTTGTGCGTCTCCACAGCTTCTTTCTTTATACCACTAAGAAGTCGTCCACTTTTTATATATCTACTCGATAACCTGGATGTATCATCTGAAGTGTCAATATCCAGTAACCTCCTTGTTTCTCCCGCCTCATGCTTGATACCACTCAGTAGCCGGTCCGCTGAGTTACTGGCTGGTGGTTGTGAATTATCAGACAGCATCCTTGATACATTGTACATGTTGTGTCTGTCCGGGTGGTGAGAGGAAGTGGAGTCAAGAGGGGGCTGGTGAGAGGAATCAGAGTAAGAGGACTCAGGTTCCACCATTCTCGTCAGGGAATTCATATCCTGGTTTATCTTGTTGTAGATATCTATCACATCCTTTTTGGAGCGTTTTAGAGGGACTGGAAGTTGTGGAAGCAGAGCTAGGTTTCTGTATACTTGTTCTTGATCTACAGTTAGATAACCATTATCGTCCAGACCGTACTCTCCGCAAAACGACAGATCGCATGATACTAAACTGTTGTCATCTGATTCCAGATGCTGAACTCTGTAATTTCGCCTTGGTTCATCTATGAAATCTCCACTGGTAGTACCGCTGTATGAGATATGAGGAACGGATATAATTTGTTCACCACTGCTAGGTGAGGGAGTTGGTGTTGGTGTTTTACACTGACTGATATTACCGACTATAGTATAGTTTACCGGAATATACCCATACTCCAAAGAAGTGGATACAGAACCCTCACTATCACTCTCACTCTCTACCTCACTGACCATGTCGTGTGTTTCCTCCGTTCCTGAGTAGTTGTACGACTCCGTGCTCTCTTCAAATATCTTGTCTGTGTCCAGGTGCTCGTGGGAATCATATGTTTGCCTCCCTCTACCCTGATCCTCCCAGCCTTCACCTGCATCCCTCATACTGTCGTCACGTGATCCCGTGTCACATTGTGATCTCTCATCACGTGACACCATCCCCTCTTCACATGACTCCGTCTCACATGACCCCACTAATCTGGAGTCCTCTACACTACTTGTCCCACACATATCCTCACTGCTGTAGTCTACAGACATGACAGCAGCCGGTTCGTTCTGCGCTCCCGAGTCACGTGATCCCGCCTCACTGCTCAGATGATGTGATCTGGTGTTACTGATACTGTTTGAGAGGTGTTCTATGAGCTTAGAGAGTTGCTCACTGTCGTCGCTCAGCGGTATATCCTGATCTGTCTCTACTGTCTCTTCCACCAGGATACTCTTCAGACTCCGCACGTTCCTGCAAATAGGAAGAGTATCGGATACTGAGTACTGCACCAAATAGCAGAGTATCGGATACTGACACAACATAAATACAAATTAGGCGACTAATCAGATAATGATTGTATACGTTAATGAAATTTACAAATTACAAAAGGTATTCTTCATTCTTCATTCTTGAAATATACATAACGACTCTGAAGAAGACACATCAAATGTATCTTACTTAAAGAGTTGATCCACCATCCGCTCTAGACTGTCGTCCTCACTAAGTGACACAGGTGATCTGCTGCTGTCTGCTCTCGATAAAACTCGGTCTGTGTGAGGACTGTGGTTACACTCGAATCATCTCGAAGAAACTTAAAACATGTCGACTGACCATGTAACTAATTCTAAAACAATTTCTCTCGGATTAAGAATCGTAGAATCAGAATTACCCTTGTTGACATTAAGTTCCAAGTTGGATAGTGCTAGAGTTATGTTCTCCATTATTGAATTTGTGTTGTCACTGTTCAGTAACTTTTGCTCTTTCTTCCCCTGCTGAACAAATCTTAATCAAGATATGATTTAAAAACGAATGCTTACGAGTACAGTGGAATGACCAACATTTTAATGTATTCTAAGCTATTGTAATAAGCAATTGAAAATAATGTAGATTGTAAAATCCCTTCCAAAAAATCTCTAAAATCTATTTATATCTATACTATATTTTAAACTGGAGGAAATCTCCCCGACAACTGCATAAAAACACAAAAAAATGACCGAAAAGCGACTTTTTGCATGAACCAATTTCAGCTCGAATGAAGTTGAAAAGTAGGTTTTCTTTTTTGTTGTGAGTAAAATATACGTTAGAATAATAGCGCAATTTTAGTTAACTTTAAACTTTTACTGCGTTGTCACTTCTCGAAATTATGCCGTTTTGCCCAGCGCGGTGGGTTTTTAGTATTACATATTATTATGTAACGGAACAGTGATGTAATCATGCGCATGCCAACTATCGAGTCTATTAATAAAGATGAATAAAGATAACGATGAAGACTATTAATAACCGATGACCTTATTACATAGTGCTACACTATTCAGTGAGATCATAATCATCGGTAGAATGTTTTTAAAATGCCCTAAAGACATTTTATTTCCACTTAGCTTCTGATAATATTCTTAATATTTGTCTATAATGTCTGAACTGATATGAAAGTGCATAATTTTGGTAATTTTATACCAATATTTGTCCATAAATTCTGAACTAATAAAGAAGTGGGAGAAGTGCATAATCTAAAATCTTGATATTTCCACACTAAGTCTCGCTTGAATGACTTAAATGTACATCTTTGTTGGGTAAATTTTAATGTCGAAGCGTGTAATAAATGTTAGAATTTATTTATTATTTGTTTATTATATACACAATTGTCACATCAGAATCACCTGATACGGACAATTTATAAAGTCTGCACAATTTTATAATGCCATATAAATTACACCTTTAATACCTGTATAGATTTCACTTCAGATATGATAGAAGCAAGGTCATCGTCTACTCTGTCCAGTTTATCTGAAGTATCCACTCCACTATCTATAGTGGTGTCCTGACACGACCTGATATTATCTGAAACACATTTTTATTGCTATTTATACCCGAAATGTGGATAATACCGTCTGCCTTTTTTCAGTTCTTAACAGATATGCATATATCAGTTGTTTGGCCTTGTGGAATGTGTGATATTAGAACTTGATAGTCTCATATTTATGTAGTATTATAGCTTTATATATATATACTGATATATTATGTAGTATTATAACTTTATATCCTGATATATTATGTACATAGTATTATAACTGTATATTATGTAGTATTATGACAGCCAGTTGTAGAACCGACCACACTAGGGAGGCGGCAGCTTGTATACAAGATGCATGTTATAACTGATAGGTTCCACCTCCCACTGAGTTTTTATCTAATAATGAGATGACCGCACTGGAATAACCCACAGTTTAGAAGTCGTACGATCAGAGTGTTCTATATATAGGTTGCTAAAGTGATTACCTTGAACTCCATGAAGTTGGGTGACCACACTTGCAAGAATACCAGCAACAGTACTGTCCATTACAACTTCACCTCTCATTTCAACCTCCATATCTCTTATCTTAACAACTGTGTACCTTATTCACCCTCTGTGCTCATGATGCTTTGCTGACCGGGTAAATTGTGTTATCTCAAAACTGACCAGCGCCATTCTCATCTCATAATTTATCACAACACTGTTCGGTCGTGCCGCACAACCGAACACTATATCATACATGTGAACTGTGAAGATGTGGTAGTGCAACTGCCGGGCCTGTTTAAAGACCGTGATATAAGCTGATAAGTTGGCTCGAAACAAAGCACAGTATGGTGAATTTCTTATAATCAAGTTTTATTTAAAATTCGATTATTAATCAAGTCATGCAAAATTAACATCAGGCCAAAAACCTCACAGCACCCTACATTTTGCAAGTTTAAAATATATATGACCAGACAAGGATACACATTGAGACACAACTAGATTACACTAGGATACACAGTGAGATACAACTAGGATACACGTATTACACGTATGTCAGTACACAGTGAGATACATATCTGAACTTCCTTAACTTCCCTGATACATCAAACAGAGAAAATACAAGAGAACGTTACAAGACAAAATGTGACAAAATGTGTGCAGGAAATCACAAGGGTTTACTTGTTAGGTTTATACTGTATTTGTAACGCACTTTATTGCTTGTACATTGTATATTGTATATATAGAGCCAGTCTAAAAGATAAGACCCTAACTCCTAGTTGGAGTGCAGTGTAGTCCCTACTAAGTATAGACTATTTGTCTTAGGTGAGAAACCAGACCAATGGTCAACTGCCAACATCATACCAATTCCAAAGAAGGGCGACCTTAGCGAACCAATGAACTATCGGGGAATAAGCTTGTCATCCCTAGTTGCCAAGTCTCTAAACAAGATGGTTCTAAACCGGTTGAAGCCAGAAATCGAGACAATTCTGCGTAGAAACCAGAATGGATTCAGACCAGGAAGGTCAACAACTCAACAGATATTGGTACTGAGACGTCTTATAGAGGGTGTCAAGAGTCGGAAACTGCCAGCTGTTCTGACATTTATAGACTTTAAGAAAGCATTCGACAGTGTACATCGTGGGAAAATGCTAAAGATTCTAGAAGCTTACGGCATTCCAGTCAAAATCGTGCAGCTTATACGGCTCATGTACGAGAAGACAATGGCCAAAGTCCTAACTCCAGACGGAGAAACTGAATTGTTCGAGATACTTGCAGGTGTGTTACAGGGTGATACCTTAGCACCTTACCTCTTTGCAATAGTCATCGACTACTGTATGAGGCAAGCCATAGGCGATGATGCGGAGCGACTTGGACTCACCCTCGAACGTAGAAAAAGCAGAAGAGTGGGGCCCAAGATCATCACCGATGTGGACTTTGCAGATGATATAGCACTTATATCTGAGGACATGGACAAGGCTAACGAGTTCCTGCTCAGAGTAGAATCGGCGGCAGCAAGCGTGGGACTACACATAAACGAAGGCAAGACCAAGGTCATGACACTGAATATGGAGGATCGATCTAGCGACCTACAAAGTCGATCCGGGGAAGCCATAGAAAATGTAGATGATTTCATCTACTTAGGCTCCTGGATTGAGAGCACAGATAGGGAGATAAGGGTTAGAAAGGGAACAGCGTGGGGTGCCCTACATAGACTGAAGGATATCTGGAAATCCAAACTCTCAAAGAGCCTAAAGATTAGATTGTTCATAGCGGCTTGTGAATCAGTACTGCTCTACGGATCAGAAACCTGGACACTGACAAAGGCTCAAGAGAAAAGTTTGGACGGGACATACACAAAGATGTTGCGTATGGTGCTGGGTATCTCATGGAAGGACAAGGTCAGCAATATAACTTTGTATGGTAGCCTCCCAAGGCTGTCAAACAAGTTACGAAGCAGGAGATTAAAAATGGCGGGACACTGCATCCGACATCCTGAGCTACTTGCCAGTGATTTAGTCTTATGGGAACCTACGCACGGTAGAGCACAGCAAGGCCGACCAAGACAAAGCTACTTGTCTATGTTACTGAAGGAAGTTGGGACAAACTCTAAAGAGGAACTGCGAACCCTGATGCGGGACAGGGATATATGGAGGGGGTTTTCTGGCGTAGATCGGACTTAGCTCCGACATAGTAGTAGTAGTAGTAGTAGTGCTTCTTAACAGTTAGCCTGGTTGTTGCGTCCATGACCCGTTCTTCACATTCGCAAAGCCAGAATATCCTGTTCATTCGAGTCAGTATACTGGTTGCTGAAACTTGGCTTGTACCTCGAACACTCAATCTCTGGGTTCCAATATTGGTACCACGGTGCCTCAAACAAAGTTAATACCTAAACTATGGGCTTCTCGTTCAGAAGACTTATTCGTTGTTGAAAAGGCTATCTGATCGGTTACACTGAATAGATAGTCAGTTTAAAAAGTAGTTCTAATTTCGAAAACAGCTTTCCGTGCGTGGTATAATTATCATGGTTATGTCCCAAGAGAACAAGCAATTATTATGAGTGTTTTATATTATGGACCTCATCAAAAAATGGTCTTGGCATCAGCCCAGTTATTAGTGACGAAGGAAAAGTGTTAAATGTAGAATATCCAGTATGTCCTGATTAAGTAGGTAGACTGAATGTTAAAGTTGAGACGACACATTTGATACCTCACTGAGATCAGTGTAATGATACAGGGTGGGCCAAAAGTCAGTGTGCAAACGTTGGGTCTTATACCTCCGCCGTGTTTTATATTTGAGAGCTGTTGCTTTGCAGATGGCATACTGTACTTACTGGTTCGAGGATTCCGTCGTCAAAATTTGAAAATTCGAATATTTTAGACCACGCCCATTCAATATTAAAACACCTATATTGTTTTCTCTGAACATGCTGAACGCCTAATTTTTTCAGAGACGGTAGATTATCAAATGTTGCATATGATCTGAAAACATGAGGCAAAACGGATTAGAAATGACGAAGTTATCAAGCATTTTGTGTATCTCGTTAACAAAATTGACTGGGTGATTATGTGACACCGTGACACGACACCTTAATTGGGCACCCTTAACAATTCCCATAATGTTTAACGGGGTAGTTAACGGGGTCACCTAATCACGTGATTAGGTAAACCAATCACCTGATCACACGTAATGAATAAACTCGTTATGCTTCGTATCTCGGTCATCTGAGAAGCTACAGTTCTAATTCTTTCAGGACAAACGTAATTCGAATGGCCAAACACAATTCAATAACATTTAGCTTGATCCGACTTAACTATCCAAACTATCAAATAAATGTGAAAATGAACCTCCATTTGAAAAAAATGAACGCGAATATTTTTCGAGTTGACAAATTCCTCGAACCAGTGGTGGTACTAAGTCATACCAGAAGGAAGTATTTCAATTGGGCACTCAGTGACTGAGCTATTAAGGCCAACGTTTGCACACTGACTTTTGGCCCACCCTGTATAATCACATAACTTAAATATACATTACTTAACCCTGAATAACTTTAATAATTAAAAATTAATCATCTTAATTACCGAGATAATATCACACAGGGCGAAGAAACGACAGCACAAACGGACCTGGAACAAGTTTTGTGTAATGTGGGTGTAAGAGTGTACCACACAAAGATGTCATACTACATGATGCTAGTAGAGTACACACTCTCTATCTTACCTCATAACAGAGTCGTACACTGGCTGTGTTGCAACAACAGCAATGTTCTGAGTGACATGCTGCTTCATCTTGCTCAAATGCAGGCTTCCAACAGAGGTTTGTTATATGTTTTCAGGGCTCTCTCTCTCTCTCTCTCTCTCTCTCTCTCTCTCTCTCTCTCTCTCTCTCTCTCTCTCTCTCTCTCTCTCTCTCTCTCTCTCTCTCTCTCTCTCTCTCTCTCTCTCTCTCTCTCTCTCTCTCTCTGTCTCTCTCTCTCTCTCTCTCTCTCTCTCTCTCTCTCTCTCTCTCTCTCTCTCTCTCTCTCTCTCTCTCTCTCTCTCTCTCTCTCTCTCTCTCTCTCTCTGTCTGTCTCTCTCTCTCTCTCTCTCTCTCTCTCTCTCTCTCTCTCTCTCTCTCTCTCTCTCTCTCTCTCTCTCTCTCTCTCTCTCTCTCTCTCTCTCTCTCTCTCTCTCTCTCTCTCTCTCTCTCTCTCTCTCTCTCTCTCTCTCTCGTGTCTCTAATCCTTGTAGAATAAGCACTATATTACCTCATTTTCCTGTAATAACTGCTAGAAAAACTGCTAATTATGCTCCATTGCATTCAGATAATTAATTATCTCCGCGTGTACACAGTACACTTCTTAAAACTTTCACAGCTGTATAATATCTGTTACAAATGGTGTATTTTTAGCCAAGCGTTACGCAGAATGGACGAAGCTTTGCTACGCTCTACAAGCATCACGATACAATATCACATCTACTAATGTGTACATCACACTTTCACTTATTGTGCGAAACTCTTTGGCCAAGGTAAGTTCAATAAGATCATTGATAATTGAATAATTGTATTCTTTTGTTGTTTTGTTTTGGTTTTCAGCTTTACTTCGTTTTCATGATAATTTATACTCATTTTGGCATGTTATCAGGCACATTTCTATCGAAGAAGTAACAGAAGAGATGACAGATGGGTTTCACGTGCCAAAGAATTCATTTTCTCAAAGATATTGGAGGAAATATCACTAGGTAAAACAAAAGCCCTCTCAAAAGTTGAGACTTTTTGTATTGCGCGAAATAAGTTTAAATTAGATTCCAGCGCAAAAAACGCGCAATGTTTGCGCGCGCAGATCAGAATGAGGCGACTTTCCGAGGCAATGTGGCATGCGTATCGCTGCACTGTTACGTCATTTAATGTCGTGTACAGCTGTGTATAGCAGTAAGCAGTCATGGAACGTATTCATGTTTCATAGTATATGCCAGGAAGTCAAAGTTAAACTAACTCTTAAAAGTGTGAAATTCGCTGATTGCGATTTATTGTTGGAGTTAGCCTTCCTAGCAGCTTACTTAAAAACCCTACAATCGCCTGATATTGCCTGATATTGTTGCAATCTTACACTCATCCTGGATGGTTGTAGATTGATTCAACATCACTGGTCACACTAAGTCGGAACTCCATATCTTCCTCTAAATTAAGAAGGCTCGTTTACTCAACTTCATTAGTCAGTGTATGCATCCAATTTTAAGATCTGGACTACGGGCATGCAGCAATTAGTCTGCAGTAATGAGCCATTTCTTATGAGGATCAGGCATCTCATAATTTAACGTTGTATAATTGTGTTGGCAAATGCATTTAAACAAAGCTTATACAGACTTGTGTTTAGTCAGAATACACAAAACGGAGCATGTGGACTCACTTCTCGACCACCAACCATTGCATTGGCAAGAAAAATAATATATTAAAGCAGATATAACTGACTGATTTTGCTAAACAATAAACCAGTGCCACTTTTATGAGAGAAAAAAATCCTACAAGTTTTTTCTCGTACAGTACCATAGTCTGTGTAATTCTATATTATTTAGGTATATCTCCAGTGCATGAACAATGTACGTTCCACTACAAGCCTATAAAATGGGACAGATATTATATTCATGTTAACATAAATCAGTCCGATAAAGCCTGCTTCTCTGACTTTTACTACTGTCACGGTGATTGGCGAACCAAACTGTTAGTTGGGGAACAAAATGCTGTCAGTCAAATCTCTATGCAATCATAGAACTCATTCACTTCATGGAAAGATCAGTATTAAGATTCATTATCTCTACTTTATATATGGTCACTGGCTAGACTAGGTGCATTTTTATTTTTGTTAGTGAATAAATCCATGAGTTATCTTACTCGTTACTGAAGACTGAAGAGAATGATACTCCGAAATAACCAATAAATATTTCAATTGATAACGAGAGTAATAATACAATACAACTTACTGTATTGTTAAAAATTCAACACAAATTCTATTCAATTTGGTTTCAAATAATTATTTAAAAAACTTTAAAATTGAGAAATGAAGGCTATGCGCAGCTTCGTAGTCACAATTGTTATCAATATTATTCTAACGTACATTTATGTAACGAAACAATTTAAAATTAAGTGATTGGAACTAGATTATATTTTGATAGTCCATATTATTTTGTACAATAGCGGAACCTGGGCCAAATAAAACTTTTGCAAAAGGTAAACATCTTTAAAAATCTACACTGAAGTCGCCATTGAGAACTCCTCAATATCATTAAACTTATCGTTGTAATTTAATTTTTGATACACAGGTTTTTCATCAGCGTCTTTGCGCAGTTCAATACAGTCGGACAATCGGAGGGAAACTGTGTTATAGTGATGACACTCGTTTCTAATGCGGTGCAGGGTCGAGTAATGTCCGTCGTAACAGTTGGGAGGCGCGGTCGCACTCCCGGTCACGCGCTGACTCATCCTGCACTGACTTGCGGGGTGACCACACGCACCACTTAGCACTTTCCTCTGCTCTCCTAACACACGGTGGAGGCGCTTGTGAAGTCGTCTGGAGACGTGGAGGAACACGATGGTCATGATGGTGGACACGAAAAAGAGGAACGCTAAAACGTAAACTAGGATGAGGATGATGTGACTGTTCCCTTTTGAAGTTAGCAGCAGTTCTGGAGCATTTGTAACGGTCTCGTTTAGAGCTTTTGGGGTGAAACCAAGAATGTCCTTTCTAGTGGTGCTGAACGAATTGTTACTACTGATGCGGCACTCACACGCGCACTCTATCTGAGTCATGCTCATTGTTTGAACAAACTTGGGGATGGAGATAAAATTTGCACCAGTAGCCATGGACACTACATCACCCTCTCCAGTTATGATAGACATGTTACAGACGAGCAAAGTAGATCTGGGTGATTCTACATAACACGCAGAGACGGTGTCGTTTTCAAATGTGAAGGCGACTCTGGGTGTTCTGATGAGCATTGTTTCCTGTCTCGCGCACTCATCAGTCGGCTCCTCTTCGTAAACGTCAAACAATAAGTTGGGGACGAACTTGAAGGAAATGGTAGTGTTGGAGTCATTCACCAACAGATTGTCTGTAGTCATCATGAAGCCCTGGCAGGGGGTCTCATCTCCGTACCACACAGAAACCCGCTCACTCTCCATAACCAACACAGAAAACCCCAAACATTCCAACTCTACTCTCTGCTCCAAGTCTATACTCTTAGCTCGGGTTGCCAGGACGCCGTTCTTGAACATGACGGGATTTTGTCCGCTCTTGCAGTTCCAGGGCTGGGTGTTGTTGATGGGCTCTGTTAGCTCGAACAGTGCACTAGTTTGGCTGAGCGATGTTATATTGTCCGCTCTAAGCACGATAAAGTGGTGTGACTGAGCAAAAGACAATGCGGGGAGCAATGCTAAAAACAGTGATGACGTCACACCACGTGACATGACGTCACACCACGTGACAGGTAGAAACACCAGAGCGAGATAGTGGTGTGACTGGGCGAGTATAACTGGAAGGAGAAGCAAGGAAAGGTATAACATCTGGTAAACAGGTGCTGCAGTAGGGTTTATATCAGACAGGCACTGGGGTAGTAACAGCCAAATTGATCTCAATAAACATTGGCAATGTATTCCTATATACTGAGTTCTGTACCGGCCACAACACAGCTGGTAGAGAGAGCGGTGGGGTTGCTGGCGATCTGGCAGGGTATAATGGGGGACTGGGCGATACTGTTGACACTAATGAGGCTTTGTGTGAGGTGCAGATTACGTAATTAGCACGGCCTGCTGGTCCTCAACAAGTGCTAGTAGCAGTGATGACGTCACACAACAAGTGCTAGTAGCAGTGATGACGTCACACAACAGGAGCGCTCTTCTTGTATTTAGTACTGACAGCTCCGCCGTACACTAGATACCCTTTCAGACTTGCTAAAACATACCTGTAACAAACACATGTTAAAATCTCTCGAGATAAAGCATTTGTGGTAACAAATACTCGTTAAAATCATTCTAGAGATATCTATTGTCACAAACATAATGGAGTAACTGTAGGGATATATATCATAAAGAAACGCGAGGGAAAGGCCGAATAACTCCAATGTCAAGCCGTGGAGTAGTGTGGAGTGTGGAGTACTGGACTAGCGGGCTGTGAGGAGGGACTGTTTACAGGGCCTCATTATCTCTCAGAGTCTTCTCTCTTACTCGCTCTCTCTCTAGCTGGTGTTCTGCCATCTGGTGAGTTGCTCTAAATGCTCTCCTCTCAGCTCTACCACGCAAGGGAGCCAGTCTCATTATGCCTTTTTAGAATGTGGTGGTTACTTAAAGTGGCTTGTTAACCCTAATTAGAAACTGCTGGAGTGCGAAATTCGGGGGTTATTAGGGTAAAAACCTGTCAGGTTATTGGGCCACGGAAAGCGGGATCAGATTCCAAGGTTTTCAGCACCTGGATATAATTTCGTTATCATCTCATGTAGGATGATATTATAGTCGAGGGTAAATTGGAAAATACATTATAGTTAAGCAGACAAATGACACAGTTGTCCCAAATTATTACGAAAGAAAACACGGCAAAAAATCTCACAGACTTGGAGGATAATATAAAGTCAGGGATTATTTCCCTTCGACCATCAAGAAACACAGGACGAATAGCAAAATAGCAAAACTTGTTGTTACTGCGACCATATTCTCAGTCTCTGTTTTTTAAATAAGAGAAATTTCAAACTCGAAAGATTCCAAATGAATTGGGGGATTATATAATATCATGAATAACGGAAGTCTATGCTAACGATAGTGATAGAAGATTAACTATAAATATAGAACTAGTACACCAACACTGTGTAGTATGTATCGAGTGTGACATAAAGAAAACAACATGGAGAGTGTTCATATCCGTGATTCCGTGTACTAACAAATACTAATCCACCCTGCTATTAACATGAAGGTGGTGTAGAAAGTTCCAATATTAATATTGGAGGATGTAGCGAACAGTCCAATAAAGCTCCAGTCCAATAAAGCTGACTTTATAATCGAACCATTTGTTATATAGCTCTCCCTACATTGCAAGAGCGAAGAGTGACTCTCAATGTACCATAATTGAAATGAAAAAGTGCAACAATCTGAATCACAACGTAAATGATAGAGCACTGTTGTCCTTATCGCCGCTAAAAGAGGCAATCTTCAAATCTATTTCAGCTAGAAGTTTTTTTCTAAAGAACACTGCCACAAAAAATGTTCGATAACATGTTATCGCTATTAAAGTGCATTTCTGAAGTTTGTAATAAGAGCGCACCGTTATTATGCTGGCCTGCGTTGCTTTACGCGTTGTAACGTCACTCTTCGCGAGGTCACGAAAGAGTGCGCATTACAATTTTTAAATCGGGAAAATGCTCCTTATATTCCAACGTAATAGAAATGCTATACGCCAAATAGGCCGACACAAAACAAGCTAAATGTGTGTTTGCAGGTGAGAGCGTAAGCAGCACTTTGGAACTGCAACACGCCCAAGACCAGGTTACCAGAGCTGCTCAAGTGCTGGTGTTATCCAGCGAGGGTACGGTGGAGAGAAAACAAGCAGCGGATACTCTTCTCAAGAGCGTGCTTCCTTCTCTAGCCTTCCTTAGACGAGAGGTGAGACAAGATCACGTGGTTTGATATGACATCACGTGACATGACGTCACTTATCGTGGTATGACGTCATATCACGTGACATCATACCACGTGACATGACATCATACGAAGTGTCATGACAACCTTAAGTTACAAAACAAGCCGGTAAGAAACTCAGTGTTACCAAGCTGGTGCGGGAGGAGGTTATTAAACCTAACACACAACGAGTACACTGACCAACATTTGACAAAGAGATAATTGGTAAACTCCCCCCTCTGCTTCATAAAGTAGCCACAGTTCGTAACTTTACTCTGTGTAATTTAGCCGATGTCATTATCCATTTGTTAACTGTTACACAATGGACTTGTGCCTGGGAATGTACTTCACAGGGGAATCTGCCCTCCAAAGTTTTCATAATGGTCTCTTCAGTTTACTGCGGGTTATTTGACATTGGTAGCATCCGTTTACAAATTTTCCGACAATTTAAATAAGTTGAAATTTAGTTTGAAACTGACGATCTTTCAGTTTCCGGCTCAAGTAAAAGAACTGCATTGGTTTATTAGTGTACTGGAAGCGTACCAAACTCCGGAAGAGGAAATCACATCCATCAAGTTCAACGATCTCAGGTATTTAGTGTTTCAGTGTAGCATCAAGTAAGGGTCATATTGACGGTAACTGTGGGAGGTATCGGAAATAAACCCAAGATAAACTAAAATTGCTCTTGAAATAACTATGGGCTCTGTTTTAGTGCACAACTTGCTTATAAATCGTGTACCTCCTACTCTTACAAGGTCGATTTAATAAATATGACCCCGTTGTTACCGTCATTCACAAAACCTTCCTATCTTACTCGCTAAAACAGGTGTATTACAACTCAAATATTACAGCGAGGTTACAAGAGCAGTGAGCACAGTTCACAGCATGACTCAGGAGAACGCTGATGACGTCACAGAGCAGGAGATTAGTGACGTCATAGACCAGCTCCAAAACATCGCCGACTCAGCTCCCTCCCAGCTCCATCAGGTAGGCGTTAAAAGGGAACCAATTACAACTCTTAATACGTATAGAAGGAGGGCTTCCAGGATTAATATCAGGGTATCGACATACATCATGATCTTTTCGGTCTTACTGCATCGCAGTAATTCCACTACATATTCATTCAACTACAAATAGTTAACCATTCGAGAATATGTAACTTAAAGATAACAAAAGAACGAAGAATAGAACACCGCACTCAAAGATGTCAATATCTTAAACAGAAGACAACTCACGATACGATGCTAAAACTTGACCATCTGCCGTGACTTTTATTATCAACACGAGAGAGCAAGAGGGGGGGGGGGGGGAGTTGACGCGTAAATTATATCTGAGAATTAACAAAATTCGATATAAAATACGTCTCCCCCAGATTTCTAAAATATTACCATTCCACGCAGGGTGTGCTGTGCAGTACAGTGGACTGGATGTTTGGTATGCAGATAGACAAGTGGAGGGCTGGAGAGATGGTGTCCCTCGCTCAGAAATCCAACTTTAAGAGGACTTTACAACTACTCGAACTGTTCGGTGGTCACCAGGCACTGTACAAGGTACTTTTAATTTCCAGTTAGCTGGACTAATTTAGCTCGGTAATGAGCAGTGAACTGTAATGAGAGGGAGGAGAAGAAGTTTCCCTGTACGATTAAACCTGCTATTAGCGCTCTCAATTCAGTTCTAGTCAATTCTTAGACTTCTGCTGAGGACGGGATTTGTAATCCCTGGAGGAAGAGACTATTAGGGTTAATGATGTGTAGTATGTATTGTGAGTAAATTACAGCAATCATTATTCCTGCTAATAAGTAGGATTATACAGCGTCTCAGGGCCTTCGTTTTATAATTATTTTAATTTTCGTGAGCTGAACGACTTCGACATGATTATCATGCGAGTCTGGTAGTCCACCGTAATTTAATTGCCCAGTTCAGATTTTCAGATTATCAAGATAATTAAAAATGCTACCAATTAAAGAGGACATCAAATCAGGAATTTTCCGGGAATAAGTTGGTTCAATTGTTCCAACTAATTACACTACCAGCTTATTGAGATTCTTATAAAAAGTCTACGATCAATTAAGCTAGTCCAGTATATGTCAATCTGGCCACAACATGGTCCTTTCCGGAAGTTTGACTGTTTAATTTCAGGTGTCACTGTACACAACAGTCCACAGAGTGATGTGTCAAGCAAACCCCTCCATAACAAAGAGACATCTTCACAACATACTGAACCCTGCTACAAACACCGTCAACAACTTCGAACAGGTAAAATTGAGGAAATTAAATTGAGAGATGGGGTTATACTAATAAGGGGGAGGGGGGGGGCTATTATAGTGTTGAAGTTGCCTTCTGATATCAAGCAGGACCACGAAAGAAATCTTATTCGAAATATGCAACCAAAAAACAAATAAACCGAGAAGAGGACCCTTGTTCCACATTTCAGTGTTCTGAGGGGCCAACTTACACACTAAACAGTTAAATCACTGAGTGTGGGGACTGAATACACGCATATCAGCCTGGAGACTCACTTAATGGCAGTCAACATTCAAAACTACCGTATTAGTGTATTACACTACAGTAGTTTCATGTCAGTCTGTAATCTGATGACACTTCACTCAGCGCTTCCCGTGCGACTAAAGATGCGGTTTTAACTGGTATTTAATCGATGGCATTTATTTGGATCTGTCAATAAAACATAAACACCTGTTAACTTCTAATCTAGTCATGCATGGTGGCATAAGTGGGATTAGATAGGCTATGTGGTTTTATCAGCGGGATAGGGGGGTCGTAGGGGTGTATGTTAAAGAACAGAAACATTCTTACGCGGATATTAAGTGATATCTTTTTAAATCCAGTATAAATATCTGAAATAAGGTTCCTGACAGTCTATTCTATTTCAGGTTCTAGCTATAGAAGTGTGCTTGAAGTACGTGCCCAGTCTCCTCCTCCCCTCTAAAGACAAACTTCTCGACCACATGAACGTTTTCCTCAGATCTCTCAACTGAATAACCAACTGTTAACCACCTTTGAACTGTGCTGAGATTGAAACAGATAGAGCGAGCTTTCTAGTCCCCCCTGCAGAACCATATCTTCATGACAGTGCCTACGTGATAAGAACCTTATCTTCACAGTGTTGCGTGATACGAACTTTCAGACCTGAACAAGACAGGACTTCAGTTCTGTTTCTCAAAACCCAACCTTGCTGAACTATTGTTCACGTGCTGAATCTAAAGCAAAACCCGAGATATGTGTGGCAACTCTGAAGATGAGTTTCCTTTTTACTTATATTTACAAAGGAATTATTAAACTGTGTGTACATTTGTGTACATTGATGATTCTCCTCTGATTCGTTACGCATGTGATTGTGTTTGAGTTTAGCTTCTTTCATTTAAGATTGCGGCCGTTCTAAAGTTTTGATTTAATAACGATAGATCATCATCATTATTAACAAGTTTTCTTCACTGAAAACAGTTAATATTACCGCAAGAGTGAAGCTTGCAGGGTGACTTGTTTTATTAGTAGTAAGGTATCCGCCAATACTAAAAGTTTGTGCCCTTATGATATCATTTGACAAGATTTATGATAGCATTTGTAAGTCTTGAGAAATCTCTGGAGAAAAGTAGTGGCCGATCTCAAAATATGCCGTCCGGATTTATTTTGTGAATTATAGTTGTACTTTTATTATTCTTATCGTTTTAATCTCTTCAATTCGTTGTTTTATTCTACTAATTATTTCTTAAAAGTCATTTAAACTGACCATGACATCTAACTGAAAAATAATCAAACTTTACTTTGTTGTAAAAATAAATAAATTCTAATATAAATCAATCTGAACCTACTTTAACATATTCAAACATAAAGGATTTGATAAACTTTTGGATGGTGTAAATTTTCACATTTTTACAGTCTTGCGGGATATATCGTATTTACAGTTTTGATACAATTTTAGAGGTTTGATCAAAAATTGGCATTAATTATCAGTCTGAAATAATGGTCTCTGAGAAATGGGATTAGTTTCAGCAGCTATGAATTTCAAGTAGGATAATAGTCAAAGGAGCAATAAAGCTAGATGTTCACCCAGTCCATGATCTCTGTTCACATTTGAAGTTTACGACACAGCAAGTGACATTGAGGCAGCCTCAAGTTCATCATCTGAAAATTAAAAGTGGTCAGTATGATTGACGTTGGAGCAGACCTAACTACATTCAAATATTCTTCGCATTTGTCAGTTGTCTTATGAAGGCCATTCTATTCTGAATGTATGTAGATGATATTATATCATCAAGAGTGTATAAGAAAAAGATCTGTTGAGAATCTAACGTTCAGCTGCGAGGAAGATATATTCAAATGTGATCAGAAAACTCGTTAGATTGGCTGAGGTGAACTTCGAGCTTCTTCGGGAAATGCGAGAGCTTTTTAGTCGGTACTCGGTATGCTATCTGAAAGCCCTGAGGAGAAATTGTTTAAAGTTTGATTCGGTCATTTTAATACCTGGTTCAAAAAATATGTTCCTTCCAAAAAGATACCATTTTATATGTTATAAGTATCAAGAAATGAGTCTCCAAGGTAGACTTAAAGGTTAAACTGAATAAAATATAATAATCGCTCACCTAAAATATCATATATCCCTAAATCCTATTTTCTATTATCTGATAAGCTGTAAGCTAGACCGTTTAAGTTTCGTTTTAACTTCTGATTTTGTGTCAGCGTCTCTCGTGTCATCTGACCTGAAATTTAAACAGTTAGTAATTTATTTACAAGCAAGGTTTCAAGACACATGAATTGTGGTGGTAATAATGATATATGTATTTTAATCGGCGGGAACATATTTCCCGCCTGTAAGCAAGCCTTGCCGCAAATATTGAGGACCAGTACCACTACCAGGTAATTGCCGCCACTTCTTTGTGATATAATAGTGCAGTACAACAGTAACACGGATGAACCATTTCCTGCAATCATGTTCTATAATTAGCAGCTCTGTAGGGTTCCCAGCTCCCGTGGTTTGAATTGAGCGGGAGAATGCTCCAGGTGAGGGGCAACTTCCGGGTCACAGAGATTGTTGTCGGTGCATAAGAGGGGGGGCAAGAGCGTGCAGGAGCGTGCATGAATAGGAGAGGGAAGGCACAATACTATTAAAAATAACAGCGGGTTTTAGCGTACTGTATGATTTTATTGATTTTGGCCTTTTTCAGAGAGAAAAATCGCCCAAAATGATCACATTGACGCTTGATCATAAATTTAATTATCTTTTGAGTTTGGACTGAATATCTAAATCTAATGAATTCTTTTAAAAATATTAACAAACCTGGGATTGAAAGGGTTTTCGCTGAGTCGTCCTAAGAAACAAAGTTTTACGGCCAGATTGTGTGGGCTAGCGGCTGCTTTAGCGGGGGAGTCAGGAGTGAAGAGTTTGTAGCCAGACGAGAAGGAGGGGAGATGTTTCTTCCAACTCCTCTTAATCTTCAGAGGGGGAGGAGTGAACATTTGGTCATCTGTAGCATCCGTCTTCATGGAGACAAGAGAGACATGTGAGTCACTGTTTACTATTTCTAGTGGAGACAGGTCTGTCGATAGAAGTGGTTCTACGTCTGAGAGTGTTTTTTCTTTCTTGCTAGTCTTTGAGTCGTTGAAAATATTAATTAAGTTGACGGCTCTGGCTTTTGACTTCTTTTTTGGAATTGCTTGGACTTTTGATCTGGTTCGTTTTGGTGAGGCGAAGCTGTCTTTTCTTTGCCTGGGTGATATGACATCACTTCGTCGGGTTTTTTCAGGAGTCTTTGAACGGAGTATTTTTGGGAGTTTCTTGTGTTTAGGGGACTTTTCAAGTGGGTTGAGCCTGTCAATAACAGAGTCACGGGTCACTTTGATTCTCATCCTGGCAAACGGGGAGAAGTGACGGCAAGCAGAGCAAAGCAAAAGGAGCACGCATTAAAATAACACCACCCTGCCCGGCCCGCCACTTCTTCAAACCAATATCCTTATTGCGGTGAACCAACCACAGTAGAGCGAGCTGATAACCCTCCAATCACAGCACGGCAGCTGTTTCCTGAACAACAGTGGGAACAACCACGTGACAGTCACGTGGTCCCTCCTGACGCGCGCACGTGTGGACCACGTGATCAACGTCCCGAGCACGTGACCACATCCGGTGCAGTTTGCTGGTCAGAACTCAGAGTAGTGGTGGGTAGTAAGGGGGAAGTGAGTGGGATGCGCCTCATGACCTCGGTCCATGCTCAGCTAGCAGCTCAGCTTCTTCTGCTTATCTTTCAGCCCTCTTTCTCATAATGAATAAAATGTTTTTTCGTCGGGTTTGATAAGAAGTATTTGGTGTAATTTGATCAATACCCTTTTTCGGAACACAAAAATGTTGTGGTAATAGAATATCAAATAATGGTCCATGCATTGAAATTGGAACCGTATAACCTATTGGTGATACATCGTTAATACTAATTAGGCTAGTATAAATAGGCTAGTATTTATATTCTTTGTTTGTATAATTTGTACCAAAGTAAAACATGAACATTTAATTAGTAACATAACAATTTATAAATAAGTCACTATAATTATAAATCAACACAATACAAAACAGTGCATAGAAAATATTTATGTTAATTGTTAAATGTTAAGGGCTGTGCGTTCAGCTTTTGGTTTGATGGGGGCAATTCGATCTACCACTCGAAATTTAAACATATAAATCAAATACTATTGCTAATGGGGTTGAGAACCTAAAGTGAAACTGAAAGCATCGAAAGTTACATAATTGCTTCATTAATCAAACAAAAATGGGTGGTGATAACGAATTGTAACTAATATAAAGCAAAAGCCGATCAATCTTTAAACTTGTTTAACAAAAGGAAGAACACCGCCACTGTCAGAGACACCCAAAATACTCCTACCACCATGATAATGATGGAATATCGCTTGATTTTGCTCGCCAGACGTTCCGCCCCTAAAAAGTTGTCTCTATCGATCATATCATCGACTTTGAAGGCCTGATAGAGGGACCAATAACCACAAGGAGGGCACATTATGCAAGTTGAGAGGGCAATACAGAAGTATTGTCTTAAAACGGACTGGTCCATCATGAACTTGTGGTGAGACCTGTCCAGAGTGTTTGGCTGGTGACTGAGCAAAGTGTTTGGCTGGTGACTGAGTAGAGTGGGGTGGTGATAGCTGGTGAGAGTAGGATGGTCGGGGAGAGTGGGGTGATTGTAGCCAGGTATTACAGGAGGTTGTATGAAGCCCTGGACCTGGAGGTCTATCTCCTCACACATGGTGGGTAGAAGAGAAGGAGGGGGTGAGCCGGGCCCTCTGTTTAGAGACAGAGTGTTCTGCTCGTAGGAACTGTACCCGGAAGTGTCCGCTTGTCCGGGACTCCGCCCCCTGGAGGGAGGTAAGGGAGGTTGAGGGGCTGTACGCTGGGGCACGTACCTCACTAGCTGTCTCCTCGGGTAATGGCCAGCGTACTGCATGTGCTCCATGTTCTCGTAGGGCTCCTGTTGTCTCTTTCCTCCCGAGTTTGAACGTGTTATCGGAGGGTATATCACTTGATTCACTCCTTGGTGGTTCGGGATTTGCTGGTTCACAATTTGCTGACTATTTGGCTGCTGGTTTATTACTTGGTGATTCATTGGCTGCTGGTTTATAATTTGGTGATTCATTGGCTGATGATTCAGTACATACTGATTTGCCACTTGTTGATCCAATCCATGCTGATTCATATCTTGCTGATTTATTAACTGTATTTGCTGATTTGAGTTAGAGTAACGCTGATGTTTCACCGCTTGTTGGTGATTAGGAACTTGTTGTTGAGAAAGCGATTTATACTGATGAGACATACCGTTGACTGATCCTAAATGCAGAGGTCTGGGAGTGTAAAACTTAGCGTTGTAGGGCGATATTATGACATTTTCATACGGCTCATTTTGCCCACTGTAAGTTATTTGTTTCTCGCCCTCTTCCGGTTGGTGCAGATCCGGAACTGATTTCTTCTTCTTCGGGATGAAAAGTGGACTTTCCACCATTTTCCGTTGTCTGAGAATGGTAAGATGATCAGTGATACTCTACAAGCAGTTTAAACAATCTAGCCTAACAAATAGACAAGTTAAAATTATTCCCCGTTTAGCAATCCACAGTATACGTTAATAAATATTTATACAGGGTGTACCGTTCGTTAGTCTGCTAGATAATCATAGATTCTAACCTTTCAACTTCATCAAATTAAACCTAATGATCTGATTAATTACCGACAACCCACCCGTTGACGGAAAGCGAGTCAACTTCACGCACAAACATTATAATAATAACTAAACTGAAATACTGTTTAAACCAAGCCTAGCTGCCGCTATTATTACCTCTTCTTAGGATGTTTCTTGTCGAAGATTCCCTGGCAGTCCCTGATCCTAGTAAGTATTGGAGATCCTCGGACTAGTCTGACAGCAGGGTTCTGATCACTGTCTGGAGCATCCTTCAACAACATATCTGAAATGTTGACCTTGTAATACTGGCAAAAATTTGTTTTGTTATAGTAAATTTAAACGTCATGAATTGTTCGGAGAGGTGAAAGATTATGTTTTACATAAATTTGCCTTATGACGTGGGATTATTGTCAGATTGGATGTAAATCTTTTGACAAATGGGAGTGACGAGCCCCTGAGGGCACGTGCAATGTCTAAAAAAGCCTCGATAACAATGCGATAAACCACTTTTATCTACATAACAACGAACACTTAACGAAAACGAGCTATCATAAAACAACTAAGCAACACCCTGGTCACACAATTTTTGCCTTGTAGTTCAGTAGTGGCCTAGACTATAAACCACTCAAGATGTTTAACTCTAGTTCGACTACTTAGTTAGTGCCACATACGCAAGTAGTCGAGCTAATAGTCGAGCTCAGCTATGAATTTGAAATATACAGCCGTATAATTGCTTTAGAATACGGTGGCAGAATACATGTGTAGAATAGATCATATTGTAAGAAGTATGATACTGTTAGCTCTGCAAAAAATCTTCATCAAACACAACACAAGCTCTCAACAACAAACTAGAAGCAAAGGTGGTGCCCACGGTGAGTACTTGAGTAGGAAACAGGCGTCTAGACATTGCTGTATTTGTACAATAACCGCAACACTACTACCATCAGCAATATCACCACTATCACCATCACCACCATTCACCAATATCACCATCACTATCAATATCACCATCACCACTAATATAATTGACATCATAAGTTTCATAAACATTAAACATCACTTTCGACTTATAAAAAATTGTGCAATCGTGTAAAAATTAACAATATTCAAAATACATGATATAATAGTTTTCTTGAAGAAAATAAAATCTATCAGAACTAAACAAACGAATCGATATGATACATGTATACAAGCCACATTCAGTCGACAGTAATGTAGAATCGTAACAAGTAAAATAAAGGTAATATAATAGCGACTCAAAGCACAGGCTGGCACAGGTCAGCCGATACCCTAGACAGACTAGCACCACGTAGGCAATGACTATAAAAAACATGCTGATCAGAGCTGTTATCAGACTCACCTTGCTGTCCTTCTGTCTCTGACGTAATACTGCATTCTTCCTAAAATGTCGTTCTGTTAGTGCTTGTAAAGTATATCGGATGATGATATGAATGATGTGACAAATAACCTCTAACAATCAGAAATTAGCCGGATACAATCAACAGGTACTACGATTCGTACAAGCAAGTAAATTTCGTTATAAATAGAGGTGCGCCAATGTTAAAGCACTTGCAACAGAGGTCAACTGGGAAAGGAGCGTAATTACCAGGGTTGATAGTATTATTGCAAGTGAGGGATAACTTCATTACTTCATTGTGTTCTGGGTAAATATCCACTTAGAGCGCCTGCCTCTATTACCCCAATATTTCAGCTCCTATAAGTATACGTCGAGTAAGGGACAACTAAAAATAGCAATTATTGCGAGGAAAACTTTCAAATTTGTCGTTATTCCTCCAATTCGACGTCGAGAAGTGGGTTAATAAGTTTAAAGCACCTTGGAATGTTTGTAAACGCGTCACACCTTGAAAATAGGACTAACTGCTGCTAACCGTCCTACTAAGGATAACTACTGCTTATTAGCCACAAGTTTTGTTAAAAACCAATTCCAGCCGCTCAAAAGTGAGCTAATAATTGAAATCATGACGAAAAGGACCGTGTCCAGCCATGCCGACTGGCAGTGACACAATCATATTAGCACACACTTTGTTTTTCTTAAATACCTTCATCCTGTCTCGTCGGCCCTCATTTTCACAAAACACCAAGGAATTTGTAAAACCTAGAGTCGGCTGAATGAGGCCTAATAGTTGACCGCCAAGATCCCACGTCCAGAAAGTTTAAAATTTCCTTGCAGATCAGGTCTTCTAAAAATTTAAATTTCTTCGCAGATTATTTGTTGATTTACTACTTCTCTGGATGCGGGGCCAAAATAAACCGTATTTTTTAGTTTTACTATTTAAGTTCAGAAGGTAGAAGGATCAGATAACGGAACAGTCTTTACACTCCAATAAAGTTAAACCAGCAATTTGGAATCAAGGCTCTGGGGCCTAAAATCCAAATTGCTTCTTCTTTTGATTGGTCGGCGTCGACAGTAAGCCTTCCTTACGGTGGCTTTCACAACGCGTCCCGATTTCTCCAACTCCTGCTGCTGGAGAGAGAGACTCCCAAGTTATATACCATAAATATATTAAACATATAATTATATACTCTCGGAGTCTGTTGTCGATATCTATAGATACAACTCCGAGAGTCTTGAAGTTCTGTTACCACCGCCCCTGGTGCAACCCCTTGGGTTAACGACGAGGAGACAGGGACTTCAAGGGACGGTCAAGTCCTAGTATTAATCTGCAAGTTGTCCTATGTGTGTTAGTGGTTAATACAATCCTCGAAAAGATCCTCCTTGAAAGTTGAATCCAAATTGCATTACATTACCCGCGAATTCCAGGCTTAAGTGTTCATAAAAACGAATGAAGATATGGCGGAGTGACAGTCTAAGCACCGTCCAATAAGCTGTAAACTCTCGAGCGGCTCTGGATAAGATCTATACATTCTACATTCTAAAGTGCACTCCACCAGTTTAACAAAATAAAAGGTTAACAAACACCCAGAAGCTCACACAGAAAGTTGACAAAACACGGAGAGTTGAGGCAGTATATTACAGCAGGATAAAGAATAATAATACTAAGAGTGTATCCAGAGAGAGAGAGAGAGAGAGAGAGAGAGAGAGAGAGAGAGAGAGAGAGAGAGAGAGAGAGAGAGAGAGAGAGAGAGAGAGAGAGAGAGAGAGAGAGAGAGAGAGAGAGAGAGAGAGAGAGAGAGAGAGAGAGAGAGAGAGAGAGAGAGAGAGAAAGAGAGAGAGAGAGAGAGAGAGAGAGAGAGGGGGTGTACCCTGAGCCAATGTACACAGATACTGTGCAGTGTACTGTCATCTAACAGACTGCTCATCTCTAGGAAAACTTTGTCAGCTATTGTCACATGACACCAGTGCTCGTGTCTGATTGGATTGAGCCCGGGAAATTGCTACATCGCTATCAATAACCCAAGATTTCTGGCGTTTTACTTTCTCGATGGGAGAGGAAAATTTGGTGGATTTACAGAGGCAATCATGCGAATAAACAAATGGAATAATCCTAATTACTGATAGCATCAAGACGAATATATTATTGAGTTTTGCCAGACACTGATTATCCGAGGAGTAGGAACTAGGAACTATTGATTAACACTGACTCGTATATAGAGGTCGTATATAGAGGTGTTTTATAGACGTCTTCCTGGCAAGTGGGTCTCATTACTCACACTATTACAGACAGAAAGACATTATGTCATGGTCACCTTGAACACCCACCGAGGTCACTGTTTTGTCTGACCAACTAGATAGCAACAGTACAGACTGAGAGTTTAGACTATAGACTAGACTCTCGGTGGCAGATGATAATGTTGCTGTTGGAGTTTGAAGCCTCAGTTCCAGATTGCTTAGCGGTAAACACTTGTTAGTATCCCTACATTGGTCATTTAGTGCAAACATAGAAACGTAATTGTAATGACCTATACTCACTGCTGATCATTGAATAATAATAATTTTATAGTGATCACCTGGTTGTAGTATCAGTAATAAATCTTGACTAGCTGGTAACTATATAGAAACGTACTAGTAAAGTAGTAACTATACAGTTATGGAAACATAGCCTGCATTCATTTATAATGATCGTCAAGTTACCAATTAATTACCACCAAATGCAGAGCCACTTTTTTCATCTTCTAGCCACTCAATCAACGTAAACCATTCCTGATTTATCTAAGCACCGTTTGCACATAGAGAGTTTAGCACCATTACTTTCTGAAGACAAGTTCTCTTTCATGCATGAGCGGGGAAGCATTGCCACAAGGATCAGAGCAGGATAGGTGGGAGTTAGGGCCAGATCATAATATTAATGATCATCTCTAACATAAACGAGGGTAACGAAAGTGAATCAAATAACGACAATTGAGCTCAAGTGACAAATTTTCTCTTCACCAAACCACAGAAAGGAGTTATAATCGAATAAAACTGTAATTTTTAAACAGAGGCCTGAGAATTATATCCAGACGGACTATTATCCTGCGGGCCGAAACCTCATGTTAAGATAACATGTCTCAGGTCTTATCTGGTCCTCTTTAAAAGTTCTGCTGTCACAGTATAGCACAGAAAGAGCCCTTGCTAGAAAGTGCCGCCCAACTGTTGACCGTCAACTCTTATCTTTTTAATTAGTCCTACTTTTCTGTCGTGTATCTGTGTGTTATCCTTCAATCTTTTTATCACGGAGGATTCGAAAAAGTTCCCTTATTCAATTTTCATTCCGGAATAGGCCTGCTGATTATAAGGTACTTCAAGCATTGTGCCACCCTTCAAATCACGACAATAAGATTAAGTGAAAGCAACGTTAACAAAGCAAATAAAAGGGAATTAGCAGAATACCCATATGCAGGGGTCGGCCGAGGAGCGTTTTTTTGGCCGAGGCCTAGGACTCGGTCAACCCCTGAACCGAGGAGTGACTATTTTGACCGAAGCCGAGTACTCGTCAAAATGGCCGAGGACTCGGACTCGGTCGACCCCTGCTAATATGTTATACATCGCTGCTCCAGTACAGTAAAGCTAGTACATTTACAAATCTCTATTAAATTACAAGGGATCTGCTGATAACGAAGGAACAAAACAGTAACTAGGGCAACTATGTAGGTGCACAGCACGGCTGCTGGTGAATTAGCACTCCATAACCAAAATACACAACATGATGTCAACTGTAAGAGAGAACGGTTAGTTCCGGGGCTGTGACTGGGGTTGGGTTTCAATGCGGCATTAATTGGCAGGTTTGTAATTAGTTAACGGTATCACCATTAATCAATCATATCCGCAATATAGAGGCAAACTATCGATTTTGTATCAGATTTCAGCTAGTGATCATGCGAGATGGTGTACCATGGGCGGGGCCAGTTAATGATAATAGCGATAAACGAAGCCTTATATACCTGGGAAAGACACGTGGGCTCAGGGAAAACCCAAAACTTCACTCATTCCAAAGGTCTATATTAATATACAGAGTCTACAGTAGAGGGTGGGAGAAACCTCATCTCTACATTACTCTGTAATAGCGCACAGTAAATATAAGCGGACAGACTCGGTATAGCTCATTTAAATGAACTTAAGTTAGGAAGGGTTTGAAGGACCCCCGGGCCAAGGCAGACACGGTCCCCTTTAGAGTTTAGTAAGCATCTTTCTATCATAACCTATTATCCTATGAATAATCATTGTCCGTAGAACGACTTCTTACCTCTAGAATTTACTAGAGATCATCATTGTACGAATATAGGTCACAATAAATTAGTGTCAGTAAACTTTACCTAAATCAAGCCATTATGATTGACAATATGTTTAATTGTTATAAAGTTTTTAAAGATACTATGGGCATGGTACTGGCATTATTAGGGAGTATTCGGTCATTGAAATTAGGAAGTACTCGGTCACTAAATTTACGGCATCTGTTCTGAAAATTCATTTAGAAAGCCCAATGGAATAATGACCCAGAAAAATCGATCGAAATCAAGCGTTAATACACAAAACAAGTGATATGGTCGGGTACTAGGTAAGTGAGGTCTGTAAATTAGAGCCAATCAAGAAGTTAGAGCTGAATAAATGTAATTACCCCGGTCCAGACGAGCGGATGTGCCCCAATAAAACAGCGGGTTGTATCATACTGCACTCCATACTGCACTCGGTCAAAGATTAAGAGAAAGGGTGGCCTGGTAGGGAGGGAGGGAGGGAGGGAGGGAGGGAGGGAGGGAGGGAGGGAGGGAGGGAGGGAGGGAGGGAGGGAGGGAGGGAGGGAGGGAGGGAGGGAGGGAGGGAGGGAGGGAGGGAGGGAGGGAGGGAGGGAGGGAGGGAGGGAGGGAGGGAGGGAGGGAGGGAGGGAGGGAGGGAGGGAGGGAGGGAGGGAGGGAGGGAGGGAGGGAGGGAGGGAGGGAGGGAGGGAGGGAGGGAGGGAGGGAGGGAGGGAGGGAGGGAGGGAGGGAGGGAGGATGGGAGGGAGGGAGGGAGGGAGGGAGGGAGGGAGGGAGGGAGGGAGGGAGGATGGGAGGGAGGGAGGGAGGGAGGGAGGGAGGGAGGGAGGGAGGGAGGGAGGGAGGGAGGGAGGGAGGGAGGGAGGGAGGGTTTAAAACCTCTAGTTCTGACATACCTTAATTTACTTTAATTGTTCGTGCGTCAGTTCCACGGCCATTATCATGGTATAGTCAAGTTTAATCATAGAAAACCATACATTTTTGAGTCATTTGAAATTAAAGATTTAAAAAGTGCTACATTAAACAAACAATGGTCTGAAAATATAATCTCTACGAAGATCACTATGTCCTAACTACAATTTTCTCCACCCAGTGCGAGCTGTGTACAGAGCACAATTTCGAGTAGATCCATTTTCACTAAAGCCATTTTTTAATTGTTCATTATATTAGCGTTACTCATTGCAGCGAAAAAATAATTTCTTAGCAGCTTCCTGAGGCTCAGGATGTTGACTTTAAAATGTTATTTAATATTACCATGTTATACTTATGTATAAATAGCGCATTTGCACTTGCAAACGTGTTTTTTAATCATAACTTTTTGCAAAAACTGTCGCTGGGTCTAATTTTTTTTCTGCAATATTCAATGGAACATTTTTCCAATCTTATGATATACAATTTAGCATTAGCGCAAGAATTAAACTAAAATTACATTCCTATGCACGGATTTTGGTTGAAGACCCACGCATTCACGTAAAACCGGTTAACAAACCGATTAAAAACATAATACAACATCAACAGCATTATGATTTATGGCAAATACTCATATACACTTCCCCAGTCCTTAATAAAATCCTAAAGACAATACAATTTACATTAAATAATACATAGAGTGAAAATTATTAACCGAATCAAAATTAAAAGAAAACAATCGTGCCATTTATTAATTACAATTTGCTCTTCGCTTTATTCAAATTAACACGGGTCTGCTTTTTCTTTTTTAGTAGAACCATTTTTCCTTTTGTGAAACGTTTGTACCTCAACTTTAGTGTGTCCAACATCGCCTGAAATATTATTATGTACTTATTAACAGTAAACTAAGATAACCCGTTTAATGTGTTTATAAGCGAAGTAGAAGTAGATAACGGGGTTGCAGCAAAAGTAAACTAAGATACCCTGTTTATAAGCGAAGTAGAAGTAAATAACGGGGTTGCAGCAAAAGTAAACTAAGATAACCTGTTTATAAGCGAAGTAGAAGTTAATAACGGGGTTGCAGCAAAAGTAAACTAAGACAACCTGTTTATAAGCGAAGTAGAAGTAAATAATGGGGTCGCAGCAACAGTAAACTAAGATAACCTGTTTATAAGCGAAGTAGAAGTAAATAACTGGGTTGCAGCAGGCACTGAGCAGGATTGTTGAGTAACTGATAGTTAGGAAATTACAGTACCAGGTAAAGTTAACGTCAATCATGGGACCCTTTCCCATTAATCTGAAATCAAAAGTTCGAGTTAGGGACAGCTGACATGAACAAAACATTTTATATCAGTATAAAAGTAGTTCCCTTTTCAACAAATAGATAATAGATAGTAGTATATAGGGATTAAGGGAAAAAACATGGGCGTGTCGAGCGAATACGTGAATAAGAGGGGATGAAAGATGGAACTCTTACCTGAACAGGATGTCAATAGAAAGCAACCACCAGGGCATGTAACAGATTACAAACAGGGTTACCATCAGTAAGGTGTAAAAAGCGCTCTGTATGATCACCTTTAGTCTCATATCTAATCTGTCTATCCTTTTCTCGAACATATTCCCGTTACGTTTCTCGTTCCCTTTCACCCTCAGATGGGACAAGATTTTCTTCTTCAGGCTAGGTTTTGATTTCGGGACATCATCCCCAATGATGGCTGGGGTGGATTGGGCCAGTCTTGATCCTTTGTTTTCGGCGGTGAAGGATTTCTCAGGCACAATTTCCTTACAAACCAACTTGTTGGGCAAGGAGTTGGTTTTACTGAGAGGGGGATGGAAATCCCGGATGGAGTCTGACTTTATAGGAGGGTGTTCTTTACTAGAGGTGTTAAAAACCTCCTCTGGTATGGGGGTGGTGCTGATTCTAAAGGAGGATTCGGGAGACTGGGTGACTCTGAATGATTTGACACTGGATTTGGACACAGGGACTTCTCTGCACACACCATTGACACACACAATTTTAGGTAAAGGAGAAAGTTGGGACGAAGTAGAAGTTACGGACTCCTCCAGGATACTGTTAGATCTGCAGCGAGCTGCTACTTCGTTGAACGATGAAAGCCTTCTCATGAGGGCAGGTTTATTACTGTTATTATTGCTGAAGGAAGAGTTTGACTTGTCGCTGTGATTTGAGTTGCTGTTGTGGTTTGAGGTTTGAGCACCCATTTCTTTTATATCTTCCAAATCTGAAGTTCATAAATTATAAGTGTGTCGAATTTGGTAACAGAAAAGACAAGTAGATAACAATTGAAATGCTGCATCTTATTTTAAAAACCCCGGTCTCCGGTGGCCGGAATATTCAAATAGTTAAAATTAGTATTGGGCATCACCCTTACCTTTGTTGAGGAATTTCTTCATGGCCTGAGCGACCACAGTGGCCATATCAACCCGGGGCGATGGACTGGCCTCCCCCATATAATTGAGCCCTTGTTCTACCATGCTCACTTTCTCCTCTTCCTCCTGAATGATATCCTCGCAGAAAGAGGGCGTGGCTGAGCCTCGTCTAAACCGCCATGAGGACGAGCCTGTGAAACAAGTAGATTAATGTAGATTAATGTAGATCAATGTAGATTAATGTAGATTAATGTAGATTAATGTAGATTAATGTAGATTAATGCAAATGTAGATTAATGTAGATTAATGTAGATTAATGTAGATTAAAATAGATTAAAGTAGATTGAAGTAGGTTGAAGTATGACAAGATGTGCCTTTATATTGGATATTGTTTAGATTTCGTCTTTGGCTTTAAGCTCGTTTAAAGTTTTCATTAAAGCAAAAACTCAAGGAACTGATGTGTATACATAAAATTTAAAACTTACTTATATCGGGATTTTCTTGGCAGTCGTAATAATTTAGACTTATGGGACACTCTTCCGCTTCGTAGTCAATGGATCGCCGGGATTCAGTGAAACTATTTGACTGTATCCGCTCAAAAGTGGCGTTTCCCGCCGTTTTAACGATGAATCTGTTTATGTAGTAAGCTACAACTCCCGCTCTATCTGATTCCTGGTTGTTAAAGGTGGTTCTGGAGAGCGAGGACACGGCGTAGCTCATCAAATCTTGATCTATAACCTCCGTCTCTTTCTGAGGAAATCAAGGTCTTGATTACTGATAAAGATCAAAATAAATCATGAAAATATGAGACATTAAGAAAATATCGCCTAAATAATGACTATATATTCCTCGGACGTCACCTACCTCGATTCGCTCCAATTCGACGATACTGAGTGGGCGGTTAAGGAAGGAGATAGAGCTGGACCAGGAGCTGATGGCCAGGGAGATCTTCTTTCTGTTGGAATTAGAAGTGGATTTAGAGACAGGAGGCAAGGGCTCCGCCTCTACCAAATCCTTATCATTCTCCTTCTCTTTCTCCTCCTTCTCCTCATCCGCTAGGTTCTCCACTGATAAACATCGGAGTATTCAGCAAGATATTACAGCAGTGAGTAGCTGATAAATGATAAAACGTGACTATCTGAATGAACTTGAACATTCCGTAACCGAAAATGATTCAAATATTCGTTAATCAGCAGCGTTGCAGCTGATTCATCAAGTGGAGTATGTAATGTCATGACAGCCACAGTCACAGTGCGAAAATCAGCGCTAAATTTGTAATTTATCAGTATAATGTTTGGCCACTTCACACGTGCATGCAAATGGCAGAAGGCAAGAAATCGTTAAACTAAGCGCCGTATATTACCGTTGACGGTGACCAGGGAATAAGGGACCGAACGTCCCTCAAAACTTGATCCTACAAGCAAAGCTATTGATCATGATTGTAATAAAGTTTGACGAATTTCAGGAAATTGAAAACTTAGTTAGAAAACGATTTATCTTTTCAGATATTTTGTTGGTTAATATTGCTATTTTCTTTACCTTTGTTTGCAATTTTCCCTGATCGTAGTTTGTAGTGCACTGTTTTTAGTTGTATTACCTGGAAAATAATGATAATTAGAAGCAGGGTATCGGTTAATTTATACAAGGGCTAGTCGCAACAAAAGCAAGGTCAGGTCATAATCATTACTGGTTTAATTTTAAGTTCTAATCTTTCTATATATAAAGCGTTACAATATATATAATAGGTGTATCTGCCATTTTACTGACACCACGACATACATTTTTACACGAATTTCTTCAAAAACCGTGAGAGATGTACTATTGAAATTTGTTGGTCGGGTCGAATGATTTTATGGCCTTTTTTCTAGTATGAAGAAATAAAAAATTGGCCAAGGAATTAATAATTTGGGTCCCGCAAATTGGACCCCCATACGAAGGATCTAAAAAGGTCACAAAAAAGAACCAACGAGAAACACGAAAGAAGTAAAAGCTTACCTTCCACACTATCTGTAGATAGAGGGTGATGATAAGGAGACCAGGGAACACTATCGGAACCACCATCAATACCAGGTGGATTGCTACTCGGGTCTGTAAACAGGAGACGAGATTTAACAGAAACCTCAATAAAAGTTGTGGTTGTCGGAGCCACATGATTTTAGATTTGTGAAGTGAAATATTGTAGATACTTTCCAAAACATGATATTGTTATTAAATTGTTAACTGATCTAATTCAGAATATAAACATATGAAAAGCTCACATGAAATGACTGATCGTTGGCAACATGCCAGATACAGATAGAGAGACGAGTGTCGTACTCATAAGAACCCTGTAGAGTAAAGGGGACGAGGGGCAGGACGAATATGACGATCCAAACGCTGACAGCCACAGTCTTGACTCGTCTCTTAGTGACGAGAAGAGGGAGCTTCAGAGGAAACATTACTGACACGTAGCGGATCAGAGTCAGCATCGTCAGGAACCACAGAGACGTCCTGAGGAGTGAATCAGTAATTGTAAAATCTAGATATATATTTTTAAAGATATATAGTTTAAAAGAACAGTTTTAAATCGTAGTTCACACGACAATTAATACATTTTCCAAAGAAATAAAGTTCCAGTTGAACTGTTGAAGACACGAATTCAAACCTAGAAAAGCTAAGCGCTTAATGGATCATCCTGACACACATTATTTTAAAGTTAACTGATTTAACATGACTCGCTGTGAGGTTGAATACAAACCTCATGGTGAGGTTGAATAATACCCCAGTGAGGTTACACAGGACTCTGGTGAAGGTGTTGTCTAGTATACCCCCCTCTCTGCCTCCAGATAGCATGGTTATTGCACTAAACAGGTGCACTCCACTGTACACTGTATCACTGAGGAGTTAGGTAAAATCAGTTTTAAGGGTATTAAAGGTGAGGTAAAATTAGGTAAAATTAGTTATGACTTATGGAAGTACTAGATGTGAGGTTAAATGAGACTTAATTGGAGGTTAAGGGGAGGTTAAAACAAGTTTCGCTCCTGCATCATTACCGATACGCTAAGAAAGGATGAAAGAAGCTAATAATAATAAAACAAGATAAGCACAGAAAAAGCCGACTATCCAGTCAAGAGAGATACCTGAGACTAAGATTGAAGATAAGGAGAGAAGAAGCGAGCCGGGCTTTACTACAATTCTTCTTTGTCACTGTTCTTACTGCCAACACAACTGTGACAAGTATGAGGGTGTTTGCGGAGTGTTGAAATTCGACGTCAAGATAACCGAACATCGTAAGTCAAATACCTCAATATAAGATCAGTTTTGAATAGTAGTAAATAAATGGACTTGATTTTGTAATTTTTGTTATAATTTTAGCTACAATCTTGAGTTACTATATTAAGACTACATTGTTATACTATTGTGACATGACTTATGCGGCTGAATATGCATACAAAAGATTAAATCACTGAGAAATACCGATAAGATTGAAGAGAGTTCCGAGCAGGGCGAGGGCAAGGAGAACGGATCCGAGAATTGAGTCGAAAGTGGGGCTGTGATGGTATAGGTGATCTGTAGAGCTGTTGGCGCTGGGAGAGGACGCAGTTAGTACACTTTATTAACTAATCAACTAGTTAAGAAATTAATTTGTAACTTATTTGAGTCAACTACTATAAAGATAGTAACGGACTTCCTGGAAAAGTTTATAAATCCAAAGTCTGATAAATAAAACAATCTCTGTCAAAAACGTTGTCTTGAAATCAAACTACAAATTCCACAACTATTTTAGAATTATATTCCGCTACTTTAAATATTATGTATATCAGTAGCATAGGTTTCTTTTTATTGATACCGATAGTGTTACTGTAATTGGAACGATGGAACAAAATAAATGAGAACTTAACCAAAATAAAAGTGTGAATAAGCGGAGAGATGCCAATAGAAGGCAACTATACAGATTATAAACACAACTTACCTGCAGTTGAAATGATACGGATCCATACTAGGTCATACCTAGCTATCTAGGGTTCAGTGGCCTCCAACAATGGAACTACTTTAAAAGTCCGAGCATAGAGAGAGGGAGAGAGAGAGTTGTTACATTGCCCACAATAAGCACTGTAGACGGTATTTTAGTGAACAAACGTAAACGACGTCGCTAGAATCGGAATGACCTTAAACACGACAAATGTTATGGGAAGACGTGTATTAGTAGTTTTCAGAGATGAAAATATTGGCCGTTTTAAAATGGAAGCGACTAGTCTAATTAAATAGGACATGTAATGAAAGAACGAATTTGCATTTGATGCGCTCAAATGTACTAGACTATAAATCGTCATTAAATATTTGACGGACCTTACATCATCGTGCAATTGTTTTTGCTTATAAATCTTGTCTCGGCTCAAACGTTTATGCTCATCAATTAGTTGTCTTAGTTCATGGTACTGGTAGAAAGACAACTGAGTCCTTACCTAAAGTCAGCACAAACACCTATTACTTCACATGGGAAATATTGTGACTTTCAGTGTGTAAATCCAAGCCCTTATCGCCAGGCAACCTAGAATGATTTTGATCGATTGAATAAAACCTTTCGACTCATTATGAACAGAAAAACCAGTTGCTGTCACTTGATTAAAATACGTTTATCCCGCTTTGGGTGAGATATTTAAACAGGTTCTGACAAGGAACTATCATTTGACCGTTTTGTTGGCAGTCATAAAAGATAAAATTCCACAGCAGTTTTTATACTTATTATCATGCACTCTGTACTTCGTACGGGGCCAGAATAAAAGTCTGAGACACTTGTGTCACACGATGGATGGAACTGCGATTACTTATCATTCATCTAGCCTGCCACAAATTCAGTCTGTGACTCCGCGGCCACTCATTAGTAGCCTAAACATACGTTGCGCCATGATTGTACTTTAATGTTGCTGTCGTTCATTATTTGATGAAAGTTTCTAATCAAATCATGTAATCTTACAAAAAGACAAAACAAATTTCCAACGAACGGTTCAAATGTATTTGAAGTTGCTAAACGACTATAACGTATAATAAAGCGACAATGAATGATCACCGAAATCAATAGTTGGGCAACTATTACTATGGGGATCTAGTGCTCGAAGACAAAGAAGGGGAAATTGGGTGTTCATCAAAATTGGTACATTCCATTGTTAAAGATTCGCAGCTGTGTCATGCCTCCAATAAAGAATCAGAGATCATATTGTGTTGAAATAATTTTGGGCAAATGCCCACCCTTTAAACTGAAAGGTCGGATAGATAGTCTTGTCGAGTGTTGAGCAGTGTCTTGAGGGGAAATACACCAAACCGTTTATGATTTGACCCGGAAAATAACTTCATATTTGTAAAATATAGATAAAAACAATATGTTTTGGCACTTTTTAAATTAAAACCGTAATTTGGTTTTCCTCAAGTTCTGCGACAACGCGATTAGGCAAAGGAATCTATAGTTTTATAGTTTGCGCCAATCTCGTAGCCTCAGAACTTGTAGAAAACATAAAATTCCGGTTTCTCAAATGCAAAATGATACCGAGAATGAAATCAGTCGCTCGCTTTCCCCATTCATTTACGCTTATAATCGAGGAAACTACATGGAGGCAGCTGTACTCGGCAAAAACGGTTCGATAAACATCAGTTAATTGGACACTAACTACTGCCCTTATCCCGAAGTACTAGGCATCGGCCCGAAAGCAACCCAAAGAGATTTTTACAGAGTGTGATTGTCGATTGATGTAACAAACCGAAACTTATTACAATTCGTACGCCATGAATGAATGGGAAAAGCGAGCGACCGATTTCATTCTCGGTATCATTTTGCATTTGAGAACGGTTGTTCAAATTGATATCATTTCCTTTTGTTTTGGAAAGGGAGACACTGGCAACGGTCCACTCTCCCCAAATATGTGTTTTGGTAAAATATTTCATTGTAAATATTGCATGAGATATAATATTGATAAAACAAAGAATCAAGGTTGACTTATTTAGTATTAAACTAATAACAATACTACAAATTTATTACATTTATTGAGTATTATGTAACGTGATGGAAACGTTTCAAACAGGTAAAGCCAATCCAAACCCTGGCTCCATAACATGAAGGCCTCGTTTTAAATTGTGCTGAAAAGCTCAAATCCGCTAAATGTGCACCAGCCACTACTACAATGGGTATAACTACAGTGTGCCACAAATTCATCTCTAGCTTTGCTGAGTCGTTTCCTGAATTAACATGCTAATGAATAAATGAGAATTAATGAATAGATTTGAGGATCAGTTAAGTAAAGTTGGTTGGCTCAGTTAATTTTCCTTAACTGATAGCATCGCTACTGCAAAACGTACAATTACATGAAACAGCTCTATATTGCGAAGGCCTTTGAACTTTTGAATAAGCAAACCACAGTGTAATTTTGACAAAATCAAATTTAAAGAACAGCTCAACATTGGAGGCACAACGCGACGCACAGGAAAACGTTACGTTACCTTCAAGACGGAAAGTAATGTACTTGTCACTACTCAGAGTGTATACTTAACAATTTGGGACAATTTGTTGTCCAATAATAGTATATAGGTCATTGACTGCTCTAGTCTGTAGTCGTGACCCCGTACATATTACTTATAGCTGGCAAAAATCACATAAACCACAATAATAAAATAAACCATAAAGGTAAAGCAACCATTTAACTTTGGCAGAAATATATCTACAGGGGATCATGATTCATGACGACATCGTCCTCCAAATGGATAACGATAAACTAAAAATCACTTTTAAAAATAAATTCATAACGTCATGATAAAACTGAGGCTGTTATACTAAAAGTATACACTGTGTTGCCCATGACAACAGCACCATCCCATTGTCGGGCCCTTATTATCAGGACAAACTCTACATGGTGACCCAGTACTGTTAACCGGGTGCTGAACACAAAACAAAGAGAAATAAAACCCTAAATGAGACAAATACAAAAATTGACAGAGCTTCGAAGTTGAATGGTTAAACTGTAAGGAATTATAACTGTTAGTCAGTGCGAACCCTCTAAGAAGAAGCAAATTACACTGGTGACAAAGGGCACGGGTTCTAACCACAGGTGGTGGCACGGCACTTGTTATCTCTGTAACAATGTGTTACCTTTACATATTCATTATTCAACTATTAGGCCTATTTACAATTACTACTACTACAGAGGCTTGACACCTGCAATAGTTCGACAAAGAGACATATTAGAATTTCATGAGCTTTCGGAAAAGGGGCTGCCATCTGTTTCGAATGTACCCTGCAGTTGTCATATATCTGGGCAGTGGGTGAGGGTAACTCAAGACCTAGAATCTGGCGGTATTCCTGAGAATCAGTTGGATACGTAATGACTTTCACCGTTAAATCAAGGACTCTCAACGACCTTGTTACTAATGACATCTCCGAGTGAGGAATGGGAACTGGCTGATTAGCCGGCCTGGTCTGGTGACAGTGATTACAGTGCTTGATTAGCTGGCCCTGTGAGCTCTTGTATAAACGGTAAACGGTAAACGCTTCAAGTGTAAAGTGTCAAACAAACTTGCACCACATCCCCGCTATTATACCCGCGGCCGTGTACATGTAACGAAGGGCCTCTCAAATCACCTACCATTCTAAATTTTAGGGGGAGCGGCGACATAAAGGCGCTATGGACCATAAAGGCGCTATGGACACAGGAGGGGGGGGGGTACCAACATCATACGTTATGCCACTATTAATGTAATGAAATTACATAAACATTAGGGTGCATGTTTACCCCAGATTATCGAGATTTTTGATTTTATATTCTTAATTAAAACCTTGGTCGAAAACTAAAGTGCGAAATTACAAAATCGTACTGTAGTGAATAGTGCATATTTAGTTTTGTTTCAGTAACCTTTACCAGCACGGAGACAAAACCAAAAGTAATATGTTTTGAATTATAGGTTTATTATATAACGGTGGCCTGGGATAACTGATGGTTTAGTAGAGGACGATCCATCTGTCACGAGGAACTTAATATCCCATGTCATGTGTTAAACCTAAAAATTGGTACTACCCTGGTCCCTGTCTTGAATGGTTATGCAGTAGGAACATGATATTGTAAAGTTTAGAGCAACGATACTTATAGTCCTGTACGTTTGATTGATACTAGAAACAGACCGGTCTAGGGTTTTGGCTGCCGGACCGGAAACGACCGGATATCAATATATTTTCCGGTTTGCCGGATTTTTCCTGGTATGGCCGGAACCGGGTAATAAAAAGAGGAAATTTGAGGCTGTCGGAAATTGCCGGAAAATTGAAATTAATCCTTGATTGTGGGTTTTTATCAATTATAATATTAAAACTAAAAGCCAGGACACAATAAACAAATTAAAGTCCGACCATAAACTGTGTTCATGCCCTATCGGCTATCTCAAATTTCGACCAATGGTTGATATGTTGTGCGACCAGTGCAGAGGTCACTGATTGATATATTGTATGAGCAGAGCTAGAAGGAGAAACGAGTTGGAATAAAATCAAAACGCACATTTAAAGAATTCACAACATCTTGCGTAGCACAAATGTAGAAGTAAATCCCAAAATTCAGCTCTCACAAGTTCGTGGCGTCGATATATAACCGAGGATAATGTCCATAGTTTTTTAATAGCATAATGGCCTTTGGTTTCAATCCTTGGTATAAGGGGATAGGAGTTAGTAACGGGTTTGCTTGCCACAATAGAGAAGGAACCCTTTGCTTGCAATGCTCATGAATAAAGCATTATTTTGTCATTGGTCTTGGACTTTGTAGGGGAACCGGACACGAGTGACGAGGGCGGAGGACACAAAAGCGGTATTTTTCTAAAAGGGTGGACACGAGGGCGAGTCACATGAATCACTTTAACATGAACAAAGGGGTTTTTTGATGTCCTCAACAGTCAGGTGGAGGTAAAGCTTAGCTCGAAGATTTGGATCTACTCACGTGTAAATTTGAAACAAAAATAGTGACGTGACAAATAATCACCCATACTTAAGTCTCCTCTCAAATTGAAAGATTTTCCTTAAATATCTCAGCAGCAGATTTTGTGGTTTGGTAACGTGCTTATACCAATCAAACTCTGCCTAGATGTTCATGTGACAAACTTGGTTTTTAGAATATTGCTATCGCTGACGCTACAGTTACCCGGGTGTCCTTTACCCTAGATAGATAAATGATGAGTGGTTTTCATTATTAATGCTGCAATTTTTGTATAGTTATTCAAGAATTTGATTAAATTCTCCAGCGCATTATTTTGCACAGTTGAACCCGAATAAACCAACAACAACTGCAAAAACTTGATATTTTCAAACCACAAATTTTGACACCATGAATGTAATCCAGCTGCAGCAGGAATATAATTAGCAGAAGAAAAAAAAGCTTTATAAAGCATCAGCAGTATGTACGGGGTCAAGACTAGGGCAGTCAATGACCTATGATTGAAGCTTCTACACAAAAGATTGGGATATCAAATTGTCCATCGCAATTAATACGTTCGGTGCTTTATGACTTATCGATGGTGTATCTAATCAAATGTTGGAAAATCTAAAAGCTCATATTGAACCGAATAATCAAGCAGTGGATGAATAGATGCTATCATGGAATTGGATATGCTGAGTTTGTTAACTAATATGCAAAAATAAAATAATCCAAAGCTTACTGGTACCTTGGTTACTTTGCTGGAAAACCCTGGCTCAATCTTTAATTGTTAGAAAATTGAATGAGGTGACCGTACTTTAATAGTGGACATATTACAAAAGCAGGTTATACCTTAGTTCCCAAAAATTTGTGTGCCATTATATTGAGCACAATTTATTTGAGCCCGAAAAATTTGGGCAGAAAATTTGAACTCATTTGGGCGACCGAAAATTTGGGCACAAATTCTTCGAAAAATGAACGATTTTCCACTAAAATTTCAGTTAGATATTTGCCTTAGTTCATTATTATTCCTTATTCCAGTCATTTTGCTTTCAATTTTAAGTATGTAGATTGTAGGTGGTAGTCTAAGTTGTTTCACATTATGAAATTTACGATCTGCGCTGCCCAGTAACTACTAAAAATACAGTGATGATGGCACAGGAGGAGTTTCATCAGACAATGTGAAAATTGATACCCGCTTGACAGTAATCCGTGAAGTACACGCTCGTTGGATCAACGAACTTTTTGTATATTTAAAAGGGAGGCCAGATGACATAAGGAAAGGCTTTGAGAAGTCGGGTATAACTGATGCTTGTAGATCAGACTTTACCATTTACGGCGCGGTGGATGATAATCCATTTGCAGATCTTGTTTAAATCTCTAGCTATCCGTACCTCTAGCCATTTGTTTTATTAGTAGCTGTTAGCTATTCCAGTTATTTCTATTCATTTAAAATATAAGCCTAAGTTTTACTTGGTCAAGCCATGAATGACAGATTAGAAAACTAAAATTTCAAATCTTATTTCACTTGGATATGAAGAAAAAGCCATCTTTCTGTAGATTTCAGGACCACAGGCCAAATGCCAAAAGTTTGGTTAGCAAAAAATTTAGCAGACGGAAAAGATTTATGCAATTAATTTGGTCTGCAAAAAATTTGGGCGAGAGGCCCGCTCAAATTTTTTGTCGCCCAAATTTTTGGGAATTAAGGTATGTTCAAACAAATTACATTCCTAAAATACTTTTCATAAATCTTTTTTATCGGTATGTGAGTACTCAACGGCATTTCAACAGGTATAACGAGAAAGTAAGAAATGTTAAACACGAAGTAGTTCATGATTACACGTTCTCAGTTAGTGTGTACAAGAATGGCGGACTTTTCTCTTTTGTTTTAAATAAAAGGTTCAGAGCTGTCATCATTTTTAAATGATGACAGCTAAAATCTAAAATTCGGTCTTAAAAATAAGCCACAATTGGGTGCAATAAGCCGCAATAAGCCACAATTGGGTGCAATAAGCCACAATAAGCCACAATTGGGTGCAGTGATCTCGGACACTAGGTACATCACGGAGAAGAAAGAGCGGTTACGATATATCTCATATACCACAGTCAGTGCGTCACTACATCTAGGGGTCAAATGAAAATTTAGAATCCGAGAAATCCTGTAATTATATAGGAAATATGCACATATGCACAAATGCACAAATGCACTCGTCAATATGAGTGCTAATTGCTTGACTACATGAATAAATTTATTAGCCTCCTAGACGACCTGCATTTGTCTGACTAGACTCTTAAAGTACTAAAGCATGAATTAATGGAGATCTCATACAGACCTTAAAGAAAGGACCATCTGAAAAGTAGTAAGGACCCCATTTAAAATAAACTTGCATTGCCATTAAGCGAATATCAATATTCAATACACGAGAGCGGTTTATCTGCTGTAATAAGGTGTAATCAAGGTAACAGCTGGACCAATTATCACTCGAAACTACCTTGTCAGGCTGTTGTCATGGTAACGAGTTGGAAATCACCAAATCACGGCAGTGTGGGTTGATATGGCTGGCTAATATAACACTAGGAAACATGTTGCGATACACTTGCCAATAACAATGGCAACAACAACACTGTAGATTAATATATCAGCACGATTACACAGAAACTGACGCTAGCAATTGGGCGGCTGTCCCGCTGTCTGTAACACTGTGTGTGAGAGGTATCAATCTGACTGGTTATTGTTATTGTTATGAACGTATCAACAATATGTCGTCAAGACAAGACCATATCTCTGCTGATTACATAATAAATATGGGTGATAATTAATAATACGAACTAATTGTTATATTTATATCAGCTATTCCTCAACCGTCACAATAGGTCTTGCTCAATGCTCATCTGAAGACTAAGTGATTATGTTGTTGACGCGTTTATCTAATAATCTCAAGAATCAAGATATGTGTTCGTTCGTTCGTTCGTGTGTAATTTCCGAACGGCTTAATCAAGAAAACGGTAAGAGTTACGGGGCTGGTTTTTTCGGTATATAGTGCTGACGAAACTCTGACCAAGCCAAACGATTCAGATTAAGCTTTTAGAATCGGCCGGTGGTAAGTGGTTTAATTGATAATTTTGTGACCCAAATGTGATACTAAAGAGTCTCACGTACTCTCCCACTCTCGTTCTCACTCCCCCATAACAGATTTGCGATATATTTATATAATTTTTTTTGCTAAAAATATTTATTTTAAAAATAGTGATGCTTTAAAAAATCAAACGCAAGTATATGAACGGATCAAAATTATAAATTGTTTCTTAGAATAGTGATCGACTTGAATCGTCTATCCAATTGAACCCGAGAACCATATATTGTTTAATATCTCCAGATGCCATTTGAGGTGCTAAGCTTGTCACCTTAAAACACAATCCTAACATTAACCATAACCATGGCGACCATGGTAACCATGATAATGTATGGCGACACATACAAGCTCGAGAAATGAAACCCTGGCCAGGATATTGGCTGCCAGTGAGTAGAGTGAGCACACAATACTGCAACTGAGCTATTGGTTCTAGAACTAGAAGAAAGGAAGACAGATTATAGGAAGTAAGGAAGTAATGAGTCTTATTCATCACAGTAATAAACTCTTTCATTAGAGTAAATAATTAAGACTCAGTTATATGATAAGTAAATAAGTCGGATTATTAAGCTCGTGTACTCTGTTGTGGCGAGTGGATTATTCAAAAGAAAGACGTTTTTGTTTTAAGAAACTTACAGCTGCTTAGTTGTCACTTGTCAGTATAACAAACGACTATTTGACTCAACTCGAGTGAACACATTGCAGCAAGAAATAGTTTGGTCCGACACAGGAGCAACTTTGTGGCAGAGTGAACACATTGCAGCAAGAAATAGTTTGGTCCGACACAGGAGCAACTTTGTGGCAGAGTGAACACATTGCAGCAAGAAATAGTTTGGTCCGACACAGGAGTAACTTTGTGGGAGAGTGAACACATTGCAGCAAGAAATAGTTTGGTCCGACACAGGAGTAACTTTGTGGCAGAGTGAACACATTGCAGCAAGAAATAGTTTGGTCCGACACAGGAGCAACTTTGTGGGAGAGAGACCTTTGTTTGCTCACATTATTAGTCTAGACGGTAGCTCTTAATGAACTGTTACGGCCCCTGGAATGGATCCCCTAGAGATCCTCCTCTTTTGTTCTTAACTGAACTAAATCATTTCAAACTTTACAGGTTTTGTTGTGCTCTACTAAAATTAGAAAGAGCAGCCTTTGTGCAAATTTCCGCGGAATTACAAACAGGAATTACAAAATTTTGCCAAATTTTAATTTCCTTAATGAAATATGATGAAGACAAATATAATGAAACTATAGGTTGCAGGATCCTCCTTTATTGTTAACTGAACTGAACTTATTAAATTTTGTTTTGCCCTTTGAGCCATAAGTAGAAAGGACAGCTACAGCCTTCGTGCAAACTGTCAAGGAATTAGGAACGAGAATTAGAAATTTTGTGTATAATAAAAACATAAAGTATGCTCAGTGGACGTAATACAATGTTCACCCTTTTAAAATGTTTCCAAGGTACGTCGGAAGGCGCCTAACACAGTAGGAATAAATGGAATAGATTGGCTATATTGTCTTTTTAATGGCCACTTAGGCACTGAGCCATATCAAACGGGAATGTTTTGGGACACGACCTGTCCCAAACATCTGTTCGATATTTATTTATGACGTCATTAAACGTTACTAGGAACGATATCTCAGTGTTTCAGTTCTTTCACGTTTTATTAATTATCTTCAAGACTGGCGCGGAAAAAAAATAGTGTTCCTCCAATAATTAGTCTCACAAAATTTCGGCTTAATTATATTATTATATTAGCTGAAATCTTACTAAGATTAAGTCTGAACAATTGAGGAACAAGTCACAAGTCACATATAGCGACTGGTTAAAATAATGACGACATCTCAACGAGCGGAGAGAAAATTGCTAGCTCTTATAAGGCATATATATGTAAATAAATGATGCAAAGACTTACGAAGATCTAATCACAACCGCTTTCTTTTATTGTGTAGAAGTCCAGCCAATGAAATATATATATATATATATATTTGAGACATTCAGTGAAACAGTAAAACACGAAATTCACATTAAGCTATCGATTGTGTAATCTTTACATGTCTCATTCTGAAAGCAAGTTTATTAAAATAACTGTTCTATGAAGTAAATTAAAAACATGACAAAAATAGATCAATACTGAGATGGGAAATTTGTGAGTAAGTCTCATTCAATCATAAGATATAAACAAAAGATGCAGAGGTGAAAGTAAACATCAAAATGCAAGTGTCTGTGGAAAGATTAATATTAAAACATATCATATAAAGGTCAATTTTTTATTTCATTAAGAGCACTACGTTTATTAAGTCCTCCAAAATCACTGAGGGTCATAAGCTGGTTTTGCCAAAATGATTCTCTTTCTTTAGCAACCCTACTTCTATCTTCTAAGGTTAAACATTTTATAAAATCTAGCTTTTCAAAAATAATAACCTCTATCTGATCGGATAACTCATTGTCAAACGTTTTTAAGGGCTCTTTGGTAAGATTATGGAACTGGTTATCGTTAAAATGACAAGAAATTTCACAACTCCTAACCGCTTTCCTAATATGTGATTTGTGGTTCTGCCATCTGGTCTTAAAATTGTTAACTGTGCTTCCTACTGAAGCACGTCTGCAGACTTTATCCCTTACTAGATAGCACACCCCTACTGTGTTGCAGTCTAGTTGTCCAATGATGTTAACAGTGTACCCCGAGTGGTAGCTCTGAGCTGTTTTTGATTCACAAATATACATTCTACAGGCTTTACATCTGGAGTTACAATGATAACATCCCCCCTCTTCTATACTAGTAGGCAGAGCCACATTTTCAGTGTTAGAGTTTAAAGCTATAACATTACTATCTTCATGATACTTACGATCTTCTGAAAGTTTACTCGGAACTAAAGTTTCTTTGATAGTTTTATTACCACGATATGAAACAAATACTTTACTAGGCTGGATCACAGACTTTAAAAGGGGGTCTAGGCCAAGGATAAATTTATTCTTGTTAACTATTTTACCAATTGGAGGTAAGTTAGGGTCAAAATCACAAACTAAAGGAAAACATCTTTCACTCTTCTTACTATTAGAGCTTGTAAGGTTTTTTGAAATCAGATCATCCCGTTTAAGTAACTCAACTTTCTCAAAGGATTTATGGATAAGATCTTTATTGTAATTCCTATCTTCTAGATATTCACTAAATTCAATTTTACATTTCAAATACTCTTCTTCCTCTGAACAGTTTTTGAACACTCGATGTGCTACTCCATATGGAATATTCTCTGCTATGTGTGTAGGGTGGCAGGATTGTGGGAGTTATATATATATATATATCAGAATATAGATGTGCGAGCGATTGCATTAATAAACTGAGCAGTTCCATTTTAATGCGGCTCTGGGCTGTGGAGGTATGAAAACGAGAGACAGAGAGACAGAGAGAGTTCGGAATAACGCTTCAAATATAAGATTTGAGTGAGATGTGAGATGTGAAAATTTGTCGAATATAAATGATAATCTCTAAATGAGTTTTAGCTAAGTGCTTCTTCGTTCGGTTAATATATTTCTGCGTACAATCATAAACCTCTTATTTCTATTCGAGCCTAAGAACTGTTTCAGTTCTTTTCATGAGCTCTTAATAATTAGCGTGCTGCTAAGAGTCAGAATTGTATAAAATAAGCTCCCAAAATCATAAATGTTTAGCCTAAAGAGTGATTATCTCCATGATAACGTGCAGATAAAATATGAAGCTTTCTTAAATTCAGAGCTTCGCATGAATCGTACTAATTCTGATAGAAAAACTATGAACATCCGCTACAAAATCAGCTGAACAATAGCCTGGGTCCTAGAGGAAAAGTTTTGTCTATTTCTGATTTCTGTGGCAAATGTCTGGACAAACAAGCAACCACGACGTTGCTGCTCATGGGTGTTGATTTTTGAAACTCTCAAAATATCATAGCTAGCATTACTGTCCCAGTCCCGGGCTTTAATAAACCTATTCAAATTAGTTAAATCTAGCCAAATAAATTGTAAACTTTAGTTTAACAGTAATTAACCATAGTAATTTTAAACAGGTGAATATCAAGCAACAGTATTTACAATTTACTTGAAGATACTGATGTGTAGCTTCAGCTGTGTAAAATAGCCGAACAGTGGACTGACTGACAGTCTCAAGTAACATAATTGTGTAACTTTTAGGTGATTATCATCTGCCCATCACTAGCTGGATGATTTAATTGATAATGTGAACATGATGAAAAATCTAAAACTTGAACTTAATTTTAACAGCGCACGTCGAACAGAATATGAAGTTTCTGCAAAAAAAACTTATTACTTTGAAACATTGTATCCAGAGAGATCCATCAGATCACACCATCACACCCGTCTCCTTGATACTTTTCTCTAGTGGTTTACTTCTCAACAGCTTTTATCAGCTATTATCTTAGTCAAGGAAGGTATAGATGGCGGCACGACAAGGTTCTGAAGCAGATCTCTGAACAGGTTGTCTTCCATTGTGATCGCCGAGTGAACACTTATAAGAACAAGGCCGGCGATGGAAGGCAGTTCATTGATTTTGTTCCTGCTGGGAAAAGAAAAGCAGGTACAGACGACCGGAAGGAGAGTCGTGGTTTTGGGATCCTGAGTGGGTATCGGGATTGGATAGTGCTGTCAGACCTTGAGGGGCAGCTTAAGTTTCCCAGTGAGATTGTGGAAACACGGCTGAGGCCGGACCTTGTGATATTCTCAAGGTCGGCAAAGACAGTTATTTGGTGGGAGCTAACAGTACCATCTGAAGAGCGGATCGCTGAATCGCACGAGTACAAGCTCGACCGATACAGCGGTCTGCAGGCTGAGATTCAGGCGAAAGGTTGGTGCTGGGGCGCCTGACAGGAAACCGTATTGCGATTAAAGCCCCGAAACGGTGTCAGGTTGGTAACTGATGATTCTGATCCATGCTCCTGTGAGTTTGCTGTTGTATCTCAACTCGCTAAACTGAGGCATCTCCGCATCTTGGGTGAATATGCGTACATCTTCATACTAAACCCAGGTGTGGCATGTGTCAGTGAATACGGGCGAGCGGATGCAATAGCGAAGGTGGTGTGGCAAGGCCTAAAAGACACAGTCAGATAGTTGTCAGCTCGCTGACTGTAAGGGAGAAGGTATATCCGTATTTCGCTGCTACTGATGCAGTCCTTGATCTGGCAATCAAGGCTTCTCTGTTTTTCGTCTAACTATGTACCGTTGGGCTTGTGGAACCCTTAGGGGGGACATACATAGGTTAGAATGGTTTTGTGCACCAAGAGGAGTGAGGGAATGAGGGTTGAAGAGAGAGAGCTAGAGAGTTGTTAGGGTGGTTAGGATCAGTAGGTGGGGTGTTTGGTTGGAGCGTTCTGTTTTTGCTGTATAGCATTTTAGTCACTCCGCAGTTTATTAACTGTGTCTCAACTCTGCTTTGTTGAATACTGCTGGGATAGGCCAGCTACCATGGGGTAAGACCCATATGATAAGACAGATAGTATGCCTGGTTTTGGTCTTTAGGTTGGGTAGTGGTCGGAGCCTGCAGCGGATCTGCAATAGAGAAGTCAGACGGGGTCATAAAAGTGGCTACCTCAGCCTACATCGGTACCACGCCTCCTGCTTCTCTAAGGCCCCGGGAGTCTTTATTTAGAGACGAGTTGCCCGGGTTAACAATAAAGGCTTTGTAGGCATCCCTCCACTTACCTGTACTCCGGAAAAGGACAAATTTAGGTAGTCGAGAGTCCTCGACGGTTGAAGCAGGAGAGGGACAGAGTTGTATCTGTGTATGTGGACGTCGGTTTGACACAGTCAAAGGCAGGAATATCCATCGGGGTCGAATGAAGTGCATTTGGGAAGGGGAGTCGTCGGCTGGCAGTATGCCTGTAACTTCGACGGAGGTATCTAGCCAGGAAAACAACCACAGTGCTAGAGATATCCGGGCTCTCCTTGACAAGAGAATTTCAGTCGAACCACCTGCTAGCAAAAGAGACAAGGTGAAGTGGCCGGCGTCCAATGATGGTCGATGGAGTAAGTTTGATGAGTGTGTGGTAGAGAAGTTTGCAGTGGTTCTCAAGCGGAAACCATTTCAAGAGAAGATGGTGAGTCATTGTGATGTAGTGTACGACGAGGGTGTCAAGTTGTTTGGTATTGTTGAAGTAGGTGCTGGTAGTGGAAAGAAGGCCATGAGCTTTAAGAACAGGCGAAAGGAGGAGATTGACAGCCTGATTGAAAAGAGGAAGCAGTTGAGGAGGAAGAAAAGGAAGGCAAGGAGTGAGATAGAGAAGGATGGTTATGAGGCATTATTGAGAGTGTTGGCTGGTCGTTTGATGAAGTTGAGGAGGGCTGAGAAAAGGAGACAGAAGCAGAGAGAGATAAGGAGAGTTAGAGGGGATTTTGGACGCGACCCTTTCAAGACGGTCAAGGGAGTGCTAAATCCAAGTCCAGTGGGGGAGCTTAAGTGTTCAAAGGAGGAGCTAGATGATCACTTGGCCAGAACGTACGGAGATCCAGCCCGGCAGCAGCCCCTTGGTATACTTGAGGGTCTGCCTGAGTGTGCTCCTGAACCCTCTGTTGCCTTTGACCTCACAACGGTATCCAAGAAGGAGTTTGAGGAGGTTGTAAAGAAGGCAAGGAGCAAGAGTGCCCCGGGTAACAACGGGATCCCGTACACAGTGTACAAGAGATGTCCTGGTATTGCCAAGAATCTCTGGGACCTGTTGAGAACTGGATATAAGTTAGAAGAATATCCTGACAATTGTAGGTATTTCGAGGGTGTCTACATCCCAAAGGCGGATGGCGACTTTTCACCAAGTTCAGGACGGCCTATTTCCCTGGGTAACATTCAAGGGAAGATTTATTTGGCGATCCTGGCGAAGAGGTTGACCAGCTTTGTTGTCTCGAATGGATATGTAGACCTCTCTATACAGAAGGGTGGTGTGCCAGGCGTCCGTGGGTGCACGGAGCATTTTGGTGCCATGTGGGAGGTACTGAAGGAAGCAAAGGTCAAGAAGAAGGATCTGAGTGTGGTATGGCTTGACCTGGCTAACGCTTACGGAGCGGTACCCCATGTTCTGATTGCCAGGGCCCTCCGTTTCTACAACGTCCCCGAGAAGGTTATCAATATTATCCTACGGTACTTCTCCGGGGTATTCGGAAGGTTCTCCTCAAGAACGGTGACATCAGACTGGCAGCAGTTTGAGATAGGAATCTTCATGGGGTGTGTGATATCAGTCATCTTGTTTGTCTTGTGCATGAACCTTGGGCATGAACACCTAAAGTCTAAGGTTCCGAGAAGCATTGAGTACATCAAGGATGACACACCGATACCAACTCTGAAGCTGTTTATGGACGATAGCTGTCTGACGACCGCACGTGCAGAGGATATGCAAACGTTACTCAATGTGTTTCAGAAGTACGTGGACTGGTCCAGATTTAAGTTAAAGTCCTCCAAGTCCAGAGCACTGGTGTTGAAGAAGGGAGTGGCTGTGAGGTGGGTTGAGGAGGTAGTGGTAGGAGAGGAGGAGGTGGAGAGAGAAGAGTTGAGTTTGCAGTTGGGTGGTGAGGTGATTCCGAATGTGTCAGAGAAGCCGATAAAATTCCTTGGGAGATGGATAAGAGTGGAAGGAAATGACAAATCAGTCATCGACTCAACCAAGGTCGACCTTAACACTTTTCTTCGGAGACTCGATGAAAGTTCCCTTACTGGACTCCAGAAGTGCTGGGGATATCAGTACATGGTCCTTCCAAAACTGAAGTGGCCTCTTGCCATCTATGATATTCCGATCACAACAGTTACCAGATGGGAACAGAATACCAATAGTTTCCTCAGGAAGTGGTTAGGGGTGGGGCACACTCTGAGTGGTCTTTGTCTGTTCAGTCAATCATCCAGTGTGGCCTTACCGGTGAGCAGTTTGACAGATACATGGAAGATAGAGAAGTGTCGACTGTTGCAATCCTATCAGACATCTAAGGATGACCTGATTAAAGCAGTCCAGCCCCAAGTTCGTTCTGGTAGAGTTTGGAGGCCTGAGACAGAACTAGAAGAGGCCAGAAGAGATTTGGTCTGTGAATCGGTGCGAGGGATGGTGCAACCTCAAAAAAGAGTTGGCATCGGTTTTGGTGACTGGAAAAAACCTTGGGAGAGGATGGATGAGCGGGAAAGAGAGAGGGAGGTTATGCTGAGAGTGAAGGAGAACATTGAAAGAGAGAGGGAGGTGCAAGTAGGTTCTCTGGAGATGCAGAGCAGGTGGGGTGAGTGGAGAGAGCTCGTAATGAAGACGGATTTGAGCTGGCATACACTTTTTAAGTATGGTGACTCACTTATTGGGTTCATGCTAAGTGCTGTGTACGGCACCCTCTTAACCCCCTCTATGGTTTCCAAGTGGAGTGAAGATGAGGATGGGAAGTGCAAGTTATGTGAGGAGAGGATGGGCACCATTCAGCACATTTTGGCTGGGTGTAAGGTGGCCCTTAGTCAAGGAAGGTATAGATGGCGGCACGACAAGGTTCTGAAGCAGATCTCTGAACAGGTTGTCTTCCATTGTGATCGCCGAGTGAACACTTATAAGAACAAGGCCGGCGATGGAAGGCAGTTCATTGATTTTGTTCCTGCTGGGAAAAGAAAAGCAGGTACAGACGACCGGAAGGAGAGTCGTGGTTTTGGGATCCTGAGTGGGTATCGGGATTGGATAGTGCTGTCAGACCTTGAGGGGCAGCTTAAGTTTCCCAGTGAGATTGTGGAAACACGGCTGAGGCCGGACCTTGTGATATTCTCAAGGTCGGCAAAGACAGTTATTTGGTGGGAGCTAACAGTACCATCTGAAGAGCGGATCGCTGAATCGCACGAGTACAAGCTCGACCGATACAGCGGTCTGCAGGCTGAGATTCAGGCGAAAGGTTGGTGCTGTTATAATGCCGCAGTCGAAGTTGGAGCTAGGGGAGTGGTTGCGCAGAGTTTGGAGAGAGCTGCGAGGAGGATTGGTTTTAGGGGAAGAGAGCTGAAGAAGCTGGTACGGGACAGCGGGAAAGAGGCAGCCCACTGTTCCAGATGGATTTACTTGTTATCGAGAAAGAGGGAGTGGGAGTTCAGGAAGGTTGGAGCTTGAGAGTTCACTATAACATCTAGAGGTACCATAAACGTTATCTCGTCGCCAATTGCGAGCTCTAACGGGTCTCCTCAAGTGACTCTCGGATCAGATGGTGGTTCAAGGGTGGACTGCTGGGGCGCCTGACAGGAAACCGTATTGCGATTAAAGCCCCGAAACGGTGTCAGGTTGGTAACTGATGATTCTGATCCATGCTCCTGTGAGTTTGCTGTTGTATCTCAACTCGCTAAACTGAGGCATCTCCGCATCTTGGGTGAATATGCGTACATCTTCATACTAAACCCAGGTGTGGCATGTGTCAGTGAATACGGGCGAGCGGATGCAATAGCGAAGGTGGTGTGGCAAGGCCTAAAAGACACAGTCAGATAGTTGTCAGCTCGCTGACTGTAAGGGAGAAGGTATATCCGTATTTCGCTGCTACTGATGCAGTCCTTGATCTGGCAATCAAGGCTTCTCTGTTTTTCGTCTAACTATGTACCGTTGGGCTTGTGGAACCCTTAGGGGGGACATACATAGGTTAGAATGGTTTTGTGCACCAAGAGGAGTGAGGGAATGAGGGTTGAAGAGAGAGAGCTAGAGAGTTGTTAGGGTGGTTAGGATCAGTAGGTGGAGTGTTTGGTTGGAGCGTTCTGTTTTTGCTGTATAGCATTTTAGTCACTCCGCAGTTTATTAACTGTGTCTCAACTCTGATGTGTGTTACCACCGTTTAAGGTTGAGACCACTGGTTAGAAATCATTAAACCTGTTCAGAAAGACAGTTATAATAACTCAAGAGGTGAAACGAAATTAAACATTAGCTCAATGTCATTCTGTGCAGCTGAAACACCGAACAAATAATTCTGTGCAAAATGTCCAATTTAAAAGGAGCTAGCCTGATCTAGAGTTTGAACTTTCTCGGTTTCATAATAATTAATATTAATAGTAATACCCTGCCAATGCAACAACCAAAATATGCGACTTATACATTAGATCTTAAAAATACAGGTCACAATTTGGTATGGCTTAAAATATGTAGTTTTAAATAACTAACGTAACTATGCTAATTCAAACGACAGCATATTACATAGGCATGTTAACTTCTTTATCGATGTTACTTCTTTGTTAGTTGACGCCGATTATTGCATGTTATTATTTGTCAGACACTGCTCGACCCATCATCGTAACCGGGCCAGTGGAGAAGGTGCATGCTGAGCCGTACAACGTACAAGTTATTATAAAACAGGATTAAACAGGATTAAACATAAATTTGTCAATGAGAGCCCTAACACTCACGTCTTGACTATACGTATTAGTATTACATATATCATATTATATATTACGCCTTTCGATTCTTTGTCTAAAAGAGCAGACGAGCCAAGAAAATTTGTAGATTCTTCATTAGCTTATATATATAGTAAAAGAGATAAAGAAGTTACATCGACGTTTTGAAATGGAATGTTAAGACCATACACTTAACTATAATAAATGACAATTTAACCAAAGTTTTTTGAGCCGGTGACCTGGTTACAGATGGGTGAACCGACCACTATGAAGCTGACACGTACAGTGACAATCAATGTCGTCCGGCCAATGTTGAGGCTAATTGAAGCATAGTATTAGTACGTGTCAATATTTCTCATCATTTGTGGTGTTTAGCCAGCAATCCAGTAAGCCCTTGCAGAATTCTTCATCACTGCCCAAAACTTGGAACTTTCGTCCTCGACGTGACTAATGTGCAAATTGTATTATCTTTAAATAAGGGGCTTATTAATAGGTTTATGGACAATATTGGACAATAGCGTGCCAAATACTTCAAATTTCCATGTTTATCACAAAGAAGCGAGTTCACGGGTAGAAAATCCAGGGAATTCGTTTAAAATATAATTGTCATGTCTTTTCCTAGTGAGTGATCTGTAATGTCGATAACACTGTTATCTTGATTCTTGATTCATGACTTACATTTACAACGCACGTAATATTAATTTTAGTCTGAAAAGTAAAAAACCTAACCAAGACTGTGCCCCAGCTGATTTTAATGGTTGATGCCCTGACTGCTACTGGATCCCCAATATTATTAGTCAGTGGCGAAACGTACCGATGTGCTAACCCCGCTACATTTTTTGCCCCCCCCCCCCCCCCCCCCCCCCCCTAAAGAAGGCGCCCATAAAGCTTTTGCATTTTGGCGAGCAGCAAAGTACCCGGCGCGGTTTGCACTGTATAACTATGCATATTATATGTATAATGTATATAGCCGTAACGGACTTTAAATACGATAAATAAGATATAAATTGCATGGCCATGAGTACAACTACAATAGTTCTAAAGGATTCGTACTAATTGAATCGAATTACGGAATTAAACCTGTACTAGATAGAGAACAGCCTAACATTAATTATTTATTTATGCAATAGGTCTATAATTGTATAATAATAAGTAGTAAATAGTATGAAGTAATATATTCATCAAAATCGTAACCGCGTATTTAAAATTCTTTAGCTATTTAAACAGTGGTTTATGATTTCAGGTCCTGGAGTCCCTAAGACTGATACTTGACGTTATGTTCAAAGTCATTTTCAAGCGGAGAAGCTGAGCGGGCAGATAAACTGATAAACAAAGGAGGGAGTAGACGAATTACACACCCCCGTGTCTGCTAAATGTAACCTAGCAACTCTTTCGTAGCGCAGAGTTATGGGAACATCAACAATGAATAATGATTACTCTCAGATGGTTGCCCTAGCGACCTAGTTTCCTAGCCTCTATAGTGGCTCCTACTAGTGATCTTTTTACTCAACCAGCTTGACCTTATGTCGGAGTGTCAACTTCTAGTAATATTGGCCCTGTTGTAAAGAGTATATATTACTACAAACTACTTATTACAGATCTCTATTTGCCTCCTTCTGATTTAACTGGTGTAGAGATCTGTGCGGGATTTAACATAATTATTGCCAAGATGCAAAATCAATCTGATTTATGCACTAACAAACATTAAACCTACGTCAAGTTGTTGATTTATATCAATATTTAATTCAATACCTCTTAATGGTAGTACAGCTGGCGAGAGGGCTCTAAAAAAGCAGTGCAATTAGTTTTGTAATGTGCGAATTTGAAAATAATAAATGGCTGTCATATAGGTCAAAAGTGGAATTATAGAAAGAAAATAAAAGCATTCAACATTAAAACTATCGCTTATAAAATATTATAATAAGCAGGAGTAAGCCTTAATCTTACCTCTCAAATGAATACAGGTTAGGCAGAAACAATTTGAAATTGAAGGGCTAGTCCGAAGAAGCAGTAGAACAAGAAATGAACAAAACCTTGATAGTTAGCCTTATTTTACCCTCCATCAATTAAAGACAGAAAGGGTAGGTGGAGTCTACCATCGACCTAAAGTATCCATATAATGTATACCAGGGCAAAGGATAGTTTAAAGGACGTTATTGTTCAAACATAATTCAAAAATCAGAAAAGATCTGTTAGCCTCATTTTACCCTCCATTAGAAGGAAATGGCTGGGCCAGCCTTCGACCTAGAGTATCCATCTCATGTATACCAGGGCAAAGGATAGTTTAAAGGACTTTATTGTTCAAACATAATTCAAAAATTAGAAAAGATCTGTTAGCCTCATTTCCCCCTCAATTAGAAGAAAAAAGGGGACGGCTGGGCCAGCTTTCAACCTAGGGCTAGAGCATCCATATCATGTATTTTAGGTCAGAGGATACTTGGATATACATTATTATTCAAATATAATTCACAACTTAGTAATGACTTGTTAGCCTCATTTCCCCCTCCATTAGAAGGAGAAAAGGGGTCGGCTGGGCCAGCCTTCAACCTAACGCATCCGTATCATGTATTTTAGGTCAGAGGATACGTTATTATTCAAATATAATTCACAACTTAGTAATGACTTGTTAGCCTCATTTCCCCCTCCATTAGAAAGAAAAAAGGGGTCTGCTTGGCCAGCCTTCGACCTAGAGCATCCATCTCACGAATTTTAAGTCAGAGGATACATTGATAGACGTTATAATTCAAATATAATTCATAACTTAGTGATGACTTTTTAGCCTCATTTTCCCCTCGATTAGCGAAAAAATTCCCTCTTCTCTTCGGATTCTGAAAGAGTTCGATCTGATGAATCGATTGAACACGTTCCCATATCCACATAATTAAAAATTTCCTCCCAAACCCATTTTCAGACCCTTTTACTGGGCCGCGCTCAGCCTGTCATTCCGCCAAATCTATATTTATGTTAATGAACATAAATGAACATGGGGTCCTCAGGTAAAGACCCTTCTGTAGCCAGCTCGCTTCGCTTGCAGCGGCTAAGTTACTTTCCCAGCAGGGGCGTGCGAGGAGTCGGCGCGAAGCGCCGGCTCCGAGGCTACTGCGGCAGGGGCTCGGGGGCGCAGCCCGCGGAAAATTTTAACTGGATTATATGCTATTGCTAAACCGATAGGATATCAATACAGAAGGATCAAAACAGTTGATTAGACACAAGTGGTTATAAGTAATATTTTAAGGGGGCAGGGGGCGCAAACCCTGAAAATTTTTAACTGCATTATATGCTTAACCAATAGGATATCAAAACAGAAGGTTCAAAACAGTTGATTAGACACTTGGTTATTAGTTATATTTTAAGGAGGCAGGGGCGCAGCATCCGGAAAATTTTTAACTGGATTATATGATAGACCAATAGGATATCAATAGAGAAGGTTCAAAGTAGTTGATTAGACACTCGGTAATATTTTGGATTCAAAACATTGGACAAATTAAAATTAAAGATGTCACGAATTTTAAGTCATTTAGAGAGGACAAATTTCCTCTCGATACCCAATGATTGAACTGCTCTTTGCGGACTGCAATTGTCAGTCGCTAACCAAGAAATTTCCTCTCACATGCCAAAAATTTCCTCATTCTTCACAAATTTCCTCCCAGATATCTGTTGGGTTTGCCAACTTTGTGGATATGGGAACACGTTTAAACTATTATAACATAATTAATAAATTGGAAGCTGTCATTAGAATACAAAATTTAAAATGACTCGTTAGCCTCAATTTGCCCTCGACTAAATGCTTCAAAAATTGTATTAATCGAACCTCAATTAGTTGAACTATAGACATGTGAAATATCATATGCCTATCTTAGAAGTTCTTGCTGTGATAATCTTCTAAAGTTAAATTGGGAAAAACGTGGTCCATCTCCTGCGAACTTTCCTAATGACCAGGGTCTAGTATACGTTTCTGAGATAATATCTAATAGTTAGACTGGCACAGTTCTTTTAAACTCTTTGTAAAATCAATGATACGAGGTATTACAATACTAATAAAAATGATATTATTTTATATTGGGTCTTTAATACTATTGCGATTGATGGTTGGGGACGTTTTGTGGGGATGTTTTTTATTGGAAATTTAATTTTGAACAATTTAAAATAAAAGTTCTAGTTGCAGAAGAGCTCCTGAAGTCAAGTACAATAAATTACAATAAAAACATAGCGAACCTCAGCAAACGTGCGTAAAACGAACAACACCGCGCAAGATATTCATATAAAAAGTGCTCAGTCGCGCGAGCGCGCGGTTATTGTTAAGTGTTCGGTAAGTCACAGTTCTGGCGGTACAACAGCACGTAGGCAGAGCGAGCATCTGAATCGTTTCCAGGGATACCGTCGTCAGAGGTGAGGGGCTCTCTTGTGGTTACCATGGTATCGTTATAGTAACGCCAAGTATCGTCGGTTAGAGACTGGCATGTGTAGTGACCACCACCTATACCTAAACATTGAATTGAGATGAGTTAAGAGTAAGAAAGCATATTTGGTCGATTTCACGATTCTTTTGTTCTCTCAATTAGTCAGCTGTCAGAGAAATGTTTAACTTCGTGTTGACTTAGAAATTTTTAGGAGAAACACCAATGAAAATGAAAATGTAAAACTGGGAACGAGCCAGCATCTAAGTTCTGATCAATACATGTAATAACCGTATTGGCTAACCTCCAGCATAATAACCGTATTGGCTAACCTCCGGTATAATGACCGTATTGACTCACCTCCAGTATGATGGACGATGCCACACAAAGAATAAGAGCTGACGGGTTTACTGCCAGTAGTTACACAGGAGAGATCCAGGTTGTGTTGGGGTATGTGGACTGGACACGAGATCTTCTCCGTCCTCCCGAGTCCCTGATAGTTATTGTTATACTTATTGTTATCAACGGGTGATATTCGTAAAATATTTGTTCCAAGTATTGTCATTGACCGTCGACGAGTATGGCGGCCGAGATGGCTCACCAAAATTTTCACTGAAAATTTTGAATTAAAAAATTAATTATACAATTAATCGCAAAATAAAAACGATTTTGAATTTGATTTGTAAAATGATTTTAAAATTTAAATAAAAAACGATTTTCATATTGAAATTGAAAACGATTCTCATTTTTAAAACGATTTTGAATTTGATTTTTAAAACGATTCTCATTTTTAAAACGATTTTGAGTTTGATTTTGAAAACGATTCTCATTTTTAAAACGATTTTGAGTTTGATTTTGAAAACGATATTGGTTTTGATTTTAAAAACGATATTGATTTTGATTTTGAAAACGATATTCATTTTGATTTTGAAAACGATATTGATTTTGGTTTCGAAAACGATATTGATTTTGATTTCGAAAACGATATTGATTTTGATTTTGAAAACCATTTTGATTTTGAAAATGTTTTTTTTTTTTATTTTTTTTTCGGTGGCGGCCGAGATGGCTCAGCTAGCTAATTAGCCGTATGGGATTTATGTTCCGGGGTATTTGGAACAGGTTTAGGGGATTAAAATAGTTAGTACCTGTCCCAAACCATCAGAAAAATCAAGTTTCGACCTCCCAACCCACTCAGGCCACTCCCAGGGGCCACGCCCATCCCAAAATAGCTGAAATCAAGATAGTTAGATGGGAGTGGCCCCTGTGAGTGGCCTGAGTGGGTTGGGAGGTCGAAACTTGATTTTTCTGATGGTTTGGGACAGGTACTAACTATTTAAACCCCTAAACCTGTTCCAAATACCCCGGAACATAAATCCCATGCGGCTAATTAGCTAGCTGAGCCTTCTCGGCCGCCACCGGAAAAAAAAAAAAAAACATTTTCAAAATCAAAATCAAAATGGTTTTCAAAATCAAAATCAATATCGTTTTCGAAATCAAAATGAATATCGTTTTCAAAATAAAAATCAATATCGTTTTTAAAATCAAAATCAATATCGTTTTTTAAATCAAAACCAATATCGTTTTCAAAATCAAAATCAAAATCAAAATCAAAATCAAAATCAAAATCAAAATCGTTTTCAAAATCAAACTCAAAATCGTTTCAAAAATGAGAATCGTTTTCAATTTCAATATGAAAATCGTTTTTTATTTAAATTTTAAAATCATTTTACAAATCAAATTCAAAATCGTTTTTATTTTGCGATTAATTGTATAATTAATTTTTTAATTCAAAATTTTCAGTGAAAATTTTGGTGAGCCATCTCGGCCGCCATAGTCGAGTGCAACTCGGTGCGCGTCTTGGTTGACGGATGTTACTCGTCTAAATTTCTTCGAAGTAGCGCGCGCCGGGCCAGACCATTAACAATGGTCAAGCGTCTTGGTAGGTCGTTAATACTAGTTAGCGATATTGACCCCAAATATTTTATCCTCTCATTCCGGATTTTAATTTTAGTCTGTTTTAGATCGATTTACCGCTGAGCAAGCCAATCATTTCACTTAACTAGCCCATAGCCGCTAAGCACTAAGGATCGGCTTAGCGGTGTACGCCTCTTCCACTTGTAAAAAATACACTTCCATTTGTATGCCAACGGTGAGCTGGACTTCAAAAAGAGGGTAAGAATAAAATATTGGCTCAGCCTTAAAGTCAATCGCGAACATTTTTAATATAGACGTTCTTTATCTTAATGAGAAATTTATCCAATATGGAAATGCCAATTAAAATTATATCTAGAACAGACTATAAATCAACTGATAAGATGACCAGTTACTCCTTAGAAAAATGGAATATATTTAATATACATAACATATATATGACTTAAATAATAATTCGATAAAAGTAAAAATTCGTTCAGTCTGGTGCACATAATTAATCTCGGAAAAAAGCCGATAAAATCATTTTATCAGTTCAATTCAAATTGGGCGCGTCGCAGCCGGAAATTAACTCGTCTTGCCATCTTAATTAGATTCGATTTGAAATGGAATCGAACTGCTACTGGAGTTGCTGTTGTTTAGGTTTAAATACGACTGTAGACGATGAATTCTTCGTCATTACGATTGGAGAAGTTTTCGGAACGCTTCCCCAGAGCCAGCCTTGCTGCTAGTCGTCGCTATAATATTAATATTTCACTTTTAGAAATTTAGACAAATCTTACAGGGCGTGATTTATATATAAGTAGTATAAATATGAACTGTGCGAGTTTTTTTTGTTGATTTCCAAGTCACCTAGATCCTGTGATAACATTTAAACCTTGTTTTCTTTTCGTATTTTAACAGGAAAAACTTTTCTTCGAACTTTTAAATATTCCGGGACGAATAAACCATGTACTCCTTACATTTTCCGTTTCCTCAACATTTTTCTTGTTGTTGAACTTGATAGTTAATATCACGCATATCTTCTCTTTACACTAGGATACAATGAAGCTAGTTCTGTTTGCGTGCCTTTTGGGGGCTGCACTCGGTTGTGAATGGTTGACGGTTGCTGAGTGAGTTTATAATTATGGTGATATTGATACTTGATAAGAGCTTTAACGATTGTAACTGCACGTCAAGTGTCATGCTTACGCCATCTTGATATATATGGTGCTTTATTCATAAGATTTATAACATTTGAGTGTAGCTAAATTATTTCAGATGTGCGGCGATAGTTGCAGAATGCGCTGCTGAATGCTGTTTCGGGGAGTGCGTAGAAGATCCACTTTGTCCTCGTTGTTTTGGCGACATGGCTTTAAAATGCATACCCTGCATAGAAAGGATCGACGATGCTGGTAAGTAGATCTGTTTTTAAATGTTTTAAACTTAAGCTAGAGAATTGCCTACGGAACAAATTATATCTTGAGTATACGCACAACGTGATTCTCTACTAGAAACCCGCTAGTCAAAAGCTTTGTTCGAGGAAATTTTTAAAATCAGTTATGTTTTAATTTTATTGTTCCTTTTTTACACTGAAACAAGCGTCATGGACTCAATTTGTAGGTATTCCAACCATAACAAGGTGGTTTTATTCGAAAAAATCATATGCTTTGTTTGTAATAGACGGGATGATGATTAATCACTCTACACTCGACTTTCACGTGAATTTTTTAACACGTTCTCTAGGTGGCCCTGAATGACTTAATTCAGCTATTTGAAACCTTATCCCTCTACTCTGCACCAACCCAAACCCAAACCCAATCCCTAAGTGAAGCATATTCTAAAACCCTAACCTTAACAAGAAATTCGACAAACTTCCGTATATGGTCATATCACGTATTATTTTTTTTCGCCAGGGGAGCATTTTAACCTTATTTCATGTTATTGTTATGTTATGTCGGGTGATGGATTTTGAATACTATTTTACTTTGAAACTGCAATCGAATAAAAATATGCAGTCTGGAAGAAAATTGTATAGAATTTTGCAATATGAATATGGCAGGTAGAATTCTGTGGATTTTCAAAACTTTTGTGAAAATAATGTTGCAGGTAAAACAGTTACCTTAGGGCCAATAAATTTGGTTCACAATAAATCTGGTTACTATAATTTTGGTTACCATAATTTTAGTCACAAATTTCGCAAATTTTTAGTCTGCAAAAATTTTTGTCACATTTTTCGACTTTTCGAGACCATTTTCCATTCCATTTACCTTAAGAATGACAAATTTAGTCTACCCCGTCTGAGCATTACAGATTAAGCTGCAATGCATTACTCAGGAATTTCAATAACATCGGATCCAGAGTTTGTGACTCTGTATCACTAAGTTCTTCAGTACACTGTTCAGTTTCTTTTTCACCCTTTTTCGACTTGACCATTTCTGTCGGTACGATGTAGTTTATGTCGATATGATTCAATTAATTTGAATGGAAATCACCTACCTTAGGGCCAATAAATTTGGTTCACAATAAATTTGGTTACCATAATTTTGGTTACTATAATTTTGACCTGACCCAACAGAACCACATTCCACAACACCCGTTGAACCAGATTATACACGATCAGGTGAATCAGATAGTGACTCCTGCTTCATGAGCAACACAAGGAGCAGTGGCTCAGTGATACAACAAGTAACATATACTGGGAGGGAGGATTGTGTGGAGCTGTGTTTATCTGAGAGCAGGTTTGTTTTTTATTTGTATTTTACTAATGATATAATCCAATCTGGACTGTAAAGTGAAATTTTATCCAGACAATTCAGATAGCAGCTTGTCTGCTCGTCGCCAACAAATACTTGAATAAATGGAATTATCACTATGCAAATTTTACAGATGCGAGGGTATTGTGATCAGTCCACTCGTTTGGAGGGTGACAACGTGTTACATTATTGGAGAACACACAACTTCTGCATACTGGGGGTGGCAATATGCCGACAGATCTTGCTTCGAAAGTGAACCTGGTTAGTTCAGTGTATTTTAAAACCAATTACCTGTTTTGGAAAATGGTCTCGAAAAGGTCCATTTACCTTAAGAACGACAAATTTAGTCTACCCCATCTGAGCATTACAGATTAAGCTGCAATGCATTACTCAGGAATTTCAATAACATCGGATCCAGAGTTTGGACTGTATCACTAAGTTCTTCAGTACAATGTTCAGTGTTCAGTTTCTTTTTCACCCCTTTTCAACTTGACCATTTCTGTCGGTACGACGTAGTTTATGTCGATATGATTCAATTAATTTGAATGGAAATGTAATGTCCAAGAGGAGCTCTAACCCAATAGGAATTTGGTACAGTTTTGTACAGTAGGAACGGTGATGTCATTATATTAAATATAAAGCCCTATAAACAATGTAGGAAATGTTAGCTTAATAATATTCAATAGTCATGTCATATATGCTCTACTGAAATTTCGGTCTCCTTTAAAATTAGTCGTCAAAAAATTTAGTCTCATGAAATTTGGTTTACAACAATTTTAGTCAAAAGTTTGACTAAATTTATGGTAGACTAAATTTGTCGTTCTTAAGGTATTATTATTACGTATCCGTATTGATTGTCTTAACAATTGATCAATGTTCTCATGGTTCCAAATCTCATGATTCAATGTCACTTAATAAATTAACTCCTCACTAACCTTATGCCTAACTAACCTTATGCCAAACACATTACACATTATTTTATTTCCTCATCTTTGTAGGCGGGAGCTCTGTCATCAGAAGTACGTATCGAGAATTAATCGGACCGAAAATTTTCTGAGTCGAAATTTAAAAAAAGGTTTTCTGGAAATAAAGCTACGTTTGTTCATGCGCGAGTTTTTTTTTTGTTGATTTCCAAATCACCTAGATCCTGTGATAACATTTAATCCTTGTTTTCTTTTCGTATTTTAACAGGAAAAACTTTTCTTCGAACTTTTAAACTCCTTAAATTTTCCGTTTCCTCGACATTTTTCTTGTCGTTGAACTTGATAGTTAATATTTTCTCTTTACATTAGGATACAATGAAGCTAGTTCTGTTTGTGTGCCTTTTGGGGGCTGCACTCGCAGGTAAACTAAATTATTGGCATTCTCTTGAAGAGGAATGCAGTCCAATATCAATCCTTCATTCAATTATAAAATCTATAGATTACGAATTGCGTTAGAATCGCATTGAGTACGAAATTTGTATCTGAATAAGGCCACTGAAAAATCTCGAAAATCGAGTTTAGAGTGATTTAGCATGCTCGGACACTGACAGGGTTAGCCCTTCAAGATTGATTTTAATGCAATAAAAAGTTTATCTGCTCATAATTTACCTTGCTATTGGCTTAATTAAATAATTTAATGGCCTACACAAACGCTGTTTTAATGTTTGATACGTACTAACTACTAACGTTCCTAATATATGTCATGTGGGGTGATGGATTTTTAATATTATTTTACTTTGAAACTGCAAAAAAATACAAAATACGCAGTCTGGAAGAAAATTGGATAGAGTTTTGCAATATGAATATGGCAGGTAGAATTCTGTGGATTTTCAAAATTTTTGTGAAAATAATGTTGCAGGTAAAAAAGTGGCGGGTTAAATTTGGCGGATTTTCAGAAAATGTTTGATTTTATGGTTCAGCTGTAATAAATATCAATCCTTCATTCACTTATGAAATTATTAGATTACGAGTTAACGAAAAGATTTGTATGGTGAATCGCGTAAGAATCGCGTTGAGTACGAACTTTTTATCTGATTAAAGTCTGTTGAATGATAGAAGTGCAGTTACTCTGTAGATTATTATATCAAATTAAAGCTCTCATTAAAACTTGTAACTATAATCAAATCCTGAAGGTGAATGCAGTCCTAAGAGTCTGGGCTGCTGGACTGACCTTCCTACCAGAGCAATAGCTGGAGGCATCAGATTCAACTCAGATACACCGATTGAAGACTGCTTCAACCTCGCCATGGAACAAGGCTTCTCTGTCTTCGCAGTCCAAGCCAACAGAGAATGTTTCACTTCAGCCGATGCCGCGGAAACGTTTAACCAATATGGGTTGTCGGCTGCATGTCAATATGACGGCAGGGGAGGTACTTGGGCTCAAAATGTCTACCAAGTTACGTGTGAAGGTAAAATGTTTGATTTTATGGTTAAGCTACAACGAATATCAATCTTTCATTCACTTACGAAATTAATTATAGATAACAAGTCAACGAACAAAAATTTTTCCCCAAAACTGAAATAGTCTATTAAAATAAGGCCAGTTAGAATCACGCTGGGCACGAACTTTTTCTCTGATTAAAGTCTGTTGAAAGATAGAAGTGCAGTTACTCTGTAGATTATTATATCAAATTAAAGCTCTCATTGAAACTTGTAACTATAATCAAATCCTGAAGGTGAATGCAGTCCTAAGAGTCTGGGCTGCTGGACTGACCTTCCTACCAGAGCAATAGCTGGAGGCATCAGATTCAACTCAGATACACCGATTGAAGACTGCTACAACTTCGCCAAGGAACAAGGCTTCTCTGTCTTCGCAGTCCAAGCCAACAGAGAATGTTTCACTTCAGCCGATGCCGCGGAAACGTTTAACCAATATGGGTTGTCGGCTGCATGTCAATATGACGGCAGGGGAGGTACTTGGGCTCAAAATGTCTACCAAGTTACGTGTGAAGGTAAAATGTTTGATTTTATGGTTCAGCTAAATTGAATAACGAATATTAACCATATATTTACTTTTGAAAAGATATGTTTCTGATGCACGATATTTTGAGAGTTTTACTGGTTCTTTATTAATTGATCGTAATCTCAAAATAATTTCTCTGCCATTTTCAGAGTAAACACATCATGGAACGCTGAACGAAGAACAATTGCTAGACAAAGAAAGAAAAAAAAAGAAAAAGAAGCACAAAGAGATGATCTTTTTGGTGAAAATATTATTTATTAGTGGATAATTTCTGTCTTTTCTAAAAAATTTTGAAAACTTAAAGTGTATTTAATTCCTTACATTTATTTTCTTCGTTCCATGCTGAGTATAAGATTTTTAAATTTTCAAGAAAGGTATTTTAATTGATGTAGTTTATATCATGATTCATGTTTTTGACTGAGGTTGAAAGAGTACAGTATAAACTTCTTGTAAATTTTCGAACAAAGTACAATTTTCAACTCTACTGTTTCTAAGTGACTAGAAAAAGTAAGTTACTAAAAAATATTAAGAAACTCACGGTTGAGAGGACGTTGAAACGGTTGAGCTGAAGAATAAGGTAAGGAGGGAGATGTGAGATGGAGGTTGAGGTTATAGCTGATTGCTCACTGTCACATAAAGTACAATACCAGGTACTGCCCGCACATAACTCGTCACTGGAGGGAAAGAACCATTAGGTGAACTGGTTACTAGGTGGTTACTGTCAGTAACCTGGTTACTTAGCAACCAGGGTACTTAGCACACATTAGGGCACAATACCACGCAACATTATATTATACAACTGTGTCACTGCTTCAAGTATAGTATAAAGAATTACCTTTTAACAAACGCATTAAGACAGTCTTGTAGTTCTAGAGGTTTCAGACTCAATTCCAGTTTCTTCAGCGACTCTGTGTCCGTGACATGGGTTAACTGTTCCTGTAATAATAATAATAATAGGTCAAGGTCAGAACAGAAACAGTTACCATCATTTTAGAATCAGCAAATCCTAAGACCAAGTTACAAAGCCAATCACTGATTTGAATTTCAATCGAACAAATATAATAATTAAATAAAGTGTTCTTATGTTTGAGCTAACCTCCAAAGCTGAGGGACACTGGGCGAGTATAACAACAAAGTGATGTGATCCAAGGATCATGTACTCCTCGTCTTCTGTAACTTCTCTCTTTACATCTGAGGGATTATTGAGAGGTAATGAAACCGATTGCAATAATCAGCTTTTAATAATATTGTCATCTTGGTAATCGGTGGTTTGCGTTTAGGGTACAAAACTTATTGGAAGGTCAGCTATCTAGTTTAATAACCAAACAACTAACACAACAACTAAATAAGAAACAAATTACCGGTGCCATCAGCTAGGAAGAGGGCGGCAGTAGAGGGAGAGAGAGGAAAAGGGAAGAGGTCAGATACAAAGGAGCGTAAAGCAGTCCCCTCAATTTTACTGGGCAGTTCTATCAGGTAGGGGTGACCTATCAGCTGACGGTAGTGGGTTAATTTCACTGTGTTACATAAATTGTGATGAATGTGTAGTCGATTATGATAAAATTGATATTTTCACTCCAAACCCTGAACCAACTAATACTAGTGGCGAATTCCAATTTATCAAGCTCCATCAGTGCAAAGGATACAACAGAACGAAAATAATTGGCAATGTTTACCGTTCTCCCGCTAGGAGACCTGAAGCGTTTCTAGAAATTTTCAAAAATACGCTGCACAACCTAGGGAGACACACCCGTAAACATATGACGCTTCATGGAGATTTCAACCTTGATTTACTGAAGCACAGCAGCGACCAAGCATGTCAGAACATTATAGATATTGCGTCCTCTTACGGTTTTATTCAAATTGTATCACGCCCAACTCGCCTAACGGACCATAGTGCCACGCTTATTGACCACATCTACACAAACAATCTTGAGGATACAATAAGCTGTAACGTCTTAACGACAGATATGTCTGATCACTTAGCAATAGTCACTACAATAAATCTTGATAACACGCCAACCAGCAGCTACCGCTCTGCGTCTAACTCACAAAATGTATCTCAAACTGAAACACGTAGATTTAACGACACCAACAATCAAAAATTCAGAGACTTAATTACAGATGAAAGCTGGTCAGAAATTTTTAACAATACCAATGATGCCAACGAACAGTTCAATAATTTAAATACGGCTTATAATAAGATTTACGAGTCTGCCTATCCCACAAAAAGACAATCACGAAGACAAAATGAACGTGTTAATCCGAAACCATGGATGCTGCCCTGGCTCGAAGAAGCTATAGAACGTAAAAATGAGTCATATTATGATTTTGTTAAGGAACCATCTGATAGTAACCGTAGTAAATATGACCGTCTGAAGAAGTTTTGTAATAAACACATCGATAAAGCTAAAAACAAGCACTTCAAAAAATTTTTTGAGCAAAACAAAGAAAATTCTAAGAAGCAGTGGCAAATGATAAACAGTCTTCTTAATAGGAAAAAATCTAAACCTACTTCAATTAAACTGACTGACGAAGACGGCTCAATCAGCACTCCGGCAGCTGTAGCAGAAAAATTTAACGATTACTTCTCAAACATCGCTCCTAAAATTAAGTCTGAAATTAGTAGTAGGACCACTTTTGATCCTGGTGGAACCCATAGCACACTTCGCAACGCCACTCCAAGTAGTATTTACTTAAAGCCAGTCACTGCCACAGAAATTCAGGACGTCATAAACCTGCTTAAGAATAAAGCCACACTAGACACTAAAATTGAACCTCTAAAAATCGCTAACAGCTGTCCCAGTTTTACTAGTGTACTAGCCCACGTTGTCAACAGTTCTTTTGAACAGGGGATCTTTCCACAGGCTTTGAAAGAAGCGAAGGTGGTCCCAATTCACAAAGGTGGATCTAAATCTGACATAAAAAATTACAGACCAATATCTCTTCTTGCTTCTTTCTCTAAAGTATTTGAAAAGCTAATGCATAACCGAGTTATAAGTTTTTTAGATAAATACAGCATACTATGTGAAAACCAATACGGTTTTCGCCCGGGTAGGTCTTGTGAACATGCTCTTCTCAACGCAAAAGACACCATTCTTAATTCAATGTCTAAAAAGCAGGTAACTTTACTTCTTTTAATCGACTTCAGCAAAGCTTTCGACCTTGTGGATCATTCCATACTCTTGCGCAAGCTGGACCATTACGGTATAAGGGGTCAAGCCTTAAACTGGTTTAAGTCATATCTCACTAACAGGAAACAGTTTGTATCAATTGGCACGTCAAAATCTTCAACCAACCAAATTTTATACGGCGTGCCTCAAGGGTCAATATTAGGACCTTTACTTTTTATAATCTACATAAACGACCTGCCTCAAATATCAGGTATAGCCAATTTCATTATGTACGCAGATGATGCCAACATCTTCCTGATAGGAGAAAATCTTAATGAAGTTTACGATAAACTAAATACTCTTAGCGATGCTTTAGTTAAGTGGGTAGATAATAATGGTTTAGCTCTCAACCTTAAGAAAACAAATTATATGATCTTCTCTCGACAAAGAAATCTTAATTATCGTGATGTGGCAATTTCTGGTGTCACAATTGAGAGAAAAACAGAAGCCCGTTTTTTAGGAGTTATAATAGATGATAAACTAAACTGGTCCCATCATATTTCTGCCATGAAAATGAAAATGTCCAGATACATAGGAGTCATGTACAAACTTAAAAAATATCTGCCTCTCGAAGCACGTCTTCAAATTTATCAAAGTTTTGTGCAGTCACACCTTAATTATTGCAGCCTTGTATGGGGTTTTGCTGCCAAGTCTCATATTGAATCGCTTTTTGTAAAACAGAAAATGGGCCTTCGAGCAGTATTACCTGGTTTCGTCAATTACTGGTACAAGGACGGTATCCCCCCAGCAAGTACCAAGTCTGGCTTTTATTCACATAAAATATTGACAGTACACAGTATCATTGTAAAGAACGCACTCATTTTAATGCATAAATTGAAAAACTTTCCTAATCTAGTACCATTGTCTCTCAAGAAAACAATTCCCAAAAGCGCACCATTATTTAATACTAACCTGGATTCTATTCTCACTACACAATGGTCAGAAAAGTATGGTCAACACCCTTACAACAACTCAGTATTTTTTAAAGGTCCATTATTAGCAATAAACCGATATAATGTTGCAGCAACTTCCCCGCCTAGTCTATTTAACCTGAACATTTACAAAACTTGTATAAAAACTATGCTCATCGATCAGCAAAATGAAAACATCGAAGACGATTGGCCTAATTTCATGTTATATTGTATAACAGGACTAAGAAAATCAAAGCGTAACATAAACCAAAATGCCGATAATAACCTTGTCTCTACATCTTAGATTATATGCACACACTTATGCATCACTCAATAAACGTCGCATATCTCATCAATTACACTGCCAACATAGGACATTCTTTTTTATCGCCGCGATTTCAAATCAAGTTACAAATTCTACAAATTTTGAAGTGCTCAGTCTTGTTTTACTTTTCTTATCTTTACCTATTAACCATTGGAAAATAAAACTTTAAATTATAAACCTTCATTGCATACTTTACCGGTAGAGTCTAAATTGAATAGTTTGAGATTTCCTTTACATTTTATATTTATGCATGTGCCCCACGGGGATGAATTTCTTATTACCATTGATATTATATATATTTTTTTGAGTAAACATTGGCTGGTACCACGGGCCAGTCCCCAACCGAACCGTATAATAACCAAACACACCTTGGCAAATGTATTTGGTAAAATCAACAACATTTGAACTGAAAGATTCCACGTTTTCAGTGACAGAAGTTTAAAATGCTCACGTTATCATTATAAGAAATAAGGAGGGGAGTCTGAGTCCACCGCACTGCACTGGTATGTTCAGATCCTGCAGGATGGAGCTCCTTCATATGCTCCTTACACACTGGGCACTGTGAGCTCGTGTCGGACTCCCTGTACGAGTCGTAACACTCCTTGCAAATTGTCTAAGGAGCGAGTTATCAGGGATTGTTATAAAATGTAACGCTGTACAGCTAGGTGGTAGGTACGTAATATTTAGTGATTATATAACTAGCAAATGAGTCGGGAACTGACCATGTTGCAGTTTTCATGGGAGAGGAGGAGATGAGGGGGGAAGTCCTCCAGACATATTACACAGCAACTCCAATCAACCAACATCCCAACTTCTTTGGGTTTATTCTCTATCTAGAGGAAATTGTTATTTCTAATTCGCGGAATCTTGATTGTGATACGAGTCTTAATTGGCTTATAGCATGGGAATTATCTTTATCAAAGGTTTAGTAATTAGTTTATAGTAAATAAATGGATACGAACCTTCGCTTCTGGGTTGAACAATTCCAGCTTGTTTTTGAACTGCTTTGTGTTTTCCGAAACATCGATGTTGACCTCGATATTAGCGTCGATAACCTCTCTGTTCAACTTGTTATCTGTTTTAGAATCAGTATCCAGATTGTTCTCGAAATAGTTCGCATCCTCACACTGTCCCTTCCTAGTGTCAGACTCATACATATAGCGCTCAAACGCGTACACGGAGTTGCGGGAGTCGTTGACGTGTTTAACTAGTGTCTCGTTACCGTGAACCATGTGGACACGACTCCTGTAAATCTCGGCTATAACAATGTCCTCTGTAGTAATGGGAAGGTCGACAAGTGAGAGCACAGCACTCTTCAGATCTGATACTCTGCCATACTGACTGACTACAACGAGGTACCTGAAATTGTATATCTGCTAAAGATATGTGATCATGTTTAATAGAGCCTTTGTAACGCCTTTATATTCTAATTTTATTAACTTAACTTTTTTTAATTAAAAATTTATAAACTTAATATGGTGTCAGAAGAGATCATGTATTGTTTTTGTATATTAGAGCTTTAGCCACAGGTAGGTTGGTCTGCACGGAGTCACACAGTTTCAATTCCTTGTTTAACTAGCCGTACAGCAAGGATATCCACCAGGTTAGCCACATAACCAACACTACCCTGCCAAAGTCAGCTATATACCATGGTTTTCTCGAAAGTATTTCCTTTTATTTGACTTTCGTCAAGAAAGTACTGTCATATTATACTTATCAGTATAATTGAACACAGAATTATATCTAAACCTGTATGCTTTATGATCAGAGTTAGGTATCCAAGTCACTACAATGTGTCTGTCAGTTGCGTGAGGTAGAGGAAGAGAAATGTGGTTGTAAGGCGCGTAATGCGCAACCGTGTGACCACAGTGGCAGCAAGTGGTGTGTGTTACAAACTGGCCGAAGAAAGTGTCAGTGATTATGGAGGAGTTGTTTTGTTCCCACTCAGCCCAAACCAGGTCATGGTGGGCGAGGTCGGAGGAGCCTTGTATCGCTGTGTTACTGTCAACACTCCTACTGCAGTCCTCGTCCCCTTCCAACTGAGAAACAGGGTGAGTGTTTTAATATTATAGATGAGAGCTTAGGGGTAGTTTAGCTGAGGCCAAATAAAATGACACACAAATAGAATAGACTGAGGAAGCAGAATTTTTACAGATAAGTCGGGAATGATAGAGAAGTATAAACAGAACAAACGTTAAATGCCGTAACTGTGGTTGGCGACAGGACAGGCAGATTGCAAAGAGGTATATCTGTATTCTTGCTGCCTTCAGGTATCAAGGAGAACTCCTTTTCGTGCAGGGTCGGTTTACTGGTAGCGATGTTGTGACATATGTTCTCATGTAAAGTAGTATCCATGTGCCGATCCTCCATCAGGTTTATTGGCAGATTCTCGTGTACCCTACCTTTCTGTGGCGTTATGGACAGACTGAAATGAAGAATAAATATCAGAAGTTAGATTAGTGTGTCAGATGGTATGATTTGCCGGTGGCTTTACAATCTAAAACCCGGAAACCTTTTTGTTCAAATTAAAACCAGAAAGCAGTCGGCCGCCGGACAGGAACAAATTATATAAATTTGAGCTAAGTGCGCGCGCGCGCATGAATTGCGTTTATTTGCGCGGAAAAGCGATTATTTAGATCTTCGCAGCGTCCAAGTTTTTCTTAAGTAGACCCTCCAGGCCGTCCAAAAGCTGAATAATGCCAATATTATGTCGTCTCGGATACATCCTTTATGAATTATTCATATGCTAATATTTTGTAAGTGAGACAGCCATATTTAATGGCATGGTTTACTTTTATTCGGTTTTGTTTTGTCAAAAAACAAAAAAAGAAGGCCTGACCTTTTTCATTTCATTTTTCAAGGACATTAGATGGAGATTCGAATAGGCCGGCCATACTTTCTGCTCAAATGTGTGCGCCATTATTTGATTCCATCATAATACCCTACATTTTGTGGCAGTTATACTGCAAAGCCTCGACTCTCACGGGATATCGTTGCAACAAAGTTTTTTCGTTTCGTATAAGCATATAATCGGAACCTTGTGTCCCACAACTGTGTCCCACAACTGTGTCTCACAACTGTGTCCCACAACTGTGTCCCACAACTGATTCAAGACTTCAGATCAATAAAACAATCAACTGTCATTCTGAATTTTGACGAAGCTTCTGTCACAAGGAACATACCTTATTCCATAAATAACTAAATAACACACTATTAATAACTTGTTGGACACATTCCCCCCCCCCCCCCCTCCCCCATTCAGTGCTCTTTTGTCCGTTTTATCGAGCCCCAATATAAATCTTCAGACGGTACGAGGTAACTAGATTAATCAATCTAGTTGCGGCCGCTCAAAGACAAGCAATAAAATAAAAATATCGTTAAAAGGCTTCGACAGATTGAAAATATTTACATCATCAGGAAGAAAATGTGATAACCCCCTCCCCCCATATCAGATAGTAACTCGATACCTGTTCAAGTTCTCGTCTGCTATGTTGGGAATGTTTGGAGGTGTTATGTTCATTGTTGAGAAGGTGTTAGTGTTGAAACCATTCTCCTCCTTCCGGGCTACAAACGTCCCACTCATACTAGTATCCATCACGAAATCCCTGGTGTTGGGTAAAAAACTTCACTAATTGATAAATAAATGGATCCAGGCTGTTAAATGCGCGAAAAATTCGGTAAAAATGCGGCTGTGGGAGCGCGCAGCATTCTCGAGTCTCTGATCTAGTTGGATATGTGAATTGTGACGTTATACTTCAATTTCAAATCTCAAACATACAAATCTCGATTCTCGACAAACGTAGACTAGACTGTGGAGGTAATTAAGTGTTTTCAAGTTTATTAAGAGAAGTTAATTTACTCCATAACGTCTTCGGGTATGAGCTAAATTTAACCCCTTGCGATTTTGGTCAGTACCCACGCTAGTCACTAACCAGTTACCACGAATGTGTTTCGGGAAACACATGTTTTGGCAATATTCCACCATACAAAGCCAACTATAGTGAACATTTTGATGTGGGCAAGTGATTTCCTGTTGGTATATTTTTTTAAATGCGGAAATTTTCAGAGAAAAATTCGTATGCGAATTTAATTCGAATAATATGTTTAGTGCGAATTTAGAATTTAACAGCATTGAAATGGATTACTGTACAACTCACCTATCAGCCGGTATTACTGTACAACTCACCTATCAGCCGGTATTACTGTACAACTCACCTATCAGCCGGTATTACTGTACAACTCACCTATCAGCCGGTATTACTGTACAACTCACCTATCAGCCGGTATTACTGTACAACTCACCTATCAGCCGGTATTACTGTACAACTCACCTATCAGCCGGTATTACTGTACAACTCACCTATCAGCCGGTATTACTGTACAACTCACCTATCAGCCGGTATTACTGTACAACTCACCTATCAGCCGGTATTACTGTACAACTCACCTATCAGCCGGTATTACTGCACAACTCACCTATCAGCCGGTACTACTGTACAACTCACCTATCAGCCGGTATTACTGTACAACTCACCTATCAGCCGGTATTACTGCACAACTCACCTATCAGCCGGTATTACTGTACAACTCACCTATCAGCCGGTACTACTGTACAACTCACCTATCAGCCGGATTTACTGTACAACTCACCTATCAGTCGGTATTACTGTACAACTCACCTATCAGCAGGTACTCCCTCTTCACAGGGTTTCTCCTCACATTTGAGACACTCGTGAAGGTGATCTAACAACTCTGAAATAATGTGTTATCAATCTGGTGCGACGAAGTTGGATCCACATGCACAAGTAGAGTGAAAACATTTACTGACACTAAAAGCTATTCCTCATACTCATAAATTTCTTGAACATTAACAATAGGCGAGGTGAGTTTGTTTCTTGATTTTGAATCTATTTTCTCGGAGAAATGGTGAAAGATAATAACCACTTTTCGGTGGCCAAATGTTACCTATAAGCAGTTCGTGTGCATCGTGTTGTCTGTATCCCATGTATCTAGAATAAGTAAGTCCAATCTCGTGTTTAAGCTGACCAGTGTTCAGCTGTATAAAGTTTCCAGAGGCTGCTTTCTTTATCAATGATATCAGTTCACGTCCTATGCCAGTACTCTGCAACTTCTCCTCCGCTGTCGAAAAACAGGTTTAACATTTTGTCAGGACAAAAACTCAGGTGAATACTTGAGGCTAAACTTATAGACTCCGGCATACTTTGGGTGAAAAAATGTAATTTAACATTTCAATTTTTATAACTGTTTAATTGTTACCGGAGGACCTAAAATAGTTGAACTAAAAGGTAATATCAAACCAGCAAGAGTTGTGTTAATACTAGGAACAGAGAAGAGGAGTTGTAGAACTGCATTCATATAACAGGTGTTGCCCAGATTAGTCAACCCTACCACCATTCTCGACCCTTCCCCTCCTGACGAGATATACCTGTTAAACACGTGACACAGTTTTGTTAAACACGTGACACAGTTTTGTTAAACACGTGGCACAGTTTTGTTAAACACGTGGCACAGTTTTGTTAAAAACGTGACACAGTTTTGTTAAACACGTGACACAGTTTTGTTAAAAACGTGACACAGACCTGTTAAACACGTGACACAGTTTTGTTAAACACGTGACACAGTTTTGTTAAACACGTGATAGTAGTAAACCGAAATTAACTTTTTCCCGCATCGAGATAGTAGAACCCCGCTATCGTGTCGGGCTTCTTGGATTCACGATTTGTTAATTGGAATTCTATGATCTAAATTAGCTTATGCGGGATGTAAAGAACACCATCATGATCAGAGACAACATACCCGTAACATCAGAATGCACATTGTGTTCGTTCGACTCCTTATCTACAAGATTACTCTTCTCATTGCATGTCTCCTTCTTAGCAGACAAGTTACTCCTCTCATCCCCCAATAATGTCATCAAAGTACTGGCTAATAACAGAGTTGCAATTAGGTAAAGAGCTACAAAAGATTGAAAACAAAGCGATATTGTTCGAATATTGTTGAATTGTTTAGTAGAATTTGATTGTAATAACTTTGAAGAAGTAACTTCAGTTACTTCAAATATTTGAGTCTTGATTAAATGTTTTGATTTACCAAAAAATGAAACATCATACAACGTATTAAATCAAAATATTATAGCAACGTCAATTTTTTAAAGCTGAACCAAACACAACAAAACATGTTTTTCGCTGTACACATAATCAATAATCATCTGCAAAAACGTAAACAAAAACCCTGGCTCATGGAGGTTACATTGAAAACTTATTTTAAAGGTTAAAGTTTAACAATTACCTGCATTTAGTTCTTTACTAGTTACTACTATACAAGTTTATATTCAATTATTGGTTTATTCGATTGATACATTTTGGAAATTGAAGCTTTTTGTTTAATAGCTATAATTAATAGCACAAATCTAAGACATAATTAATTTGACAATTGAATTGATTTGCTCTTCAATCAGTCATTAAAATAACTTGCATTATCAAGCATATTCAGATTTGCTCGTATTTCATAAATCAAATATTCTCCTTCACAAGATTCAAGCAATAGATTGAATTTGAATAATTACCACATTGAACATAATACCCAAGTCCGTTTTACTCTGTCAGACACATTCAGATATTATAGCAAACACCACTTTTTCTGTTTGCTTCATCACAATTTTGAGGGTACTGAACTCAATGCAGGTGACAGGAACTGTCCCTGCATCCTCGAGGGAAGCGCTGTGCTTTGCTAGGAGAGAAATATTGTACGCTAGTGAGTCTGTGACACTGCCTTCTTTGCAGAGCACAAGCCCTTGCTGAGGAGTTTATTTAGTTACATTTTAAGAGAAACTGAACAATTAGTATCAGGTATTTTCATGTTACAGCATTACCTTACTCGGGAATATTATAGCGGGTTAATTTATGACTGGGAAAATTAATTTATAATATTTATACTATATTGTATTTTGTATTTATGTATTTTAGTAAATGGTCATTAGAACCACCGGCACCGTCCGGGCCCAAACAAACGAATGACCGGGAAAAATATGGCGGAATTTTCCAAAACCCACCAAGCATCAAAATGGGTCCGGGACTCTAGGGCGTAAGACTCTAGGGCGTGAGACTTTAGGGCGGCGCCCTAACCCTAACCATCACCCTAACCCTAACCCTAACCCTTATCCTAACCCTAACCCTAACCCTAACCCAAACCCAAACCCTAACCCTAACCCTAACCCTAAGACCCTAGAGTCTTACGCCCTAGAGTCTTACGCCCTAGAGTCCGGACCCCCATCAAAATGTATTACTATTAGTTTACCTTACTCGGGAACATTATAGCGGGTTAATTAATGACTGGGAAAATTAATGACCGGGAAAAATATGGCGGAATTTTCCAAAACCCACCACTTTATCCCAGTCATAATATTCCCGAGTAAGGTAATACAAATCTTAAAATCAAAAGTAACCTTTGAGCAGTTATCATTAATATTACTAAATATTATTTACAATTCATTCCAAAGCTATCATTAAAACTTAAAACCAAAGTTTGAAAATAAAATTTACCTTGTTAAAGCAAACAGCTCCTAGAACACCAGGTTCATTTGCAACAAGGGCTTTTATCTGATCTTGAAGTTCCTGTTCCATATTAGCCTCTAGTATGAGAGTATTAGATAATGAAATAAATTTGTAACCATTCAAAATATTGTGAAAGCGCAACCGATAATGGTTTTAGGGTGTTAAGTTGCTTTATATCACTAATTATGTATTTCCCAGGGCTTTGCTGTATAAGCGTATGACTTGATACTGTATGACTTGATACGATTCTTAACTACCTTTTCATATAACAACGGTGTAGTTACTGGTACCAATACCTAAGGTTAACAGTGGTTGCAGGAAGTGTGAAAATGTCAAAGCAAAGCCCTCCTAGGATTGGTGAGGATTATGGAGCATGGAAAAAGGAGATTAAAATCTGGGAGTTAGGAACAGATGTCGCGGTGAAGAAACAAGCTCCTACGGTTATTGGGGTCTTGGGTGGAGACTACAAAACTGTTGCAATTGAAATGTCCCTAGAAGATATGGTCAAAGATAATGGTTTGGAGCTTTTAATCACACATCTAGATGCTGTGTTTGAGAAAGACAAAAATGATATGGCCTATGAAAGGTATGTTATTTTTGAAGATATAAGAAGAAATCAAGATGAAGAAGTCGCAGACTTTATGATTCGTTTTGACCGTGCTATGAAACAAGCTAAAGCTATTGACATTACTTATCCTGATAATGTGCTTGCTTTCAAATTGATGAGGTCCATGGATTTGAGTGCTGATGAACAGAAAATGATCATGACTGCTTGCACTGATATTAAATATGCCTCAATGCAGTCAGTCATCAAACGTATCTTGGGCGGAAAAACCAGCACATCTGGGTTAAATGATATCAAAATTAAGCAGGAGACACAAGAGTCGTTCTATGCCAGACAAGGACAAAAGAACAACCAGAACTACAGATCAGGGAACAAATTCAGCTCAAATAATAATCAACAGTCCCAGCTCAAGATTTATGCGAGATTGCGAGCCAGACTCATCGCACAAAATTTGTAAATAAATGAGGAAACAGAAAAAGTTTAACTTAAAAGTTGAGGGAATTAGGAACTTAACATGTATTTTATACTCTTAACGTGTATTTTATCACTTGTTTATAGCGTGAAAACTTCGACGTAACGCGTGCGAGATTTTTGCGAGATTTTTGCGAGTTTCGTTTAAATCTCATAGCTAGGCTCACGATATCGTGAGATTTTCCGCGAGATTTCGGCACCCTCTTTCAGCACTACATATTCGGTCGCGCGCTTGCATTTTCATCGCTTTTCAGCGTGTTTATTCACAGTACTGTCTAAGTCTTAAAGGATACTAGTTGTTATAAGATCAAGATTCACAGTGGTTACTATAGTTACCATGGTTACCATTAAAGGAGGTACTATTCCTGGCTACAGTCTACTCCATCTTTCTCAGAATATACTTGATACTGCCATAGGCATAGTGAATATTTAAATTTCTTCATTAAAAGTTTGAGAAAGGGTCTCTTCAACTTTTTTTTTTTTTTTTTTTTTTTCATAAACAAAAAAACCGTTAACAGATAACTACGTTTACAATAATCGGACATGTTCCAGTGTGAACGAGGCCTTCCCCGGACAAATCCTTAAATGCTAGTCTTCTCTAGATGAAGTACGAACAGTATAATCTATCGGATAACGTATTTTACAAGGTGCTCTGATGATAATTTTAGTAAAATAATTAATAATTGCCAAAAGAATGACCGCTAACGAGACTCGAACCGAAATCTACTGCTTGGCGACTGCGCCCTAAACCATCGTGCTACGACAGGCATACCATAATAACAATATGTAACATAATATAATTCATAAAAATACGCATGTAAATTTTTCGTTATTTATGGATCCAATAACATGAACAGTGACATACTTTTCGCTTACAAAGGGACTCGCGAAATCTTTTTAAATAGAAAATAATTTGTGGGGCAAGAAATCTTGCAGGCTAGGGGAGGGGGGGGTGGGGAGTACATTTCGCCACTGCACCGTGTGACACGTGAAAATCGCACTTTTAGTGTCAAAATCCAATCTCATCGCACTTTTTTTAGAATCTTGATAGGGGTCAACAGTATTACCCGAACGGTAATCAGCAGCAACATCAGGGCAAGAACAAGTACATAAATCGAAAGGACAAGTATGGGAATATAATGTTGTGTTTGATATGTGATTCAAGGTATCATTTGGTGCGAGAATGCCCTCGCAAAAGTGCACCATCCTTCTTTACACGCTCAGTCCAGGGAGAGCTGGAAAGTGAACCAAATCTGGAGAAAGTTACAGAGAAGGTGAAACTCCAATATTTCACCAAAGAGTATTCCTCACCCCAAGCTATTTACCTTGCTGAATCATTTGGTAATGCTATTTTGGATACTGGTTGTTCCAAAACAGTGTGTGGTGAATTATGGTTGAAGGATTTTGTGAAAAAGTCCAAAGTTGTTCTCAAAACCTCTCCTTCTTCGTCTGTGTATAGGTTTGGTGATGGTGACCCTATCAGAGCAACAAAACAGGTTCTTCTGCCAATGGATCTTGATGGTGAGTTGTTTGATCTAAAATGTGATGTGGTAAGTGATGATATACCTCTTTTAATTAGTCAAGAGACTATGAAGAATACTGAGACTGTCATTGATATGGTCAACAACCGTGTTAGTATGTTTGGGAAGGACATTCCCACTTCTTTCACCTCCACTGGTCTAATAATGATTGATATGTTGCCTCACATTGAGATTGATGATACATTTTAAGACCACTTTGAAGAAGCAGCTACCGTTAATGTCTGCCAGTTTGTCGAAAAGAAATTGGACAAAGGTTCGGTGAAAAAGCTTCATTGTCAGCTGGGACATGGTTCATATGACAAGCTCAGGCGATTACTTAGTGATGCTGGTTTGGGAGATGTAGATTTGTTTAGAGTCCTTCAAGAGGTCATTGAAACTTGTGAGATCTGTCAAGTTTACAAGAAGGCTCCTGCTAAACCATGCACATCATTTCCAAGAGCTCGAGGAATAAATGAATCAGTTGCCATTGATTTGCACAAGCTGGATAATAATTTGTACTACCTGCACATCATTGATGAATTCTCACGGTTTAGTCAGGCTGGGATTGTCAGGTCCAAGAAGACTAGTGAAATTATTGATGTTCTCAGTCAGAAATGGATATCCGTTTTTGGGTGCCCTTCATTGATATTCTCTGACAATGGTGGAGAGTTTTGTTCCAAAGAGTTTGAAGATTGGACACAGAATTTCAACATTGAGCATAAGACTTCTGCTGCCTATAGTCCTTTCTCAAATGGAATAGTTGAGCGGCATAATGCTGTAATTTCCTTGATGATGCTGAAACTGGTTAAAGAATTTCCAAATACTAAGGTTGATACCATACTCAGCTGGGCGTGTAGTGCAAAAAACTCACTCAGTACTGTTGCTGGTTTCTCACCCAATCAGCTCATGTTTGGGACACAGACATACCTGCCCAATATCCTCAACTCAAGTCCACCTGCTCTTGAGAATGAAACGTCAAGTAAAGTAGTCGCTAGTCATATTAATGCTATGAATGCTTCTAGAAGGATGTTTCTAAGCTGTGAAAGCTCCAATAGGATAATGAAGGCTTTGAAGAAGCCACTGAGAACTTACACAGCACCTGTAACCTTTGGAAGTAAAGTTTACTACAAAGCTGTGGGATCAGACAAGTGGAAGGGTCCTGCAACAGTAATAGGACAAGATAGTACAGTGGTATTTCTTCGTCAAGGAAGCTTTGTAACAAGAGTACATCAGAGCAGGATCTCTCTTTTGAAGGACCAGGTTCCCTATGAATCTAAATCTGATAGTACAAATGGTCCAATTCAGGATATTGAGTCTATCAAAGAAGCAAGTGTGCTTAGAATACCAGATCTTGACTGTTCTAGTGATCATGGTTCAGTCCAAGAAGTTGAAGTAGAGCCTTCTACAAACCCTGTAGCTGAAGTTAATTGTCCTGCTGAAATCGAAGCTGCGTCACCTACGAGTTTGACTGAAATAGCTGAGAAAAATGTACAAGTCTCGCAGTTAGTTAACAACACAGTCAGTACTAAGGAGGATCAAAGGATTGACAAGCCAACTGCCATTAAGAGAGGCTCAACAATAATCTTTGTTGATGATGGGACACAGTATGAGGCTGTTGTATTGTCAAGAGCAGGGAGGGCTAATGGTAAACATAAGAATTGGTACAATGTTCATGTTAAAGAGACAAATGAAACCATATCTATAGATGTATCTACCATCGATGACTTCACTGTACTGAACAAAGATGATGGTGATGAGTTTGATTTCGACCCAATTGAAGATGTCTATGCTGTTCAATTGGATGACTATGCAACTGAAAAGCAGTTAGAACTGAGTTCGTGGGTAACTAACAAGGTGTATGAAGAAGTTCGGATAGAAGAGCTAGATGCTAGGAAAGTTATCACAAGTACTTGGGTATGTAAACAGAATGGCGATACAACAAAAGGCTAGACTAGTTGCTCGGGGATTTCTTGAGGATACATCGTCCATCATAAGTGATTCCCCTACTTGTTGCAAAGAGAGTCTTCGTTTACTTCTTGCCATCATTGCGGGAAAGAACTGGATTGTACAAGCATTAGACATTAAGTCTGCTTTCTTGCAAGGGAACGACATGATGAGAACTGTGTACATGAAACCTCCTAAAGAAGCAAAAGTTACCCCAGAAGTAATATGGAAGTTTAAAAAATGTGTCTATGGGCTAGTAGACGCCAGTCTCAAGTGGTATCAGCGAGTTGCTGATTGTTTAATTGATTTTGATGGTGTGAAATCGAAAGACCCTGCTGTGTTTTACTGGAGAAAGGATGGAGACCTTGCAGGGGTCCTTGCCTTGCATGTCGACGATTTCATGTATGCTGGATCTGCGAAGTTTCTTGAAGAAGTAATGACAAAAGTAAAATCTGAATTCCTCATAAAGATTGAAGAAAAATCTGCTTTCACCTACCTTGGTCTAGAAATTCGACAAAAGGCTCACTATATTGAGATGGATCAGAAGAAGTATATTGAAAAGCTTTGTCCCATCGATATACCAGGCGGCGCCCTTAAAACCAGGGACCTCTCCAGTGATGAGAAGAATACTCTTAAGTCTAAGCTGGGCCAGATCCTTTGGGTATCCAATCACTCTAGGCCTGATGTGTCATTTCAGGTTTGTGTCACCAGCACAGGGATCAAAGATGCCACTGTGAAGGACTTTCATGACTGTAATCAGGTCATAGAAAGACTAAAGAGAAAGCATGTCTGTATCAAACATCACTCACTTGGGAATCTGAAAAATCTGAAGTTTATCCTCTTTAGTGATGCCTCACACAAAAACCTCTACAATGGAGCTTCACAGGGTGGATATGTAGTATTCATTAAGTCGGATGATAGCCAGTTTGCCACTCCTTTGATATGGTGCTCAAAGAAGTTAAAGCGAATTGTAAGAAGCACCTTGTTTGCAGAAACCTATGCACTCCTTGAAGCAATTGACTCCTGCATCTTCCTTCGCAGAATGACATCACAGCTACTCAACATTGAGGATATTAAAATTGAATGTTATGTTGATAGTCAAACTTTGTGTGATTCTATTGTTAGTAATAAACTATATGAGGATAAGAGACTTAGGCATGAAATAGAATGTTTAAAAGAAACTGTAAAATTAGATAATATTGATGTTCATTGGATATCTAATAAACTGCAAGTTGCAAACGTATTCACCAAAGCTGGGGCACCAACTAATTTAATACTTGAAGTTTTGGATACTGGAGTTTTAAGATTTGGATAATTTATTTATTGTGTATTTGTTATTGGTTTATTAAGATGTGTTAGGTGTTTTAAGGATTTAGATTTTAATCATATTTGATGAATGATGACTGATATATAAGTGTTTGAAAGTTTGTGTATTTGATAGATTTTACCCCTGGTGTTTTTTATGGGTCTATTGTTAGATTTCATTGGAGATGTTTTATATGAACTCCAAGAGTTTCATCTCACCTTTACTTTATAAATGAAGTTTTATATTGACTATTTAAATTATTACAATCACCTCGAATTTTATCCTAAGCTTTTGTTTGTAGTTTGAAAGGGGTAGGATTGTTAAGTTGCTTTATATCACTAATTATGTATTTCCCAGGGCTTTGCTGTATAAGCGTATGACTTGATACTGTATGACTTGATACGATTCTTTACTACCTTTTCATATAACAACGGTGTAGTTACTGGTACCAATACCTAAGGTTAACATAGGGATTGACTACCTAGGCCAAATTATGTTGCAACCTCTGCCTCATCTGAAAAACAGTGGCCTACCATTCCTATCACCTATGTGCCACCATTCGCTTAAATCTTTAAATGTTTTTAAGAAGCCTGGCAAAACATACCCAACCAGAACATTTATCTAAAACAGGTTTGGTATGCACTATGCTGACAACTCTGCAGTAGGGGATAAACTCAAACATTGCTGCTCAGGTTGGCACGTTTAACATAAGAACAGCCAGAGAACAACACAAACGCATTGAACTTGCAGAGCTATTTTATCGAAGCAAGCTGCACATCCTTGCCCTGCAAGAACATCAAGAAAAAACAATTTCACAAGGATAGAAAATATGAACGAAGGGATCCATCTAGTGTCCTCATCTGCATGGAGAAACGTAGCTGGTGCTTATAATTTTTTTTTAATTTAAAAATTCAATTAATTATTATATATATATAATATATACTACAAATCTATTACATTTATTGAGATAACGATGTTTAATAAATGATGCAAAGAATTTCGAAGATCTAATCAACACCGACTTTTAATGTGTAGGAGTACAGCAACGAAATATATATAATATATATAATATATATAAATCAAGCGTTACATTTCAGCCATGCAAAATTACAGTGACATACATTTTGATAATATACTAATTGATAAATGGTACTGCAATATAAGTTGCTGAATGTGTGGCGGAATGACAACTAACTAAACAAGAAAAATAAACTTGATTATAGAAAAGACAATTTTTTGAGAAAAGACAATTTTATTATTTATCACCAATTCAATACATAATCAATAAATATATATCCGAATAAATTTGATTAAAAATTAAATGATACAAGTATGCTAGCAGCTAGCGCGCTTATATTTGAGAAATATTCACGCTGTTAAAATGGGTTTTACCACACCGCCACTCACATTAGCACAGTTGGTGAACGGACCCAGGCGCTGTTAAGCTTTTATGAGCCCTGGTTGACTGCTGAGAGTGGCGAAGGGGCTGATATTAATTTTATCTTAGTTTAACCTAGATTCCAATGAAATTTTTGTTTTGTGTTATAATTATATGATTTTTATGCGATATTTAAGTTACAGCTGCTCGCAATACATTATTGCTTAAAAATTGTTAAATATGCTCGCTATACGCTTAATTTTAGATACCGTATGTATATATACATATCAGCTCATAATACCAAATAACAATATAAATAATAAATAAATTAAAAGCATTGAAGAGGTCCAAAACCAATTCAAGCATGACACAAAGTTGAATACATTTTCATCGGAAGCTGCAAGCTTATTAACGTTTGATTCCGTACGTTCATGATCCGTTATTATGCATTCACCTTCAGGCGGTGTCGACGGATCATGCGAAAAGGGTTTTTGACAGGCTGTGCCCTTACCATAATTAAACTGAACCATTGCCTGATACGATGTAAACAAGAGTGTTGGATAGGTGAGCCGCGCAAGCGCTCGCGCATTTGTGTCGCTCTGACAAATAGCACTTGAATAATTTAGCTACCAAGACGTAAATCGCGCGTTACGTAAAGTATTATTTTTCCCTTCGGATAAAGTGAACGTTACACCCGCGTGTAACCTGCTTTAATGTTTTGTGTGCATGTGTGGTGGAGTGAGTGTATAATGTAATGATTGAATGAATCTTTTTTCTTTTGTGGTGCATATATGTTGTGAGTGACAGGTGTAAAATCTAAAATATATAAATATAAATGGGGGTCTTTTCATAGGAAAGTGTTGAAGTTTAAGTCCTGCCAGTTAATATTGTCAGGTTGGTGTTGAGCCTTCATGATAGAAAGCTTCAATCGGGATTTAATTGAACCTAGTGAACCTATTTTACCACGTGCATTTGACTGCTCAAGAAACCTATTCCATAAATTTGCCCCTTTATATGCGAAATTGTGAGATGAGTGTGGTGTCACAAATCTGTCATCTCTGAGCTCAGACTTCTTAAAGAGAGAATACATGGATATGGGCTGATGACTCTTCACTATCTTCATTGTTTCAGTAATGCATCTGTATCTATATATGTTATGTACTGTCATTAGTTCCTTAGATTGGAAAATAGGTTTTGTTGATTCTCTAGAGTGGAATTCTGCCCCAAGTATTTGGCAGCGATGTGGCCTTGCTTGTTTATCACCAGTCTTCCTCAAGCTGATACATATAGAACACGGTTTAATGTGAGGTATAGTTGATTCATTGGATATTTGACCTTTCTTGTTTATACTGCACTGGATTGGCCTGCTACGAGAACAAGTTTTAAACTTGTCGCTAAATGCTTCCGAGTCCCCAAATAAGATTTGGACACATTTCTTCTGTGCAAGGAATAGTGGTGAAAGCTTATTAATTGATACACCACCCCATACAGTTATACCGTATCCTAGATGAGATTCAAAAAGAGTGTGGTATATCTGTTTGTACAGCTGGCTGGGGAGGGAGTTTTTTATTCGATAAATACGGCCACATATGCTGTTTAATTTCTTAGTTAGTTTCTCGATATGAGGTGTCCAACTCAGTTTGTCATCAATAATTACACCTAGAAATTTCGTTTCAGTAACTTGTTTGATCGGGATCCCATCAATTTCTAGATTCAAGTCATTTTCAGTATTATCAATGGTCTTACGTTTAGTAGGCGAGAAGTACATGTAACAAGATTTTTTAACATTAATGTGCAGTAGGTTATGGCGCATATATTGGCACACAGAGTCGAGAATTTCATTCGCTATTTTGTATGCTTGTTCCTTAGTTTCAGCAGCTACAAAGATGTTTGTGTCATCTGCAAATAGTACAAATTTTCCTAATGTACTACATCTATAGATGTCATTTATATAAATAAGAAAAAGCAAGGGGCCCAAAACGGATCCTTGAGGTACGCCTAGTTTAACTGGGAGAGGCTCTGATTCTTCACCAAGTACACTAACATACTGGTATCTATTATTTAGATAGCTGGAGAGCAGCTTTAGTGCGTTTCCTCTAACTCCGTAATTACTAAGTTTCTTAAGTAGCATATCAAATGGTAAGGTATCAAATGCTTTAGAGAGATCGATAAATATTCCTAATACGTGGTTTTTATTATTCCGTTTTTCTTCGACGTGATTTACGGAGTAGTTAAGAGCATGACTTGTCGAGTGGTTTTTTCTAAAGCCAAACTGATTTTCGAATATTATTCCTCGAGATAAGAAAAAGTTGTATAATCTACTGTAAATAATTTTTTCAAATATTTTACCAAATACTGGTAATGTTGATACTGGCCTGTAATTCTCTAGTAATTCCTCATCTTCTTTTTTATATATCGGGGTTATCTTACCCGTTTTCAGTTGATCAGGGAAGACACCTTCATTCATGCAGTTGTTATAAATTCTGGCAAGATGTTCTGATATAGTTTGACTACACTGCTTCATTACATGTGCCGGTATGTCGCTAGCTTTACCGTTATTAAATTCACTTATAATTTGTATTATTTCAGAGCTTGTACATTCAGCAAGATAAATACTTGACGGACAGGACTGTGGCAAGTAGTCAGTGAATGATTTAGCAATTATAGGATCTTCATCAATCCTCCTCTCATAGACCTCGTTCAGATTGGAGGCGATTGACACAAAGTACTTGTTAAATTCATGAGCAATAACTCGTCGACAAATAACACGCTCATTGTTTATCATGAATGACGGTTTCATTTGCTTATAATAATTAATTCGGCTGAACCAACACATAGCAAAAGCCACATTATGTTATTGGAGTAAAATGACTTGATGATGATAAACAATCTGAAAGGAAAATATATCAAACATATAAATCATATAAATGAATCCATAACAATTAGCAGGGTGAAATCAACGGAAGAAAAGGTGTGAGTCAACAAATAAATATCTAAACTCAAATACTTACCACTGGGTAGATCTCATATACATTATACATTGCTAAAACATGAACAAATTAGAGAATTGAAATAATAAGGACTATTTCAATATTATAACACATTAAAGTTGGGGCCGTCAAGATGGGGAAGTAGGAATCATCATGACGAAGACAGCATATGAGGCTATAAGTCTTATAAAATCTTACAGTGCAAGGATCCTCACCATGTCATTCAACGGAAACCCCAGGCTCACTGTCATCACATGCTACAGTCCTACAGAAGCTTTATATGTTGAGGAGGCAGAAAATTTCCATGAAACCCTTAGACAAGCGATATTGGACGTTCCAACAGACTAATTTTAAATACCCACACAACTAATTATATCCGCCAAAACGTTATAAAACCTCAATAATTTAGTATAAAATTAAAGATCTTAACAAATACTACACTTCAAAATACTACTACACCAACCAAATGAGGATATGGGTTGGTATTTCCACGAGCGTACCAACCGGAATGGTGACATGCTCCGTGAGACTGCACAAGCGTGTGGTTTGGTGCTCACCAACTACTGCTTTCAGAAAGGTAGAGGGAAACTATGGACGCATCTCTCTGAAGGAACCCTGACTAAAGGGCAGATTGACTACTTTTCTTTTTTTTTTACTACATACTAGTCAGGAAAAAGTGGAGAAACACAGTCAAGAACACTGAGCCCTACAACTTCTTCAACTTGTTAGGGTCTGATCATCGTGACATAGTTAGTAGAGTTAGGATGAGCCTGAGGAAGAACAGGACCAGCAAGCAAAGCATCCTGTATGACTTTAGCAGCCTGAAGAAAGACTCAGAGCTCCAGGAGAAGTATGCACTTGTAACTTGAAGAACCGTTTCTCGTGTCTCATGGACAGTGACCACATGGAGGATGCTACGGAACCCCAGTGGAATAAATTTTAAATATGACTAGGAATCCAGTTTGGGAAGAAAAAAAGGCTATATATTTTTCGGCCGCTTTGCGGCCGACTTGTCACTGGTCAGCTCTTCTCCCAGGTCAAGATTAGTTTGAAATGCTTAGCGTATCCATTAGAATAATTACCGGATGAATATGCAATTGCAAATTTTGAAATTAAATAAAAAATTTCTGAGAATTCTTTAATTTATTTGAAACGCAAGGAAATATTTTTTAAAAGAACTATACAGCCTAGCCCACAGACATTACCGTACGATTCTACATATTAACTCGGTAAATCGAGTCCAAAGATTTATCTCTCATCAGCGTGATGAACGATTCGCTACTCTGAAAGTGGCTTCGACCTTGTGTCTATATTTATGGCCTGACTTTGGATCTGAAGCTTGCTTCTGCCAGGTTAGATACAATATTGGACAATAAACAATCACAAACTTCGGACTTAAAGCGGGATAGGGATGTATAATGAAGGGGGTTGTCTGCACTGTACTCTAGATGATCTAGGATGTGAAGCTTGCTTAAGCCTAGAACACACGAGTTCCCCTGATATAGTAGCAATGGCTAGATTCACTTCCTTCCCACTTGCACTGTTGTTGACTTGTAGCTACAATATTAAATTGATTCGTGGAAATCGGTCTCGGATGTGAAGCTTCCTTAAGCGCCAAACCCTGAGAATACTGTATTACTCGAACTTCGAGAATTTTCTAAATGAATCTAGACTAAAGGAGCCAACTTGAATCCATAAAATTTTGAATGCTACATTTTAAAATACCGCTCTATATTTACACCGTTCACCAGTTAATATGGCTGGGAGGATTGGGAGGAGATTGGGAGAATTCATATTAGATTGTCGATTGTTTAAGATTAACTTGATATTTTTGCGTATCAGAGCTGAAATTTTGCATGACTATTTCAAATGACTATTTTACATGACTATTTTTTCATATTCCGGGATGTTGAGGAAGGAGGAATGGATAGCGTGCGTTTTCTGCGCGTTTTTTGGTGTCTGAATGCGCAAAAAATAGTCAAGCAATCTTATAGGTAAGAAATAGTCATGGAATCTAGGAATGCGCTCGATTCGAACTTCGAGTCGATAAAATGATGTAACATCGCGTTAGCCCTGAGAGCGACCAATTTTGATTTAATTTTAAATTAATGTGAATATTTTTTCCACAAGAATCTTTTTTTACCGGTTATCAACAAATTTTGACTAGGTGTTAAATTCCTGGACGCCTGACTATTTGCCACTGGGTACGGAACTTTATGCCAAGTTTTTGGAAATCACTGAGGCCGCAAATGAGGAACTGCTTCCAAGGAAGACTGGGAGGAAGCCTGATGACCCGGCAAATGATGAGCGAGTCCAGGCAGCTAGAATTAATATTTTTCAGGCCAAGGATGTTTTCCATCAGGTCCCCACCGAGGAAAACAGGGAGAAGGTTGCTGAAGCGAAGAACTGTTTGAGTTACAAGACAGTCGAGGAAGAAGCTCTTGTTAGGTGGGCTGATTGTTGCAAGAATAAGGAAAGCTGGAATCTTGTCAACGATGTAACAGGCAGAACTAAAACTACTGCCGAACTCATTGAAGGGGGCAGTGCTGAGGAGAGGCTAAAGAACTGGAAGGACCACTTCTCGAAGCTGCTTGGCCAACCACCCTCAGTTGCAGACGAGAATATCCCAGTCAGAACAATCCAACTGAGCTGGATATTCGGACAGATTTGATTGAAATAAATTTTCGTGCACATACAGAATGAATGGTTAATAATTTAATATATATGTAGACCAAGCTCTGTGCACGGGATGCTTCCTGGAAGAATCCAGTTCTTTTAGCGGGGCACCCTACCTAAAGCCAAATTGAGATATAATAATCATATTCCTAGGGAAATAATCAGAAATCGAATACCAATCAAATAATATGATATATAGGAGTAGTAACCATATTTACTATGCAAAATGCCCCAACCACATAGTGTAAATTTATATAAAATTCAAATTCCATATCATCATTGAACCTCAATAGTCAATATAATAGCCCAAGCAAAATTAAATAACTTCTTATATACCTTACTGTCATACTATAAATTAAGATCCATTTGACCTTGAGGAGTATCTAGAGGCTAAGAAGCACATAGTTGAAGGGAAAGCTTGTGGAGATGATGGGATCACACCAGAGGTTCTCAAGAGAGTTGATATCGATGACATTGTGCTCCAATTCTGTAACAAAGCCCTGTGTGAAGGTCAAGTTCCAAATCAGTGGAAAACGTGCAACATCATACCAGTTCCCAAAAAAGGGTGACCTCACCAAGGCGGACAACTACTATACAGGGGTATTGCTCTCACCTCTATCGTCAGTAAAACCCTAAACAGGATCATACTGAACAGGATAAGACCTCTCATTGAAGAACTACTGAGAGATAACCAAAACGGCTTCAGGCAGGGGAGATCTACTACTACTCAAATCCTTTCCCTCCGCAGAATTCTAAAAGGTGCTAAAGCAAAGAACCTGACTTGTGTCATGATATTCATTGACTTCAAGAAGGCATTTGACAGCATCCACCGTGGAATTCTCAATCGTATACAGAAAATGTAAACTGGTACTTTGGCGAAAGTGATAACATCAGACAGACTTACTGATGTCTCCAGAATCCTTGCTGGAGTACTTCAGGGGGACACGTTAGCGCAATATGTTTTTATCGTTGTGGTCGACTACGTCATGTGGACAGCGTTACTGGGGGAGAGCGCTGACCAAGCAGGTTTCACCATCCAGCCTGCACGCAGCAGACACATACAGGCTAAAAAGCTAGCTGACACTGAATTTGCAGAAGATATTGCTCTCACAACAAACACCATCCCGGAGGCTCAAAACCTACTGTGTAGAGGAAACCCATCAAATGGCTGGCCTGAGTATAAACGTGTCTAAGACCAAGTATCTCACAGTAAATTTAGTAGGAGAGAAGCCACACACAATAACTTCCAAGGACGGACATGCCTTAGAGGAAGTGGAGGATTTTGTCTACCTAGGAGCCTGGATAAAAACAACCGAGCACGACTTTAGGGTACACAAGGCCAAGGCACGGGCTGCCTGCCACAAAATGAAGGCTATATGAAAGTCCAATCTGCGCAGAGATTTAAAGATCTGTCTGTTTCAAGCTACGGTTGAATCAATCCTCTTGTATGGAACGGAAACGTAGACAATAAAAGAATCTCTGAAGAAAATGATAGACGTATGTTACAGTAGAATGCTTCAGATGGCCCTTAAGTGGACTGGAGAGAACATCATTGGCTGGGCACATCCAGCGACATGATGACCTGGCAGCACACCAACTTCTCCTTTGGGAACCTAGCCACGGGACCAGAGGGCGGGCATACCTCAGCTCACTTTCGTCGACAACCTAAGAAGTGACACCGGACTCAAGAACACTGAGGAGATTAAGAAGCTTATGGCGGACAGAAAGCTTTGGAGAAACATCATCAAGACTCGGACTCTGAAGCCGCCATAAGTCAAGTAAGTCATAAAGGTAGAGAAATAGTGATTTTACAAAAATGACACACATCCACCACCTAATAATATACCTGATATTATAAGTAAAAAACTATTCCTAAAACGTGAACAGTTAAGCGGCCAGACAGTTGGTTAGAACGCCTGTCTTACAATCGTTAGGTTGCGAGTTCGAAACCCACTGACTGCCTGGTCGTGGGGTGAGCGTCGTCGACGTTCAGCTAAGGATCATGAGTGGTCTATGCAGCCCCCCGGTCTACTCAGCCGAATACTCGAGAAATCGGGTGTGAGGGTTAAATGAGGAGCTGCACATTGCAGCAAAGTCTCGGACGAAGAAAGTATGGTACACACTACCTTAACCGTCACTGGCCAAAAAGATCCTTCGGCTTCCTGTAATTGGCTGGTTGCACTTGTGTAACATTGTGGCTGTTGGAATACACCGAAGTAAAATAAGTGTCTAGATAAAAAAATTTAAAAAAAGTAAACTATCTAACTCACTAGTCTATTGCTCGTTTTTCTCACGTAATGGGTAAGAAGCTTGAAAATAGTCGGGATTGACGTGCAAGGTAATTAAGTCGACATAACTAGTACATAATAACATTACACAAGCCTGTCACGTACTTCATTTAGCCGAACTGCAGTGCCTGAATAGATTAAACGTGTCATGTAGTATAGTAGCAGTTGTTAGTATAAATAATAGCTTCACGTGCTATTTTAACAGATGATACTTAATACTCATACAATATTAATATAATAAGGAGTACACATTTTTTAAGGAATACAAATTTGAATTTTGATAAAGTAAAGTAAAGTAAAGTAAAAATTATGACATAACATCATCACTAATGTCTACAAAGTATCATCGCACTACATGGAAAAATATACAGTATCTATTTCTCCATCAAATTTATAAATTATAATTTATCAAATATTAATCAAGAATAAAAACAACATTAAAAAAATGTAATTTATTCATACTTCCCAGTTGAATAAAGATTTATAAAACGTTTCTTTGTTCCATAAGGATGAAACCACAGATAATCATTGTGTTTTTCCTTATTACTGATATAACTGGTACCTTCAATTCTTGTTAAAACTTCTTTCGAAACATTCCGAAAATGAAAATCATTTACATTATGATTTAAAAATCATATTCTTTTTAAAACTTTCCAATCCAATTTTAAAACTCAAAACTGTCAAACAGTTCTTCACCTCCGAAGGGAGTTTGTTCCAATAAGGAACAACCCGCTCTGGAAGAAAAGAACGCTGAAGATTCTTGACCTTTGTCACACTCCTACTACATCTATTGGATGAAACCAGATTAAGACCTGATTTACCTGGGGACCTCAGGCTATTATGTTCATAATAGAGCTATTATGTTCATGATAGAGATTCGGCGGAATGACAGATTGAGCGCGGCCCAGTAACATAATTGGATGCCTGTCGCGGCCCGATAGTGCGCTGCATTGCGCTACAAATATTATAGATAACCATAAAAGCCGCGCGTCAGCTGATTGCCTCAACTAGACTTAGATTAATAATAATTAATGTAAATTTATTCCAAGACCGTCGAAGCGAGACCAACTCGGCTCACAGCTTGGTGCATTGCTCTATTCAAAGCCCTTGCGCTTGCAGTAGCGCGAAAGCACATGGTTAGGTGAACTTAGTGCAGTATCTTATTAACCTAAAATAAAGTGCTATCAGCGGCTCAGTGGCTCAGTGGGAGTGGCTCAGTGGTTCACATAGCCATTTAATTGACGATGTCAATTCATGGCAGCTCGGCGCGGCACAGTAGCGCATCTCGCCGATCTAGCCAGGTCGCTGCGAGAAGCCTTATTGAGTGCGCGGCGCGGCACAGTAACGCATCGCGCTACAAATAGCCATATGTATACGCGTACTGCGTGACGCCTTCGGCGGTCGCGCGCTACTGCAAGCGAGAGGGCTCTGGTTAGAGCAAGCTCAGTGGCTCTTGTAGCGCTATGCGTTACTGTGCCGCGCCGCGCACTCAATGAGGCTTCTCTCTAGATCGGCGAGATGCGCTATTGTGCCACGCCGAGCTGAGATGAATTGACATCGTCAATTAAAGTGGCTCAGTCGGTTAATCCGCTTGTCTACTGGCCTGGAAGTTGCGAGTTCGAATCCCAGTTGGGCCAAAATCTCAAAAACTAAAGTGTAGCCGTAACTCACCAAACGCACCTAAAGATTTCTCAACAATGTTTGGCTGTGTGCGCGGCGGGCTGTGTATTCAAAATTTTGATTTATCTATGAATATACCATAATATGTATTGATTGTTTTGTGATAATATAATTATGAGTGTTGTTTTTTCAGCTCGGGGGCGCAGAATTTTTGCTTTACTTTCTGCCTGCACTTTTTGTTTTGATTCAGGGCTGAATCTGGAGGATAAAATTTAAACCGACCAATCCACTTCACGTGGCGTTAATCTTTAATAAATTTGTAATTCTATCCAAACTTCTAAAATATGATTGACACTGAACAATAATCGTTACAACTTCAGAATTTCATAATTTAGGCTGCGATTTTCCTTTAGAGTCGATTTTGATTAAAGTTTAAAGGCTATTTTTAGTGGACGTCAGTCTATATGAATAAGTCAAACTCGTAAATGTTACAAAATATCAATAAGTAAGACATTATTATGATTAGAAAGAGTTGATAAAGATGAAATATAGGATGTTGAACAGTATGTAAAAAGTACTATAGTATTCCAAGTATTAAGGGCCAATTTGGTGAATAATTACCTCAAAAATACTTTCGTTAAAATATCGACCTGGATATTTTAATATCCATCAATTTTGGCCCTTCAAAGTCGGCTTGAACTTATCACATTTTGTGTTGAACAAGAAAAATGTCTAAACTAACTAAAATTAGTAATGATTTCATAATTAAGCAAATCTAGGGCAAAAGATGATGGATAAAAAAGCAAATTTGGCCGTTTTTAGACTCATTTCTTGGGCTCTTATCCTCAAAATTGCCCAAAATGGAGAATGATTGGAACGTTTATTTGAAATTATAGCCCTTCTTTACGATCTCAAAGCAATGATTTCCAGCTCATTCAACCTTAAGATGGAATAATTGTGGGTTGAAAGTGGATCACAAACGTTGTCAGTCAACAAAACGTTATTTCAATCACTGAGGTAGGTTATTCACACTAGCAGGAACCCGTATAACCCTAAAATGGTGTCAAGACTCAAGAGACTAAAATAATTATTATCTATTTAATTCGCGTTTTTGACACCTGCACCACTTGGGGGTCCAAATTTGGGGTTCTAAAACTTCTATTTCTTGGCCAATTTTTCATTTTTTCATGCTGATTTGGAGGCCATTAAAGCATTTGGCCCAGTCAAAAAAGTTTCAGTTGTATATCTTTTACGGTTTTTGCGGAAAGTAGCGTTAAAATTGATGCCGTGGTGTCAGTAAAATGGCACGGATAAACATATATCGTCTCGCTTTATATATAGTAAGATTTAATATATATAATACAAGCTTCTATACGAGATAAGTGGGGTCTAACGCGACGATGGATCACCTGCATTATTGATACCGAAATTTACCTACAAATGAAATCAATCTTGAAGCACCAATATATTCACCAAAAATGGCCTAGAAAGTAAATCTTTTATTCTAACATGAACTTGAAACGATTTCCTTTCTGATATCATTTTTCAGTCGATAATTTTCGGTATTGTATTTTATTTTATAATTTTATTATCCACCATATATGGGCTTAATCTTATATATTTCCTTGTTTTTGCGTTTTATCAAACAGGCAAATCGATTCGCTACAATTCTACTTTAACAGGAAAACAACAATTTCAGGAAAACAACAATTTTATTTAGTATCAGTTACAGCAAACAAAAAATATATTTTATATAATATAATATAACTAGGACGAACTTTAGTTTAGAAATCTTGGGGGACTTGGAGTAGCAAGAGATTGACTAGAAGGTATATACCTTTTACCAAAAACGTCAAAAAGAATCCTGGGTGATACAGGATCGGAGAGTACAGACCATAAAGTTTACGCACCCACCTTTGCCTCCAGAATTCTTGGTTGGTTGAAAATGTATGCTAACTTGGTCGTTTATACTCCAAGTCCCTTTGTTAAAAGAAGTAATATTATGTACGTCTGGAGTTAACTTCATTCAATAATAACAATATCAATATAGTCAATATCAATATCAGACTAAACTATCAAATAAATTGTCAAATATTATTTGTTAATTCGATCTGAATAAAAATTTAGTTAAGTTAAGATATTAAATAATTAAAAACATTACAACAAGTGGTTAAAAACGCCCAAAATTGATCTGAGAGCTTTTCAGTCTATAATACAATCATGATAGTAATATTAAGTGTGTTAAGTGTGTGCTGCTGCGATAAGAATAGATTACTGCAATTTAAAATTGTTTGGATTCCAAGTATCTTTTAAATCAGCAGCCTGTACTTGTAATAATAGTGCCTTGGTTCTCAATTTTATCAAGTTAATGGAAGTTTCTAGGCAATTGCTTGAGGTTAGAATTTTTTTATGAACAGTGTTCCAAAGCTTGGCTGCAGTGAACAAAAAAGTATTTGATTTATTAAGAAGAATAACCGTTAAACTCGTTGTACGGTTTGAAATGTTGATGGCCTCATAAAGGGAGTATGGGCAGTGGTACTTGATAATCTTAGAGAATTCTGAAATGCAATGGTACTTGAACAAGTTTTGAACTGTAAGAATTTTAAGTCTATTAAAAATGGGTTTTGTATGCTCCTTTTCAAAATGTTTATGGCCTAATCTTTGCATACCATATGGTCTAGTTCTTGCACATGTTGATTGTTTATCTAGATATGAGTCGAGATCACCAAAAAGGATCCTTATACAGTGCTTCTGAGTGATAAAAAGACTGTCATTGGACCGTTCCTTGATGACAACACCCCAAACACTTATACCATAACTGAGATGTGATTCAAAAAGAGCATTAATTATATATTTTCAAGTATAGTTCAGCAGGTATAGAGTGCCGGATTCTACAGATTGCACCAGTCATGGTCCGCAGCTTTTTACGGATGTAGTGCATGTGGGCAGACCAGTTTAGCTTACTATCTATAACAACACCTAAGAATTTGGTATCCTTGACTTTAGTGATAACCTTACCATCGATGAATATTGATCTAGATTCATCTAGCAGGTTAGCAAATGGTCTAGTCCGCGCACAGGTGTCATCATATTCAGAGGCAGGTTTAAAATGTATGTAGCAGCATTTGGACATGTTGATATGAAGTAGATTACATTTCATGTAAATCGAGACATGTTTAAGTACTAAGTTGGCTTTTTTATATGTTGCTTCTCTAGATGGTCCTGATATGAAGATATTAGTGTCATCAGCATAAAGTACAAATTTCACCTCACTGTCTGAAAAACAGTTTACTATATCGTTCATATACAGTAGGAAGAGTAGTGGCCCAAGAATTGACCCTTGTGGTACTCCAAATTTCACGTCCATTGTTACTGATGGTACATCGTTATACATAACATACTGCTTTCTGTTAGTCAAATAGCTTTTAAGTAAGGTAAGTGCTGAACCCCTAATACCGTAGGAATTTAACTTGCTTAGAAGAATATTGTGATCAAGGGTGTCAAAGGCTTTGCTCAAGTCAATGAATATGCCCAATACATGTTTATTGCTAGCCAGAGACTTTGTAACGGAGTCTATAGATTTGTGTAGAGCATGAGTGGTAGAATGGCCTTTTCTAAATCCAAACTGTGAGTCTGTTAGTACACCTTTAGATGTGAAGAAATTATAAAGGCGTTTGTAAATGATCTTCTCAAAGATTTTTCCAAATAAAGGTAATATTGATACAGGCCGATAATTTTCAATGCATTCCTTATTGTCTTTCTTGTAAATAGGAATAACTTTACCAGTTTTAAATATACTTGGGAATGTACCACTTTGTATACATGTGTTGTAAAGCCTGGCCAAGGTACCAGCAATGAGCTTTGCCGATTTTTTTACAACGATTATAGGTATGTCACTCGCCTTGCCATTTTGAAAATCTCTGATGACCTCAGAGATCAAATCACCATAAATTAACCACACACAAAGTTACAGACCAATCAATGACTTATCCACCCAACCCTTCTGAAAAGTGTATCCACCATTATTGGCCCTGAGTTAAATGCATTTATCTCTGCTCATAGACATAGCAGTGGCGTAACGAAAGGCCCTGCTGACCCCGCTGTGCAGGGGGGCGCCGTCTTAGGGGGGCGCCAAATCGTCGTTTGAATGTGGGACAATTTCGAAAACTTAACTAAAGTACTAGCAAAACTGCGCGTTTTGCTCTAGATACACACTTTTTTAGAGATTTTACCGGCGTATTCTTTAAAATCACCTAATTTGTTCAATTTTAGGGAGGGGCACCAAAAGGGGAGGGGGCGCCAACAGGGGGGCGCTTTTTTCGGCAGGGGGGCGCCAACAGGCAACGTTACGCCACTGAGACATAGTAGACATTTTATTCTTTTTGTAAAAGTTGTACAATCGCAAACTAGTTGTTTTCCAACAGTTTGATCTAAATATTGAGTATATCCACCAATGAGAGCTTCTGGAAGATGAGTTTATTTTGGTATTGAGGTTTATAGTTTATCAGAGAGCACACCAGCTAGATTAGATTAGATTAGATTAGATTAGATGAAAAAGTGTCAAACAATATATATACAATAAAGTAATTCAAGTGTTGCAATTGGCAGAGCACAATACAGAGGTAACGGAAATTGTCCACTGCTACCAATATTATATAATATTAAATATCAACAATCAGATATATACACATCTACTCCATCATAGGGGCAGGGATGAGGTTATAAGAGACTTTTGATAGTGGTGTCTCATTAGATTAGATTAGATTAGAATTAACTTGGCGGTGCTCAGCCTGTCCACTGTCACTCCGCCATTTCTGCAGTTATGAACAGTAAAGCCTGGGGTCCCCAGGCTGTATGGAATGTAATAAAATACACCATCACTGATCGGGAAATTGAGTGGCCATCCACGAAAGAAAAGCGGCCGCATTTCTTGTTAACATAAATGTCAGCTAGGTCAGTGATATTTCAGTACATTAAAGAGAAAAAGTCCCACACATATGTTGGGATCACTTTATTTGATTGTGTATATAAAAGTATTTTTATTCTTATCTTTGGGTACAAGCTTTTACTTTTTTGGAGATTTTATTTTTTCAGATCTATTATACTATAATTTGTTACCAATATGCTCATTGTTTTCATCATCATGGGGCTTATTTCTCAGTCACTGATTGCCCAATTGCTGGTATTTGATGCTATTATGACTCATCGTCCATAAGGCAGGAATGAAAGATGATCCTAATAATTACAGGCCAATATCCATCCTTCCACTTATAGGAAAACTTATAGAATACTTTGTCGGCAAGCAACTCACTGATTACATGGAAGAGAACAAACTTTTCATCCGGCATCAATATGGCTTTCGGAAAAATCACTCCACAACTTATTTGATGTACGATCTGATGGACGAAATATATATGAGTAAATCTAAGTCTTATAAACCAGGAATCATCTTTCTTGATCTTAAGAAGGCCTTTGACACAGTGAATCATGAAATATTGCTTCAAAAATTGGCATATTATGGAATTGGTGGCATTGCTTTAACCTGGTTTAAGAACTTCTTATCTTGTAGATATCAATGCACAAAGATCAATGGCAAAATAAGCTCATTTTTAGAAGTTCTGAGTGGTGTACCACAAGGAAGCATCATTGGGCCTATATTATTTAGTATCTTCATAAATGACATCATTTATGCCTGTAACCTATCTAAGCCCTTTCTATTTGCAGATGATGGTGCACTATTCTTTGATCAAACCTGCAGAAGCACATTTATAAACATGAAAATAGAACTTATGACAATCTTTAAATGGCTCAGTGTTAATAAATTGTCACTCAATGAAAAGAAGACTGAATTCCTATTGTTTGATTCTGTTGATCAACATGATGAATTAACCATTGAATGTAATGAGGTAACTTTCACAATCAAGGAGTGCAAAGAGACAAAATATCTTGGCCTCATTCTAGATAGTAAATTAAACTTCAAAAGCCATGTAGATTATATTATTAGGAAGGTCATGAAGAGAATTGGTGCCATGTATAGAAGCAAAGCACTGCTACCCATTAAATATAGGAAAATGTTTGCCAATGCACTCATGTTGCCACAATTCGATTATTTAGACACGATCTATTGTAGAGCTGGCAAGACAAAACTTGCTGAACTTGACACTCTGTACAAAAAGGTAGCCAAAATAGCTCTCAACGTTCCACAAACAGAGAGCAGCCTTAATGTTTATAGAGACATGAAATGGTTACCACTCCATCTTAGACGACAACTCCATCTGTCAAATTATATGTTTAGAATCATCCATGACAATTGTCCTACAAACTTTATGAACAAATTTAGTTACATATCAGGAGGTAGTAGGAGCGGCGAAAGCTGCAACCTATATGTTAATAGATCAACATCACATAAAAACTTTCAATACTTGGGGGCAAAATGTTGGAATAATGTTCCAACAGATCTACGAAATCTGCCCGATGTTAAAAGCTTAAGTGATTCGTATAAGAAACAGCTACTCTCATCTATAACAACAGACCCTAATTACACCGTCGACAATTCATATGACAAATTTTACACTGCAATCATAGTCGACGATAACTAAGTATCTTATTCTTTTAAATCTGAGGCATATATAATTTATGTCGAAAGGATATTCCCTTTTTGACCACCTTACCATTCTGATTGATTTTGCACATGACTGACATGTCTTAACTGGAGAAGGGATTCGCACAGTGGTAGTTTTATAAACCACTTTTAATTTATTGACCTATTATACCTAGTGGTAGTTTTATAGACCACATTTAATTTATTAACTTATCATACTTAGTATTTATTTTTGGTGACTGTATCACCCAGTTCTAACATTTGATAATTGTACAGTTTATTGACGACACATTGACTGAATGTTATTTTAAATATTCTAATTTATATTCTAGATATTTTATTTATTTTTCAACAGACGACAACTTCCTGTTTTTTCTTCTATTTTAGTTACTCATATCTCTTGTACAGACTGTTTACAAGGACATTGACAGATGATACTCACATTAGGCATTCATTATTGCATCTAAATTATTTCACTTGCATTAGGTTTAGAAATTTATTCTCTGGTTAACAGATTTCAAATGTTTAATCAATTTGTAGTATGACAGTAAGGTATATAAGAAGTTATTTAATTTTGCTTGGGCTATTATATTGACTATTGAGGTTCAATGATGATATGGAATTTGAATTTTATATAAATTTACACTATGTGGTTGGGGCATTTTGCATAGTAAATATGGTTACTACTCCTATATATCATATTATTTGATTGGTATTCGATTTCTGATTATTTCCCTAGGAATATGATTATTATATCTCAATTTGGCTTTAGGTAGGGTGCCCCGCTAAAAGAACTGGATTCTTCCAGGAAGCATCCGTGCACAGAGCTTGGTCTACATATATATTAAATTATTAACCATTCATTCTGTATGTGCACGAAAATTTATTTCAATCAAAAACTCATTCAAGGAATATGTAAAATCAAATAATAGATGTTTCGTTTTTTACAAATGAACGTTCAATTTTGCGGCTTTATTGGCACTCACAGCTATAATTTTAATCATTGAATCAGTATTTTTATCTGTGCTCTGCGAATGCATCACATGAATCAGTTTTTTAATCTATTAACTTATTACACATTTGTGCTCTGCTTTAGCATCACTTGACTATTTAAAAAAATTGTTTGTTCAGGCCATGACCTTATAGTCAGCCAATTGGCCATTGCTATATTATGTGTATATTGTTTGAATATTCTTTTCCATTTTGCGGCTTTTAGATATTTTGACTGGTTGGAACAAGTCAAATTGTGATGAATTGTGTTTGGCCATTTGCATTTTAAATACACTTGTCCGGAAAAAATTGGAGCTCTAGCTGCTCAGATGACAGAGATATCAAGCATAAAGAGTCTAATAGAAAAAAATTATATAGGTGATTAGGTTGACACTAGATCCGCACTATGGGATTCGTGCAGGAAGTCCAATTACGATGTCGTAATGTATGCTATGTCACAATTACCCAATCAATTAGGTTAACATTATGATTAAGTTGCTTAAAAACTTTGTCATTTTGAATTTGTTTCACGATATCTTTTCACATCATAAATTCCTCATATTACAACATGTTAAAATGGAGTTTCTAGCTTGTTGCCTTGTTCGCAAACACAAGTATAATCGATTCAATGTTGATTGGGTGTCACCTTTAAAAATCTAAGTTTAGATTCAGCATGATCTTCAAATGAGTAGTTACAATATAATGTGACTGAACCACTTTCATTGCCAGCTTGTGCTTTGACAGTCACACAACATCGGTTCATTGATCACAATTTTTTAAATTACTGAATTGTATTTAACACTTGAATAAAAGATAGTAATGACATAAGTGTTATTACTTTTTTGCGTTTATTTGAAATTGAATCTCTAACCCAAAATCTTGTTAGGAGATCCATGGCTGCATTCCAGGATGACAATTACGCTGCTGATGAATTAGCGGATGACATTGACTCCAGAAAGATCATAGTTAGACTTCTTGATGAAAATACCACTCGAGATACTATCCAAGGATACTTTTCTGCATTCGGAGCTATTAGTGATGTTGATCTCAAAATTGATGAGGGAGGCAAATCGCGTGGGTTTTGCTTCATCACCTTCAATGATGGCGCTGTTATAGACAAGCTTGTCGAGCAGACCCACATTATTGACACCAAAGAGGTTGTTGTTGCCCGTGCTATTCCTTACAAAGATCGCACCAAAACCAACAAGCTCTTTGTTGGAGGGCTTCCTGAATCTTTGTCTGAAGAAGAGATTTCTGAGTTCTTCGATCAGTTTGGCACTATTGAGAAGATTGAAACGGTGATTGACCAGGACACTCAGCGCCGTAAGCATTTCTGCTTCATTGTATTTACAAGCACTGAAGCTGTAGAGAAAGCAGTCAATGGAAAGAATCCTCCTCGCAGTGTGGTACACAAAATAGGAAAGTTCAGACTGGAATGTAGAAAGAAATTCCCTGAGGGCCACCCCATCCAGAAAAAGTTCAAAGAGATGAGGAAACAGCAGATGGAAATCTACCCTGGACCAAGCCTTGACACCTTTGGTTACAGCTATTATGGCTACAGCAGCTATGGGTACCCCACAACCTTCCAACCTTCCTACCCCCACACCTTTGGTTACGGAGGTCCTCTTCGTCCCAACAGTCAAAGAGGTGCCTTCGGATACCGTCCTTATTGATCGAATGAATGACAAGGTGGCCAGTGATGATCGCTTTGGTAGCTGCAGGATAGCACAAATTGTCGTCAAGTTTATTTTTTGCAATTGAACTTGAAGGGGATGCTGCGCACAGCAGTCAGTTTGTCAGTGTTTGCCCCATGGACTCTCACCCCATGGGCTTAGATTGTTTGTTGAAAAGAATGATTTGATGGAGGATTTGGAGAAAATATTCAGGCAAAAAGTCGATACTGCAACTGGTCTACATTTGCCCGAATTCCAGCACGGTTTTCGAGGTGAATCAAGAAAGTTCCTGTATTGGTAATGTTGCTCTGGCTTGTAGCGGTTAGTAACGTTGTGGTTTGACAGATTTAGATATTTAGCTACAATTTCACAAGGTACATATTTACAAAGTTGAGCTATGAGCTACATGTTGTACATGCAACATTTATTTATCTTGCAAAGTAGTTCCAAAATTCTTCATCAAGTGACTATTCCGAACAGAGGTTTTTGAAAGTTTGTTGTAGAATTTCATGGAAGCATGTTGGGGATAGCTCTAAGTTGTTAGTTTGAGAAAATTTCATCGCTTATAAAGTTAATTCATATGATCAAAGTTTACATCTTGTCTTGTGTTGCAAGAATTGATAATTCAAGCATATCATTTGCTAATACTGCTCTGCTAAATACTGCTCTGCTAAATACTGCTCTGCATTCCATGTTCAGCCTGAAAATTTCAATTAGTTAAAGCTCTTCCTCAAGTGCAAACTCTATTGCAATTCTGACAGTTATGATTTTGTTGAATGTTATAAATACGGAGTACGCCTGTAGTTAACGCATTTCTAGACCTATTTTCCTGAGTTTGTTACTTTTTAGTTCTTTATATTATAGACTGTATTTTTAGTTTTTTGTCTATTATATTATTATAAGGAGATGGAGGTTAACCGTTCGTAAATACATACGCCAAGACACAGAGCAGAACTACTATACTAGTCTACATTTTGTTCTTGATTTCCACCGGGACTTTTAAAATTTAGTTATTATTTAGTTAGAATTATTCCTTCTGAATCTTATAACAAAGTCGTGGACAGCTATTTTAATTATTTATACTTACAGTGTTGTTATGTGGTGTCAAATTGATAACAGTACATTGTTGTTGCGCTTGTGAGTCGTCTGCGGCTCTCAACCTCACAGCACAATATGTAGTGAGCTTGTATAATTCCATAACTCTTCTCACTACTAGTTTGTTTTTATATAATAAGTTAGGTTCTAAATTATTAATGCGTCAGATCTTATTCCAGCTGTCATATTGATAGGAGGGAAAATTACTTAATCTGCCCTAATTGGTTTGTGTGCACAAAGTGCATATTATCTGGGAACTTTTATATAATTAGTTAATTTATTAATTAATTATATCGGAAAAAGGTCGCAAATTACCCCAGGATATAGTCAACCTCTAGGACGAGACATCGTTAGTTTGACTAGGGTGGCTAGCCACGTATAGTTAGGGCAGATATGTATGCTCTGCGTTAAAAGTTATTGCAGTTGCTATGTTGTGCATGTCACACGGTGATGTTTACATTCGGAGACTTGCTTTATTGTTTGATGGAATGGAACTGTGAAAGTTGCCCTTATGCCTTATTTTTGAGGACGAAATTTGTATGATTTCAAATTATTTTGATGATATGTTGATTTAATGTATTTGGTACCCAAATTTGGGCCACTATCCGCATCATCACATCGATTCCTTATCATGTCCATGGTTGGTTATGTAGTAAATATCTTAAACTCTACGAGGCAATAGGGCAAAGTTTAGAAATCGGTTGATTGATAAGCTATGGATACTTATTGTTATATTAATTTGAATAAGCTACACATGTCACTTTCAATGGGTGCTTCAATTTCAAAATGTGATATTTAAACTTGAGCAAATCTCTGGCAGGTATCTTTGACTCATTTTGAGCCATCATGCCGCCTCATATGTTGGATAACTCCTGCCTAATTTGTTTTTAAATTGCAGGAACGGAGTTGTAAACTTTATAATTTTATATGTTTGGATTACAAACACAGTGGATTTTCGAATGGGAAGGAGAATGTACAGTTCCGAGAGTAAAGCTAATTTATTGGATTTATAAAGTATAATTTACTCTATTATAACTTATTTGTAGACTACATGGAGTTGATAAGATCTATCATTTCGATCGATATATTAAGGATTTCGATAATAGTCCACTTCTACTTTACTCATTGAAGGCTCCAGCAAGCTCGTTTACAAGTGCTTGCTGTTTTTAAAGCATATAATTTTGGTTGATTTGAGATTGGTGAAATTCATGTCCAACATGTTAATCGCTTTGACATTGCATTGCATTACGTTTTGCTTGAGATATGGTCACATTGACCAGGACAGTTGACATGAAGTGTCATGGTCCCCACGTCTTCAGGTTTAATTCAGCAATCAGCTTAGATATTAACGATCAACAACTATTCTAAAAGACAATTTGATTTAATTGTTATGTTATAACGTAGCGGATGTTAGTTTAAATGTATGCTTTTGAAGGTTATTAAATTATTAAGTGGGAATAATCTATCAAAATAATTAAGCTGTCATCCGATAAGTGCTGCTATGTACACTTAACAATAATAACTTTTTTCATGTAGCGTGGAAGGGCTAACATTTTGTATATTTACTGAATGGATTATTTTGCTGATGGATTTTGTGTGGATCTGTAAAGAATTATGGCCTGAAGGCACTTCTTTTATCCGTTTTGTTTTATTTGCCTTGACAAAGTTGACAAAAGTTTGAATTTCAAAAGTACAAATATTACACAATTTAAGTTTAAATCTCAATAAACAATATAACTAAATTCCCATTATTGATAACGAAATGGCTCACTTACGGAATTTATTTATGACTAAAGCTCCAACATTGAAAATGCTTAACATCACAAATATTCTCTAGATTCCTCATGGCAGAAGAAACCTTGTCACCATCGCCTCCACCCCAGAATACTCCATCAGAAGAAGAGCAGGTAGAAGAGGAAGAACCTTTAGTTAAACAATCTTCTATCCCTAATAACCCTGACAGACAGTCTCCTGTTCCCGATAACGATGAGAGAGAATCTTCTATCCCAGATAATTCTGAAAGACAATCTTCTATTCCAGATCATTCTGACAGGCAATCATCTGTACCAGATCACTCTGACGAGAACGAGGCTACAAAAATAATTGTTCTCCAGCTTTCCTTTGGCTCCACCGAAGAGACGGTGCATGAATATTTCTCCAAATTTGGAGAAATTGAAAAGTTGGACTTGAAGCGATATCCTGATGGTACTTCCAGAGGTTTTGCGTTTATCATCTTCAAAACCGAAGACGCCCTAGCTCACGTTTTAAATGAGCAGGACCACTCTATTGACAACCGTAGAGTGACAGTAGAAAAAGCTAGAACTAGATCAGAGAAAATGCAAACTAACAAAATATTCATTGGGAAACTTCCATCCGAACTTACGGAAGAACATCTGAGAGACTATTTCTCTGAGTTTGGTGAAATCGAAGAGATTCAATTTGTATTCAACAAGCAAACCCGTGAACGGAAGAGTTTCTGTTTCATTCAGTTCAAGTTCAGTGACGCTGTAGAGAAAATAACAGAATCTAAGGTTCCTCCTGAGAGCACTCGTCACACTATTCAATCATTCGAAATAGAGTGCAAGAAAAAGTTCGACGACAGTCATCCTATACAGCGCAAGATTAAAGCAATAGAACGCCAGAAGAAAGGATGGGACTATTACGGTAACCATGGCAACAACTACGGGAACAATGCGTATGATTACAACAGCAACTACGGAGGTCCATACTACGGATACGGTCACTACGGCGGTCACTACGGCGGTCACTACGGCGGTCCACCTCACAGGGACATGTATTACAACGGTTACGAAGAGTACAACAATGCGTACAATGGTTACTATAACAACGGAAACATGGGTAAAACAGCTAATGGTGGTAGCAGAGGTAACAGCCGTGGTAACAAAAATAGCACTAATAATAGTAACTATAACTGAACATAAGAGAGACAGAGAGGGAGCGAGAGATGGAGCTCATGGTGTTACCACCTTGTCCAGCTGTGATGAAGGGTGATCAAGTGTTTTATTGAGACTGGTGGTAACGCATGGGTGATACCTTTTGTTAGCTCTCTTTTCCCCACTATAAACCCTGTCGTCACACATGTTGTTAGGCTTGTTTCTTCTATTGATTGTTTGTCAGAGTAGCGTGGCCCTATGTACCATGTAAAGGTATATAATATAGTGCATAATTGGAATGGTATACATTTATCTGTATGTTTAATATTGTGTTGTTATTCGAGAAGTATAATAATTGTTTGAGTAATTGCGTTGTAATATTTTCAATGTCATTGGATTGTTAAAATAAGTGTATTTGATAATTTGTTGTTGCAAATATTATGTACTTGATAGTTGTTGGTTGCATGATAGTATATATACGTATATTTTGACAGATCTGGATCGTTCATAACATTGTACGGTATTGTGGTGCTCCCGAGATAAGAAGTTGCATTTAAAACTCGTTATATTGATAAGGATGACTCTCATTCAACGTATCTGGACATATCCTACTTACTGGTTAATTGTTCTTCATGGCATACTTTTGAATTCGAATCAGAGATTTTGTATCTATATATTTGAAGACTGCACGATATATATTATATAAGAAATAAGCTACATATAGGTATTTGTTCCCTGAAGATGATGCCCACAATTCACTAATGCCCGCGGTTATATTGAATTAAAGTTTATTATAGTTGCAGTTTTTCTATGATTAGCGATAATGCCGTTAATCAAGCGTATATATTAAGTGTGTTGGGTAGCAGTATAATTTAGATTATAGAGACTAGAGATCTTTAGATTTCTTAGGATTTTATAATTTTAGTTTTTGATCGTATTTTATAATTATTTTGAGTAATTACTGTATGGACTATATAATATGAACATTTCGAATTATTGTGACTGGTTCACATGATATGATAAGATGTGTGTAGTGTCACACGTGTGTTATGCTTTATATTCAAAGGTTTTAAATTTAAAGTATTAAATTTATGTAATTCATGGCATTTTAAAAGGTTATGTCATACGTTTATGACTTTTATGGTTGGAAGTAATTACTCCCACTTAAAAATTTGTTTCTCAATCTCAAAAGATGTGATCTTGTTTGCGCAAATTGACATTATTCTGGGCCATAAAAACTTTTCAACTAAAAATATGTGATTATGAATTTGATTGTGCACGATTTCTTACCCCAACTTGAAACCGTACCCTTTGTATTGTCAAGTGTTTACCGCAATAGAGCTGAACTCGGATATCAATAATAAGCTTAAATGTCGTCGAGAGGTAAAATTTCCAGAGGTAACATGTCTGTTTTCCTCTTTCAGTATACTGAAGTTTAGCCACGTAGCAAAAACGTGCTTCTTATGTATAATTATGCTTACTTATGCATAATTGTGCTAATTTCTAGTTGGGCTAATATCAGTTATTATCTTGTTATTATATTTTATAAAGTTCAATAATACTATGTACTCTATATTTATACATTTCCCGCGTATGACTGCTTCTCCTTTATTAATCTCTCAGTTGACATCACTCACTCAGAGTATCACCCATTTAAATTATCTAGCACTGCACTGCACTGCACGTATCTTACAATAACAGCAACCAACCTGCTTATATATTATTTGTGTGTTCTTTATCTTAAGGAGTATCTTGTTTTACTAAATTTGAATGTGCATCATCTCTTTCTCTTAATTTACACATTATATGTGCAACCTTACACATATGTGCAACCTTACATGTTTCCTGAGATTGTTTGCAAATCACCAAACAGCACTCTTTGTAAGATTCATATTAAATGTCGAGATGCAACAACTTTTCATAACCTGATTTTGGCAAAACAAATTAAATTAAATTATGGCCATGTAGCTGTTATGTTTGACGTTGTTTTTGCATCTTGTTTCATTTCACATGACCTGTTAAAAGAATTCTATGACATATTTGTCCATATGAATTGTGGCCAGATGTTTTGCATTATATGGTGTCTTATAAACAGCAATCAAATTATCTACATTTAATACTGTGTGTGATTGAAAAGATTGTGGTTGCATAAGTCCTGTCATTAAACCACCCATTTAAACGCTCATGAACATCATTGCAAGACAGATATTACGGGTCCCTCTTCTGTACAATGTTGGGCGTTGGCCGACAATTTTACTCCTCACATTTCATTCCTGACCAAGTTTTTACCTAGATTCATCCGACGTCGCTGTCTTAATGTGCCCCACAATAATATATTCACCTTGCTAACGTAAACGCGTGTTGAATTTTATTGTTAAAGATGGCATGTTTAGTGCTGCTCAAGTTGAGACTTCTAACCACTTCAAATTGTGTCCTATTCCTCATTCACCATGTAATAGTTACTCTTATTAACCTCAGTTAACATGTTGGTTTACAAATAAAATCCTTTGATGCTTGCCATCCTATTCGCAGAGCCATGCATGCATGATACTAAACATGTAAATACAAGCTATCGTTATCATGTTAACGAACGATTATTATTTCAGACATCATAAACATTATTAAATTTTTTGCATGCCGCATTTTACATTTCATCCCATGATTTGACATTCGGCTACACTTCCATTCGGATGAATTTTGCATCGAAGTTCTTCTAGTCAGAACAGTCCTGGAATTTGAAAGAGCGGTAGCAGTCATAGTATGAGTATATGACCTATCTTACAGGTTGACCTGATCCAGCCAATCTCCATGACCTTGCAACACTACGTCATGGTATAAAGCGTTAAGGAATGCTTTTCTGATCTTTTCCACACTTTGTGGCACTTTAAACCAATTTTCCCAGTTTCCTTTTATTTCCCGAATCATTTCGTTTCCAACTTTTCGACCTTTTTTGCTCTATCAATGTAACGATCAGTACAACCAATTAATTAGACCCATTTTAAGGTGAATCCGGGGCCTCTAAACCGCACAAAAGGTAGATCAACGTAAGTAATATGTCTGTATCGGCATATCTACCTTTTCGACTCTGCCCAAGCCTTTTTTTCTAAACTTTCAATTAGAATAATAAGTGGCAGAGTTATTTCTTTGAATAATCTATGGTATTTCAACTTTCAACACGTTTCCAAAGAATGAGCTTGACATGATTGCTTTTCAATTTCGATAAACTAACAATCTCCCCTCAGCAATAATAACTGATCAAGTCAGAAATCTCAAATTTTGCCCAAAAAAGTACACGCCCGCCAACCAATATCACGTGCATAAAGTGCAACGATTAAAACTTTGAACAATAGTTCTATATTGGAGCATCGTTTTGATAGCAGAAGTTTTTCAAGTGATTCTAAAAATCAAACAGTTTCATAGTAGCGCCCAGTATGCAACTTAGATGCTTTTTTTGCATTATCTTCCTACGAAAAAAGGCCCCCGAGCTAAGGCCAGGGCCTATTTTGACAAAATTCCATCTCTGATTACAGTGCTGGTATATTATAATGAAAATATAAACCCTTATTGGTGGGAAGCTCTCAGAGAAGTGTAAGGTTCGTGCGTTGGGTAACATAAGTTTCATTTTCAGCAGCTTTCAGTTTAATAGCGAACTTTCAGATCATCTTTTCAAACTTTTCAAGTTTCCACATCTTTAATTCCATTTCACACTTTTTAATTGATTTTTAGACTTTTGGTTTTCGGAAAATTCTTGTTTTATATAATGATCGATAAAATAAATATTTTGTAAAATTTGGTGGGACACTATGATCTGTAAAAACCGCATAGATTTTTATCGTTTTGAGGCCAAGGCACTCAAAATCTGATAATTGGATAAGTAACAAAATGCATATTCATAGTGCCCTTCCAAGCTTCTTATATTTCATTGTAACGACTATTATCTCAGATTGTTATGTCTGACACAGAAGCTCCTCAAGAAGTAGTCCCGGAGACCATGGAGACACCAGCAGAGGAAGCAGCACCAGCAGAGGAAACTCCAGCAGAGCCTGAACCTCAAGCTGAAGAGGAGGTAATGGAAGAAGAACCAGAAGTAGCCGAACCAGAAGAGGCTGAACCAGAAGAGGCCTCAGTTGTAGTGACAGATGATGTAGCACCTCCTGGCACCGAGCCAGAGCAAGAGATGGAATCCGAACAGCCAGCAACTGAAGCACCTGTGCAGTGCGAGGAAACTACCTATGTATCTGGACCAGAGAAACCTGTCGCTGGACCTGAGGAACCAGGCAAGGAAGAACCAGCACCAATGGCTGTGGAATCTGTCCCTGAAGTAGATCCCGAGACCAGAGCTATGATAGAAGACCTTGACAGCGAACTTCCTGATGAGATAGACAGCCCTAAAGTTCTTGTACAAAACTTAGCTGAGACCACATCTGAGGATACACTGAAGGAGTATTTCAGCAAGTTTGGTGAGGTCAGGATTGCGAAGCTGAAAAAAGACGGGGAAGGCAAGTCCACAGGATTCGCCTTCATCATCTTCTCTGATACCGCCAACATTGCAAAAGCCTTGGAGCAATCAGAACACGAGATTGACGGTTCTGTAGCCAAGCTAACGAAAGCAATGCCTTCTTCCGAGAAAATGAAAACAAACAAACTCTTCGTTGGAGGTCTTCCAGCCGCACTTTCAGAGGAACAACTCCGTGTTTACTTCGAGAAATACGGTAAGATCCAAAACTTCCAGTTCATTGTCAACAAAATGACGAACACAAGGAAAGCTTTCTGTTTCATCTTGTTTGAAAGCTCAGATTCAGTTGAGAAGATCACGGAAGGCAAGATTCCTCCCAACAGTGTAGTCCACACGATAGAAGGGCACACTGTAGACTGCAAGAAGAAGTTCGATGAGGATCACCCTGTTCAGAAGAAGATCAAAGCAAGGTCAGCACAGTACAACTCGAACAGACAACATAACTACCACAACAGCAACAATTATGGAGGTCAGGGACAATATGATGCTTCAGCAGCTGGTGCATATGCCGGCTACGGAGCATACGGATACAGTGGTTATGAACAGTACTATGGTGCATACGGTGCATACGGCGCCTACCCCGGATACGGCTATCCAGCATATCCAGGTTACGCTTATCCAGGTTACGCATATCCCCAAGCTCAAGCATACGGCAGCCAATACGGCCCAGTGAAGCAAAACAGAAGTAACAGTACGTACAAACCATATTAAGCCCCAGTCATCTGGCATTGACTCTTATTTGTGATACTGTATGTCCATATTGTAAACCGATTTTTATCGTATCTGATAGTTTTATGGCAGAGCCGGTTTTTACAATTTCAATTCATAACGATAATGTGATCAGAGTTTCATTAATTTTTCGTCTTAACGCGTGAGTTCTGAGACTTATAATAAGGTTTCCTCTTTAAAGTATGATATATCTTTAAGAACCTTTTATTCGAGTTGTCTTGAACTTAATGAGCATTTAATTTTAACCAACCTGATTATCGGAGCTGATTCCAGCCTGAAATGTTTTGCTAATAGGTGAAATATTTAAACTTAAAATATCTTTAACAATCAGTTATCAAATGATGCACAGTCTCTATTTATTTGAAACAAACGTCTAAGGGAAATGAAATATGCCTTGGCAAGTTTTAGACGTTTCCGACTTCAATATTGTTCAGGAATATTCTGTTGTTTGATTTCCACTTATAATATCGTGTAAAAAACATGATTTTATTTTAATATGAACCTTATTCCTGACGTTCAACCTTGTCTTATCAAGTTATCATACAATTAAACGTCCCGGAGGAATGTGATGATTTAACCCGAAAGTGACGAAAGTAAGAGAAGTGGTGTGACTTGTGGTGTGAGACTTGTGTGTTCACTGTCCAGCTGACTTTGTGACGTAAGTGTGTGTGTGTACTGTGTGTGTGTGCTTATCATAAGAATGTTGCGTAAAATAATGCCTCGTCACGTTATTATATCGACAATAACCACATCAAATCTGGTGAAAATATAAAAATAAACATTGCGCTAAACATTGAAGTAAGGTGAAAGGTTTGATTAGGGAGCATAACGTACATATAGCGCCCCACTGAGAGGGTTAGGGAGGGCCACGAGTTGACGCTAGTAATGTAATCTCTATAATATTATAGCTATATAATGTGTACAAGTGCTAACGGGGTATTATAATGGCTAAAAAGTGAAGTGTCTTTTACTAAGATAATGGTAACTAACTGGTAAGGGTATATCCGGTGCAGTGTGGTGAATGGGGGCAAGGTCCCTGATAGCACAGAGAGAGAGAGAGAGAGAGAGAGAGAGAGAGAGAGAGAGAGAGAGAGAGAGAGAGAGAGAGAGAGAGAGAGAGAGAGAGAGAGAGAGAGAGAGAGAGAGAGAGAGAGAGAGAGAGAGAGAGAGAGAGAGAGAGAGAGAGAGAGAGAGAGAGAGAGAGAGAGAGAGAGAGAGAGAGAGAGAGAGAGAGAGAGAGAGAGAGAGAGAGAGAGAGAGAGAGAGAGAGAGAGAGAGAGAGAGAGAGAGAGAGAGAGAGAGAGAGAGAGAGAGAGAGAGAACGTGTTTAGTTATAGTGTGCAGCGTGTGTGTTTGTGTAATTACCATTACACGTGGCAAATATGTAACTCGGCCTGTTGAATATGTTGAATAATTGCTGGTATGCCGCAGTGCTGGTTGCAAGTTTGAGCTGCAGGAACATGCCTTCCACAAGTATCCGGACTGAAACTAGAGCTCAATAGAATTTATTTAAACCTACTTTCGAAGAACGAAGAAACAAGTTGAATATCCACAGTATTCTAGATCGTGTAAACGATGTGCACTACATGTACAGATGTTGAGCTGCTTTCTAACGTGGAGACTAAATTACACTCCGCCTTTGTAAAGTTCTAGAACTTTCCAACTGACCTGTCTCACTTATAATCTCAGAGTGTGTGTTAGCTAGTTTGTCATGAAAGTTAAGGAACACGGCTCCGAGTAATTGTAGCATCAGCTTACACAAGTCTTACACACAATATTATAATATGATAATAATCAACTGTAACAGAGATGTCGTCTTCCTCCTGGAACATCATTGATTTAGTGAGGTGGTCATTGAACCGTCGCGTTATGTGATGCGGTGAAAATGTGGTGCCCTTAACACCTCTCTTGTGTCTCCTTAGAGATCCTTATGTAGTCTCTTAAATATATTAACTTTATTCAAGTAGACAAGTTGACCCAGAACATTCGCACGAAGTCGGTGCAATGCTTTGAAAATTAGTGGCAATTTGAACAGTAAATTACCTATATAGTCAGCACCCCATGTGGCTAATAAAATACTGAAAATGAAGTGTCCTGAGCTACTGATACTCTATTTATAACTAACATCGGTTAACGTGTAACACAAGGAGCGCTTTGTGTTATCGCGGGTTATCATAATGTAGCATAATATGCAGTCATTATGTTGAATATCACTAATATTGTGTGTCTCTGAAAAAGATCCCCGGCTGTGTTTCACATGGACACACGTGGGACGATCTCTAGTTTTATACCTTCTTAAGGAGATTGGCCACATTTTGCAGCAGATCTAGACACTAGAAGGTACCACTCAAATTAGAAGAAACACCACGAACAATCACATGGTAACTAGTCTGAGTGTAAATTAAGAGCCGACCTGGACCAGACGCAGACCGGGGTCGGGTGCAGTTTCTGAATCAGGAGACATCTTTTATTGTATTGTCGTGTAACTTTACTGTATCAGTTTTCTGCTAACTGAGGTTACAGGTAATTTGCAGTGTGAGTCACTCTACCTGCCCGACCTTGCTGTTATTTCTCTCTCACCCGGATCGTAGGATGTGTAGTAAACGGACTAACATCGCTTTTCTTTCCAAATTTACACTGCCTGAATGTATTTGGGGGTCGATTATATGAAGAGACACATAGTTGAGAATTACTGAGCTGTAAACTTCTAATGTGATGTTTATCTGGCGGATTGTTTGAGGTGGAGACAGATCTCGTGGTCAGCTGTCACGTGTGGAGTGGTCATGTGGTCATGACAGATGGCATTTTATATTATTAATGTCCATGATAATATGCAGCGAACAAAGGATTATTTTGTTGTACAATGAAAGATTTTGCTGGCAATAGTTGTCAGGTGACTTTGCATTTGTGTGTATATATAATAGATCTGGATACTGGCTCAGTGAGGAGCCGACAGATTTAGGTAAGAAGCCGGGAGGTGGACCATTTCTTTTCTGCTCCTGATTAAGCTGTCAGCTTTCAGGATCAAACTCAGAATCACTGTCACGTGTCAAAACAAATTCGGTTCACCTTAGCTGCCCACAAATTTCCAAATTTGGTAAAAATTATCACTTGTATAGAGAGTGCGTATAGATTAAGTGTAAAGAAAATTTTAAGATTATTTGTCTCTTATTGCTGCAATTATAGAAAATTCCCAGAATCAGCTAGCTATCTCCAGTAACAAGTGAACATTAAGCAGCTATTATGCAACACTGAGTTGAGGGCCGGTTGTGTAGAAGGTAATTAGTGTAGATTCTGCAAACTTATGAAAGATCAGGAGGCTTAGATTATGAAGGAGCAAGATGTGCACATAATGAAGTAGCAATAGGTTTAGACTATGAAGCAATAACAGGTGTAGATATTATCAAGGAGCAACAGATTTATATTAAGAAGGGACAAGTGAGGTAGATTATGAAGGAGTGAGATTAGTCTATTTGAAAGAAAGGCAGCAAGTGTAGATAATTTGAAGGAGAGGCCACTTTGACGGTGCGGTGGATATTATAAAGGAGCAAGTAGTGTAGATAATTTGAAGGCCTGTTTGACGTCTAATTACAAGCTTCCTGTCACATGATGACAGTATTATAATATTTGGAGTGAAGGTAGTACTCACATAACAAAAGAGCGGCTCAAGTGCAAATCAAACCCGCCAACTTGTCCCTAAGTAACTGCACTTACACTAACAGTGTACACTGTCAAGATAAATAGTTCAGTACTGTGAAACACTCCTGATCAACTAAATTCCAGGATCTGTTGCGCGGCGACAATATAACTATTATTATCTATCGGCACGGGATAAAGGATTAATTCATTTCCGTTCATTCGTCAAAATTTTGATGATTTTGGCAGAGAGACTGAATTGAGAATATACATCTTATTAAAAAGACTTGCGGGTGTAATATTACACAGTCGTTTGTCTCGTCAGGTAGGTCTAAGTGTAAGTTGTAGTGTGAATTGTTGGGATGTGCACAAGGGGTCGTTTACATATTACGTAATCAATAGTTAAGCAATTTTTACCCCCTCCTCCGTAATCAAGAGCCAACCCCCCCCCCCCCCCCCCCCCCCCCCTCCTGACAGCAATATTACGTAATCATGGCCTGACCCGACCCCCTTTTGACTTTTTTCCCTGGAAACAATTTTCTTTACGTTTGATGCTACCCTGGCCCTGATCATAATGAGCCGAAATCAATATTATTATATTCGGCCAAGCACCTTTCAAACTACACTCCCCCGTAATCAACCGTTAGCATTCGGAAACCCCCTCCCCCCTCGGCTGATTACATAATATGTGAACGACCCCTAATATGTCCTCGGACTTGACATGACGTGTGACTTGTGAAGAATCGTAGTGGTGAGCATGACACTGCTTACATCTGAAGTAAATACCTAAAACACCATACTAGTCAACCTTATTTATTGAGTTGGGGCCAGAAGGAATCATTCCATTTCATTTGTGCGCACTTTCAGGTAGTGGAACTATGCGCTCTGCAGTCTTTATTTCAAATGTGAAAGGTATTATAGTTGCACATATTAACAATAAAGCAGCTCACAGCAGGTCTCTATAATGCAATGTGAAAGGTATAGTTAAGAATAAAGCAGCTCTACTCTCTGAATAATATGTTGTAGGTTAAGGTTCTGTACTGGATTATTGTAATCTGAATAGACTGTCCATGTTCCATGATGGTGTGAAATGTATGGTACTGTGTGTTGCCATTGTTTACAGTAATTTATGAGTAAGTAGACTTACCAGTTACCACATCACTTGATGTTGTAAGCTGAAAAGTCAATCTGCGAACAATCAAACAAAGTCTTTTAGCAGTGAAAATTAAATTAGCTTTTGGATACTGTTACGCAATCTTTACTATGTGCTTATTTGTTCGTGACATATTCAAATGGTTAAGCCTTAAAAAATCATTACACTGTCCTGAAATTATGAAAGATCAAGCTAGAATAGTTGGTTGAATATCCAAAATCTACTCAAGCCTCGAATCTAACTGAGAGTAGATTTGGGCTGTAACCTTAGTGTTGCCACTTAAAATTACTATTTTTGATTGTTGTATGTCACGGTCTTTGCTTCAAACGATTAAAGTGGTAACGAAACGGTTATTTTCTTTTTTCAGGTTTTTACTAACGCTTTTTACAGGATTCCGGTACGCTGTTTTTGGTGCTGTCCTACCCGAATGAAACTAAAAATTTAACAATTTTTCAATTTTCAGGTTTTTGAGATGCACATTTACGTCTTGTTCTTTATTTTTGACTGTTTTGTTTTTGACGAAAATCTTTTTGTAGGACAGCAATGTTATCAAATGGCAGAAATAATGACGACCGTAAAATCATTGTGCGTCAATTAGATTTTAACACCACCCAAACAACCATCGAAAGCTATTTTTCTCATTACGGTCATGTCCGCGAGATAATCATGAAATTTAACGAGACCGGTCGCTCGAAAGGTTTTTGTTTCGTAGTTTTTAACGACAAACAGTCGCTGGAGGGCGTGTTGAATAAAGAGCACGAGATAGACGGAAAGAAAGTTCAGGTGCGGCGAGCGGGAGAAACAGCGGGCAACAACATGACTAACAAACTATTCTGTGGAGGACTTCCACATGCACTTAGCGAGGACGATCTCAGTGAATACTTCAGTCAGTTCGGACAAATCAGTAACTTCGAGTTTATCTTCGAGAAAGGGACTCAAGTTAGGAGACATTTCTGTTTCATCCTGTTTGAAGATCCCAACTCAGTTGAGAAGATAGTAGAGGGTAAACTACCACCTGGCAGTGTGGTCCACCATATCGGAAAATACAGAGTCGAGTGCAAGAAGAAGTTCGAGGACAATCACCCCATTCAGAAGAAAGTAAAACGAGAATCTAACATGAAGAAAACAGCGGGAGAAGAGGAAGGTTGGGAAGGAGGTCCACCACACGCCCACACGGGTTACCCTCCATCCCGTCCACCTACAGGAGGTTACTCTGCACCGCCCACCAGACGACCTCTGATGAGGGGCCGCGCTGCTCACCATGCTCCCTCCAGCTACACAGCTTACCCTGGTTATGACGCCTCTTACACCGACCCTTATGCTTCTTATCCTGATCCTTATGCAGCTGCCGACCCCTACGCTTCAACTGCAGACCCATACGCTGCTCATGATCCATACGCAGAGTACGGTAGCTCAGGATATAGTGCCTCGCCAGGGTATAGTGCTAGCGAGAGAGTAGGGTACCCAACACCCTGCGCTGTGTCTGGCTATTCAAGTTACCCTGGGTACGAGTCAGAGTATGGTGCTACACTTCCCTCCGGGGGTGGTCCTATGAAGGCTAGAGGTGGTGCACGCGGCGGCGGTCGTGGTGCTTATCGTCCTTATTAACTAATTTATACATGTTTATTATCCTCTATCTACTGTCAGCATTTTTCAAGGATTGTATTTGATGTATTGAACACAGGCCATGTTTTTATCATTTTGACTGCAGATGAATGAAAATCAAAGTTGGCTATTAGTCGTTGCAAATTGTTTTTATGTTCGAGCCACTGGAAGTGTTCAGAAAGTTTTTGTCATTATATTTCCATTTCCACCAAATGGAGCTGTAGCAATTTTTTATTTATCACCATAGAATTATATATTTTTTGCTTTCTTCCATTGACGAAATGATTAAAACCTACACTCAAGTCTAGACATGAAGAAAAAATTTTGATCTTTTTGAACAACAGAATGTAATAATGAAAATTGTGGTGGTATGGTATCGAAACACCCTTGCCTACTTCTTTTACAATCGAGGAGAATGTTTATTTCTTCCAGTCACGTGGCTTAACACGTGGCTAAACAAATGTGTTTCGACTCCTAATCACTCGTGTCACATGTAAAACCTAACACATCTAACAAATGTGTGTACAGGGAGAGAGTCGAAGACGCTGCTGCGCTCTACTGGGAGACTCAATATTCCGGTACCAAATACCAACAAAACTATTCGTCCTGTCATGAAACAAGCTCCCGCCAGAGGTGTAGCTCTCTGCAAAGTCTTACCTAATGACACATCAAACACAACGGTCATGGTACGCACGGATACTTGGTGAAAATAATAAGAGGAAGGGAGGCGTGAAAATTGACGTGGAATCCGTGTGCTGTGACGAAATACATACATTCCTAACGTTCGGACATTCCACACACACTATTACACACGAGCACTGGATCAAATGGACGGTAGAATATAGGTTGTTTCACGAATGAGGGTTGTGGAGGTAATCTATGTACGATTCCGCAGCCACCTTCGAGATTTTGTTTAGCATAATTTTGCGAATTGTGTAACCAGGACAACGATTCAGTTTAATGTATTGGGGATAAAGGCTGTGCCCTGCGGCTACTTGTTCAACTACCTTTCCTAATTTCTTTTTGATTTGAACATCTTATTTGCTGGGAGATTTTGTATGTAACCTTCCTATGTTGTTCTTCGACTGTGTCATTTAATTTTGCATTAACGAAGACTATCATTATCCTTCTATTTACAATCCGGTACGGATAAATTAAAAATCTGAAATACCTCTAAATGTTAACTGAAAATAGAGGAAAGAAAAAAACAGTTCGTTGGTTGCACTGAAAAGAAGAGGAGAAGGCAGTTTCACGCAATGGGGCGGTCACAAAATTCCAGAAAGGGTCTACCGAGAGCGCTAAATAGTTATGAAAACTTCGGTTGTGTCAGTCAAGAAATGCTGTGCGCGCAGTGACGATCTGAGAATGGCGGTGGTATCTCGCCGCTCAGCAGCGAGGGTTTACTGTCAAGATATGGTCCCACCAAACGGTTTCAATAATATGACTGCTAGGATACCCCCGATTGCTTTAATATACTCGGATACACTTACGGAATCAACTGGTTATTCATTGCATGTGCTGTAGAAACATTTAATGTTTTTTAACGGTCCTGTCCACGTATTTTACGTAACTCCGTATCACGGGTTAACCATGTAATAAACATCGAGTAGTCAGCTAGTGTTCTAGATAAACGGACATTGTATTGGGTTTTCAGCCGTACATATGAGACGTCAGTTTAATTTAAAACTGAAATCTTAACTGCAGATTAGTATCTTTTGCAGAAGAGATGGTGATTGGTGAAGGACAGTATTTACCGATTCGGAAGGACTGGTAAAATATAATTGATAAGCTGCGATATTGGTTGAACATAAAGCTTATGAGTTGGATTCTGCCTTCACTGTTCACGGTTTTAAACGCCCGAGCTTGTGTGTATAAAATTCAGTAACCTAGACACTTCAAATTATCGCTATTCTAAATGTGTATAGTATTGTTATGTGTAGAAATCACTATTATAATTGTGTAGACCGGCATTGCGTAAAAATCACTGGCTAAGCTTTCGTCATTAACTAAACATACTTAGAATTAGAGCTGTTTTGCGTGACTGAATTGGATACTCAAAGTCTTGCGGCCTACCCTGCAGCAAATTCAGAAGCGGTTGAGTAAACCACTCTGCAGTTTGCCCCCATGTAATACGGAAAGGACCTGCTATTATTGTCTATACGTTCATTTGGTTCATTTAATTGAATGGCGTGTGCATCTGGTATCGGGGTCCATGGCCACTGCAACTGGCAGTGCAGTTTCCAGTTTCTGTGCGCCGCGTATCTCATCAGTGATCAGTCATGCCCCGTTCGCGCTATTTTAAGGCCAACGACGGACTTCGTTCATTATCATATCCAGTAGTATTGATTACAATACTACCTTACGAGACATATATTATATATGTTCGACGCGACATAATTCCGGTGACCTATTAGTATTAATGATTTGGGAACGAAAATATGGGGATTTTTTCTGGTTTATAACCTACAAGTACAAAGACGCGCGACGAGTTGATACATGTTGCGTATCATACGCGCGAAAAGTGGCATGCAACGTACGTCAAGCGACGAGTTGGGGTCGTCGTCGGTTTTAATATTTGGAAAAAATATTTTACGAGTATCATCCGCCAAATTTCGTACCCCAAATTTAATCATGGTATTTGGGGATTTCTTCACCCTTATTTTACAAAAATGAAACCCAATATTTGAGGGAATTAAATAGAAAGATCTTCTCTGATCAGCTGTTTCATCTTGTGAACAATTTCTCCGGAGCCTTTGAAAGTTAGCCTAAACTTAACTTCTCATCCTCCAGACGGTATAAGAGACCGACAGTGTTTGTTATCTTCCACTAATAATACAGAAATTTCACCGCCGTGGCCAATAAAGTAGTGACAGAGTTTGCTTATTTATAATGGAACGTGTCCAAAATCATTTTATTGATATGGAATACTAGCGTTGATTTGTTTGATGAATCATATTTATAACTTACTATTAGTAATATATAGTTAAGTCATAATTCAGGAAAAATACTTGAAAAATAATTTGGTCCGAAAATATGGTATTTTTTTCGAAACACCACAGACTTTCGTACCATGTCTCGTACTATGTCTCGTAAGGTTTACTTATAGTACTTGATGCTAAGCAGAGCAGTGATCTTCGATGCGGCGACGTCCTCCAACAAGTAGTAGAGCATACGTCATGACAAGCTAACAAGCTTGCTCATAAGAAAATTTAGCTAAATTTTTGCCCTTAACCACATTGAGTACGTACACTTTAAGTTATTAACAACTTATAGTGGGTGACTATTTGGTTTTTGAGCTACAATCTAGATAATGGGTCGTTCACATATAATTATACAACGTAATCACCTTTTGGCCATTTTCAACCCCCCCCCCCCCCCCCCATCAGTAATCAGTTTTACACTAGCTATCATGTTTAGATTACACAAGCGTTATTATTAAGAATCCCCTCAGTGATTACGAATGACTCTTAATAATAAGAAAAATGGATACAGCTGATCGTAACTAGACATTACCCACATTAGCGAAAACTCGATTTAGAAAAATAAATAATCGTAATATTACCGCTAGACTTTGGTGCATTAATTATATAAGATGAAGTAATACCCAATTTATATCTGTCTATAACTTAAATATCCATTCATATAATCAACATTTCATAATGTACAAATTCCAAAACGAAAAACGACTTAAAAACGTCCTTTGCTTATTAATCCTGTTTAAGGTACTACGTATAAATATTATTTCCCACAAAGGTCAAATCAGATGGTGCAACAGAAGATAGTTTAATCAGTCAAGGATTAGATCTAAATCCTAGTTAGTTTCATACGCCGGGACATATCGAAGAGCCTCGCGTTTTTCTTAGATCATCATCTGAGGAGAAAGTGGTCTTTCAACATGGAGCAGAAGTGAACTAATTTCGATTCTTCACAAATACTTGATTACTCAACGAATATTGAGGATCCCCATTTCTTTTCTTAAAAAGGGTCTAATAAAAAGCGCCCCTCTGACCAAATAATTCCTTTCAATACTCGTTCAGGTAAGATTCGGTAGTATTCTAACGAAATTAATTGACGAAAAGGTTTCACAGACAAATTACGATTATAAAACTAATTTTAATTGTAAATCAATAACGTTGTCAGGTTTTCAAGTAAGAAACCTGTCATTCTGTCACTGACTACGATGACACAGCGCTTAGTGAGCTACAAAATTACCTGAACTAATGAAGTTCCTATCATAGCAGGGTTCCTTGTAACATTGACATTAGCTGCCTCTAGTGCTGCTATCTTCTCCTCAGCCCCTCCTTTTCCTCCGGAGATAATAGCTCCTGCGTGTCCCATCCTACGTCCTGGGGGAGCAGACACTCCTGCGATGAAGGACACCACTGGCTTGGCATTAGGACCAGAGTTGTGTTCTTTAAGGTAGTCTGCTGCTTGTTCCTCAGCACTTCCACCAATCTCTCCTATCATCACAATTCCTGGAAATGATCACAATTATAGTGCTTTTCAGCGTTATGGGAAACTGTATGTACTGGATTCTGTACAATAAACTCCCACATATTTTTAACACACCGCATTTGGCAACGACACAATTACGTGCAAGGATACCGTGTTTATTCTGTAAAGAAACTGAAAAGTGGAAGTTCTAGTGGCCATATCTGAATCGTTTCACTGCAGATAAAGTAATCTGTCGATAAAATGAAGTAAATACCTGGTTTCATATTCACATACCTTTGGTTTCAGGATCGTTCAGGAACACTTCCAAGCAGTCGATGAAGTTTGTTCCGTTAAAAGGATCTCCTCCGATACCTGAGTAAATGTAATGTCACATGCGTTGCACAGATGTAGACACGTTAGAAATGACTGCATGAGAACATGCGTGCAGCAAATGTGAGCGATGATTACTTTGTAAACGATTTTAATGAAAATCACACCGAGGGCAAAGTAGTCAGCAGTACTGACGCGCGTCTCGAAAGGCGCGCGAAGAGGATAAGAACCGCCAATAATATGATGTTTTCACCATAACATTGTACTCACCAACACATAGAGTCTGTCCGAGTCCAGCTTTAGTAGTCTGATCCACAGCTTCATATGTCAGGGTTCCTGATCTTGATACGATTCCTGGAAAGCAATTAATTATTGTAAGTCCAGAAATTCAACCACCCTTGCATTCCTTTCATTAAGGCGGCGTTCCCAGATCCTAACTTTATTTGTCTGAGCACAGTTGGAATGCGGAGCGGGAAATTAGGAAATAGTTCAAGCGTGTCCACGCCTAATTAGCAATTTCTGTCCTAAACGGAGGAAAGCCGGTATAATCGCAACAGATTAACAAACCTACCAATTTTGCCAGGTAAGTGAATGTGTCCAGGCATGATTCCCATTTTACATTCTCCTGGTTTAATGATACCAGGACAGTTTGGTCCTATCAATCTTGTCTTGCTTTGGCTCAATAAATGTTTCTTCACTTTAACCATATCCTGAAAAAAAAACATTTCCTCTTTATCTCACACTTATTTTACTTCGGAGTATTCCAACAGCCACATTGTAGGGTGAGAATCCCTGCCACGTTTTTGGTCAGCTTCGCCGGGGCTCATGTCTTTCCTCGAGGGAGCATTAGTGTCTACAGAAAAACTGACAAATCCTAGCGAAGTCCAATCCGAACCACATCTTCCATCAGAGGTGGTGCGGGGTCAGCTGGTTACTGAACGGATTGGCCTGGAGAAAAGCATAGTCCTGTTATTCTAAAGTTAACCATAGGGGGGGTCAGGCGCTGTTCGCTCACGGCTGGTTCTTGGAGCCAACACCCTCGGCCCCACAGAAGTGGGAGCACTGTCGGTGGTGGCACACCCAGATAACGGACAGTGTCTCTCCTTCTTTCTTCTTGGACTTGCATTGTTGCTGGTGAGTCAGCTGGCAACAGTGTACCATACTTTCATATTCATGTTTTCTTCCCCACTTCTCCTACACCTCACTTTTACTCACTCATTCACTCACATGCCGCCTTAGGGCCGCTACCAGTTAGAGGGGATCTAACAATCAGACAAACTGCCAGCCTTAGGGCCGCTACCAGTTAGAGGGGATCTAACAATCAGACAAACTGCCAGCTATTGGAGATATAGCACTTAGATTATTATCAGCAAACGTAAAATTAGCAATAACTACGTGAACAAAGAAATTGCCAAATTGCGACAAAAAAGGGTCTACTCAAAATTCAAATATCGCATGTAAATTCGTGAATCAGCACTTTTATTTAGTATAGCGCGGAAATTGAGCCGCGCAAAGACAAAGATATAACACAAAAACAACAAAGATATGGGAGAATTACATCATAGGCTCAGGCATGCCTGGTAGGTTCCTGTCAGCCCACTAGAATGACAGGGGGCAGCCTGTTCTATCGAGTACCCGGGAGAACATCCAGGCATGGGTGGTGTTCTCCCGTGAACGAGCATTATGACAGTTTCCCTTACGGGAAACGTCGCTCACCAGGCTTTATCCTCTGGAGGGGCGGGATCACTAGCCCATGCCAAGTGACCCAAACCTACTGACACCTACAACCAGAGGAACCCCAATAGACGTTAGTCACTAATTGACGGACGTAGCCTCCCAATAGGGAGGTAAAGTGGGTGCCCCAACATAAAAAAAAAAAAAAAAAAAAACAGCCACATTGTTACACAAGTGTAACCAGCCAATTACAGGAAGCGGAATGATTCATTTGGCCAGTTTGGTCGTTATTAAAGGACTGAGTTTCAGAAGTACCCAGAAGTAGTAACATCTAAAGTAAACTAAACATAACAAGGAGAAATAATTAAAAACAGCGGATTACATACCAGTTGAGGAATGCCCTCAGTAATACAGACTACAAGACCAATCTCAGCGTCTATTGCTTCCATTATTGCTTTAGCAGCGAAGGGTGGAGGAACGTATATCACTGAGGCGTCACAGTCCGTCACTTCTTTAGCCTGGATAAACGGCAGGTTACTGTTTTGAAGTTTAACACATCTTCTCACAGCATGTAAAACAACAAGACAGTTTGGTTTAGACTTTTATTTTGATAGCTTGAGCACCATTTAAATAACTTGCAATTGTATTTTAACGTTTTTACCAAGGAACCGTGATCAACTTGACATTTTTATTATTATATTAGATCAATATATTTTTAGTGAACTAGATATTTACATACAAATTAATGCAGAGAAATAGTTTAGTAGTTATCAGTGAAATAAATCACGATGTTTATACAGCATCTTAACTTCAGTTGTCATTATGTTTAAACAATAAACAGTAAACATACACATTTTCTCTGTATAACTGTATATTGATTGATGTTGATTATTTTGTTTTTAACTTAAAACGTGACTTAAATTTAACAATCAGTTTTGCAAACGTTCCGTTTGTAAAACCAGTTAGTCGCCTATCAGCTACTGCTAGTGCACGCCAATTATTTATCCTCCAAGCTACATCTCTTAGAAATTTGATCAACAAAAAGTTCATCAAGTTAATTTTCTAGAATAAACAGCTCACACCTACAGTCGTGCACAGTGTATTGGAATATTAAATATACACGCAATATTTAGTCTTCTAACTTTCTAGAAGAAATAAATGGTTTGCTTGACAGTGAAGAAAGCGCTGAATAAGAACAATATATTATGTTCACTATCCAAGGATTAAAATTAGGCTCAGAATATAGATATTATTAGAAAATGAAGAATAATTGCCACCTCAAATTTCACATTTAACATGTAAGACTAATAACAGTCTGTTTAGTATTCTCACCTCAGCTACAGAGTTGAAGACTGGCACTCCAAGATGAGTTTGTCCTCCTTTACCGGGAGATATTCCACCTACCATGTTAGTTCCATACTGGATAGAATGTGTTGTGTGCAGTGTTCCCTGGGGAAGGAGGAGAGTCAGTCTATAAAACAAACCAAACAAAAAAACAAAAAAAAAACAAAAAACAAACAAACAAACAAACAAACAAACAAAAAAACAAACAAACAAACAAACAAACAAACAAACAAACAAACAAACAAACAAACAAACAAACAAACAAACAAACAAACAAACAAACAAACAAACAAACAAACAAACAAACAAACAAACAAACCTGTTTACCAGTCATTCCCTGGCAGATAACTTTAGTGTCCTTGTTAACACTGAGATGAGACCGTGTATTATCATATGACATGAGTCTCGCGCCGACTGGTCGAGCCAGGGCAGCCATGCGCGCAGCAACTCTACACGCCATCTACAGAGGAGGAGGAGGGTTATTGTTTGAGAGGAACCAGTTATAAGGAGGTTTTATGACTTTAACTAAGCTAAACTTTATTTAACATTGTACAAGACAATATTAGTAATACAGCCAACATAATATCACAGCTAATATACATTATACACTATAACCACAAATACAGACCCACTCGCATATATTGTAGCTGAGCATAAAACAACACATGCTGCTCTGTTGATATATAATATGTATTCTCCACTACGACGACAGATAATCTACATTTATTGGAGAGAAGCCAGCACATTAGTGCAGCTCACTGCAGAGCCTTTGTTTCTTCATTAATTAGTGCAGTGCAGTGTGTTGATAGATATCGACCGATTTGTGGTGGAAAATAAATTGCATTATGGATACACTGACTGTTTGTATTTCAAGCAAGTGGACGGCGAATGAACTTAATTTCGGGCCATTTTCTGACATGATTTCAATTAGAGTTGTAAGAATATCGCTTTGCTTATGGAATGTGGATGGATGCATAAACTATAGATTTTTCTACATTTAAATTTAACAGAATGTTGACTACCATAGACTGCTTAATACCATAAACGATAATGAATTATGGAATAGATATTAAATGTATAACAAGCTGGGACGTAAACTCAATGTAAACAAAAAATAATATTTTCTTCAATTCTAAAGAAAATTATAATAACACTCCTAATTCTAAAACTAATAACTAAGTATATTCAAAAGCAAAACTATGTAACATCGTACCATGCAACATGAAAGAAAATAGAAACTCGTAAAAATAAATTAAATATTTGATTTTCTATTAGCTAATGTAAAGCAACAACCCCGACTTAATTTAAGTAGATAACAACAATCCGATTAAAAGTTTCGTTCCAAACCCCTCTGAAGGAGTAATTAACTAAATAATATTGATAATTATCAATCGCTGAACAATGCAGAAGTACATGATATTAATTATTATTTCAAAGCACACTTCCTTTACGCTTCAATTCACGTCCTACATGATCATCAATCTAAAGATCAAACTCTCAAATAAATTTAAACAGCAGAGATTATAAACTTGATACAAAACTAAATTGCCTTACTAATTTTAGCTAACTCTCCCCTCAATATCTTATCTGTCCTTTCCAACAAGACCAAATCACAGAGCACAACCACACTGGAACAGGCCGCAAAGCACATCTCAATAATCATGCGCGGCGTGAAAATGTTCCAAATCATAAGATGTCTGCGATGGATGAAGCAGGCAGCGCATGCCAGTGTGCACTTGAAGAGAGTAAGTGCTGTAGAGGAGTGGAGGAGAGAAAGGAGTGTGGTACTGAGAAGTTCTCTGTTGATGTAAAACTGAAGTTGAGCTGTATTCTGAGGATCACCCAAGTCTACCTCCTGAGCAGGCCCTGTTGGGGCGGGAGATTGCAGCACTATAGTGGGCAGGAACAAGCTCACCAAGACAAAACTCATGAGAGTTCGCAGCGCTATCATAGATATTGGTAGCGCGTGGTATGGGTGAGAGGTGAACCCAACAAACGCTGCGTTCCAATCAAACTGCTGAACAGCTGCTTGGTGTCCAGTAGCGTAGAAATACTGCACAGCTATCACGTGACATATCATGACTTTGAATACGACACTACTCCCTTCAGCTAGCCGGGAGGTGCACATTAACTGCGCAGTAAGAAGCGCTAGTGCTGGCGCAGCACTGTACTGCAGCAGCAGTGCGCACACAGGTAGCAGTGTGGTGTAAACTGCAAGAGAAGGAGCAGAATAGCAGGACGTTGCACCGTACATCCGGGGTGTGCTGCCCGTGTCCAGTACACGCACAGTGCACGGTGCGTACACCACAACACCCACTGCCAGGACGGCTAACAAGTAGACGGCGCGCGGTAACCAGCACATCTGCACCTCTGTCAGCACCTTGGTGGTGGAGGCAGAGAGAGCCCAGTAGACTACTACCAGTACACACTGTACTGGGTGGATTGTACAGTGTACAAACTTCAGCCCTCCTCTCATCAGAGACCCCTGCTCCTTCTGGTATCTATACAGTCCGTACATGGTACCCAGGAACACTGCCACACTCCCCACATACTTATAACTCCGTACGTGAGAGGGCACCTCGGTACTCAGCCACCAGGTTTTACCGCACCAGAACTGCTCCTCACGGCATCCAAAGAATGTGGTTGATAGCCGGGAAGCTGTTCCCGCTAATACTGATATTAGTATTAGTTTTGATGAGGGTTTAGTTCCTTTCTTTAACAGGTAGTTAATTATGAGAAGTGTTCCAAAGAAGTGTACAGTCACATAGTCCTCAACTAGGATGTAACTGTTTGTCATGAAGCCAACGCTCATGAAAAATATGATAACAATTCCAGCAACATCTAGGAAATAAATCTGAAGACTGTTTTTTAATAAATAAGATACCCCGCGTTCCTTGAATGATTTAATCAAATCACCCGCTTTACACATAAACGAAGATAATTTTAACCTAACAGGAGCATAGAAAGTTGCAACGATAGTGACAAATGTCAGAGAAACAGTGACAAAATGAGTAGCCCCAGTCCATAGGGACAAACTGTCGTAACTGATAATAAGCAGGGGTACACCCGGAAGTGAGAGCCACCAGGTAACTGATAAGGAGGAAGTAGCTATGAGACTTACAGATAGCAGTATCATGAGGGATATAGAAAGTGCCATGACCGGCAGGTTGAACTGGGCCCATTGTTTGGAGCACAAGTCACGGATTCGGCGAATAACTTGCTTCAATTCTTTAACAACAGTAAATGAGTACTGGCCAGATGTTTCTGTGATTTGTTTGTTCAGATCTTCGATTTTAGTTTTTATTTGGGATATTTCAGATGGACTGAACTCGCTGGATATCATTGAGTAAGCCTCGATGTACCTGAAGACCTGGTTCATATTGGTCTGTAGAGCCAGCTGAAGATCAGTTCTACTCTGTTCAGAGTTGTCGTCCAAGAATAGGAAGGGAATAACTGACCCTAACGAGGAGTAAGGTATAGGAACACCTAACAATAAAGTCAGAGTGGGGACCAGATCAGTCTGAAATACTCGCTCAGGATCAAACAGAGCAGATTCCTCCTGGCTCACAGCACCCAGTTTGGAGCCTGAGTACACGAACAAGGTGGAGGTGACCTCATCAGCCGTCTCCCCACCATGATCACCACTAGTTGTCATACCGTGATCACCAAACACAAACAACACCGTGTCCTCCTCCACCTCCCTCACTATCTCGCCCACCCACTGGTTTACCTGCTCTAACTTGCTGGACAGTTCAGGGTGGTTGACGTGGTAGCGGTGCCCGGCGTGGTCCACCCCCAGAAAGTGAGCCACGATCACGTCCCAGTCTTCTGTTCTCATCTGGGGTAGGAGGTGTGACCACACTCCGTTATCTACTGTATGTAGATCCCACACGTCGAATGAGGGGTACGGGAATGAACGGTAGAAGTATTTGCTGTAGATGCTCATCCAGGTGTCATCTCCGAGGAGGACCAGCTTCTTTTTGTGCAGTGAGAGCTGTTTGACCCAGCTGTCCTCCGTGATCTCGTTCGCTCCGAAGTTACTACCCATATCTACAAACGTGGGTAATCCCCCAGTGGTGAGTCCTTTGAGACGTAGAAATGTTGCTGAGGGTGGGTCGGCGATAAACTCCAAATGTCTGGTGCGTTCAGGGAATTGCTTGCGCAGCTCTGAAAAAACCGGCATCTTGTTCTGCCAAGGTTCCGGGTTCTCAACAGATGAGTTGTAGAGCGTGAAGTCATGGCGCAGCGCGTCTATCAGCACCAGAACGGCTCGCTTGTACCGCGGTTTACTCCAGCAGTCCTCCCGCGCATAATCATGACACGTGCTGAACTTTTCTATTTCTATCTTAGTGAGGAGAAATCCTCGGAGGTAGAGAAGGAGGGAGAAGACCACCAACCAGAGCAACCATAGGCCGGTTTTTAGCGTCACCATCAAACAGACAGTGTCATGTGCTCCCTTCAACCTAGGTGGAATCGGTCCATCAACTTTAAGTCCGAATTATAATCCAATTTTATAAGTTCTAGAATAATCAGCTTATATTTAGTACAAATCACACGCTCTCATACATATGTTCTGGAATATTCTGTATAAATCTCACACTTACCACATAAATAATTCTACAGAAATATTGCCTCCTATCTAGGATTATGTACAGGGTGGGATTTAATCGAGGGTGACGTCAGAGCTAGAGGGCTGAATGGGAGAGTGAGACGATAATTACTGAAACTGCCACCTGTTAAGGCAGATTCTAGAACATTTACTTCTACCCGTACAATGGGATCAAATTGCACAAGTAATATTCTATTGGCACAGCACAAAAATGTAGCTGTCATCATTGTAGGTGAGGGTCCGGGGGAGGGGGGTCTTACGCCAAAAAATATGTGGCATGAGACCCCCCCTCTCCCAAAGTATTGTACTGTAAGGCGCTACTTAACACCTATCTCTTACAATGGTAATGTTGTGTAATATATGGTACTACAACTTACTGTATGTGGTCAATGCCCGTGTTGAGTACACGTATTGTAAAGGTGATGTTTATTGCACATCGTTAGGTCGGGTAGGAAGTACATTTTTATTGGACTTGTTCATGAAGCAAAGCGTAGAAAATCCAAGAATAAGTCCTGAGTTGACACGTTTGTTCTTTGAGATTCTGAAAAACATACAATCTCGACATTTGATTGTGAATAAACCGCAATGTTCTAAGTTGGTGGTTTTGAATTTACATTAATGGATTCGCAGTGATACACATACATAAGCTTGAAACAATATTTAAACTGTATAATTATTCAAACATGTACAAAAGGTAATCTCATTTTACGACAAGAAATTTTACAACGAAAAAATTCGCTGGCTGAGATTAGTAAGAATTAGAAACACTAGATCAAAACATTAAAATAACTAAAAGCAAGAGGCTGAAAAGCAAAATAAAAATCCTGAATGACAAGATTAAAAGCTAGAAGTGAAAACACAGGACAGGTTGAAATATTTTGCGAAATTCCAGAAATGTCTAAAAGTTTCAGGGGGTCAAGCGACAAATGTCATTCCTAATTATCTTATAAAAGATTATTAGGAATGAATGTAACAAAAAGTAATACAAATTTATAAATACTGTTTCAATTATAAACCATTCCAATCGACATACTCTACATTCAATATACATCAAAAATGTACAAATTACAAATCAAATATATTCAAGTCATTGCCTAGAATTATAACTTCATAAGTATATTAATATATTATATAGATCATATTATAGGTTATTATATAGATTATGTTTGCCGTTTAAAAGACGAAAATTCCCTCACTCAAAAACCCGTCCAAATATTCTCAAACTTATATTATGATTATACATTAATAAACTGAACAAATATTATAAAACTAGAGATCGCTTTAATATTCCAATCAAATACACTTCAATTTTGCTTGCGGTAAATTTCACCTGCTGCATTTTAATTATTGAACACGAATCCAGATAAAACACTCCTTCTGCAACAAACCTAACTTTCGCCCAAGGACGGAAATGATCTCAATTATAGGTCGAATCCGTGTAAGGAATAATCTAGAACATGTACCGCAAGCAAAACCACATATTAAATTATTATTGAAGTATTATGGTCTAAGTATCACAATGCTGGCAAGCATAACCGTTGCCCTTATATTCACAACACTATGTACCCCCTATACTATTATATCCCCTTTATTGTTTTCCAGGCATTAAGACTCATCGAAAGTAGTTCAGCAGGTATATTTAAGTTCAAAACATTCTAATTCAATGTTAATGATGACAGGAATAAGAAATAGTTATGTGGAGGTTTTTAAGAAATTTGCGCAAAATACGCGCCAGCATGTTATACGAAATTAGGTAAAAAACCCAAAATCGCCATATTCAGGTGCCTTAAAAACCATGTTAAAATTGAGTTAGAGATCTGAAACTTTGCAGAGCGTCTAGACCTTGTCCAAATCGACTGTAAAAAAAATTTCATGTTGCAGGAGTATCGGGAAGTGGGTTTTCTGGAACCCCTGTTTTACAACAGATTGTCGTGAAGCTATATATGTATATATATATGTATATATGTATAGACGCTTTTGCAGTAAATTGTAGCCTACATTTAAGTGTCCGTAGATTCAAAAGTATATAAGATACAGTCATTTCGAACCACAGGTTTTAAAGATAATTGTTTATACTTTAGTTTACATTATATCGAAAAATAATTTATCGTCATCATCATCACTTGATGACGTCATCAATTAAAGTGTTTTTAAAACTTGATTTTTGACAAAATAACAACTTTTCAAATCGATTTTAAAGCATTAAGGAGTAATTTTATTCAAAATCTGAGGACATTTTCATCTTAGATAATTGTTCAAGCATTCTGAAAATCTACCGGAAAGTTTTCCTACCTTGCTCCTTCATAAAGATATTCGCTATTGAAGTTTGTGCTTTTTTGAAGAATAATTTTATAAAAACACAAAAGTTGTGAATTAGTATTCTCTGGTGTTGGGCCATCCCTTGGGTTGTGGAGCTCAATTTTGCTTCCTAAAGGTCTAAATTGTGTTATAGGCTAGTTTTAAAGTTGAAAATCGAAAAGTTGCACACGTGGGGACACGCCCAAATTCATTTAAAATAGCTAAAATCACTAAAAATTGTTATTTTCACGATTTTTACCAACTTTGGAGTCCCGTTGTGATCCAAGTTCTTTTTGAAATCTTCTGAAACTTTTCATGCTTATCAAACTATATATTAAATAACACTATGCAAAAATTTATGGTGATTCAATATTTTATGCGCACGCAACGTCCGCTCAAAGTTTGCACGTGCGAAAGGTGAGAATTTTGCTCATTCGTGATTTCGAATATATTCTGCTTTCCCACGATATTAAAATGGCATTATATATGAATTTAATGCCAACTTGAATGAGTAAAAAGTGCTATATTCAGTCTGTTATTGACAGATATGCCTACCTAAACACAAGGAAACGTTTTCAAAGGTAAAATTTCGAAATCGTTGAAATTACCTCCTTATTAAGTTTCGACTGTGTAAATTATCCTGACATTATAATCAAAAAGAGATGATATTTGACCAAAACCCATAATCATGGGTAGAGTGAACCGCTGCCAGTGTCTCTCTTTTCCAAACAAAAGAAAATGATATTAATTTGAGGAACCGTCCGCAAATGCAAATTGATACCGAGAATGAAATCGGTCGCTCGCTTTTCCCATTCATTCACGGCTTACGTATTGTAATAAAGCTTATTGAATGGGAAAAGCGAGCGACCGATTTCATTCTCGGTATCAATTTGCATTTGCGGACGGTTCCTCAAATTAATATCATTTTCTTTTGTTTGGAAAAGAGAGACACTGGCAGCGGTTCACTCTACCCATGATTATGGGTTTTGGTCAAATGTAACCATATAATATAATATTTTGCCTATATAAAAGTGAGCTAAAATGCCTATGAGTGTTGTTACTGGTATTCCAGCACTTGTCCAGAGTAGGACGATATAACCTAAATGCACCCTTACTTAAGAGGAACACTCTGTCCACTCAGAACAGTGCAGATATGTGTCCTCCTCAACCACGTGCACTCCCGCAACACCAGTCTCCAGGTCCTTCAGCACTTCATACCCCGCAATTTTCAGACTTTTGATCAGATCCCCCAAGTTGTGAGTGTGCTGGTTGATGATGCCAATAACAACCCCGCCCCCTCCAGCTCCTGTAATCTTAGCAGACACCCCATAGTCCCGACAGATCTGTACTATTCTGTCAGTGTGCTGGTTAGAGACTGCAGGCAGACTGTTCAGCAGGTTATGGTTCTCTGTAATCAGGGCGCTGATATCCCTGCCTGCCCGCAGGCGCTCCTCCCCCTCCAGTGCTATCTCACCGATGCGCTGGAAAGTGTTAGTGAGCTTGTGGTGCTGTAGTCGAACTTGGCCGACTATAGCGGCTGTGTTGTGGACTTGTTTAGAGTTTATAACCAAGAGACGAGGGGTGGTTTTGGCGGGAACTGGACAGAAGTCCTTCTGCCGGGTTTTGTTGTACATCATACATCCTCCAAAGGTGCAGGCGGTGTTGTCTACTCCGGAGGGGGTGCCGTGAAATACCTAAAAAAAATAACACTGTTAATTTTACCTAGCTATAAAATAAGCTGGTTATTAATAGAGACAAATGTTACTGGCTATGTTAGAGGCTTAGAGGGACATTAGTCTGGTATTCAGCACACGTGACAGTGCAGTGGGACCCTAACACTGACTTCTGTTACACTACTAGAGATGATAGACACTAAGACACTGTTATATGTCGCTATTGTTATCTGAATGTAAGTTTTAAGTGGCCATTAGCTGCAAACTTTAGAAGATACCTTTTCTACATTTCACAAGTTGTTAGACTGTTACAGTGTTATTGTGTTAGCTGTCTCAAAACTTCAAAAGACAGTCTCAAAATAATGTATGTATAAGAGTTTTTTATTGAATGTTTTGAGATCAGAATGTACACTATACAGTATACAGGTACGGTCAGTGACAAAATTATTCTTTAAATTGTGGCCTAATCAAAAAAATAAATAATCGGAAATTTGTAAATAAGTGCAGAATAACAGATAAGAACTATAAACTAGCTCATCACTATAATATCGTGATGCCATGTCTCAATATATAACATAAACTAGAGAGGGTTTAATAGTAAAATTAAGAAACGGAGTGCTGCATATGAAATTAAAGAGTTGTTTATAATCGTATATTTCATTAATATATTATGTTTCAGATTCTATACTAGTAGACTCACTAATATTAAATATAATAATAATAAATAATATAATAAATAAATAAATTCTAACATTTATTACACGCTTTGACATTAAAATATACCCAACAAAGATGTACATTTAAGTCATTCAAGCGAGACTTAGTGTTGAAATGCCAAGATTATAGACTTTTTTAAACATTTAAATATTCTGAAATAAGGCCACGAATAAAATCCTTACCATCGGCTAAATTAGACCATATTATCATCTAGTTAAAGTAACCAGATGCTGACTTAACTTTGGAGTTTGGCCGGGCTCATTATTTGACATTGAAATCAGTTTAAGAGCATAAATCTCATGAGAGCTATTTTGCCGAGTGTGACAGAGCATGACTGACAGAGCATGATTTACTGGATAGTCATATATTTAACCGGTTACGCAATGTGCACTGACCCTTGAAAATAATCCACTACAATCTTGTAGTGGAACCGACCACGCCCATGACATCAAACTTACGCTACTCCCTAATACCATTTATTGTTCATTTATCAATCTAAGTAAACTATAGGTAAAAATATAATATTAATCATAAGCTAAAATGTACTAATCTTTGTATTCTAAATGGGGAAAAAGAAGAAACATTGTCAGTCAGTCGAGAAAATTGTCAGTCAGGCTATATGGCAGCTTTGTAGATGTTGTGACTATGCTAGTAGTGGTCCCAGGCTTGCGACTGGAATTGCGGTGTTAAATCGATTTAATGGTACCAACGATCCACCTCCCACTTGTTGTTTGGTACTTAGCATTAATAGTGTTAGCTGTAGCCATTTATAGCAAGAATCTTAAAACTAAAGGGGATGACAAGGAAAAGAGGAAGGAAAAAGAATAACGGGACAAACAATTAATTAAAGAATTTATAGGAGCATTAGATATTGTAAAATTATACTTGATCCAGTTTACCAGCGCTATCTTAAAGGCGTTGTTAAATATTTTTAAAACGCTCTATATTAAAATGACGGCAGGGCGGGTCTTGCTACCATTAAACCATGTTTGGCTAAATGTCCATCTCCTGAACAAGGTGAGAGGAACCTTGTCTTACTCGCACAGTGTAGTATAACACAATATCTGCTCAAGAGTTGTGGTACTACTGGACAACAGTATACTTTACATCTTTTAATAGAGCTACAAAATTATTTAAGTGTAATTCAAGTAGATTAAAATAGTATTAATTTGAGTTAAAATAACTTTTAAAGTCATGTTTAACTCAATTTTGTGGTGCGATGTGTGATTTTAGTTACCTTTTCGCCCTGGTAAGAGATTCTGTTAATGTTCGCAGAAGAAATGTCTCCATTACAAAGTGTTAACAATCCTAGGGCGAGACTGCAGCAGTAGGAGGCTGAGGAACCCATACCTGAAAAAATGCTGTTCATGAGCTGTTCCGGAGTTATGGCCGGAGTTATGGCCGGAGTTATGGCCGGAGTTAGGGCCGGAGTAATGGCCGGAGTTATGGCCGGAGTTATGGCCGGAGTTATGGCCGGAGTTATGGCCGGAGTTAAGGCCGGAGTTAGGACCGGGTGGGGTCGAGGCAGATATTAGTGATTGTGATTGTTACCGAAAGTATGTTTGGGTCGAAAAATGACTTGTCACGGGTGTGTTTTGGGTGTGCCAATGATTTCGGGTCGGAGTGCTGGTCACTGGGCAAGGCTTAAGTAGAATGAGAAAGCTTTAGATCACATCTGAAATATCTATCTGTCATAATAAATAGTTGTAGCTCATTATGCCTGGACTCGGGCCATCTAGCGACTGACAAGCACAAGTTGTTAGCAGAGGATCAGTTGCAGGTTACTAGTAACCAAATTACCAGGTGATCACTAACTAGTGACCAGTTACTACGTATCCGGGATCTCACAGATGTGTGGTTAGTTCCTAGTTAGTCATCAGGGGAGGAAGAAGGCATGAGAATAGTTATGGTAGTCGTCCGCTCATCTCCAGTATTATTTAAGTCTTTTTCAACCGCTTAGATAATCAATAATCGTTTGTTTGACTACAGGGAACTCATGAACATGACAAGTCCCAAATGTGAATGTAAGTAGATACACGTCAAGTTACAGACGTATCTAAATATTTCTGGCAGTAATGAGCCTAACATAAAGTTACAATAGAATTGCTACCCCACCGCGACAGATTACAAAGTTCCAAATTAAATGCAGATTTCAGAGCCGGTTTATTAAACTGACCGCATGTATTTTTAGACACCAAATAGATAAGAGCACTGGAGATAACAATATATAATGTAATTAAGTTAACCTGCGCCGGGCCAGAGGTCGGTTGTAGCGGTTACTTTAATTCCGAATCGGGATCGGTCAGTGTGAGGTACAATCTTGTGGTAGAAATAAAGGAGGAGAAACCAACTTTCTTCTGTGACGCTCTGTAAAAACTGGGATGACGAAGGAGATATCAACAGGAATATTAGATCATGCGATTAGTTGGTATTACAGTTTATTATCTTATAAACTTAGTTGGAACTTTCTTGTATAAGTTAATCACGTGATAATGTTGTCATAAGTGCAGTGTCAAAGTAAAACTTTCGGTTTTCGAAATTTCACAATGAAATATTTGAGCAAATAAACGGAGAAATATTTTGTACGTCTTCACAGTACACACCATGAAAACTTCGATCAAATTACATTATTGATTCGATATATTTCAAATTGCCAGGTCTTGCAAAATTTTAGGATAACAATGTTATCGATAAGATAAAATTTGGTCTAACTTAATAAACTTATTGTAATTTCAAATTAACGAAACACTAGAATATGGGAAAAATTATAACTATGGGAAGGAGGTAGGACTTCTTAACATTTTTACAGATCAGTTTTGTCATTTTTATTGCAACCCCCTCACCTCCGACCCTTGGCCCCTTGTACCCTTCAAGTCTTATCTGTTTCTATGATGGTATGTTTCTGATCCCCCACACCGCCCCTGGTCTCCGTACCTGTTTTTGTGAGAGAATGTGTCTGATCTGCTGACAGGCCTGTTTCTCAGACACTTCATCTCTGATAGGGGTCACATCATCAAACAGTGTCACCTTACACTCCAACTTGAAATCGAATGCTGGGGCTTCATATCTGATTACAGGTTCTATCAGCTGTTCTATTTCTACCTGCAGAAATAACGTTACAAGACAAGGGAACCGGAATTATGACAGATTAAAGCCCCATTTCAGGACAGGTAATCCTTGAGCTGTTTAATGGTAAGTGGTAACTGTATTGTAGCCAAGGAGGATAAATAACTGTGCTTTAGGCGCTCGACAGATTTATAGTAGAGTGTGTACTGTGTACAGTGACGTGACGGCATTAAAAACGTGAATTTGCAGCGAAACTGCACCATCAGATAAAAGCTGATAACAAACAAGTTACTTTAAAAACTAACCTGGGTATAAGCTGAGACAGTGGTGACCAGAGAGGGGTAACCGTACACACTGGCGTGCTCGCCAAACAATATCACTTTACCCGGGCATCGCACTTTCACCTTCATCAGCCTACAAGAAACGTCAGCCATTTTACAAGACAAAGAAATGATAAGAGGGTGGAGTGAGTTATAGTGAGTTAAATGTCACGTGTTGGTGTGAAGTCACGTGACGACCGCGTGACGTAACTAGGGCTCAGAAATTACCGGGCTCAACTAATCTCATTTCGTTACAAATATACTGCGCAGATTGCTATAGGTAATCTACTACTTACTTAATAGAGGTGTGAACCAGGATAAAACGATTAATTCTAACACAGCCCACTTTGGAAATTATATATAAAAACTTCGCGGTAAGTGCAACTAGTGAATAAAAAACACAATCCATTAAATTTACATTATTTATTAGCTCATGATCTCAGAAAGTACTAAAACACAAACAAGGACAATGAACTGCAATCTAATTCCACCACAACCTCGCTCAAGACAAAAATGTTTGTAAACAAGGAGGCCTCTTTGAGTCAGAGGCTCTATACTGCCTCATCAAATAGCCACAATTTGATTAACGGTCATTCTATCGGTTTTATATATTCCTACTTAGATCCGCCAGGCTCCGATTAAATAGTTCTTAATCGCACCCTTTGTAAACACAGCGCCTTGCAAGTCGGAACAAGTCTTTACTCTATTTATAACGACTAGTTTTTTTTTTTCTTTTGAGGATCCGTTCAATTGATTCTGTAAATATCGATAATTATTCTGCATATGTACTGTACCTGCCTTTTCACTGATTAATTACTCCTTCATCAACCTTTTGGTTCCTAGGGCGCGGACGGTAACCAGTCATTTGCTGAATACTATTACTAATGGTTTCCTGCCAGGTTAAATTCAACCTCGTGATCAATTACTAGAAATTACTAAAGATTCGTACTGGAATGACGTGCATTAGTGTTACTCAAACCCAGGTTAATTTGATGTTCAACTATTTCGTTAACGACGTTAACATAGTCCGAAGAAGACGAGAAATTAATGGAAAACTGAGCAAATTTAAATTGTAATAATTTGACAAATGATACAAAACTCGCACAGAGACAATCTCGTAAATTATCAATGTTGAATGTATAAAACATGTCCCTTGTGGGGGCTTTCCCCGTTTTGAATGAGTAAATTTTAATATTAAACTTAAAGCCCTTGTAAAAGATTTTCAAAAAATGAATTTGTGTCGTACAGACAAATAAGCCGTTAAATTGTAGTTTTAAAGGACTTTAGACATGTCTAAATAACATAAAATTATTATCATATGAGGGTATACTGGTGACAATAATTAGTAATAGAATTATCAAAACAAGACTTACACATGTGAAGACACTTAAACATCTCTCTGATTCGTCTGCTGGTAATTATGCAATTATGCTATTAATAATTATGTAATTATTTAACCTTTATATACGTATGAAGTTAGCACATGGTTTCGAGTGATCGTCTTTCGATTTTACATAAAATAAGTGTCCCAATTTCTGTAAAAACCTGATTATTCATTCTTTGTTGAAAGTATATAATATGTTTTCTAAAAAGAAAACGAGCGCAAGACTTGATTGTGAACAAAATTTAACTGGAGGACTACCATTTTAAAAATATATTTACAGATCTGACTTAAGAAAGTTATATCAAGAACTACCATAGCATAGCCTAAGGTAAGTGTAAGTGATAATTTTCAATACCTGCAAATATCCATTGGTACTTATAACGGGTCACAAAATATTTCAATGATTGGCACTAAAATGGCCGTGACCTGATTACTTAGATCATTATATAATTAAAGTACGAGTCTAATTCTATATAAGAATAATTAAAATTACAACTACGAGTCGACAAAATCAATTCGTTATCATCTAATCAAATCGTTATTATCTAATGTAAGCGAACAAATATTTATACCGCTGAAAGTATAGTCTCAAGCAACCGGCCGAAATAACACATCAATCAATCATCTTAACTTGATTAATTAATTAATCAATTTATAACTAATTAATTAATCAACCAAATAATTAATCGTCTTAAATTGATCGGACAAACTAAAAACTACAATGTAACACCCACACGATATCTCACAGCGTTATATCAAGGTACCACAGCAGATAATATCTCCGCTGCGCACCACGTGTGCGCGTCACTCCCTCACGACGCAATCTCCTGGCTGGCAGGGGGCCACTGCTCTGTCACCATCTTCTCAGCGGCATTCTCCCCCGCCACATTCTCATCACATACCATTCCGTTAGATTTTATCTCCTCAACCATGTAACACTCCCCCTCTGCCGCGTACTTGCTGGCGCTGTGTTTCTCGTCCGGGGTAGGTGGGTTGGAGTGGAGGACTTGTCCATCGGGCGGCGTACTGTCCCACTTCTCCGGCACCTGCCCACTAGACTCAAAGTTGTTGAAGTTCGCCCAGCTTACGTCAGTGTCCATTTTAGAGAACTCCTGGGGATGTAGTCGTTTAGTGTATGTTCTAGCTCAACACTACTTTATGCATTATTGATAATGTCTGAACATGACACAGAATCAAGTTAAAAGACCCAAACCAGAAGCGCAAAATGTTTTCTTCATAATCTTAATAAAACTGTGTTGACTACAAGAAGAGCTACAATATTCAGTAAATGCTCACTTCAGTGAAGGCAACATTTATTTTTCTACCGAAATCTATATATATACGTACATGAACTATGAAATATATGTGAAGAACGATAGATATTTATTTTTCTTGGCAAGCGATGTTGAGGATTGTTAAGAATGATACCCATGATAACAAAGTCGATTACATTCCACACCAAAATTAAAAGAGGCTACATACCCTTAGAAGAAGATTTAATCGTGTGTAATGATGATGGACACAAACAAGTCAAGTCGAGTAAAGCAGCAGCGCAAGCAACACAAAAAATCAGTTAGTTCGGCCTATTATACTACTTTATGTGCTTGTTATTATCCAAAACTTTGGCTCTTTTAAAACTAGTCTGTTGCAGTGTTGCTATATATTATTGTTATGCTGGCTAGGTTCAGACAAAGAAAAGACCGATTGCTTGGTATCTTGAAGATAGAAGTATTTTAAAGAGCAATATTTTTTAAGTGTGATGCGACTGCAATCCACTGGTCCATGACATTCCGGTAAGATAAAATAGCAAATCACAAGAATGCCATGCAAACGCACCCTGGAGGCAGGTGTTTCATCTCTGCTAGAATCGCATGGTCACCTGAAACCGACCTTTTCAGAGATAAAACATTCTCTCTCGGATCTTATAAAGCTAAAATTTAGCGAGAAAAACATGTGAGCCTCAATATCAAGAACATAGACATACACGTAAGATGTAAACTAAATCATTTCAACATTAGAAAGAAAATCATTCTCCAGCAGCTGCGAAAATTCTAGATCGAGAACATAACGTACCTGTTTAACAGGTATGGTGGCACCCTGAGGGGTGGTTGATGCCCAGGGATCGTGCACGTCCTTTATATCCTCGTCTTCTGAGCTGGAGGAGCTACCTTCTTGTGTCTGGTGGAATGTGGTGGTATTATATCTTGTAGTATGGTGCCAAAAGAGGAGAAGGGGGGCCATCTAGTGCTCATGACTACAATATTATAAATAAAGCGGTCAATGTAAGATATAACATGGGCATTGAACAGGTGATTAGTACTCATAGTAGGTATATACATTGAAATGTTTTAGAACACATTTTTGTTAACATGTTTACAAACTTCCCACGCACCTGCATACTTGTAGCCCCATCTGTATCTGATATCCCAATGTTTTTATCCCAGAACTCTATATTCCTCTCTTTCCATTCTGGCACCACTACTGGTTTGAAGTCCATTACTTGTGAGAAATCGTTTCCTGTGGGTTCAAACGAGAAGTCTGCATCGTCATCGTCATCTGTCTTCCACTGAAAGTTACAAGGTCCTTGAGATTGTGAGAACATTCGGTCAATATCATATAACTAATCATTCATACTTACAAAGCATCTAAAAATCAGATGGCTTAGTGTAACCACAGACTTGATTTCCGACTCCTCAGTCAGTAACTTAATAAATCAATAACTCAAAACCTAAATAACTGAATGACTCACCGTGAATAGAGGATTATTTACAAGATTCTTCAGACCAATCCCAATCTTATCATCAGAATCATCGTCACTATCAATGTTGTGCAGGTACCTCCGTGGATCTGGTCCAAGATCTGATTCGTTCTTTTTCCTCTGCTCCTAAATTATTATTTGTTACACTCTCGAATTTCTTAAGTACAGACTCAGTGAAGAAATTCTAGAAATATTTTGCAGATTGCGGATAATCTCACGATCAGTTGAAAAGAAGTTACCTTGAGGGTTTCATCGAAGAAAGTTTGCCAAAACTGAGGATCTTCATGACAGTCCAACCACTCCTGGAAATACTTCTTGTTCTCCTTGCCTGTAATGATCTCCTGAACATCATAAGCTATTCTGTACACGTGACCGAGATACCCAGCTCTCCTCACTCGCTTTTTACACGGGTTGCTGTGGTCTTCCCGTATTGTTTGTTCCGACCAAGCATCTTCTATCTTAGAGAGGATCTTCATGTCACTGATCATAAAGTTTAGGAGAATAGCGTCGTCATTATTCGCTATCTTAGTGTTCAGAATGTGGTGTATCATCGACACTACCTGTGGGGAGGGCATCAGGTTAATTAATTCCTGTATACTTTGAACTCGCGTGTATTCTAAAATATGAATGGAATGTGTCAATTGTTGCAATTTTTGTAACAAAGCCAAACGATGGGAAAATTTTAATAAATACTGAAAATGATCTAATAGTTGATAATTTGTTCGAACCAGGGCCCTTTTTCAACACAAGGTTCTTGACCGCACAAGTAAATTGTCTACGACTCAGTTGTCTGCTCGATACGTCTGACCTTTGACAGTGTTTACTGTTTTAAATGAAGTTAAGCAGCCTACAATAAAGAGAGTCTATATACCGACGTACATTGTACATTGTACAGTCATAGCATTTAGCATAGCCATTCCCTTCATTTACCGGGAAAACTTTACATTTGCCATCCCCAGATTAACAGTAAATTCCTATATAATAGGGGCTGGGGACTGGGCACTTGCACACATTCTAAAAAATAAGTGCTGCTGCAAAATGTATATCACAAGAACTAACAAGAAAATGTATGTCAGTAGTAGCTAATATAAGGAGATTAAAAGTAGAGAAGAAGTGTACTAGGTACCTGAGTGTGGAGGAAGTTGTTGAAAGGGTGCTGTAGGAACAACTTCCACAGGTGTTCCAGTGTCCTCAGTCTGACTAGCTCGCTGTTTATATCTACAGAATAGCACTGCACCAGCAGGACTATCAACTTTACGATTTGGAGCCGATCCGATCTAAAAGCCGTTCCTTTAGGCTGGACCAGTAACCCCTGTATAATGTTGAAGTTATTTAAAACTAGGTAACTAACTAGATTACTAACTAAGTTACTTACAAAATTCATAACACAATCCACATTTGATTGAATATAATGGGGAGGCTAAGCACGAACATCACGTTTAAAATGGAGAACAGGCAGGGAATCAAGGAAATAATATATACCTGTAAAGCTTCTAGATTTGCAGATATAGATTTATTAAAAGACTCTAAAGAGACAATAGAAGGTTTATCTATTTCAACAGTCATGTTAGGCACCATTGATGTTGGGGTTGGCTGAAATAAAGGATAATTATATACTTTAAATGGTAAGTTACATAATAAATCAGAATAACAGTGAGGTCGAATAAAATACACAATTTTGATGTCCATGGATTGAAAAACATGCCATCCAAAAAAGTGTCGATGTAAATCACCTTAGTTAGATAGGTCTGTAAAACACCAACTCCATGATTAATAAGAAACTTGTTTTTGCTGGAAGTGATGGTAGTGATAATATTTTGTATCGTAGTTTCCTCCTCGAGCTCGATAAGGAGAGCATCTTTGGCTCCTTTGAAACTCTCCTGAGGATCCCTGCACACCTTGATGACGTCACTCAACAAATGACAAGTATTACACAGGGTGTCACTGGACGCCTCCTCTGATAAGGACGATACCAACTTTTCAACTAATCTCATGTCCCTCAACCAATGGCACACTTTAAACCGAGTGATGGAATTTTCAAAACATATGACAATTCTATAGATCAAGTCCATGATTGCGGATGTATCGATGTGGAAAATTAAGTCATCTATCAGAGATGGGTGGTCTTTCAAGAATTCCAGGATTAAATTTGGCCTTCGATTCAATAGGATTTGAACAACTCTGCTGAAAAATGAAGCAAGAAGAGGATTTATTTCTTCATGAGTTCTCACAAAGCTCCAGAGTTGTGATATTAAAGTAGAATCGTTAGCGAGAGTATCAGTGATAAGGGTTGTGTCGCTTGATAACAGTTCACAGCTGATATAAGATTTATAAAATTTAGTTTTCTCATCACTTTCATCCTGTGGTTCTGAAATTATGTAATCGATGAGCTGGTGCATGTTTTCCATCCTGCACAAGAACTCTAATAATTTTTCATTCTTTGTTTTGCATTCCTGGATGATGTCACTCTCTTCCAGTACCCTGTCAAGAGTAGTGTCTTCCTTCGTCACAAGCTCATTGAGCAACGAGTCCTCAAGATTCAGTTGTTGCCAAAACATGGCACTGGCAGCTGGTTTCCGGTAGACCTTATGATTGCAAAACTAAATTGGTTAGGGGTCAGTGATGTAGTTGAAGTTTAAATTTAAAGTTAAACGATTTCATGTAGAAATGATTGATCATGTTCCAGAACAAATAATAATTACACTGAATTTTTTATCATAATTAGTTCACGAGTTTAGCACACGAATAAAAAGCAATATCAAAAACTGTTCAGAAAGCAGAGATTTATAAATTAAAAGAAAGTTAGTAAGATCATAATAAAACTGGTCAGTAGGAATCTTAACATTAAAAACTGGTACTAGAGTAAATAAATTAATAATCCCGGTATCCCAACTAAATCAAGCACTCTTCTTCTTCCTGCGAAAAGCGATTCCTTTGACATTAGTTGACTTGCTATGCTCCATTTTAGTTTTTGATGTGCTAGGTTCAGGTTCTGCAAATTTCACTTTCTTCTTGGGGTTATCTTTACTGAAGTTTTCAGATCGTTTTGTCCTTTTAGTCCTGAGTAAAAGTTCAGCATCTGGCATTTCACCAATCTCATCTTTGTAGTACTGCACGTCATCATCATCAGAGTATTCATCTTTTTCTGGACGTACAGCACGCTCACGCTTCCGCTTTTTAGAAGTTTCTTGTTCCCTCTCTTTTTTCTTCCTCTCAACATTCTTTGCCTGCTCTTTCTTACGTTTTTCTTTTAGAACCTTCTGTTTCTCTATTTTTACACGAAGTTTCTTCTTTTCTTCAGCGGTTTTCTTAACGTGAGAATGGTACAAAACCTCACCTTCTCCCACACCCTCTTGGATCTTAACTAGCTTTAAAGTTAGTCTTGGACCTAGTTCAGTGAGCCGCACTGCACTTCTATTGGACTTCATATTACCTTTACCAGAAAGATTTTGAGGAAGTTCAACCTGATTTTCTGGCCCGTCTTCTCCATCACTTTCGCTAAAATAACCATTTGTGAGAAACTCTGAAATGTCTGAATATCTGCTTAGGTCAGGAACTTTCTTCAGTAACTTTTTGACAGCTTTGTTGACACCAACAGGAGTAGCAGCAATATTGTAATGGCGCAATTCAATAGTGTCAGTGTCAGCGGTATAATTGAGAAGCAAGCATCTTTTGATAGAGTTCAACTTTACAGTTTTGACATTGACAGCTGGAAGCATGTTTTGAAAGGTAGTAGTTATTAACTTGTGGTGAGGAAGGGACTCATCAAACCCATTCATGATTAACAAAGGAGCAGATTCATGACTTTGCTGGTGAGTTTTCACACGCTTTAGTGAAGAAACTAAATCTTTCAACAGCAGGAAAGAAGATATTCTAAATGAAAGAGTTGGACCTCTTGGTACCTGAAAAGTAAGTTTCATTAAATCAAAATACTTTCAATGATAAAACCACAATAACAAGCTTTCAGAATAAACAGACACATAAACAGATAAGAAACTTCTTAACTCTTGTTACCTTTCCTAAAAAACCATCGTATGATTATGCTACAAAATTAGTAACCTGTAAATAGGATTACAAAAGATTCTTTCTTTTCACAAACCTTGCAAACACGTAGATTCATGTAGCCAAGCATTGACTTGGACATTAGAAGAAGATGTGAAACACCAAACTGTGAGGAAACATGAATGTAATCTTTAATTTTGTTGTATTTTCGTGCTTTCAAGTTTCTGGCTGTAAGAGGCTCCAGACATTTTCTGACATCAAGCATTAAACTTAGACCAGATTTACCAATCTTGCCTTTATTTACAACAAATGTGTGTGGTCCTTCTTCATCTTCTACAACATGAGTACGCTTCTTCTTTCTCCTTTGTTTCATATCTTCCTGTTAAGATGGAATGTTTAGGAGACATTTTCTTGACTAAGATTGTAATTAAACTGTCATACAGTTCAAATTAATATAATTAGAACGCACAGAATAAGTTCCCCTCTTCTTTCATCCAGCTATAGTTGATGATTGAAATGCAAAATATGCTACAATGTTAGGTCATAGGAAGGATAATTTAGGCTAAATTTGCAGCAATTTATGGTTTTGATTTACACTAAAGAAATATATACACTAGATATCATTATTATTTATCAAAGGATTTGAAAAAGGTACATTTTATATCTCCACAAAAAGCACACTCATGCATGCATTACAATAAATTCTTTAAAACTTCATGAATCAGGATCAAATCTTTTGTAATAATTTATATGTCAGTATATGCACTACAAATCGTAGTGAACAACAAACTCAGAAACGTTGGCTTATTTCTGTATAGAAAGCATGATGGTGACAAAAGCATAATAATATGAATAGCTTTTGTCAAGGTGCCCAAAATAATCTCAAACGAATTCCGTTAAATGCTGGTCAATGCAAGTCGACACTTTTCAAGTAAATTGCCAAATCTAGCTTATACATTTTTGAAGATTTAGGTTATATCGGGACATGATAATTCAGCGTGTACATGAAGCGAGATGTAACAAAATATGTTTGTTTTAATGACAAAAGCTGTGAAATGTTCACACTTCACAGCACTGATAATCCTAATCTAGGAGTTTGGATGGCTGTATTTGGAATTGGTGATGATATTTATATCTATATTCTTCATTTTATTTCATTAGGGGTCGTTCACATATTTTGTAATTTAATCACTAAGGGGGCTTTCCAAATGATGAACCTAGTGTAAAAGTTAAGAAACAAATACTATTTTTAAAATTTATTACGGAGGGGGAGGGGTAAAAATTGCAAAAAAATGATCATGTAATTATTGTGAACGACCCCTTAAAAACGTCAATTGTGAGCATTTATGATTAGATTAGATTAGGAATAATGACATGGGATACTGAAGGGAAAGGAAGCAGTTCTAACGAGCGCTTCTCAAACACAAGGATATATCTTGTGAACTTGGCTAGTATATATATGAAACATTTGACACAGAGTTGTAGAGTGAGCTATGTGCCTCGCCGGGCTAAAGTAGTGGATGTCCTTGCTGTACGGCAAGTTAAACAAGGAACTGAAACTACTAGGTTCCGTACAGACTCAACTTTGCACCCATGTCAATATGTTCATTATATGCAAGCCTCTTGATTTATAATCACCGGGTCTAGTAATTGTTTAAGAGAGCTCTCTGGCAGTTACGAAACTCGAGAGACTGTGGGATACTGAAGGGAAAGGAAGCAGTCCTAACGAGCGCTTCTCAAACACAAGGATATATCTGAGAATCTCTCAGCAATGTGTGGCTGTCTGCGCGGCGGGCTGTGTACTGTGTATATAGCTGAATTTAAATTTAGATTTATTTGTAAATGTATAATAATATTAAATATGTATTGATTGTTTTGTGGTAAATAAAAATTTTGTTTTACTAAAAAATTTTGTTTTACTGAACTTGGCTAGTATATATGAAACATTTGACACAGAGTTGTAGAGTGAGCTATGTGCCTCGCCGGGCTAAAGTAGTGGATGTCCTTGCTGTACGGCAAGTTAAACAAGGAACTGAAACTACTAGGTTCCGTACAGACTCAACTCTGCACCCATGTCAATATGTTCATTATATGCAAGCCTCTTGATTTATAAACATCATCACTAGTTTTAAACATTCTTTCTGATTTCCTCATTATCAGAACTGTGAACATTTCACAGCCTTCGTCATTAAAAAACAAACAAATTCTATAACTAACATAATTGTCATATTTATTCCCTTTTTCTTGGCAACACACGGATTTTTATATGAATATTGGACTTAAACTTGTTGCTTCTTCTTTTCGATATAATTTACACCCTCTATTTTTGCTAAAACTATATTTGACACTTCCCAAAAGTTGCCTGTGTCTACTGAATTATTAGTCTTTTTAAATTCTTCTAGATTAATTTTAAAATCAATAACAGACACTGAATTTCTAACAAAAGATGGTAATTTATTCCAAAAGCTGATAACACGCTCTGATAAAAAATGATTAGACAAGGTTTTAATATTTCTATCAATATTGTTAGATTTAGTGCTAACAATTTTATCTCCCGATCTACTTAAATTGAAAATATCTTTTCCATACTCAACCAATCCATTTACAATTTTGTAGGCTTCAATCAAATCTCCTCTAACCCGTCTCTCTGCGAGTGTTGTAATCTGTAAGGCATCCAACCTTTCACTGTAAGGAAGTGTTCCAATATCATCAATAAGGCGTGTGAACCTTCTCTGGACATTTTCCAGTTCAATGATAGTAGCCCAATTCCCATGGCAGGCAGGTGGAGACCACAACTGAGCACAATACTCCAAGTGGGGTCTTATTATAGTTTTATAAACATTTCTCATAACGTTAATTTGTCTTATAATGAGATTCCTTGTAACCCATGCAATCATACTGTTTGCTTTACTAAAACAACTTTTAATATGTTTCGACCATTTCAAATCTGAAGAAGTTAAAACTCCAAGATCTTTCTCTGCTTCAATACATTCAAGTGTAACACCACTAAATACATATTCTTGAAGGGGATTTTCATTAAATGGAACATGCATTATTTTGCATTTGCTAGGATTAAACTTAAACATGATGATCTTTATTTTAATTACTTTATTAACATGTATAATTCGACCATGATCATGCAACTACTGCATAGCTTCGCAATTTTGAACCTAAAATCACGAAACTACTTTTATAAAAATTACCGACATGGAAAAGTGAGGATAGATTAAGAAGGAAACAATAGTGGATATGGTCACGTCTATTATAATGTAGAGTTAGAAATTTGGATAAAATGTGAGTAAATTAACCATACTGTACAAATTTGTATTGATAGGACAGATTGTTATCAGTTTAAATATTGCAGTTTTTTTAACGAAAAAGACATTTGTGATGCATCTTTCATAAAAGAAATGGAAAGATTTTCAAACAATATAATATATGCATTCAATTAAATCGAGTGATGCACTTGGCAGAGCACAATACACAGGTAAAAGAAATTGTCCACTGCTGCCAATATTATATATGAAATATCAACAATCATATATATACACATCTACTCCATTGCATCATAGGGGCCGGGCAGGGATGAGGTTGTAAGACTGCAATGAAGTAACGTTGCCTGTTGTGTGTTGGCGCCCCCGCCGAAGATTCGCCCCCCTGTTGGCGCCCCCTCCCCTTTTGACATCTCTCCCTAAAATTGAACAAATTAGGTGATTTTAGAGGATATGCCCCGCCGGTAAAATCTCTAAAAAAGTATGTTTCTAGAGCAAAACGTGCAGTTTTGCTAGTACCTCAGTTAAATTTTTCAAAATTGTCCCACATTCAAACGACGATTTTGCACCCCCTCTATATCATTTGTGTTTATGAGCACTAACACCTAAGCCTGGCCCCAGGTAAAAAAGAATAATACAGGGTGGGCCAAAAGTCAGTACCCATTCATTGAGTCTTATACCTCCGCCGTCTTTTATATTTGAGAGTTGTTGCTTTGCAGATGGCATACTGTTGTATCACGTTGTGACCCCCACGGTCGTTTCACACTGTAGAGTTTCACACTGTAGAGTTTCTACGATACAGGGGAGCCGCTCAATCGTGTGCAGCGGGTCATACAACGTATGACAAGCATACTGTACCGACTTGCTCGAGGATTCCGTCGCCAAAATTTTAAAATTCGAATATTTCGACCACGCCCATACACAGTGGGCTACCATGCTAGCATAGGCCTAAAATCGACTTTCTTAAATTTCTTTGAAAATAAGCTTTCCTTATTGTAAAACTCTAGCCCGATTTCATGCAAAAAACCGTAATTAAAAACTTTGCAAGATGCCAAAATGGCGTCGCGTGAAAAAATAGCATTTTTCACTGTCAAGAAATTTTGCCTTTTTTAGCCAAAAATTGCCTAATATTTATTATTTTGGGCTAAAATGCCTGATCAAGGCAGTTTTTAATAATTGAAATACAGTATAGTACTTAAGAATACTCAGCCATCTAAAAAAAACTGTGTGACTTTAACATTTTCACCTGATTTTTGACCGCGCCTTTTTTATGGCGTGTATTTTAGGCAATTTTTGGGGTATTTAACGACAGAAATCGTTGTTGGTTTGCAATAGTTCGGTATAATGCATGGTATCATCAGAAAGCTTAGACAATTCCCTATCAGATGCAATAAGAATCACTTTGGGAACTTTTGGGGGAACTCTGTTTACAAAATTAAGAAACTCAAAAATTGGGTAAAATTTGCTGCATTTTTAGATAATTTATGAGCTCAATTTTGCTATTAAATTGACATATTTTAGTTATTCTCCATGTTTGTGGCATTTTTTGCATCCTAGACCAGATGCATATGGATGAAAAATCAAAATATCACAATTATTATAGTTAAAATTGATAAAAATCCAAAAAATCGTGATTTTAAACGAAATTTTTGAAAATAACAGGAACAATTTTGGTGTTTCAGAAAATTTTGGTCATATAAATGGGCACAACTTTTGTTCTGATCAATATTTTTTCAT